>NC_092709.1:296348008-297072817 GCF_047496885.1 Scyliorhinus torazame | reverse complement strand
CTGTGATGGATCTTCAATGTCGGGGTCTGTGATGGATCTTCAATGTCGGGGTCTGTGATGGATCTTCAATGTCGAGGTCTTTGATGGATCTCCAATGTCGGGGTCTGTGATGGATCTTCAATGTTGGGGTCTGTGATGGATCTTCAATGTCGGGGTCTGTGATGGATCTTCAATGTCGGGGTCTGTGATGGATCTTCAATGTCGGGGTCTTTGATGGATCTCCAATGTCGGGGTCTGTGATGGATCTTCAATGTCGGGGTCTGTGATGGATCTCCAATGTCGGGGTCTGTGATGGATCTTCAATGTCAAGGTCTGTGATGGATCTTCAATGTCGTGGTCTGTGATGGATCTTCAATGTCGGGGTCTGTGATGGATCTTCAATGTCGGGGTCTGTGATGGATCTTCAATGTCAGGGTCTGTGATGGATCTTCAATGTCGGGGTCTGTGATGGATCTCCAATGTCGGGGTCTGTGATGGATCTTCAATGTCCGGGTCTGTGATGGATCTTCAATGTCGGGATCTGTGATAGATCTTCAATGTCGGGGTCTGTGATAGATCTTCAATGTCGGGGTCTGTGGTGGATCTTCAATGTCGGGGTCTGTGATGGATCTTCAATGTCGGGGTCTGTGATAGATCTTCAATGTCGGGGTCTGTGGTGGATCTTCAATGTCGGGGTCTGTGATGGATCTTCAATGTCGGGGTCTGTGATGGATCTTCAATGTCGCGGTCTGTGATGGATCTTCAATGTCGGGGTCTGTGATGGATCTTCAATGTCGGAGCCTGTGATGGATCTTCAATGTCGGGCTCTGTGATGGATCTTCAATGTCGGGGTCTGTGATGGATCTTCAATGTCGGGGTCTGTGATAGATCTTCAATGTCGGGGTCTGTGATAGATCTTCAATGTCGGGGTCTGTGATGGATCTTCAATGTCGGAGCCTGTGATGGATCTTCAATGTCGGGCTCTGTGATGGATCTTCAATGTCGGGGTCTGTGATGGATCTTCAATGTCGGGGTCTGTGATAGATCTTCAATGTCGGGGTCTGTGATGGATCTTCAATGTCGGGGTCTGTGATGGATCTTCAATGTCGGGCTCTGTGATGGATCTTCAATGTCGGGGTCTGTGATGGATCTTCAATGTCGGGGTCTGTGATGGATCTTCAATGTCGGGGTCTGTGATGGATCTTCAATGTCGAGGTCTTTGATGGATCTCCAATGTCGGGGTCTGTGATGGATCTTCAATGTTGGGGTCTGTGATGGATCTTCAATGTCGGGGTCTGTGATGGATCTTCAATGTCGGGGTCTGTGATGGATCTTCAATGTCGGGGTCTTTGATGGATCTCCAATGTCGGGGTCTGTGATGGATCTTCAATGTCGGGGTCTGTGATGGATCTCCAATGTCGGGGTCTGTGATGGATCTTCAATGTCAAGGTCTGTGATGGATCTTCAATGTCGTGGTCTGTGATGGATCTTCAATGTCGGGGTCTGTGATGGATCTTCAATGTCGGGGTCTGTGATGGATCTTCAATGTCAGGGTCTGTGATGGATCTTCAATGTCGGGGTCTGTGATGGATCTCCAATGTCGGGGTCTGTGATGGATCTTCAATGTCCGGGTCTGTGATGGATCTTCAATGTCGGGATCTGTGATAGATCTTCAATGTCGGGGTCTGTGATAGATCTTCAATGTCGGGGTCTGTGGTGGATCTTCAATGTCGGGGTCTGTGATGGATCTTCAATGTCGGGGTCTGTGATAGATCTTCAATGTCGGGGTCTGTGGTGGATCTTCAATGTCGGGGTCTGTGATGGATCTTCAATGTCGGGGTCTGTGATGGATCTTCAATGTCGCGGTCTGTGATGGATCTTCAATGTCGGGGTCTGTGATGGATCTTCAATGTCGGAGCCTGTGATGGATCTTCAATGTCGGGCTCTGTGATGGATCTTCAATGTCGGGGTCTGTGATGGATCTTCAATGTCGGGGTCTGTGATAGATCTTCAATGTCGGGGTCTGTGATAGATCTTCAATGTCGGGGTCTGTGATGGATCTTCAATGTCGGAGCCTGTGATGGATCTTCAATGTCGGGCTCTGTGATGGATCTTCAATGTCGGGGTCTGTGATGGATCTTCAATGTCGGGGTCTGTGATAGATCTTCAATGTCGGGGTCTGTGATGGATCTTCAATGTCGGGGTCTGTGATGGATCTTCAATGTCGGGCTCTGTGATGGATCTTCAATGTCGGGGTCTGTGATGGATCTTCAATGTCCGGGTCTGTGATGGATCTTCAATGTCGGGATCTGTGATAGATCTTCAATGTCGGGGTCTGTGATGGATCTTCAATGTCGGAGCCTGTGATGGATCTTCAATGTCGGGGTCTGTGATGGATCTTCAATGTCGGGGTCTGTGATGGATCTTCAATGTCAGGGTCTGTGATGGATCTTCAATGTCGAGGTCTGTGATGGATCTCCAATGTCGGGGTCTGTGATGGATCTTCAATGTCCGGGTCTGTGATGGATCTTCAATGTCGTGATCTGTGATAGATCTTCAATGTCGGGGTCTGTGATAGATCTTCAATGTCGGGGTCTGTGGTGGATCTTCAATGTCGGAGTCTGTGATAGATCTTCAATGTCGGGGTCTGTGATGGATCTTCAATGTCGGGGTCTGTGATGGATCTTCAATGTCGGGGTCTGTGATAGATCTTCAATGTCGGGGTCTGTGGTGGATCTTCTATGTCGGGGTCTGTGATGGATCTTCAATGTCGGGGTCTGTGATGGATGTTCAATGTCGGGGTCAGTGATGGATCTTCAATGTCAGGGTCTGTGATGGATCTTCAATGTCGGGGTCAGTGATGGATCTTCAATGTCAGGGTCTGTGATGGATCTTCAATGTCGAGGTCTGTGATGGATCTCCAATGTCGGGGACTGTGATGGATCTTCAATGTCCGGGTCTGTGATGGATCTTCAATGTCGGGATCTGTGATAGATCTTCAATGTCGGGCTCTGTGATAGATCTTCAATGTCGGGGTCTGTGGTGGATCTTCAATGTCGGAGTCTGTGATAGATCTTCAATGTCGGGGTCTGTGATGGATCTTCAATGTCGGGGTCTGTGATGGATCTTCAATGTCGGGGTCTGTGATAGATCTTCAATGTCGGAGCCTGTGATGGATCTTCAATGTCGGGCTCTGTGATGGATCTTCAATGTCGGGGTCTGTGATGGATCTTCAATGTCGGGGTCTGTGATGGATCTTCAATGTCGGGGTCTGTGGTGGATCTTCAATGTCGGGGTCTGTGATGGATCTTCAATGTCGGGGTCTGTGATGGATCTTCAATGTCGGGCTCTGTGATGGATCTTCAATGTCGGGGTCTGTGATGGATCTTCAATGTCGGGGTCTGTGATGGATCTTCAATGTCGGGGTCAGTGATGGATCTTCAATGTCGGGGTCTGTGATAGATCTTCAATGTCGGAGTCTGTGATGGATCTTCAATGTCGGGGTCTGTGGTGGATCTTCAATGTCGGGGTCTGTGATGGATCTTCAATGTCGGGGTCTGTGATAGATCTTCAATGTCGGGGTCTGTGATAGATCTTCAATGTCGGGGTCTGTGACAGATCTTCAATGTCAGGGTCTGTGATGGATCTCCAATGTCGGGGTCTGTGATGGATCTTCAATGTCGGAGTCTGTGATGGATCTTCAATGTCGGGGTCTGTGCTGGATCTTCAATGTCGGAGTCTGTGATGGATCTTCAATGTCAGGGTCTGTGATGGATCTTCAATGTCGGGGTCTGTGATGGATCTTCAATGTCGGGGTCTGTGATGGATCTTCAATGACAGGGTCTGTGATGGATCTTCAATGTCGGGGTCTGTGATGGATCTCCAATGTCGGGGTCTGTGATGGATCTTCAATGTCCGGGTCTGTGATGGATCTTCAATGTCGGGATCTGTGATAGATCTTCAATGTCGGGGTCTGTGATAGATCTTCAATGTCGGGGTCTGTGGTGGATCTTCAATGTCGGAGTCTGTGATAGATCTTCAATGTCGGGGTCTGTGATGGATCTTCAATGTCGGGGTCTGTGATGGATCTTCAATGTCGGGGTCTGTGATAGATCTTCAATGTCGGGGTCTGTGGTGGATCTTCAATGTCGGGGTCTGTGATGGATCTTCAATGTCGGGGTCTGTGATGGATCTTCAATGAGGGGTCAGTGATGGATCTTCAATGTCAGGGTCTGCGATGGATCTTCAATGTCGGGGTCTGTGATGGATCTCCAATGTCGGGGTCTGTGATGGATCTTCAATGTCGGGGTCTGTGATGGATCTCCAATGTCGGGGTCTGTGATGGATCTTCAATGTCCGGGTCTGTGATGGATCTTCAATGTCGGGATCTGTGATAGATCTTCAATGTCGGGGTCTGTGATAGATCTTCAATGTCGGGGTCTGTGGTGGATCTTCAATGTCGGAGTCTGTGATAGATCTTCAATGTCGGGGTCTGTGATGGATCTTCAATGTCGGGGTCTGTGATGGATCTTCAATGTCGGGGTCTGTGATAGATCTTCAATGTCGGAGCCTGTGATGGATCTTCAATGTCGGGCTCTGTGATGGATCTTCAATGTCGGGGTCTGTGATGGATCTTCAATGTCGGGGTCTGTGATGGATCTTCAATGTCGGGGTCTGTGGTGGATCTTCAATGTCGGGGTCTGTGATAGATCTTCAATGTCGGGGTCTGTGGTGGATCTTCAATGTCGGAGTCTGTGATGGATCTTCAATGTCGTGGTCTGTGATAGATCTTCAATGTCGGGGTCTGTGATGGATCTTCAATGTCGGGGTCTGTGATGGATCTTCAATGTCGGGGTCTGTGATGGATCTTCAATGTCGGGGTCTGTGATGGATCTTCAATGTCGGGGTCTGTGATGGATCTTCAATGTCGGGCTCTGTGATGGATCTTCAATGTCGGGGTCTGTGATGGATCTTCAATGTCGGGGTCTTTGATGGATCTCCAATGTCGGGATCTGTGATAGATCTTCAATGTCGGGGTCTGTGATGGATCTTCAATGTCGGAGCCTGTGATGGATCTTCAATGTCGGGGTCTGTGATGGATCTTCAATGTCGGGGTCTGTGATGGATCTTCAATGTCGGGGTCTGTGATGGATCTTCAATGTCGGGGTCTTTGATGGATCTCCAATGTCGGGGTCTGTGATGGATCTTCAATGTCAAGGTCTGTGATGGATCTTCAATGTCGGGGTCTGTGATGGATCTTCAATGTCGGGGTCTGTGATGGATCTTCAATGTCGGGGTCTGTGATGGATCTTCAATGTCAGGGTCTGTGATGGATCTTCAATGTCGGGGTCTGTGATGGATCTTCAATGTCGGAGTCTGTGATGGATCTCCAATGTCGGGGTCTGTGATGGATCTTCAATGTCCGGGTCTGTGATGGATCTTCAATGTCGGGATCTGTGATAGATCTTCAATGTCGGGGTCTGTGATAGATCTTCAATGTCGGGGTCTGTGGTGGATCTTCAATGTCGGGGTCTGTGATGGATCTTCAATGTCCGGGTCTGTGATAGATCTTCAATGTCGGGGTCTGTGGTGGATCTTCAATGTCGGGGTCTGTGATGGATCTTCAATGTCGGGGTCTGTGATGGATCTTCAATGTCGCGGTCTGTGATGGATCTTCAATGTCGGGGTCTGTGATGGATCTTCAATGTCGGAGCCTGTGATGGATCTTCAATGTCGGGGTCTGTGATGGATCTTCAATGTCGGGGTCTGTGATGGATCTTCAATGTCGGGGTCTGTGATGGATCTTCAATGTCGGGGTCTGTGATAGATCTTCAATGTCGGGGTTTGTGATGGATCTTCAATGTCGGAGTCTGTGATGGATCTTCAATGTCGGGGTCTGTGATGGATCTTCAATGTCGGAGCCTGTGATGGATCTTCAATGTCGGGGTCTGTGATGGATCTTCAATGTCGGGGTCTGTGATGGATCTTCAATGTCCGGGTCTGTGATGGATCTTCAATGTCCGGGTCTGTGATGGATCTTCAATGTCGGGGTCTGTGATGGATCTTCAATGTCGGGCTCTGTGATGGATCTTCAATGTCGGGGTCTGTGATGGATCTTCAATGTCCGGGTCTGTGATGGATCTTCAATGTCGGGATCTGTGATAGATCTTCAATGTCGGGGTCTGTGATGGATCTTCAATGTCGGAGCCTGTGATGGATCTTCAATGTCGGGGTCTGTGATGGATCTTCAATGTCGGGGTCTGTGATGGATCTTCAATGTCGGGGTCTGTGATGGATCTTCAATGTCGGGGTCTGTGATGGATCTTCAATGTCGGGGTCTGTGATGGATCTTCAATGTCGTGGTCTGTGATGGATCTTCAATGTCAGGGTCTGTGATGGATCTTCAATGTCGGGGTCTGTGATGGATCTCCAATGTCGGGGTCTGTGATGGATCTTCAATGTCCGGGTCTGTGATAGATCTTCAATGTCGGGGTCTGTGATAGATCTTCAATGTCGGGGTCTGTGGTGGATCTTCAATGTCGGAGTCTGTGATAGATCTTCAATGTCGGGGTCTGTGATGGATCTTCAATGTCGGGGTCTGTGATGGATCTTCAATGTCGGGGTCTGTGATAGATCTTCAATGTCGGGGTCTGTGGTGGATCTTCAATGTCGGGGTCTGTGATGGATCTTCAATGTCGGGGTCTGTGATGGATCTTCAATGTCGGGGTCAGTGATGGATCTTCAATGTCGGGGTCTGTGATGGATCTCCAATGTCGGGGTCTGTGATGGATCTTCAATGTCCGGGTCTGTGATGGATCTTCAATGTCGGGATCTGTGATAGATCTTCAATGTCGGGGTCTGTGATGGATCTTCAATGTCGGGGTCTGTGATGGATCTTCAATGTCGGGGTCTGTGATAGATCTTCAATGTCGGAGTCTGTGATGGATCTTCAATGTCGGGGTCAGTGATGGATCTTCAATGTCGGAGTCTGTGATGGATCTTCAATGTCGGGGTCTGTGGTGGATCTTCAATGTCGGAGTCTGTGATAGATCTTCAATGTCGGGGTCTGTGATGGATCTTCAATGTCGGGGTCTGTGATGGATCTTCAATGTCGGGGTCTGTGATGGATCTTCAATGTCGGGCTCTGTGATGGATCTTCAATGTCGGGGTCTGTGATGGATCTTCAATGTCGGGGTCTGTGATAGATCTTCAATGTCGGGGTCTGTGATGGATCTTCAATGTCGGGGTCAGTGATGGATCTTCAATGTCGGGGTCAGTGATGGATCTTCAATGTCGGGGTCTGTGATGGATCTTCAATGTCGGGGTCTGTGATGGATCTTCAATGTCGGGCTCTGTGATGGATCTTCAATGTCGGGGTCTGTGATGGATCTTCAATGTCGGGGTCTTTGATGGATCTTCAATGTCGGGGTCTGTGATAGATCTTCAATGTCGGGGTCTGTGATGGATCTCCAATGTCAGGGTCTGTGATGGATCGTCAATGTCGGGGTCTGTGATGGATCTTCAATGTCGGGGTCTGTGATGGATCTTCAATGTCGGGGTCTGTGATGGATCTCCAATGTCGGGGTCTGTGATGGATCTTAAATGTCGGGGTCTGTGATGGATCTTCAATGTCGGGGTCTGTGATGGATCTTCAGTGTCGGGGTCTGTGATGGATCTTCAATGTCGGGGTCTGTGATGGATCTTCAATGTCGGAGCCTGTGATGGATCTTCAATGTCGGGGTCAGTGATGGATCTTCAATGTCGGGGTCTGTGATGGATCTTCAATGTCGGGGTCTGTGATGGATCTTCAATGTCGGGGTCTGTGATGGATCTTCAATGTCGGGGTCTGTGATGGATCTTCAATGTCGGGGTCTGTGATGGATCTTCAATGTCGGGGTCTGTGATGGATCTTCAATGTCGGGGTCTGTGATGGATCTTCAATGTCGGGGTCTGTGATGGATCTTCAATGTCGGGGTCTGTGATGGATCTTCAATGTCGGGGTCTGTGATGGATCTTCAATGTCGGGGTCTGTGATGGATCTTCACTGTCCGGGTCTGTGATAGATCTTCAATGTCGGGGTCTGTGGTGGATCTTCAATGTCGGGGTCTGTGATGGATCTTCAATGTCGGGGTCTGTGATGGATCTTCAATGTCGCGGTCTGTGATGGATCTTCAATGTCGGGGTCTGTGATGGATCTTCAATGTCGGAGCCTGTGATGGATCTTCAATGTCGGGGTCTGTGATGGATCTTCAATGTCGGGGTCTGTGATGGATCTTCAATGTCGGGGTCTGTGATGGATCTTCAATGTCGGGGTCTGTGATAGATCTTCAATGTCGGGGTTTGTGATGGATCTTCAATGTCGGAGTCTGTGATGGATCTTCAATGTCGGGGTCTGTGATGGATCTTCAATGTCGGAGCCTGTGATGGATCTTCAATGTCGGGGTCTGTGATGGATCTTCAATGTCGGGGTCTGTGATGGATCTTCAATGTCCGGGTCTGTGATGGATCTTCAATGTCCGGGTCTGTGATGGATCTTCAATGTCGGGGACTGTGATGGATCTTCAATGTCGGGCTCTGTGATGGATCTTCAATGTCGGGGTCTGTGATGGATCTTCAATGTCCGGGTCTGTGATGGATCTTCAATGTCGGGATCTGTGATAGATCTTCAATGTCGGGGTCTGTGATGGATCTTCAATGTCGGAGCCTGTGATGGATCTTCAATGTCGGGGTCTGTGATGGATCTTCAATGTCGGGGTCTGTGATGGATCTTCAATGTCGGGGTCTGTGATGGATCTTCAATGTCGGGGTCTGTGATGGATCTTCAATGTCGGGGTCTGTGATGGATCTTCAATGTCGTGGTCTGTGATGGATCTTCAATGTCAGGGTCTGTGATGGATCTTCAATGTCGGGGTCTGTGATGGATCTCCAATGTCGGGGTCTGTGATGGATCTTCAATGTCCGGGTCTGTGATAGATCTTCAATGTCGGGGTCTGTGATAGATCTTCAATGTCGGGGTCTGTGGTGGATCTTCAATGTCGGAGTCTGTGATAGATCTTCAATGTCGGGGTCTGTGATGGATCTTCAATGTCGGGGTCTGTGATGGATCTTCAATGTCGGGGTCTGTGATAGATCTTCAATGTCGGGGTCTGTGGTGGATCTTCAATGTCGGGGTCTGTGATGGATCTTCAATGTCGGGGTCTGTGATGGATCTTCAATGTCGGGGTCAGTGATGGATCTTCAATGTCGGGGTCTGTGATGGATCTCCAATGTCGGGGTCTGTGATGGATCTTCAATGTCCGGGTCTGTGATGGATCTTCAATGTCGGGATCTGTGATAGATCTTCAATGTCGGGGTCTGTGATGGATCTTCAATGTCGGGGTCTGTGATGGATCTTCAATGTCGGGGTCTGTGATAGATCTTCAATGTCGGAGTCTGTGATGGATCTTCAATGTCGGGGTCAGTGATGGATCTTCAATGTCGGAGTCTGTGATGGATCTTCAATGTCGGGGTCTGTGGTGGATCTTCAATGTCGGAGTCTGTGATAGATCTTCAATGTCGGGGTCTGTGATGGATCTTCAATGTCGGGGTCTGTGATGGATCTTCAATGTCGGGGTCTGTGATGGATCTTCAATGTCGGGCTCTGTGATGGATCTTCAATGTCGGGGTCTGTGATGGATCTTCAATGTCGGGGTCTGTGATAGATCTTCAATGTCGGGGTCTGTGATGGATCTTCAATGTCGGGGTCAGTGATGGATCTTCAATGTCGGGGTCTGTGATGGATCTTCAATGTCGGGGTCTGTGATGGATCTTCAATGTCGGGGTCTGTGATGGATCTTCAATGTCGGGCTCTGTGATGGATCTTCAATGTCGGGGTCTGTGATGGATCTTCAATGTCGGGGTCTTTGATGGATCTTCAATGTCGGGGTCTGTGATAGATCTTCAATGTCGGGGTCTGTGATGGATCTCCAATGTCAGGGTCTGTGATGGATCGTCAATGTCGGGGTCTGTGATGGATCTTCAATGTCGGGGTCTGTGATGGATCTTCAATGTCGGGGTCTGTGATGGATCTCCAATGTCGGGGTCTGTGATGGATCTTAAATGTCGGGGTCTGTGATGGATCTTCAATGTCGGGGTCTGTGATGGATCTTCAGTGTCGGGGTCTGTGATGGATCTTCAATGTCGGGGTCTGTGATGGATCTTCAATGTCGGAGCCTGTGATGGATCTTCAATGTCGGGGTCAGTGATGGATCTTCAATGTCGGGGTCTGTGATGGATCTTCAATGTCGGGGTCTGTGATGGATCTTCAATGTCGGGGTCTGTGATGGATCTTCAATGTCGGGGTCTGTGATGGATCTTCAATGTCGGGGTCTGTGATGGATCTTCAATGTCGGGGTCTGTGATGGATCTTCAATGTCGGGGTCTGTGATGGATCTTCAATGTCGGGGTCTGTGATGGATCTTCAATGTCGGGGTCTGTGATGGATCTTCAATGTCGGGGTCTGTGATGGATCTTCAATGTCGGGGTCTGTGATGGATCTTCAATGCCGGAGCCTGTGATGGATCTTCAATGTCGTGCTCTGTGATGGATCTTCAATGTCGGGGTCTGTGATGGATCTTCAATGTCGGAGCCTGTGATGGATCTTCAATGTCGGGGTCAGTGATGGATCTTCAATGTCGGGGTCTGTGATGGATCTTCAATGTCGGGGTCTGTGATGGATCTTCAATGTCGGGGTCTGTGATGGATCTTCAATGTCGGGCTCTGTGATGGATCTTCAATGTCGGGGTCTGTGATGGATCTTCAATGTCGGGGTCTGTGATAGATCTTCAATGTCGGAGCCTGTGATGGATCTTCAATGTCGGGCTCTGTGATGGATCTTCAATGTCGGGGTCTGTGATGGATCTTCAATGTCGGAGCCTGTGATGGATCTTCAATGTCGGGGTCAGTGATGGATCTTCAATGTCGGGCTCTGTGATGGATCTTCAATGTCGGGGTCTGTGATGGATCTTCAATGTCGGGCTCTGTGATGGATCTTCAATGTCGGGGTCTGTGATGGATCTTCAATGTCGGGGTCAGTGATGGATCTTCAATGTCGGGGTCTGTGATAGATCTTCAATGTCGGAGTCTGTGATGGATCTTCAATGTCGGGGTCTGTGATAGATCTTCAATGTCGGGGTCTGTGATGGATCTTCAATGTCGGGGTCTGTGATAGATCTTCAATGTCGGGGTCAGTGATGGATCTTCAATGTCGGGGTCTGTGATAGATCTTCAATGTCGGGGTCTGTGGTGGATCTTCAATGTCGGGGTCTGTGATGGATCTTCAATGTCGGGGTCTGTGATGGATCTTCAATGTCAGGGTCTGTGATGGATCTCCAATGTCGGGGTCTGTGATGGATCTTCAATGTCGGAGTCTGTGATGGATCTTCAATGTCGGGGTCTGTGGTGGATCTTCAATGTCGGAGTCTGTGATGGATCTTCAATGTCAGGGTCTGTGATGGATCTTCAATGTCGGGGTCTGTGATGGATCTTCAATGTCAGGGTCTGTGATAGATCTTCAATGTCGGGGTCTGTGATAGATCTTCAATGTCGGGGTCTGTGATGGATCTTCAATGTCAGGGTCTGTGATGGATCTTCAATGTCGTGGTCTGTGATGGATCTCCAATGTCGGGGTCTGGGATGGATCTTCAATGTCGGGGTCTGTGATGGATCTTCAATGTCGGGGTCTGTGGTGGATCTTCAATGTCGGGGTCTGTGATGGATCTCCAATGTCGGGGTCTGTAATGGATCTTCAATGTCGGGGTCTGTGATGGATCTTCAATGTCGGGGTCTGTGGTGGATCTTCAATGTCGGGGTCTGTGGTGGATCTTCAATGTCGGGGTCTGTGATGGATCTTCAATGTCGGGGTCTGTGATGGATCTTCAATGTCGGAGTCTGTGATGGATCTTCAATGTCGGGGTCTGTGGTGGATCTTCAATGTCGGGGTCTGTGATGGATCTTCAATGTCGGGGTCTGTGATGGATCTTCAATGTCGGGGTCTGTGATGGATCGTCAATGTCGGGGTCTCTGATGGATCTTCAATGTCGGGGTCTGTGATGGATCTTCAATGTTGGGGTCTGTGATGGATCTTCAATGTCAGGGTCTGTGATGGATCTCCAATGTCGGGGTCTGTGATGGATCTTCAATGTCGGGGTCTGTGATGGATCTTCAATGTCGGGGTCTGTGATAGATCTTCAATGTCGGGGTCTGTGATGGATCTTCAATGTCGGGGTCTGTGATGGATCTTCAATGTCGGAGTCTGTGATGGATCTTCAATGTCGGGGTCTGTGATGGATCTTCAATGTCGGGGTCAGTGATGGATCTTCAATGTCGGAGTCTGTGATGGATCTTCAATGTCGGAGTCTATCAATCCCTTCTCAGTGCTGCTCTCGGGGCTGAGTTGAGGACCTGGCTGGTGAATTCCCTGGGCTACTTCCCAGATGTGCCTATGACAGAAAGGAGAGGTAATTAGTGGATGGCAGGAGCCTTTACAAACAGCAGACATGACTGACAGCATTGTTGTCAAATGGATGATGGAGTGTTGGATCCGCACTTGGTTTATCATCACCGACCTCACCTTCGGCACAGGGGTGGTCAACATTCTCCGCAGCCAGCTGGAATGCTCCACCCTCAAAGCCCATGATGACCTCGAATTCTGGCATCCCTCCAGCAGTCTGGGATTGCTCCCACTTGTTGTGAACCAGCTTTTCCTACATGAAGACAGATGGAGATGTCTGTGTGGAGTTTGCACATTCTCCCCGTGTCTGCGTGGGTTTCAACCCCACAACCCAAAGAAGTGCAGGCTAGGTGGATTGGGCACGCTAAATTGCCCCTGAATTGGAAAAAAAATAATTGGGTACTCTAAATTTATAAAAAAACAAAAAAAAACAAATGAAGACAGATGGAGAGAGTGTAAGCAGGGCACATGCCAGGGAAGATGATGTGGATGGTGATTAGGTCCAGTGAGGTGATGAGGAAATGATCCACGGGAAAGATGAAGATGGGTAACGGAGTGGTGGTGTCCCAGAGTTGGCTGTGAGTGAGTACCCTGTGGGTATAATGGGTGTGTGAGTTGAAGGTAATAAGAGTGACTTACCCTGGCTGAATGGAGGAGATCATTCATCCTCTAGTGGCACTGGATGGCTGTCCTCTGCTGCGTTGGTATTCATAACCACAGCCATAGCCTCCCATACTGGGTTTGTGACCTTGCTACTGGCCTTCTGCCCTGAGCGCAGATAGATTAGTTCATGTTGGGCCTCAGCAGCATTGAAGAGTCTCTCCAGGGAGGTGTCGGAGAATTTCAGGGTGGATTTCTGGGCAGCCACTGCTTCCCAGCAACCTATGAAGTGTGGCTGGTGGGCGCTTGGGCGGCCTTCAAATGTGGCACCCCGATGATTGTGCTGCTGATGTGGTGATGGGTGGCAGAATCAGAGGCTGCCCTGCCACCAGTAGGGCGCGGAACCCTTGGCTTAACATTTTTGGTTCTAAATGCCGCTCTTTTTGGTTGGGAAAAGTCCCCATTTCCGTCAGTGGGCTCGATGCGGCTTTTCCTGCCCTCCATTGGCCTTTGCCGATTTCCGGGAAAATCAAATGGAAGATTTACAGGCAGAATGTGAGGAAGAACTTTTGTGATGACCTGGAAATTGCTGTCCTCAAGGGTGGTGGAAATGGAAACAATCATTGGCTTCAAAAGGAAATTGGATGGGCATTTAAAGGCAAAGAACTTGCAGGGTCACAGGAACTGAGCAGGTGGGTGAGGCTGACTGGATCACTCCACGCTGGTGTAAATGACTCTTAACCAACTCCTCCCATCCTCCACAAGCCACATCTTATGATACGATGAATACTGCTCACCTCTGGCACTTCTGTGAATGCAGCTGTTGATGTTGATTATTTCTCACTGATTCTTGCCCTGCAGAAAAACCCCTGGAAGCAACTGCCTCATAAAAATGGCTGAGTAAATTTGAGATAGGTTACGCATTCATCCACATATGACAGTGTCGGAATTTAGTCATTGAATTGCATGTTTCAAACAAAATCAATAGAAGTTATAAAAAAAGTTGAAAACCTGTCTTAATTGATCCTGAAACTAATTGTGATCCACATTATTCAACTTCCTTTTCATAGAATTTACAGTGCAGAAGGAGGCCGTCCGGCCCATCGAGTCTACACTATAAGAGATAACCACTGTATAATGTAGTTTTAGGGGACATAGCCTCAAAATAAGGGGAAGTAGATTTAGGACTGATCTTAGGAGGAACTTCTTCACCGAAAGGGTTGTGAATCTATGGAATTCCTTGCCCAGTGAAGCAGTAGAGGCTCCTTCATTAAATGTTTTTAAGATAAAGATAGATAGTTTTTTGAAGAATAAAGGGATTAAGGGTTATGGTGTTCGGGCCGGTAAGTGGAGCTGAGTCCACAAAAGATCAGCCATGATCTCATTGAATGGCGGAGCAGGCTCGAGGGGCCAGGTGGCCTACTCCTGCTCCTAGTTCTTATGTTATTATGTTTAGCTCACCTTCACATGATTTTTCCCAATTTTTTAATGGGCTAGCAATTGGTGACGCTCTTTCTTTAATTAAGATTTCAAAGAAGAGACCACCCCTGCTTCAAGTGGCATCCCCTATTTATATTATAATAATAATCTTTATTGTCACAAGTAGGCTTACATTAACACTGCAATGAAGTTACTGTGAAAAGCCCCGAGTTAACACATTCCGGTGCCTGTTCGGGTACACAGAGGGAGAATTCAGAATGTCCAAATTACCTAACAGCACGTCTTTTGGGACTTGTAGGAGGAAACCGGAACACCCGGAGGAAACCCACGCAGACACAGGGAGAATGTGCAGACTCTGCACAGACAGTGCCGGGAATCGAACGTGGGACCCTGGCGCTGTGAAGCAACAATGCTAACCACTGTGCCACCCATTTTAAGGAGAAAAAATGATTCAGGAATGAATTAATTTCAATTCCCACAAGCCTGATGTTTTTTCTCATGACATAGAATAAAGTATTGTTTTTGCATGTTTTGGAATACGAATGAAATGTGAGAAGTTTCAAAAAGAACATTTTCATGGCACAAGTTTCCAATATCTTCTGTTTGCGTGAGCCTGGAAAAAACCAGATGTTACAATCACCCAGTTTCTATGCATTAACACCAGGATTATACAAAGAGAATTAGAGAGTTAAATTATGAGAACAGGTTGTCTCAGCTTGGCTTGTATTCCCTCAAGTATAAAAGATTCAGCAGTGATATAATGAGGTGTTTGAGATAATTAAATGGTCTGCTGGGGTAGAGGCAGTGAAAATATTTCCTCTGGTGGAAAAGTCCGGAACAACCGAGTATGATCTTAAAATGAGAGCTGGATTAGTCAGGGCTGGTGTCAGAAAACATTTCTTCATTCAAATCTGAAACTCTCTCTCCTAAACACTCTATCAAAGGGTAGTGCAAATCTGAAACTCTCTCTCCTAAACACTCTATCAAAGGGTAGTGCAAATCTGAAACTCTCTCGCCTAAACACTCTATCAAAGGGTAGTGCAAATCTGAAACTCTCTCTCCTAAACACTCTATCAAAGGGTAGTGCAAATCTGAAACTCTCTCTCCTAAACACTCTATCAAAGATGTGGAGATGCCGGCGTTGGACTGGGGTGAGCACAGTACGAAGTCTTACAACACCAGGTTAAAGTCCAACAGGTTTTTTCGATGTCACTAGCTTTCGGAGCGCTGCTCCTTCCTCAGGTGAATGAAGAGGTCTGTTCCAGAAACACATATATAGACAAATTCAAAGATGCCAAACAATGCTAGGAATGCGAGCATTAGCAGGTGATTAAATCTTTACAGATCCAGAGATGGGGTAACCCCAGGTTAAAGAGGTGTGAATTGTCTCAAGCCAGGACAGTTGGTAGGATTTCGCAGGCCAGATGGTGGGGGATGAATGTAATGTGACATGAATCCCAGGTCCCGGTTGAGGCTGCACTCATGTGTGCGGAACTTGGCTATAAGTTTCTGCTCGACGATTCTGCGTTGTCGCGGGTCCTGAAGGCCGCCTTGGAGAACGCTTACCCGGAGATCAGAGGCTGAATGCCCTTGACTGCTGAAGTGTTCCCCGACTGGAAGGGAACATTCCTGCCTGGTGATTGTTGCGCGATGTCCGTTCATTCGTTGTCGCAGCGTCTGCATGGTCTCGCCAATGTACCACGCTTCGGGACATCCTTTCCTGCAGCGTATGAGGTAGACAACGTTGGCCGAGTCGCACGAGTATGTACCGCGTACCTGGTGGGTGGTGTTCTCACGTGTAATAGTGGTATCCATGTCGATGATCTGGCACGTCTTGCAGAGATTGCCATGACAGGGTTGTGTGGTGTCGTGGTCACTGTTCTGAAGACTGGGTAATTTGCTGCACACAATGGTTCGTTTGAGGTTGCGCGGTTGTTTGAAGGCAAGTAGTGGGGGTGTGGGGATGACCTTGGCAAGATGTTCATCGTCATCAATGACGTGTTGAAGGCTGTGAAGAAGATGACGTAGTTTCTCCGCTCCGTGGAAGTACTGGACGACGAAGGGTATTCTGTCGGTTGTGTCCCATGTTTGTCTTCTGAGGAGGTCGGTCCGGTTTTTCGCTGTGGCGCGTTGGAACTGTCGATCGATGAGTCGAGTGCCATATCCTGTTCGTACGAGGGCATCTTTCAACGTCTGTAGATGTCTGTTACGCTCCTCCTCGTCTGAGCAGATCCTGTGTATACGGAGCGCTTGTCCATAGGGGATGGCTTCTTTAATGTGTTTAGGGTGGAAGCTGGAGAAGTGGAGCATCATGAGGTTATCCGTGGGTTTGCGGTAAAGCGAAGTGCTGAGGTGACCGTCCTTGATGGAGACGAGTGTGTCCAAGAATGCAACTGATTTTGGAGAGAAGTCCATGGTGAGTCTGATGGTTGGATGGAACTTATTAATGTCATCGTGTAGTCGTTTCAGTGATTCTTCGCCGTGGGTCCAAAGGAAAAAAATGTCATCGATGTATCTGGTGTATAACATCGGTTGAAGGTCCTGTGCGGTGAGTAGGTCCTGTTCAAACTTGTGCATGAAGATGTTGGCGTATTGGGGTGCGAATTTGGTCCCCATGGCTGTTCCGTGCGTCTGGATGAAGAACTTGTTGTCGAAGGTGAAGACGTTGTGAACGGACATCACGCAACAATCACCAGGCAGGAATGTTCCCTTCCAGTCGGGGAACACTTCAGCAGTCAAGGGCATTCAGCCTCTGATCTCCGGGTAAGCGTTCTCCAAGGCGGCCTTCAGGACCCGCGACAACGCAGAATCGCCGAGCAGAAACTTATAGCCAAGTTCCGCACACATGAGTGCGGCCTCAACCGGGACCTGGGATTCATGTCACATTACATTCATCCCCCACCTTCTGGCCTGCGAAATCCTACCAACTGTCCTGGCTTGAGACAATTCACACCTCTTTAACCTGGGGTTACCCCATCTCTGGATCTGTAAAGATTTAATCACCTGCTAATGCTCGCATTCCTAGCATTGTTTGGCATCTTTGAATTTGTCTATATATGTGTTTCTGGAACAGACCTCTTCATTCACCTGAGGAAGGAGCAGCGCTCCGAAAGCTAGTGACATCGAAACAAACCTGTTGGACTTTAACCTGGTGTTGTAAGACTTCGTACTGTACTCTATCAAAGGGTAGTGCAAATCTGAAACTCTCTCTCCTAAACACTCTATCAAAGGGTAGTGCAAATCTGAAACTCTCTCGCCTAAACACTCTATCAAAGGGTAGTGCAAATCTGAAACTCTCTCGCCTAAACACTCTATCAAAGGGTAGTGCAAATCTGAAACTCTCTCGCCTAAACACTGTTTACAGTGACCCAGGGGGAGAAATGCATGAATGATATGCGTGCATTGTGGCTCTTAAAGGTCTGCATTTTCGCTCCCAAATTCCCAGTTTCAAAAATCCCACCGGGGAAATGGTGCCCCTGAATTCTGGGTTTTCAGTCCAGGGTTGGTCTTGGGGTTGGGGGGGGTGCGGGGATGGTGTTCTCATGGTGGGCAATCCCAGGAATCATTTGGAGGTCATCGGGTGTGGAGGTGGGCTGGGCAAAAGACTGGCCACAGTGTTCCAGCCCTTTGTCGAAGATATGAAAAGTTAAATAAAACAACAATCAGCCCTCACCTCTCACATGCTTTCTACACCCCCTATATATTCCCCATGCCCTATCCATACTAACCTATACCATTCCCATGACAACTTCCACCCCCGCCCAGTCTCCGTGACTCCACACACCATCCATGCCTCCCACCCATTCCCCACAGCCCATCATAGTCCCTGTGCCAACTAAGTGAAAATCATGCTCCCAATCCACCACACATCACCCTTACAAACAGCTGGCCTGTAATGCAGAACAAGGCCAGCTGCGCGGGCTCAATTCCCGTACCGGCCTCCCCGAACAGGCGCCGGAATGTGGCGACTAGGGGCTTTTCACAATAACGTCATTGAAGCCTACTTGTGACAATAAGCGATTATTATTATTATTTATTATTATTACCCCTGCACCTACCATGCCAACTCACCAATATTTACCATGGGAAGACCGTAGGAGCTCAGGAGTCATGCCATTATTATAGAAAAACACACTCTCATTAAAAAAATATCATTCACTACATTCAGCATCCTTTAATTCCATATAAAAACAAGTGTTTGTATCCATAGTCCCACGTTAAACAGTTTATAAGCATTTGGAGCTATCAATCAAACTATGAACTGTCAGGTACACCACTGCAATAATAAAAGGCTATGAAATCTGTCATTCTGTTTCAATCCTGTAATGATAACACTCGGGTTTATGTCAACAAATAGAGTGAACTAGCAAGCACTGATTTTTTGAAAGCACTATAGACAGTTTTATCAAATATTTAAAAGCCAGATTTAAATCCCCCATGGTTTGACGTTTCTCTTGACGGTTCAAATGATCTTACAATTCCAGTGAGGTTATGGACTTTTTGTGTACATTCCACCCTACCTTTCCTGAGCATTCCGGAAGCTTTGCACCTTCTCCTACCAAGTCCAAAGTGCACAAGTTGTGTTTTGGACATCCAAATCAGATCTGACTGAGGCAGCTGCACTTTAATATGCGCAGTTGCCTCCATGAACCACAGATGTGAATTTTAGAACTTTTCCCAATTTAGCTCCCCCGTGAAAACAGTCGGGGGGGGGGGGGGGGGGCGGGGGGCAGGTTCAGCGGTGGGATTTCCGGATTTGTGCCTCTGCCACCATTTTCACAAAGGCGAGAATCTTGTCGATATGAAAATTCAGCCCAAAGTGTTCATGCTACTTGTAAAGGTGAGACATTTACAAACAGTTGTGCCTGAAATATCTTAGCCGTGGTCATGTTTTTTAGTGCCTTTAACAAAGAAAAGCATCCGAAGGTGGTTCATTGTGGGATTGTTGAACAAAACACACGGCAGGTAAAAGAAAGAGATTAAAGAGGTAATCGAAGGCTCGGGCTTTGCTCCTTTGAGGATTTTGGGCGGAGTGGGCGGGGGGAGTAAATGGAGAAGGATCCACTATCACCGAGACTATGAAATGGCGGTTGCCGGTAGTGAGGGCAGACACCAGGAGAATGCCCAGCTCTGCCTGAGACACTGAAAGAAGTTGGCAGGCTTTGGTTTGCCTTGTAACCAAAAGGCGGCATCTCCAAAAATGCAGCACTCCTTCTGCAGTGTCAACTGAAATGATGTGCCTCTAACTGAGGAATGAGACGACCACGAACTGGGTAAAACTGACACAGTAGAAGCAAGTCTGTAACATTATGAAAACGATAAACATTTACATCTCATACAAAGAACAGGCAGAGGGTTGAACTCTAATAACCTTCACATTACAGCATGAAACAGTGTGACTTAGCTTCAACCAATGGAAACTGAATAAGCAGACACAGCAGCATCAGGCGGTTTCCTGAGCCAATGAGCTGTTGGGAATTAAATATTAAATCATGGTCAATATAAAGTTGCAATGTCCTGTTATTTTTAAACAGAACATACTTTCCATTGCAATAATAGGGAATTACTAAAAGAAGAAACTAAAGTCGCAGAATGTAATGTTCTTGGCAGTGTCAGGTATCACAGCAAAATTCTCTTTCTGATTTTAAAGGGGCAGTGTCTTTGCAAAATTATGCTTTGGGTGAGATCTTTCCTTTTCCTGTGGAGGGAAAATGTTTGGCAAGATGCTGTCATTCACAGGGGCGCAGTTTTGGAATTTGTGCCTCAAGCACTGGGAGCACACATTACAAAATGCATGTGTGGCACATGTGATTCTCGTGAATGGGGTGGACTGAACACTGTATAGTGCACAGACCTGGCGGCCTTAGACAGCCCTCTGGTTAACAAAGCTTTCTGCAAGAAATGTTGAAAATGGAAGTGTACACTGTCAGATGCTCAAGACAGGTGGGAAGGATGATGAGCCTCTGGAATTTTCCATACATTATGGGCAGGGAATTCTACAGCGTCCACTGCCCTCTGCACCAAATTCCTTATTCCCACTCATGGCAGATAAATCTCCGTATCTGGAGCACAATTTTGACTGATTCACACTTCTTTCTTTTTAAAATATTTTTGTTCTCCTCATTTTCCACATAGTCATCAAATATACATCCGACAAAAGATAACCAACAATAACAAATACAATAGCAATCTCCCAACCAACAACCCCTTCATCATACAAACCCAAACCTCCACCCTACATCCCAAATTCAAAACAAATAAGAGAATCCATGGTCATCCCATACATGGTAGACAATAAACCATACACTCACCCCCCCCTAACTGCGCCCCCCTAATGTTTGATGGCATCCAATTCTTGAAAGTGCATGATGAACAAAGCCCATGTGTTGTAGAACCCTTCCATCCTTCCCCTCAGCTCAAACCCCACCTTCTCGAACGTTAGAAATTCCAGCATGTCCCCCCGCCACGCCGAGGCACAGGGCGGAGAAGCTGACCTCCACCCCAACAGGACCTGCCTTCGGGCATTCGGCGAGGCGAAGGCTAAGGCATCTGCTCCCGCACCCACCTCCAGCCCAGGCTGGTCTGACACCCCGTAAATGGCTTCTAGGGGCCTTGGTCCGAACCTCACATGCACCACCGCTGAGATAACCTTAAAACCTCCCTCCAGTACCCTTCCAGTTTCTGGCAGGACCAAAACATGTGAACATGGTTTTGCGGGGCTCCCACCACAGCGTTCATACATATCCTCCATCCCCTCAAAGAATCGGCTCATCCTCGTCCTCGTGTTGGTGCCCGATATACCACCTTCAACTGTACCAGCCCCAACCTCGCATACAAGGTTGAGGCATTCACCCTCCGGAGCACATCACACCGAATGACACTTATACATTCTTGAATTATTGATGGTTAAAACACAGAAACATGTCAGTTAACCCACAAAATGTGTGTCAGGGTTTGTCTCCTAATCAAAATTTGAAAATAATGCAGAGTTTTGTTCAGGCGAACAGAGAAAATCTCTTGCCATTGGTCGGAGAGCTGGTGAGTAGAGGGCATAAATGTTAAATTATCAAAAATAGGGCTAAGGGACAAACTAGGAGAATTTATTTTGCTCAGGAGGGTTGTTCAGATATAGAATTCACTACCAGAAAAAAATGGTAAACCAATTACATAATGTCTTTTAAAAGAAACTTGGATAAAATGGTAGGACATATGGCAATTGTCCCTTTAAGGGCAACACAGCAGAGTAAGGGTCACATGGCCTATGTGACCAAGCAGGACGCAGATGTGGAATCACCTCATGGTGAGAGAGAGAGGCTCTTGGGCCTATATCTTCAGATTTAGCAAGAGCCATGAGGCTGCTATAATTCTTATTAATAAATAATGTGTTCATTAATGAAGTCTGTGATAGTGCCTCTTTACATCTGGTGACAAGGATAAACTATCCTGACAATGTCTCTGGCCCGATACCTTTGAGGATCTGTTTTAATCGATGCCAAAAAAAAAGTACTTATCAAATTGCCTCTCTTTGGACGAATAGACCCATTGGACTCCTCCATGGAGCACAGAACACTATACGTCGAATGCCTTGGGTATTATTTGCAAGCAAACAAAATAGGGGATGAGCAAAATGCTATAACCTTATTTGCAGTCTTACAGCCCCAAGCATGCCCAACTCCAAATCATTTAGTGAGCTTGTGAATTTAATAAAGGTTCAATTGCAACCTCAACCATCTGTCATACTCTAGAGATTCAAATTTAATTCAAGGGTGAGAGCCCCAGGCCAAAGGATTATGACTTACATTGCTAAACTGAAGCAATTATTGAAGTAGCATGATAATGGAACCACCCTAAATGACATGTTATAGGATAGGTTAGTTTGTGGTATGAACAACAATGCTATTCACCATTCCTCTGACCTGAAAAATATCCATTGTCTGTTTCCTATAATTCATAGGACCATAAGACCAGAAGACAAAGGAGCCATGGAAGACCAGAAGACATAGAATTAGGCCACTCGGCCCATCGAGTCTGTTCTGCCATTCAATCATGGCTGATATTTTTCTCATCTCCATTCTCCGGCCTTCTCCCCATAACCCCTGATCCCCTTATTAATCAAGAACGTATCTATCTCTGTCTTAAAGACACTCAGTGATTTGAACAGGGGCTGTTTAGCACAGGGCTAAATCGCTGGCTTTGAAAGCAGACCAAGGCAGGCCAGCAGCACGGTTTGATTCCCGTAACAGCCTCCCCGAACAGGCCTCAGAATGTGGCGACTAGGGGCTTTTCACAGTAACTTCATTTGAAGCCTACTTGTGACAATAAGCGATTTTCATTTCATTTCATTTGGCCTCACAGCCTTCTGCGGCAAAGAGTTCCACAGATTCACCACCCTCTGGCTGAAGAAATTGCTCCTCATCTCTGTTTTAAAGGATAGTCCCTTTAGTTTGAGATGGTGTCCTCTGGTTCTAGTTTTTCCTACAAATGGAAACATCCTCTTCACGTCCACTCTATCACTGTTCCTGAAATGCTCCCCTACTGAATGAGCCCACCTGGCCAGGCTCATTCCCCAATACCAGGTCCAGTACAGCCCCTTCCCTAGTTGGACTATCTACATATTGTTTTAAGAAGCCCTCCTGGATGCTCCTTACAAACTCTGCCCCATCTAAGCCCCTAACACTAAGTGAGTCCCATATCAACATTGGGGAAGTTGAAGTCTCCCATCACAACAACCCTGTTGTTTTTACTCGTTTCCAAAATCTGTCTACCTATCTGCTCCTCTATCTCCTGCTGGCTGTTGGGAGGCCTGTAGTAAACCCCCAACGTTGTGACTGCACCCTTCTTATTCCTGATCTCTACCCATATAGCCTCGCTGCTCTCTGAGGCGTCCTCCCGTCGTACAGCTGTGATAGTCTCCCTAACCAGTAGCGCAACTCTGCCACCCCTTTTACATCCCCCTTTATCCCACCTGAAACATCTAAATCCTGGAACGTTTAGCTGCCAATCCTACCCTTCCCTCAACCAGGTCTCTGTAATGGCAACAACATCATAGTTCCAAGTACTAATCCAAGCTCTAAGTTCTGTTTTCAGCAACATCTCCCTGTCTGCTCTTCCTCAGAGCCATGCTGGCCCTATTCCCTAGTTCTCCCTCAATGCTTTCACCTTCTGACCTATTGCTCCGGTACCCAACCCCCTGCCATACTAGTTTAAACCCTCCCGTGTGACACTAGCAAACCTCGCGGCCAGGATATTTATGCCTCTCCAGTTTAGATGCAACCTGTCCTTCTTATACAGGTCACACCTGCCCCAGAAGACCTCCCAGTGGTCCAAATAATGGAAACCCTCCCTCCTACACCAGCTGTTTAGCCATGTGTTTAGCTGCTGAATCTTCCTCTTTCTAGCCTCACTGGCACGTGGCACAGGGAGTAATCCCGAGATTACAACCCTAGAGGTCCTGTCTTTTAACTTTCTGCCTAGCTCCCTGAACTCCTGCTGCTGACCTCATGCCCCTTCCTGCCTATGTCGTTAGTACCAATATGTACAATGACCTGCTTGCCCTCCCCCTTCAGGATGCCCGCTACCCATTCTGCGACATCCTGGACCCTGGCACCAGGAAGGCAACATACCACCCTGGAGTCTCTTTCACGTCCACAGAAGCACCTATCTGTGCCCCTGACTATAGAGTCCCCTATGACTATTGCTCTTCTGCGCTTTGACCTTCCCTGCTGAACATCAGAGCCAGTCGTGGTGCCACTGCTCTGGCTGCTGCTGTTTTCCCCTGATAGACTAACCCCCCCCCCCCCCCCCCAACAGTATCCAAAGGAGTATACCTGTTCAAGAGGGGGAGAACCACAGGGGATTCCTGCACTGACTGCCTACCCCTTCTGGTGGTCACCCATTTCTCTGCCTGCATCTTGGTTGTGACCACATTTATATAACTGCGATCTATGACGCTTTCTGCCACCTGCATGCTCCTAAGTGCATCCAATTGCTGCTCCAACCGAACCACGTGGTCTGTGAGGAGCTCTAGTTGGATGCACTTTCTGCAGATGAAACCATCCGGGATGCTGGAAGCCTCCCGGACCTGCCACATCTCACACTCAGAGCACTGCACCCCTCTAATTGACATTATGTTAATTAATTAGTAAATTAAATTTAAAATTAAAAAAAAAGTTACTGTTAACTATGTTTCCCAGCACTAGATTTCTACTATAAATGTGAAAGCTAAATACAGTATTCTCCGATCTCTGGCTTAGATACCCCTCTAAATTATAATTAAGTATTTAAGTAATTATGTTTAATTAGTTTAACAATGTTTAATTTTAAAATTTAGTGTAGATTCCCAACCAGCCAATCAGGTCACAGCTTTACTGTGAGGTCACTTCAGTTTTTCCCCTCCCACACACAAATTGAAAAGGTAATAAAAATAAAAATCACTTACCTTCCCAGGATGCACTCTGGTTCTCTCCCTGAAGATTATTCTCTCCCTGCAGATTTAAAGTTACAAGCCAGAAGAAAGAGAACAAAACGGTAGGGAAAAGGCACCTTCTCCCACTCTGCACCAAATTACCTCACTGCACCAAATTACCAAGTTCAAATTCCCACTCTGGCTGTGTCTCACTCCAGGATGTGTCTCCTTGACCAGTGTAGCCATCTGGGATGGCCACTTCCCGATTACAAAATGGACACTTTGCAATGGTTGCAAGGAAAATGGACAATACTGAGAAAGCAGCAGGTGCAGGGTTTGTCTGTTGATTGGAGCCGCAGCTCCCAGACAAGACCGAAACTGCAAAAATATTACCATACTAATGAGCCATCCCCGGGACAAAAGAGTAACATTTAAGTAAACGATACCAAGGCAACACCTAGGTGCCAGAGAAGACCAGAACAAAGCAGGCCAATGGCCACCTAGGACACGCCAAGCCATCAGGGTACCCACCCCTTTATTGGAGGAAATTGATCAGAACGATTGGGAAATGGTCCAATTAATTGGGGCCAAGTTCAAGGCCCGCCCAAAAGTGCACAAAGCCCCTTTTGGGTATAAGAAGGATCCCCCAAGAGAGAATCGCTCTCTTGGCTCCGGCTCTCACCAAGGAGAGACCTGCCAAAGCTGCATCAGAACAAGTAAGTCCAAGGTCAACGCACGCTACCAGACAGACTAGCTGTTCAAGTGAAGACAAGCATCCAGCAGAGGGCAGTAGAGCGGAGCTGCTGATTGGTGTTGCGGGGGAAATTTGCATACATCCGTGTGCTCACCCTAACTTGAAGGTGGTTTGTGGAGGAGCTGTTGTCAAGTGACACTTAAACCCGAAACACTTCTTCAGTGTTTCCCTCCCTTCCCCGTCCTCTAACCAAAAAAAAACAACCGCTGTAAAGATCAAGAGGAAGGCTCGAGGGCAGATAGAAGTAAAAAGAAGTTGAACCGTGACGTTACAACCTGCAGGTAATGGATTGGCTGGTGACTGGTAAGTAGTTTTTCTTTCCTTTTCCCTCAGGTGTTATCGTGCGGGGCGCAGAGGTTGCTGAGTGAGTGCTTGCTGAGAAGGGGAGTGAATAACAGTTAAGCTCTTTCTTTCTTTTTCTTTCTTTTTTATCTAGAGGGGATGGCAGGGAAGGTAGTGCAATGTTCCTCCTGCAGAATGTTTGAGGTGAGGGACGCCGTCAGTGTCCCTGCTGATTTCATCTGTGGGAAGTGCATCCATCTCCAGCTCCTCAGAAACAGCGTTAGGGAACTGGAGCTGGAGCTGGATGAACTTCGGATAATTCGGGAGGCAGAGGTGGTCATAGATCGAAGCTTCAGGGATGTAGTTACTCCGAAGAATAAAGATAGATGGGTGATGGTGAGAGAGGCTGGGAGCAAGCAGTCAGTACAGGGATCCCCTATGGTCGTTCCCCTTAGTAACAAGTATACCGCATTGGATACTGTTGGGGGGGATGACTTACCAGGGGCAGCCATGTCCCTGTTGCTCAGAAGGGAAGGGGGGAGAGGAGTAGAGTATTAGTCATTGGAGACTCCATAGTTAGGGGGAGAGATAGGAGATTCTGTGGGAGCAAAAGAGACTCGTGGTTGGTGTGTTGCCTCCCAGGTGCCAGGGTGTGTGATGTCTCGGGTCGTGTTTTCGGGATCCTTAAGGGGGAGGAGGAGCAGCCCCAAGTCGTGGTCCACATAGGTACCAACGACATAGGGAGGAAAATTGGATAATTGGGGCTCATTCTGGGGTCGGTGGGACCTCTACAAACGGGATGGTCTACACCTGGACCAGAGGGGTACCAATATCCTGGGGGGGAAATTTACTAATGCTCTTCAGGAGGGTTTAAACGAGTTCAGCAGGGGCTTGGGAACCTGAATTGTAGGTCCAGTATACAGGAGGTTGAGAGTAGTGAGGTCATGAGTAAGGTTTCACAGTTGCAGGAGTGTACCGGCAGGCAGGAAGGTGGTTTAAAGTGCGCCTTCTTCAATGCCAGGAGCATCCAAAATAAGGTGGGTGAACTTGCGGCATGGGTTGGTACCTGGGACTTCGATGTTGTGGCCATTTCGGAGACATGGATAGAGCAGGGACAGGAATGGTTGTTGCAGGTGCCGGGGTTTAGATATTTCAGTAAGCTCAGGGAAGGTGGTAAAAGAGGGGGAAGGGTGGCATTGTTAGTCAAGGACAGTATTACGGTGGCAATTACGGTGGAAAGGACGTTTGATGAGGACTCGTCTACTGAGGTAGTATTGGCTGAGGTTAGAAACAGGAAAGGAGAGGTAACCCTGTTAGGGCTTTTCTATAGGCCTCTGAAAAGTTCCAGAGATGTAGAGGAAAGGATTGCAAAGATGATTCTGGATAGGAGCGAAAGCAACAGGATAGTTGTTATGGGGGACTTTAACTTCCCAAATATTGAATGGAAACTCTATAGTTCGAGTACCATTTTTGTCCAATGTGTGCAGGAGGGTTTCCTGACACAGTATGTAGATAGGCCAACGAGAGGCGAGGCCATGTTGGATTTGGTACTTGGTAATGAACCAGGACAGGTGTTAGATTTGGAGGTAGCTGAGCACTTTGGTGATAGTGACCACAATTCGATTACGTTTACTTTAGTGATGGAAAGGGATAGGTATATACTGCAGGGCAAGAGTTATATCTGGGGGAAAGGCAATTATGATGCGATGAGGCAAGACTTAGGATGCATCGGATAGAGAGGAAAACTGCAGGGGTTGGGCACAATGGAAATGTGGAGCTTGTTCAAGGAACAGCTACTGTGTGTCCTTGATATGTATGTACCTGTCAGGCAGGGAGGAAGTGGTCGAGCAAGGGAACCGTGGTTTACTAAAGCAGTCGAAACACTTGTCAAGAGGAAGAAGGAGGCTTATGTAAAGATGAGACATGAAGGTTCAGTTAGGGCGCTCGAGAGTTACAAGTTAGCTAGGAAGGACCTAAAGAGAGAGCTAAGAAGAGCCAGGAGGAGACATGAGAAGTCTTTGGCAGGTAGGATCAAGGATAACCCTAAAGCTTTCTATAGATATGTCAGGAATAAACGAATGACTCGGGTAAGAGTAGGGCCAGTCAAGGACAGTAGTGGGAAGCTGTGCTTGGAGCCGAGGAGATAGGAGAGGTGCTAAATGAATATTTTTTGTCAGTATTCACACAGGAAAAAGACAATGTTGTTGAGGAGAATACTGAGATTCAGGCTACTAGACTAGAAGGGCTTGAGGTTCATAAC
This sequence comes from Scyliorhinus torazame, assembly GCF_047496885.1. Classification (NCBI taxonomy): domain Eukaryota; kingdom Metazoa; phylum Chordata; class Chondrichthyes; order Carcharhiniformes; family Scyliorhinidae; genus Scyliorhinus; species Scyliorhinus torazame. The sequence goes on along the minus strand of NC_092709.1, from coordinate 297,044,607 downwards.
GAGGAGGAGGTGTTAGCAGTTCTGGAAAGTGTGAAAATAGATAAGTTCCCTGGGCCAGATGGGATTTATCCTAGGATTCTCTGGGAAGCTAGGGAGGAGATTGCTGAGCCTTTGGCTTTGATCTTTAATTCATCTTTGTCAACAGGAATAGTGCCAGAAGACTGGAGGATAGCAAATGTTGTCCCCTTGTTCAAGAAGGGGAGTGGAGACAACCTCGGTAACTATAGACCAGTGAGCCTTATTTCTGTTGTGGGCAAAATATTGGAAAGGTTTATAAGAGATAGGATTTATAATCATCTGGAAAGGAATAATCTGATTAGAGATAGTCAACACGGTTTTGTGAAGGGTAGGTCGTGCCTCACAAATCTTATTGAGTTCTTTGAGAAGGTGACCAAATAGGTGGATGAGGGTAAAGCAGTTGATGTGGTGTTTATGGATTTCAGTAAAGTGTTTGATAAGGTTCCCCACGGTAGGCTACTGCAGAAAATAAGGAGGCATGGGATTCAGGGTGATATAGCAGTTTGGATCAGAAATTGGCTCACTGGAATAAGACAAAGCGTGGTGGTTGATGGGAAATGTTCAGACTGGAGTCCAGTTACTAGTGGTGTACCACAAGGATCTGTTTTAGGGCCACTGCTGTTTGTCATTTTTATAATTGACCTGGAGGAGGGCGTAGAAGGATGGGTGAGTAAATTTGCAGATGACACTAAAGTCGGTGGAGTTGTGGACAGTGCGGAAGGATGTTACAAGTTACAGAGGGACATAGATAAGCTGCAGCGCTGGGCTGAGAGGTGGCAAATGGAGTTTAATGCAGAAAAGTGTGAGGTGATTCATTTTGGAAGGAATAACAGGAAGACAGAGTACTGAGCTCATGGTAAGATTCTTGGCAGTGTGGATCAGCAGAGAGATCTCGGTGTCCATGTACATAGATCCCTGAAAGTTGCCACCCAGGTTGCGAGGGTTGTTAAGAAGGCGTACGGTGTGTTAGCTTTTATTGGTCGAGGGATTGTGTTTCGGAGCCATGAGGTCATGTTGCAGCTGTACAAAACTCTGGTGCAGCCGCATTTGGAGTATTGCGTGCACTTCTGGTCGCTGCATTATAGGAAGGATATGGAAGCATTGGAAAGGGTGCAGAGGCGATTTACCAGAATGTTGCCTGGTATGGAGGGAAGATCTTATGAGGAAAGGCTGAGGGACTTGAGGCTGTTTTCGTTAGAGAGAAGACGGCTAAGAGGTGACTTAATTGAGGCATACAAAATGATCAGAGGATTGGATCGGGTGGACAGTGAGAGCCTTCTTCCTCGGATGGTGATGTTTAGCACGAGGGGACATAGCTTTAAGTTGAGAGGAGATAGATATTGGACAGATGTCAGAGGTAGGTTCTTTACTCAGAGAGTAGTAAGGGCGTGGAATGCCCTGCCTGCAACAGTAGTGGACTCGCCAACACTAAGGGCATTCAAATGGTCATTCGCTAGACATATGGACGATAAGGGAATAGTGTAGGTGGGCTTTAGAGTGGTTTCACAGGTTGGTGCAACATCGAGGGCCGAAGGGCCTGTACTGCGCTGTAATGTTCTATGTTCTAGTTCAACCCCAGCAGCCTCAGAACCGAACAACGGCCATTGTTCCTCTGACCGAGTGGGCGCCTGAAGCTAAGTATAGGCTTTAGCAGTCGTGATAGTTTAGTCTGTAGAGTTTGTGCAAGAGTATATTTGACTGTGTGTGTTAATAAATGAGCATTGAGTTTGAACTTACTAACTGGTGTATCGAGTCTTTGTTCAGTATTCGATTTTTGAACCTTGTGGCGGTATCGAGAGATACTTGGCGACTCTGGAGCAAAACATAATTAGAATTAAGGAAGGCAACCATATTGGCCGCCATCTTCAGAGCCAAATTAAGAGAAACACAATTCGCAACATTTACTGGCGACTCCGGTGGGACAAGTCCGGTAGACCGGTAGTAGCAGGCAAAGTCCGGGGACACCCCTTGGAATTTCTTTGGGTCACAGGAGGGTCCCGCACCACACTCAATTCCTCCACGATGTTCCAGCGAGACACGTGGCCCACAACAGAGACCATCACACTCAGCGGCTTTACAGGCCATTTACAACAAGGACACATCACAGCCCCTGTAGCGATACAAATAATGAACATTACAACTAAACACCCCGTAGCTTTGGTCGATCTACCCCAGACAGCTGAACACATCCTAGGAATCGATTTTATGAGCTCCCACAACCTCTATTTTGATCCAATTAATAAATGTGTATGGAGAATGGCAAAGGCAGCACGAACCCTCGCCACGCTCACAGTTGGGGACTATGAAAACAGGATTAGCTCAGTAGGAGACTTCTGGTTCGACCCTCGAGCCATTAGTCAGGACAAACAGGTTAGGGAAGTCCTGCAGCAACACAAAGCAGCATTTGCACAGCAGAAGCACGACTGTGGCAAAATAGCTGGTTTGGTAATCATTACAGGTCCTGATCCCAGACCCCAACAGCAGTATGGTTTTGCCCAAGGGGCAGAGGAAGAAATCTCAAAAGTAATAGAGAGTTTGCTTGATCAAGGCGTATTCAGATCAGTAGCCTCCACAAACAACGTACCAATTTGGCCCGTCAGGAAACCCGATGGATCATGGCGACTGACCATTGATTACCGCGAACTGAACAAAGTAACCCCAGTAGCAGCCCCCACCATAGCCACGAGGCGTGAGACCATGCTCAAACAGGGACTCCAGTCAACTTTTTTCTCGGTTTTGGACATTAGCAACGGCTTTTGGTTCATTCCATTGGATAAAGCGTGCCCACACCCTCATGACCGGACGCCCCATGAAAGGGACAGAGTATTTATTAGGACTGGATTTGGCCAGCCCCGCAGTCACCGTCCTCACGCATGTAAATGCTGTACAGCAGTTACTTGAGACTATAAAGGCAGCCCAACTCGCAGCAGCTGTGAGACTTGGGACCAGGAGGAAACAAAGCAAGGCTTGTTTCGACAAAAAGGTACACGCCACCGAGTTTGTCGTAGGGCAGCAAGTGATGCTTTCTCTATACAACCCCAGTTCATTCCTTTCCCCCAAATTTTCTGGACCGTACTCCATTTCGGACAAAGTAAGCCCCTTGGTATACAAAATCATATATCCCAATGGCAAATCTGCGTGGTTTCACATAAACCAGCTTAAGGCTTATGGCTCGCAGAACAACAATGCACACCACATCTTGCTCGCAGCAGCAGACGTGCACGCCCCGCCCACAGATGACGCATTCCTACCCTCCCCCAGCCAGTCCAGCCCATCCTCAGGCACATCTTCAATCCACCCCCAGAGGCACGACTCCTCCTCTCCCTTCCTTCAACCAGCAGCACCAGTGACAGTGATAGCGACAGCAATGACAACAGCCACAGCGCACCACGTTATAATTATACCCCCGCACCAGGCCCCACTCCCAGTGAATCCGAGCATGCTTCCAGTGATCCCTTTGAAATCACATACATCAAAGCCCCTGACCCAGACCCACCGCCCACCGATTACGGATTACAACCTAGTAGCTCCAACCTCGACACACGATTCTGGCACCGAGACAATTCGTTCAGGCTCATCCGGAATGATGAGATGGACCCCAAATCACCCCAAGCAGCTTTAGCCAAAGTACTCCAGTCAAGAGTATGGCAGCCGGGAGAAGATGATGACATAGAGTCTGACTCCCACCAAACGAATCCCTTTGCGACTCTGTTCGCTACTGAGCAATGAGGTGGCCACATGATGGAAAAAAAAAGGAACCGATGGAGAGATACGGTATCCTTTCTGATGGAACCTGCACCATGTTTGTTGTATGTTTGTTTGTTTAATATACATGTTTGTTGTTTGTAAATTTGAAAGTTTTTCATGGCCCCACGCCACCACCCTTTTGACGTCCAATGACTGTTAATGGAACAAGTTTGTCCCCAGACAACCGTTCAGAGGAACTAGTTTGTTGACAGACACCATTCATAGCTACTCTCCTGATTCGATCATGAGAGGCAGCCCCTCACGACGACCACATTCTTACCCGTTCTTGCCGGTCGCTCAGGCAGTGGAGAAACGGCACTGGTCCCCGCCCTGCCTGAGGACCGCCCTCTGGTCAGCTATGCTCGGGTAAAGCACAAATGGCACTGATAACCGTCCTACCCGGGGATTCCACCCATTTCTTACCCGCCCCATACGCACCCCATTTTGGCTTGTTACGTTCAAAATTCTTTTGTTTGTTTTTGGCGACCCTTAGGTTGCTTCCGTATGCCATTTACATCCTCAAACACTAGGATGGTAGATCGCACAGGCTGCGAGACAGCTCACACTATGTCAGTATTCTTCTCGGATGTCTTGTCCCAAATATTTGGTTTAAAAAAATAATGAGGGAGTCACAGATGGTGACCAATTATAATGGGTAATTGGCAACAAAGGTCAGACAGACAGACATATGAGATCTTAAGCAAGATGATAACAGATATTATGCTGGTGTCCACAGAACTCCGGAACCTCAGGAACCCCAGAGCAAGAAAAAGAAGAAGACAGAAAGATGAAGACAACCTTCATGTTCACCTGGATCTTAGCAGGATCCCTTCAGTTGCGTGCGGACGCTACCCCCCTGACCCCTACCACACAGGCCGTGAATGATTCCCACCCCTACCATACACTACACCCCGAGATAGTTAACCCCGAGATAGTTACCGACACCCTGACCTGGTGTGACAAGTTCATAACCTGGTATTCACTATCGTACATAGTAGAATCACTCTTAGTACTGGCGATACTCTGCAGTGTCGTGCAGACACTTAGACTCAGGAAATGGCGAAGGAGAGCCTACCGCTCTCGCACCCTGGTATACACGTTTAGGTCCCCTATTTTCGGACTTCACCAAACCCCCGAACCCCTTGACATGAATTAAAGTGCAACTGCTTCTCTTTATGTGTGTTTTGTTCAATAAAGAAATGTAAACCTCTGTGCTTGACTGCCAAGCCAGAGAAACTTGTGTTGCTGCTATTTGTACATTTAAAATGTTATAGAATTATTGTTTGAGTGAGGATCATTTATTGAGGATAGTTAGAGGTTCCAGTTTTTTAATTTTTGTATTGCATGCCTGAATGTCATAGCGCCCCGTAGAGTTTTATACTGATGTATGTAAGTAAAATGATTTTAGGTAAAAAATTGAGTTTCATAGGATAGGGCAGTGTGGAGCCCGTGAAGTGCTTATGGGTGCCCCGCTTGGTGAGAGAACAAAGACGACGCAGTAATGTGATCCTTCACGCTTCGCGTTGAGGATCACAAGGAGGGAGTGTAGCCACCTGGGATGGCCACTTCCCAATTACAAAATGGACACTTTGCAAACATTGCAGGGAAAATGGACAATACTGAGAAAGCAGCAGGTGCAGGGTTTGTCTGTTGATTGGAGCCGCAGCTCCCAGGCAAGACCGAAACTGCAAAACCATTATCATACTAATGAGCCATCCCCAGGGACAAAAGAGTAATTTATAATTTAAGTAAACGATACCAAGGCAGACACCCTGGCGCCAGAGGAGACCAGAACAAAGCAGGCCAACAGCCACCTAGGACACGCCCAGCCATCAGGGCACCCACCCCTTTATTGGAGGAAATCGATAGGAACGATTGGGAAACGGCCCAATTAATTGGGGCCAAGTTCAAGGCCCGCCCAAAAGCGCGCGAAGCCCATTTTGGGTATAAGAAGAAACTCCCAAGAAAGAATCGCTCTCTTGGCTCCGGCTCTTACCAAGGAGAGACCTGCCAAAGCTGCATCAGAACAAATAAGTCCAAGATCAACGCACGCTACCAGACAGACGCTCTTAGCTGTTATTCCGTACCAGTTTAACACCAGCAGCCTCAGAACCGAACAACGGCCATTGTTCCTCTGACCGAGTGGGTGCCTGAAGCTAAGTATAGGCTTTAGCAGTAGTGATAGTTTAGTCTGTAGAGTTTATGCATGAGTATATTTGACTGTGTGTAAATAAATGAGCATTGAGTTTGAACTTACTAACTGGTGTATCGAGTCTTTGATCAGTATTCGGTTTTTGAACCTCGTGGCGGTATCGAGAGATACCCGGCAACTCTAGAGCAAAACGTAATTAGAATTAAGGAAGGCGACCATATTGGCCGCCATCTTCAGAGCCAAATTAAGAGAAACACAATTAGCAACACCTGCGCAAAGCTTGATGGACATTACTCAAAGCTTGGCCAGCTACAGCATTTCGAACCTCACCTTGTTCTTGAATGAAGCCGCCTTGGTGTCCCATTGAGCTCAGCCCGGTGCATGGCCAGATCAGCCCCATATTTTCGGATAGTATCTCCCTCCCATCTACAGGACCGCGTGATTCTCATCCAGTTCAGAATTCTCTCCTTGTCCTGATATGTGGAGCTTGGCGATAATTGTCCGTGGGGGGGCCAGGTCTACCTCGGGGGCTTGGGAAAGTTACCTCCCCCCCTCCCGACCAGTTTTCCGAGCATCGGGGCGGTGTACTCTGTCGGGTTCCTGCTCTCTGTGCCCTCAAGTAGTCTGACAATCCTTAAGTTCTGCCGGCAAGACCTGTTGTCCTGATCGTCCACCATCCCCTTGAGCGCCCTCTGGGTCGTCACCAACCTTGCCACTTCTGCCTCGAATGAGGCGTTCGGACCGCTCTGGTATGTGGCCACTTTCTCCAGTTCCCGCACGTCACCTTCTGGGTCTCCAGTCTCCACTCTGTTCGTTCCAGCGTCTCTTTGAAGGGGGCCAGCGAGATTGCTGTGGTGGCTTCATGGCCGTCGTGATGTCCTCCTTGATGGAATCCCTGAGCTTTTGGAGCTCTTGTGTAAGGAGCTCCATCCACTGCCTTTTGGTGGATGGGCTGGCCTTCACGCTGGTGATCCCTCTCAGTCTGCCGTATCCTGCCTCACTTCGCTCCACGTGTCTGCAGACTGGATCTTCCTCTCCTGACACTTGCTGCTTTTACCGTTTGTCTGGCTCTGTGGCTGGGTTGAGGGTATTTCCTCAGGTGCTTGTTAGTTTAGGGTAAGGGTGGATTTTTTTGTTGTTGTTTCGGTTTCCGATTTTCTGGTTAAAAGGGCCTAATTCGAAGTTCCCAAAGGAGAGTCACCTTTCGTGCAACCATTCAGCACATTGCCACTATCCAAAGTCCCATCTTTGAATAATTTTAAGGCTGATGTAGATAGATTTGTGATAAAGAAGGTGAAAGGTTATCGGAGATAGGGGAGAGGTACAATCAGATTAATTCATATGTTTGTGACGATAGAGGTTAATAATACAGGAGCCAGAAAAGGCAAGTGATATGGGCGGCAAGGTACAACAGTGGTTAGCACTGTTGCTTCACAGCGCCAGGGTCCCAGGTTCGATTCCCGGCTTGGGTTACTGTCTGTGTGAATTCTACATGTTCTCCCAGTGTCTGCGTGGATTTCCTCTGGGAGCTCCGGTTTCCTCCCACAAGTCCTGAAAGACGTGCTTGTTAGGTGAATTGGACATTTTGAATTCTCCTTCTGTGTACCCGAACAGGTACCGGAGTGTGGTGACTAGGAGATTTTCACAGTAACTTCATTACAGTGTTAATATAAGCCTATTTGTGACAATAATAAAGATTAATATTATTAGTTTAAAGGTCCTGACAGTGGTATACCATTGGACGGAACATTGAACAAGAAATTATTGGAGCATGTTACAAAAGTAATGTAATAATTTTGGTGGATGATAACCTTCACATAGACCGGACCAACCAATTGTCGATGTTGGTCTGGAAAATGAGCTTATAAAATTGTTCCTGATAGTTTCCTGGAACAATACATTGTGGAATCAATTATGGGTAAAGCTATTTAAGATCTAGTATTGTGTACTGAGGTAGGGTTAATTAATTCACTGGGAAATATTGATCATAATACCATTGAATTCTATGTTAAGTTTGAAAGCGACATACTCCAATCACAAACAAGAATCTTCAACTTAAAGCCAATTACATAGGCTTGAGGGGAGAACTGGCTGTGGTAGTTTGGATAAATATACTAAAAGGTATGGTGAAAACTAAACAGTGCGAAACATTAAAAGAAATTCAAAATCTTCAACAAAAATACAGTTAATTGGAAAACAAAAACTCAGCAAGCAGGATCCATCCCTGGTTTACTCAGAAGGTTAAGGATAGTATTAGATTAAAAGAAAAGGTTTCTAAAGCTTCAAGGAGAAGTAGTTGTGGTAACTTGAAACCACAAAGGTGGTACTCAAATGTGTTGTTTAAAAGGAGGAACTTCTTTATATAAATGACAAAGTTTGACAATAACAGGAACTCAGCAGAACAGTAGTGAAAGTAATAAATATGAAAGCAGGAGCACGAGTAAAACAGGTCTTGCTTCCAGGTCACCTTTTTGCAGACTGAAACACCCACCAAGGCCTACACATGCTCAGAACCCTCATCAGGCACCAGAAAAACAATTACAAAGGAGAAAGGCTTATAAGAACTGTACTCAAAATGACACTGTGTAACACTTCTCCCCCCTCTTAAATTTTAATTCCCCATCAGGCCAAAAATACAACAAAAGTAATGTATTAACTATAGGAATATCTGTCAGGAGCTTTGCGATTGCATTGCGACTTATGCAATACCACTGATGAAACGGTTGATCTGGAATTAGAGGTGAAGACGATGATCAAGAATCTGAACATGAACATTCCGCTTCCACACCCCTGGCAGAGTCAATTGGCAAACCTGGAAACACAAGAATCACTTTCTGGCAAACTCCCACAGCAACATTACATTCTGCTATGTTATCTGTAACAATTGCTGACTCTGAAACTGTTATAGAGTATTATTATGCATCTTCTTATTTAAGTCCATTGCTGATATCATCAGTAAGTGTGGTGACATCATTAGTTGTTGTTGTCACATGTGTATATTCATATTTAACATTAGTTCTAATTATATTCAGTGACTGTTATTTTGAGTTTAACTAGCTTCTCCCATTTTTGAGCACATACCGTATTTTAAATTTTGTTATTTTTATACATGTGGTGATACACCACTGTACCTCCCTACCATTGTACATAGTATATAATAGTTGTGCGTAACGTGGCCCTGTAATACTGTGTATTGTACTGTAACTCTGCAGAGGTTCGGTCACTGGTAGGTAACCCGACCTGGCCACGGAGAGCTCCGCCTTAGCCACTCCCCCGGGAGTCAGTATAAGAACCTCTTCTGGGACAGGCCCCATTCTGTCTGGGGTCGTCTGTGTCGGGTAAGCCTCCCATGTAGTATATTAAAGCCTGAGTTAAAGTCTCACATGTCTTTGTGGTTCTTGACGCTTAGCGCATCAATTTAATATACTACAGTTATAATGGAGGCTGCTCTGAAACCCGACAAGCTCTCGCTCGACCCCCACGCTCCACGCGCGGACCACCTTTTCAACTGCTGGCTCCGGTGTTTCGAGGCCTACCTGGAAGCAACCTCCGCCTTCGCCAAAACGGACGCCGACTGACTCAATCTCCTGTGCTCACGGCTCGACTACGGGCTTTTCGACCTCATCACGGGAACAACGACCTATGCCGAGGCCATCGTGAAGCTCAAAAGCCGGTATGCACGAACTGTTAATTCTATTTACGCCCGCCACCGCCTCGCCTCCCGGCACCAGCAGCCGGGTGAACCCCTATCCGTGTTTGTTCGGGACCTCCGTGCCCTCGCGCTCACCTGCAACGCGCCAGCAGTCTCCGCTGAGCAGAACACTGAGGCCCTGGCGCTTGATGCCTTTGTAGCTGGCATCGCTTCCGTCCCGATTCGCCAACTCCTTCTGGCACAAACTACCCTGACTCTGGACACGGCAGTCACTATGGCAGAGGCCCAACAGGCAGCCTACGACAATAATGCGTCCTACACGCCTGCCCAAACTTCCTATGCTCCTGTCCACGCTCCCTACGTGGCCGCTACCTCCCAGCAACAACCCCTGCAAGTCAGGGCCCACCCAGCCACTCCAGCAGTAAAAATGCCTGGGCCCCAGTGTTACTTTTGTGGCCAGGCAAAACACCCCAGGAAACGCTGCCCTGCTAGAGATGCTACCTGTTCAGCCTGTGGCAAGAAAGGCCACTTTGCAAACGTCTGCTGCTCCACTGCTGCCTCGGGGTCCAACGCGATCTGCTACTCCGGGGTGCCGCCGTCCTCCGTTCCCGGCTCGCTGTTCAACATGTGCGACGCAAGGGCGCCGCCATCTTTGATCATCCCCGGCCCGGCTCACTTCACTCCCGGTTCGCCGATCGCCACTTCCGGTTCGCCGATCGTCACTTCCGGTTCGCCGATCGTCACTTCCGGTTCGCCGATCTTCGCTTCCGGTCCATCGCCGATCGTCGCTTCCGGTCCGTCGCCGATCGTCGCTTCCGGTCCGTCGCCGATCGTCGCTTCCGGGTCCGCCCCGCCACCGAATTGCGTCACTTCCTGTCCACCGCCGATCGTCACTTCCGGTCCTGCGCACTGGACCGAAATGCTGCAAACAAAGGAGATGCAGCCACCAACAGCAACCTGGCCTCCAGCAGCAGCCTACGACGCCTGGGCGCTGCCACCTTCTCCCACAGGCCGCTCCTCGGATCCGGCCCCCTTCTCCAACAGCTCCACCATCGCATCCATCGTCCTCGACCAGGACCGACCGCATCAGCTCGCCAGATCCACCATGGAGGTTCAGGTAAATTGTTTCACTGTTACCTGCCTCTTCGACAGCGGCAGCACGGAGAGCTTCCTCCACCCGGACACCGTGCGCCATTGCTCCCTCAAGGTACTACCCACGCGCAGGCATATTTTCATGGCCTCCAACTCCCAGTCGGCCGAGGTTTTGGGCTACTGCGTCGTCACCCTCTCAGTGAACGGCGCGATGTTCCAGGATTTCAAATTCATGGTCCTCCCTCACCTCTGCGCCCCCGCGCTCCTTGGCCTGGACTTCCAATGCCACCTGCGCAGCCTCACCTTGCGTTTTAACGGCCCCCTCCCCCCCCTCACGGTCTCCAACCCCCAGTTCTTCCCTGATTCCCCCCCGGGTCCCACCTGTAGTCTCTCCACGCTCAGGATCCCCCCCCTTCACTGTTTGCTAATCTCACCCCCGACTGCAAGCCCGTGGCTACTAAAAGTCGGCGTTACAGTTTCGGGGACCGCCAATTCATTCGAGCGGAGATTAAGCGCCTTCTCTCGGAAAATATCATTGCTCCCAGCACCAGCCCCTGGCGAGCCCAAGTGGTGGTAGTCAAGTCTGGTGAGAAACACCGCATGGTCATTGACTACAGTCAGACCATCAACCGGTACACGCTGCTTGATGCGTATCCCCTGCCCCGCATATCTGACATGGTCAACCAGATTGCACAGTACCGGGTGTTCTCCACCATAGACTTGAAATCCGCCTACCACCAGCTCCCTATCCGCCCGGAGGACCGTAACTTCATGGCCTTCGAGGCGGACGGCCGCCTCTACCACTTCCTTAGGGTACCCTTTGGCGTCACCAATGGAGTCTCGGTCTTCCAACGGCAGATGGACCGAATGGTGGACCAGAACAGACTGCGGGCTACCTTCCCGTATCTGGACAATGTCACCATCTGCGGCCACAACCAGCAGGACCATGACGTCAACCTCACGAAATTCCTCCAAACTGCCAAACGCCTCAACCTCACGTACAACGAGGCAAAATGTGTTTTCGGCACCACCCGCCTCGCCATACTCGGCTACGTGGTGGAGAACGGTGTCCTCGGCCCCGATCCCGACCGTCTGCGCCCCCTTCTCGAACTCCCTATTCCCACCTGCCCCAAAGAACTGAGGCGATGCCTCGGACTCTTTGCCTACTATGCCCAGTGGGTGCCCGAGTACGCTGACAAGACCCGACCCCTCCTCCGTTCCCCCTCATTCCCCCTCCCGCCCGAGGCCTGCCAGGCCTTCCACCTCCTAAAAACTACTATCGCCAGAGCCGCCATGCATGCGGTAGACGAGTCTGCACCATTCCAAGTCGAGAGCGATGCCTCCGACTTTGCCCTGGGTGCCACCCTCAACCAGGCGGGCAGGCCCATCGCCTTCTTTTCCCGCACACTCCAAGGCCCCGAGATCAGCCACTCCTCTGTTGAGAAGGAGGCACAGGCCATAGTGGAAGCCGTCCGGCACTGGAGGCACTACCTGGCCGGAAAACCATTTACCCTCGTTACTGACCAACGATCAGTTGCGTTCATGTTCGACAACAAACAACGAGGTAAAATCAAAAATGATAAGATATTACGGTGGAGGATCAAACTCTCCACCTACAATTATACTATCTTATTCCGGCCAGGTAAGCTCAATGATCCTCCTGATGCCCTGTCCCGTAGTACTTGTGCCAACGCACAGGATGACTGGCTGCGGGCACTACATAATGACCTCTGTCACCCGGGCGTCAGGCGGCTCTACCACTACATCAAGGGCCACAACCTACCCTTCTCAGTCGAGGAGGTCAAGGCCATGACTAGGGACTGCCAAGTCTGTGCGGAGTGCAAGCCGCAATTCTACAAGCCAGACAAGGCGCACCTAATCAAGGCCACCTGCCCCTTTGAACGTCTCAGCATTGACTTCAAAGGGCCCCTCCCCACCCACAACCGCAACACGTACTTCCTCAACGTCATCGACGAGTACTCGCGGTTCCCCTTCGCCATTCCCTGCCCCGACACGACCTCCGCCACCGTCATCAAAGCGTTGCACGACCTCTTCATACTGTTCGGTTATCCCAATTACGTTCACAGTGACCGGGGCTCCTCCTTCATGAGCGAGGAGCTGCGTCGGTACCTGCTCGCCAGGGGCGTTGCCTCGAGCAGGACGACCAGCTACAACCCCCGGGGGAACGGACAGGTGGAGAGGGAGAACGCGACTGTTTGGAAGGCCGTGCTGCTAGCCCTCAAGTCCAAAGGCCTACCAGTCTCCCGTTGGCAGGAGGCCCTCCCGGCCGCACTCCACTCCATCCGGTCTCTTTTGTGTACTGCAACGAATGCTACCCCTCATGAGCGGATGTTTCTCTTCTCCAGGAGATCGGCATTCGTGACATCGCTTCCATCCTGGCTCCTGTCCCCGGGAGACGTCCTGCTCCGCAAGCACGTGCGGACCTCTAAGGCGGAGCCCCTGGTGGAGAGAGTCCATCTCCTCCACGCCAACCCACAGTACGCGTACATAGCGTACCCCGACGGGCGTGAGGAGACCATCTCCATCAAGGACCTGGCCCCCTCTGGGGCCCCTGCCGCCCCCGCCCCGCAGCCTCCACCCCACTCCCTCTCTGCTCCCGTCGATCCCTCGGTCTGTTACTACTCCGTGCCAGCCGCTGTCATCCCGCAGTTTCGCCTCGAGCCAGCCGAAGCGGTGGGGGAAGTCATGCCGCCTCGCGACCCAGCACCACCGACCGCACGGATACCACCGGACACTACCTCAGCGCCGCAGCTCCGACGTTCAAAGAGATCGACCAAACCCATCGTTCGTCTCGACCTTTGACGACACGGAACCTCCTGATGGACTCTGTTCACTGCTCCAAATTTTCACCCCGGACTTCCTTCTAAACAAGGGGTGAATGTGGTGATACACCACTGTACCTCCCTACCATTGTACATAGTATATAATAGTTGTGCGTAACGTGGCCCTGTAATACTGTGTATTGTACTGTAACTCTGCAGAGGTTCGGTCACTGGTAGGTAACCCGACCTGGCCACGGAGAGCTCCGCCTTAGCCACTCCCCCGGGAGTTACGTATAAGAACCTCTTCTGGGACAGGCCCCATTCTGTCTGGGGTCGTCTGTGTCGGGTAAGCCTCCCATGTAGTATATTAAAGCCTGAGTTAAAGTCTCACATGTCTTTGTGGTTCTTGACGCTTAGCGCATCAATATATTAAAGAAGATTGACACATTCCAACTATCTTTTTGTGGTCAAGTTACCATAGAAACATTTCCGGACTCTGAGTCATAACGTAAACGAATATCGTCTTGATGTCTGTGGACAACCAAGTGGTGGAATGACCAATCTTGACCCCCACAATATGCATCTATCCTGCACACTTAACGTCCCTATGCTTCACATAAGGTTTCAACTCATCATCTTCTGTGATAGATGGCCACTCTTGCATCAGAAATCTTTTTACTTGCTGTGACATTATGGGAAATGTTCAGAATACAAAGGGTCAATGTCATGTCATAATTAACCACTAGATGGAGCTAAATGCAGAACTATACAGAGCACTAACTCACAGACTTCTGGGAGAAGGCTGGAGAGGAGAGCATAGGAGTAGTGAGAGAGATCAGAGTACAGTTATAGATGGTGTAGAGACTAGTATTAGTTGAGTGTAGATTGTGGATTACTAGATTATTGTTTACTATAGGAATAAGTGGTCGAGCTTTAATAAGTAGTGTAAATAAATGTTAGCTTTGTTAATGAACTTAGCTTCTGTGGTCTTTGTGAACACTGCAACATCCATCCTGATAACAGAATCACAAAGTACACCGCACTTGCAACAGAATAAGATCTCTTTCTGTCCACTGCTTAATCTACTTCACACTTACGGGAGAATGTGCCAGTCTCTCGAGTAAGAAAATTGTCTCAGAAGGACACAATAACATGGATGGCAAATTCGGTAAAGGGACTCAACACTTCTGCATTAGCATTGTCCATCACTGCTCTGTACATGATATTATGCTGAAAAGCTGACTGGAATGTAAGTGCCCAGCAGTCTATACTTGCTGAGGCCATATGAGGAATATATATAGACTCACTGAAAAGACTCACCACTGGTTTGTGGTTGGTACATATGGTGAACAAGTAAACATAGAGGTACAGATGGAATCTTTTTACAGCAGAAACAATAGGTGGACCCTTTTTGTCCAACTGTGAATAGCCCTTTTCAGCCTTTATCAGTGTCCTAGATGCAAAACTAATGGGTTTTTCAGACCCATCCTCAATTAAATGTGAAAATACCTCCCCCAGACTGTAGGGTGAGGCATCATATGACAGGATAAGTTCCCTGTCTGGATCACAATGGACTAATAGATCAGCCAATTGCAGCAGTGCTTTCACATCCTTGAAAGCCTTCTTCTGTGTGGATTCCGACCTCCATTTTGTTTCTTTGTGCACAGATAGGTACAGGGCAAACACTGTAGACAGGTCTGACAAAAACTTTCAATAATAGTTCACCAAGCCCAAAAATGAGCAGAGCTCTCCCACATTCCTGGGCTCCAGAGTTTTCTTAATGGCTCAAAATTTCCACTGCATAAGAGATATGTCTTGTGCAGTGATTCTAGATACTCTATACTTTGTGCCTGGAAAATGCACTTCTGCCTCTTCAGACGCAGTCCCGCTTCAGAAAACCTTTTTAAAATCCAGATTGCCGAGTTGCCCCTCCCAGTCTTCCCTGTAATTAATATGTAATCCAAGTAGACTGCAATCTGAGCAGTGCCTTATAACAGGTTGAAAGTCCTTTGAAAGATCGCCGGACTGGAGGATTTAAAATAAATTCATTTATGGGATGTGGGTGTCGTTGGTTAGGCCGCATTTATTATCCATCCCTAGTTGGCCTTCCGAAGGTGGTGGTGAGTTGCCTTCTTGAACCGCTGAAGTCCTTGAGGTATAAGTAAACCCACTGTGCTGTCAGGGAGGGAGTTCCAGGCGTGTGCCCCAGCGACAATGAAGGAACGGTGATATATATCCAAGTCAGGGTGGTGAGTGACTTGGAGGGGAACCTCCAGATGGTTGCGTACCCTGTATCCACTGCTCTTGTTGTTCTAGATGGTAATGGTCGTGGGTTTGGAAGGTGCTGTCTATGGAACCTTGGCGAATTGCTTCCGTGCCTCTTGTAGATGGTACACACAGCTGCCAATGTTTGTCGGTGGTGGATGGCTTTACTGTTTGTGGAAGGAGGAGCAATCAAGCGGGCTGCTTTGTTCTGGCTGGTGTTGAGCTTCCTGAGTGTTGTTGGAGCTGCAGTCATCCAGGCAAGTGGAGAGTATTCCATTACACTCCTGACTTGTGCCTTGTAGATGATGGACAGGCTTTGGGGGGATCAGGAAGTGAGTTAATCTCCGGAGGATTCCTAGCCTTTGACCTGCCCTGGTCGCCACCGTATTAATATGGCTAGTCCAGTTCAGTTTCTGATTCAGGATGTTGATAAGAGGGATTCAGCGATGGTAATGCCATTGAATGTTAAGGGGTGATGGTTAGATCCTCTCTTGTAGGGGATGGTTATTGCCTGGCACATAAGTGGTGCAAATGCAACTTGTCACTTGTCAGCCCAAGCCTGAATATTGTCCAGGTCTTGCTGGATTTGGACATGGGCTGCTTCATTATCTGAGGAGTCACGGGTGCAGCCATCCACAAACATCCCCACTTCTGACCTTATGATGGAAGGAAGACGATTGATGAAGCAGTTGAAGATGGTTGGGCCTAGGACACTACCCTGAGGAACTCCTGCAGTGATAACCTGGAGCTGAGATGATTAACCTCCAACCACCACAACCATTTGCCAAAAAACAAACAATTGTATTTGAACAACCCTTATATGTTGATGGTCACGTACTGCTTTGAATCTTCCTCGATCAAGAGTTGTTAATATGCTTGGCCCATGTCCAGTTTTGAAAACACCTTGCCTCCCACAAGAGTTGCAAACAAATCTTCCACCCTAATTTGAAAACATGGTTAATGGTGAGCTTGTGGTCACCATGTATGTACACCATGCCATCATTTTTAAGGACAGGAACGATTGGAGCTGCCGAACGAGAAACTTGAATAGGATTAACAATTCCAAGCCTTTCCAGCCATTCCAATTCCTCCTCCACTTTCCTTTTCATAGCATAGGGCACTGTCCTGGTCTTGAAAAAGAGAGAAGTATCCTGCGGATCTAGGTACATCTTCGCAGTAGTACCATGCATTCTACCCAGTTTCATCCTTGAACATATCTGGATATTTCTTGTCAACATCCTCGATCACCCCATTTCCATTAACGTTTGCTGAGCCAGTCCCACCCTAGCAAACTCGGCCCCTTCCTGTTGACCACAAGGAGGCGTGACCTTGCTTTTTGACTATTGGGTAAATTCACTATCGTCCCTGATGACCATAGGCTGCTTACCCCTTAGAGGGGGAGAGCTGACTGGTGGTGGTTTAACCTGAGGGTCACCACACCTCAGGTGAGGGGGGCAAGGTTAAGAAGGCGGGGTTTTTACAAGGCGGCACCATCTTACTATCCACCAGCACTGTAGTAAAAAAAAGGCTCTGCTCATGTCTCATTCATATTAAACATACCATACGTGCCCCTTTGCCTCCTGTGAGCTGTCTAAATGATGTGCAGCTGATTGAAACCCGCTTAGACAGCGCATTCCAGATCCTAACTACACTCTCAGACAGCACATTCCAGATCTTAACCACACTCTCCAGATCCTAACCACACTCTCCAGATCCTAACCACACTCTCCAGATCTTAACCACACTCTCAGTGCATTCCACACTCTCGGACAGCGCATTCCAGATCCTAACTACACTCTCAGACAGCGCATTCCAGATCCTAACTACACTCTCAGACAGCACATTCCAGATCTTAACCACACTCTCCAGATCCTAACCACACTCTCCAGATCCTAACCACACTCTCAGACAGTGCACCAAATCCTAACCACGCTCTCAGTGCATTCCACACTCTCGGACAGGACATTCCAGATCCTAACCACACTCTCAGTGCATTCCAGATCCTAACCACACGCTCCAGATCCTAACCACGCTCTCAGTGCATTCCACACTCTCGGACAGGACATTCCAGATCCGAACCACACTCTCAGTGCATTCCAGATCCTAACCACACTCTCCAGATCCTAACCACACTCTCAGTGCATTCCACACTCTCGGACAGGACATTTCAGATACTAACCATACTCTCAGACAGTGCACCAAATCCTAACCACACTCTCAGTGCATTCCACACTCTCGGACAGGACATTCCAGATCCGAACCACACTCTCAGTGCATTCCAGATCCTAACCACACGCTCCAGATCCTAACCACGCTCTCAGTGCATTCCACACTCTCGGACAGGACATTCCAGATCCTAACCACACTCTCAGACAGTGCACCAGATCCCAACCACGCTCTCAGTGCATTCCACACTCTCGGACAGGACATTCCAGATCCTAACCACACTCTCAGACAGTGCACCAGATCCTAACCACGCTCTCAGTGCATTCCACACTCTCGGACAGGACATTCCAGATCCTACCCACACTGTCAGACAGTGCACCAAACCCTAACCACACTCTCAGTGCATTCCAGATCCTAACCACACTCTCCAGATCCTAACCACACTCTCAGTGCATTCCACACTCTCGGACAGGACATTTCAGATACTAACCATACTCTCAGACAGTGCACCAAATCCTAACCACACTCTCAGTGCATTCCACACTCTCGGACAGGACATTCCAGATCCGAACCATACTCTCAGTGCATTCCAGATCATAACCACACTCTCAGTGCCTTCCACACTCTTGGACAGGACATTCGAGATACTAACCATACTCTCAGACAGTGCACCAAACCCTAACCACACTCTCAGTGCATTCCACACTCTTGGACAGGACATTCCAGATCCTAACCACACTCTCAGACAGTGTGCCAGACCCTAACCACACTCTCAGTGCATTCCAGATCCTAACCACACTCTCCAGCTCCTAACCACACTCTCCAGATCTTAACCACACTCTCAGTGCATTCCAGATCCTAACCACACTCTCAGTGCATTCCACATCCTAACCACACTCTCAGACAGTGCATTCCACACTCTCGGACAGGACATTCCAGTTACTAACCATGCTCTTAGACAGTGCACCAGATCCTAATCACACTCTCAATGTATTCCAGATTCTAATCACACTCTCTGTGCATTCCCGATCCTAACCACACTCTCGGACATTGCATTCCACATCCTAACCACACTCTCATTTCATCCTGGATTGTAAAAAGGGAAAGAATAAAATATGGGAGCAAATTAGCCAGAAATATAAAAACAGTTTGTAAGAGCGTTTTCAAGTATATAAAAAGGAAGAGAGTAGCTAAAGTAAACATTGGTCCCTTAGAAGCAGTGAGCAATTAGAAAGCAAATAGCAAGATGGGCTTTATTTCAAAAGAATCAAAGTACAGGAATAAAGAAATCTTGCTGCAAGTGGGTGGCACAGTAACACAGTGTTAGCACTGCTGCCTCACAGTGCCAGGGACCCAGGTTCAATTCTGGCTTTGGGTCACTGTCTGTGTGGAATTTTGTATGTTCTCCCCGTGCCTTTGTGGGTTTCCTCCGGGTGATCCTCCCACAGTCCAAAGACACCAGGTTAGGTGGGGTTACGGGGATAGGGGGGAGGATTGGGCCTAGGTAGGACGCTCTTTCAGAGGGTCGATGCAGACTCGATGGACCAAATGGCCTCTTTCTTCACTGGAGGAATTCTATGGATAATCGTACAGGGCTTTGGTGAGAATGCACCTGGAGTGCAGTGTGCAATTTTGGTCTTCCTATTTAAGGAAGGATATAGTTGCATCTAACAGCAAAGTTTCACTACACGTTTCCCTGGGATGAAAAAGTCAACCTATGGTGAGAGGCTGAGTAAATTGGTTCTATATTATCTGGAGTTTCATAGAACATAGAAAAGTACAGAACAGTACAGGCCCTTCGGCCCACGATGTTGTGCCGACCATTTATCCATCTAAGTTCAACCCAGCCTACACCCCTTCAATTTACTGCTGTCCATGTGCCTATCCAAGAGTCGCTTAAATGTCCCGAATGATTCTGACTCCACCACTTCTGCTGGCAGTGCATTCCACGCACCCACCACTCTCTGTGCAAAGAACCTACCTCTGACATCTCCCCTATACCTTCCTCCAATCACCTTAAAATTCTGTCCCCTCGTGACAGCCATTTCCGTCCTGGGGAAAAGTCTCTGGCTATCCAATCTATCCATGCCTCTCATCACCTTGTACACATCTATCAAGTCACCTCTCTTCCTTCTTCACTCCAATGAGAGAAGCCCTAGTTTCCTCAACCTTTCTTCATAAGATAGGCCCTCCAGTCCAGGAAGTATCCTGGTAAATCTCCTCTGCACCCTCTCCAAAGCATCCACATCCTTCCTATAATGAGGCAACTAGAACTGGACACAATATTCCAAGTGTGATCTCACCAAGGTTTTATAAAGCTGCAGCAAAACCTCACGGCTCTTAAACTCAATCCCCCTGTTAATGAAAGCCAACATACCATACGCCTTCCGAACAACCCTATCAACCTGGGTGTCAACTTTGAGGGATCTATGTAGTGGACCCCAAGTTCCCTCTGTTCCTCCACACTTCCAAGAATCCAGGGCGGGATTCTCTGATCCTGAGGCGTCAACATGGCCTCAGGAGCAGCGATTCTGACCCCTACAGGGGTCCAGCACGGCCCTGGAGTGACCCACGCAGCTCCAGCTGCCGATCCCCGGCGTCAGATGTGCGCCTCGGGTCTGCGCATGCGCAGTGGGACCGGTGTCAATGCGAGCATGCGCAGTGGGACCGGCGCCAATGCACGCATGCGCAGTGGCTCCCTTCACTGCGCCGGCCCCGACGCAACATGGCGTAGGGTTACAGGGGCCGGCACGGAACAAAAGAGGCCCCCAGCCTGAGAGGCCAGCCCGCCGATCGGTGGGCCCCAATCGCGGGCCAGGCCACACTTATCATTTCACATTTATCTAGGTTGAACTCCATCTGCCACTTCTCAGCCCAGCTCTGCATCCTGTCAATGTCCTGTTGTAACCTGCAACAGCCCACGACACTATCTAAAACTCCACCAACCTCCATGTCATCGGCAAACTTACTAACCCACCCTTCCACTTCCTCATCAAGTCATTTATAAAAGCCACAAAGAGCAGAGATCCCAGAACAGATCCCTGCGGGCCACCACTGGTCACCGACTTCCAGGCGGAATACTTTCCATCCACTACCACTCGCTGTCTTCTTTCAGCCAGCCAATTCTGTATCCAGACAGCCAAATTTCCCTGTATCCCATGCCCCCTGACTTTCTGAATAAGCCTACCATGGGAAACCTTATCAAATGCCTTACTGAAATCCTTTTACACCACATCTACCACCCGACCATCATCAACGTGTCTCGTCACATCCTCATAGAATTCAATGAGGCTTGTGAGGCATGACCTGCCCCTCACAAAACCATGCTGACTATCTTTAATCAAACTATGTTTTTCTAAATAATCATGAATCCGATCTCTCAGAATCCTTTCCAATATTTTGCTCACCACAGACGTAAGACTGACTGGTCTGTAATTCCCAGGGATTTCCCTATTCCCTTTCTTGAACAGGGAACAATATTCGCTGCCCTCCAATCATCCAGTACTACTCCAGTGAAGAGTGAGGATCATCGCCAACGGCGCAGCAATCTCCTTCCTCGCTTCCCGTAGTAACCTTGGGTATATCCCGTCAGGCCCAGGGGACTTATCTATCCTGATGCTTTTCAAAATTTCCAGCACATTATCCTTCTTAATATCAACCTGTTTGAGTCTATTAATCTGGTTCATGCTGTTCTCACGAGCAACAAAGTCCCTCTCTCTAATAATAATAACCTTTTATTGTCACAAGTATGAAGTTACTGTGAAAAGCTCCTAGTTGCCACATTCCAGCGCCTGTTCCGTTAAGCTGGTACGGGAATTGAACCTGCGCTGCTGGCCTTGTCCTGCATCACAAACCAGCTGTCTAGCCCACTGAGCTAAACCAGAATACTGAAGCAAAATATTCATTTAGGGCCTCCCCTAACTCCTCAGACTCTAGACACAAGTTCCCTCCACTATCCCTGATTAGCCCTACTCTCACTCTGATCATCCTCTTATTTCTCACATAAGTGTAGAACACCTTGGGTTTGCCCTAATCCTTCCCGCCAGGGCTTTTTCATGCCCCCTTCTAGCTCACCTAAGTTAATTTTTGTGTTCCTTCCTGGCTACTTTGTAACCCTCTAGAGACGTGCCAGATCCTTGCTTCCTCAACCTTACGTAAGCTTCCTTCTTCCTCTTGACTAGAAGCTCCACTTCTCTTGTCATCCAAGGCTCCTTCACCTTACCATTCCTTCCTTGTCTCAGTGGGACAAAACTATTGAGCACTCACAGAAAGTGCTCCTTAAACAACCCCCACATTACTGTTGTGCATTTCCCCGAGAACAACTGTTCCCACGTTATGCTCCTCAGCTCCTATCTAATAGCAGTATAATTTCCCCTCCCCCAATTAAATGCCTTCCCCCGGAATGTGGTGACTAGGGGCTTTTCACAGTAACTTCATTTGAAGCCTACTTGTGACAATAAGCGATTTTCATTTCATTTCATACTGTTGTTCCTATCCCTCTCCATGACAATGGTAAAGGTCAAGGAGTTGTGGTCACTGTCACCGAAATGCTCTCCCACCGAGACATCTGACATCTGGCCTGGTTCGTTGCCAAACACCAAGTCCAATATGACCTGCCCCCTAGTCAGCCTATCTACAAATTGAGTCAGGAATCCTTCCTGTACACATCTGACAAAATCTGCTCCATCCAAACCATTTGCACTAAGGAAGTTCCTGTCAATATTCGGGAAGTTGAAGTCACCCATGACAACAATTCTGTTACTTCTGCACTTTTCCAAGATTTGCCACCCAATCTGTTCCTCTATCTCTCTGCTGCTATTGGGGGGTCTATAGAAAACTCCTAATAAAGTGACTGCTCCTTTCTTGTTTCTGACTTCCACCCATACTGACTCAGTCGACAAACCCTACTCGACTACCTCCTTTTCTGCAGCTGTGATGTACTCCCTAATTAACAGTGTCACTCCACCTCCTCTTTTACCTCCCTCCCTATTCTTCTGAAAACATCTAAACCCTGGAACATCTAACAACCATTCCTGCCCCTGTGAAATCCATGTCTCCGTAATGGCCACAATATCGTAGTTCCAAGTACTGATCCATGCTCTAAGTTCATCTCCCTTATTCCTGACACTCTTTGCATTGAAACAGACACACTTTAACCCATTCCACTGAGTGCACCTTTGCCCTATCAACTTCCTATCCTTCCTCACAGACTCGCTGGATACTATTTCTGCCTGTTCCAACAGCTGCCCTATCCTCTGATCCATAGCTCTGGTTCCCATCCCCCTGCCAAACTAGTTTAAACCCTCCCGAAGAGCTCTAGGAAACCTCCCACCCAGGATATTGGTGCCCCTCCTGTTTAGGTGCAATTCGTCCTTCATGTACAGGTCCCACCTTCCCCAGAAAGTATCCCAATGATCCACATATCTGAAGCCTTCCCTCCTGCACCAGCCCTGTAACCACATGTTCAGCTGCACTCGCTCTCTGTTCCTTGCCTCACTTGCACGTAGCACCGGTAGCAATCCTGAGATTACTACTCTGCTCGTTCTGCTCTTTAGCTTCCACCTAACTCCTTAAAATCACTTTTTAGATCCTCATCCCTTTTCTTAGCTATGTCGTTGGTGCCTATGTGCACCACGACTCCTGGTTGCTCCCCCTCCCCTTAAGAATCCTGTAGACTCGATCCGAGACATCCCTGACCCTGGCACCCGGGAGGCAACATATCTTCCGGAAGTCTCGTTTGCGACCACAGAATCTCCTATCCATTCCTCTAACCATTGAGTCTCCTATCACTATTGCTTTTCTATTCACCCTTCCCTTCTGAGCCACAGAGCCAGGCTCAGAGCCAGAGACCTGGCCGCTAGGGCCTTCCCCCGGTAGCCGCCCCCCCCCCCCAACAGCATCCAAAACGGTATTTGTTTTGAAGGGGAAAGGCCATGGTGGATCCCTGCAATGTCTGCCCTTTTTCTTTCCTTCCCCTGACTGTAACCCAGCTACTCTTGTCCTGCACCTTGGGCGTGGCTACCTCCCTTTAACTCCTCTCTATCACCCCCGCTGCCTCCCAAATAATGAGGAATTAAATGTAACTTGGCCCCTTGTCTTCCAATTCCTTGATTTTAAAATTCTCATCTTTATTTTGAAAGCTTTTTATGATCTCGCCACTCCCTATTTTACCTCCAGCCCTAAAACCCTCTGAGGTTTCGGAGGTGCTCCAATTCTGGCCTATTGAAAATCCCGTAGATTTTCTTTGTACTCCCAGTTGTGCCATGTCTTCAGCTGTTGACAGTCGTAAGTTCTGAACCCCCCCCCCCCCCCCCCCCCTTACAGACATTCCTTAATATTTACCACTTTGACCAGGATTTTGGTCACTTGCCCTAATACGTGACTCAATGTCAGATTTTGCCTGATGACGTGCTTTGGGAGGGTTTACAATATTAAATGCACAATATGAATGTGAAGTTATTGTTTTCAGCCAAGTACGTAATTATCTTTTAAATACACTTACGGACTCCACTTCCATTTCAATGGATGTATTTTAATTATGAGACACATACTTAAGTTACAGCATTTGAATTATGTTGTTGTTGTGAATCATTACGAACCTATTAACTCAATCACCAAACATTCCTCACAGTTGGAAGGCATCCATGCATGTCACTGTGTTCAGAAAAGTTCAAGGAAGCTACACAAAGGGGAGGGAGCAATGGCATTCTTCCAGAAACTCCAACCATTTTAATAACCATTTCAAAATCCTGGAGACCAGCTGGGATGCAGCTGAGGTGCAGCTGACAGTGGGTTTGTTGCTCCCAGCTATGAATATTGGTAACCTTCCTAATCCACACCCTCCCATACATTCTCACAGAAGAAAGGGAATGCCATTAGTCCTTCATAGGTTAATGATACCATCATACTGTTTATGTCATTTCGTTTTGCCATCTGATGATATTCTAGTGAATCATTTTCCAGTAACTGGGATCTAAATTTAACATTATTGCACCCATTATATGGGCTTAATTCAGGCAGAACTTTAACCAATTGATGCAAAACACATCAACATGATGGTCAGGAAGGTTCCCTCTGATGTATCCACCCTGTCCCACACAATTATGAAACCTTGTGCATCAATACACATGCCAACAACACCCCTCCCCCTACTCAAATGAATCCACGGATAAGATTTTACCCTTTAGGTGCTGACCTTGACATTGGGGTCAATTGGGGGCCCTGAACTGTGTAGGAAACAGTTAGCTCACAGCGATGTCCCACAAATTGGTCAATTAATGACGAATGAGCAGGCTCACCTTCAAATTATTATGATGTGGAGATGCCGGCGTTGGACTGGGGTGAGCACAGTACGAAGTCTTACAACACCAGGTTAAAGTCCAACAGGTTTGTTTCGATGTCACTAGCTTTCGGAGCGCTGCTCCTTCCTCAGGTGAATGAAGGGGTATGTTCCAGAAACATATATATAGACAAATTCAAAGATGCCAGACAATGCTTGGAATGCGACCATTAGCAGGTGATTAAATCTTTACAGATCCAGAGATGGGGTAACCCCAGGTTAAAGAGGTGTGAATTGTGTCAAGCCAGAACAGTTGGTAGGATTTCAGCCAGATGGTGGGGGATGAATGTAATGCAACATGAATCCCAGGTCCCGGTTGAGGCCGCACTCATGTGTGCGGAACTTGGCTAGAAGTTTCTGCTCACTATAAGTGGCATCGAAACAAACCTGTTGGACTTTAACCTGGTGTTGTAAGACTTCGTACTGTGCTCACCCCAGTCCAACGCCGGCATCTCCACATCATGGCTACCATCGACACCGCAAACTGCCGGCTCAAAGTGGAGAGGATCTCCAGGAAGATCGCGCATATAGACACTGATATTAAGTTTCTACAAAGATGCAAGAAAGCAGACAAGATCCCGAAAGGGCTACAGATCACAAACCCACTCAAGTCGACCTACAACACAGACTACGCTGAGAGACTCTGCTGTCGCACCTCTCTCACACTCCTCAACCACCTCGTCCGCCAGCTCTACAGCAGACGACGCAACCTGGAAACCAAGATAGAGGCCATATTCTCAACTTGCGCTCAGGACGCAGCAGACCAGCTGCGGAACACCGCCAAACACATGAGACAACAATACTATGCCACCTATATGCACACCAAGAACAGAAAGCTTGGGAAACTTGGCATCACCACCGGCAGCAAACAAGCCACCCCCGGTGCTACAGTAGAAAACAATGCAGGGAAATCTATTGTCAACTTGTCAGACTACACCCTTCAACCAGACAGAATCGAAGTCCTCAGCAGAGGGCTCAATTTCTGCACCATCACCAAAATGGACCCCATCAGTCTCGTGGCAGACACGGAGGAATTCATCAGGCGAATGAGGCTCCGGGAATTCTTCCACAGACCCCAAGAGGCCAACAGTGAACCCAAGCAGACTACCAATGAACCAGAACAGCAGACCGAGAGATCTGCGGTGTGGCAACCGAAGAGGAAAGAGTCGAATTGGACCCCTCTGGAAGGCCGCTGCCTTAGACTCGACATGTATGCTCAAGCCGTCAGGAGTCTCTTCAATGCCAGATTCATCAGTCGCATTCACAAGACAGCCCCGAACGTCACCCAAGAACAACGCAATGCCATCCGCGCTCTCAAGACCAACCGCAGCATCGTCATCAAACCAGCAGACAAAGGAGGGGCCACTGCCGTACTGAACAGAACGGACTACTGCAAAGAAGTATACTGACAACGGAACAACCAAGAACACTACAGTTACCCGCAGATCCGACCAAGGAACACATCCGCCAACTTAACAGACTGATCAAGACCTTGGATCCAGATCTTCAGAGCACCCTACGTGCTCTCATCCCACGTACTCCCCGCATTGGAGATCTCTACTGCCTCCCGAAAATACATAAGGCCAACACACCAGGCCGCCCTATCGTTTCAGGCAATGGGACCCTGTGTGAGAACCTCTCTGGCTACATCGAGGGCATCATGAAACCCATCGTACAAGGTACGCCCAGCTTCTGTCGCGACACGACGGACTTCCTACAGAAACTCAGCAACCATGGACCAGTTGAACCAGGACCATTCCTCGTCACAATGGACGTCTCGGCACTCTACACCAGCATCCCCCATGACGACGGCATTGCTGCAACAGCCTCAGTACTCAACACCGACAACTGCCAATCTCCAGACGCAATTCTGCAACTCATCCGCTTCATTCTGGATCACAACGTCTTCACCTTCGACAACAAGTTCTTCATCCAAACGCACGGAACAGCCATGGGGACCAAATTCCATGGGCACCCCAATACGCCAACATCTTCATGCACAAGTTTGAACAGGACCTACTCACCGCACAGGACCTTCAACCGACATTATACACCAGATACATCGATGACATTTTTTTCCTTTGGACCCATGGCGAAGAATCACTGAAACGACTACACGATGACATTAATAAGTTCCATCCAACCATCAGACTCACCATAGACTACTCTCCAAAATCAGTTGCATTCTTGGACACACTTGTTTCCATCAAGGACGGTCACCTCAGCACTTCGCTTTACCGCAAACACACGGATAACCTCACGATGCTCCACTTCTCCAGCTTCCACCCTAAACACATTAAAGAAGCCATCCCCTATGGACAAGCTCTCCGTATACACAGGATCTGCTCAGACGAGGAGTAGCGTAACAGACATCTACAGACGTTGAAAGATGCCCTCGTACGAACGGGATATGGCGCTCGACTCATCGATCGACAGTTCCAAAGCGCCACAGCGACAAACCGCACCGACCTCCTCAGAAGCCAAACATGGGTCACAACCGACAGAATACCCTTCGTCGTCCAGTACTTCCCCGGAGTGGAGAAACGACGTCATCTTCTTCACAGCCTTCAACACGTCATTGATGACGATGAACATCTTACCAAGGTCATCCCCACACCCCCACTACTTGCCTTCAAACAACCGCGCAACCTCAAACAAACCATTGTTTGCAGCAAACTACCCAGTCTTCAGAACAGTGACCACAGCACCACACAACCCTGCCATGGCAATCTCTGCAAGACGTGCCAGATCATCGACATGGATACCACTATTACACGTGACAACACCACCCACCAGGTACGCAGTACATACTCGTGCGACTCGGCCAACGTTGTCTACCTCATACACTGCAGGAAAGGATGTCCCGAAGCGTGGTACATTGGCGAGACCATGCAGACGCTGCGACAACAAATGAACGGACATCGCACGACAATCACCAGGCAGGAATGTTCCCTTCCAGTCGGGGAACACCTCAGCAGTCAAGGGTATTCAGCCTCTGATCTCTGGGTAAGCGTTCTCCAAGGCGGCCTTCAGGACGCGCGACAACGCAGAATCGCCGACCAGAAACTTATAGCCAAGTTCCGCACACATGAGTGCGGCCTCAACCGGGACCTGGGATTCATGTCGCATTACATTCATCCCCCACCATCTGGCCTGCGAAATCCTACCAACTGTCCTGGCTTGGTACAATTCGTACCTCTTTAACCTGGGGTTACCCCATCTCTGGATCTGTAAAGATCTAATCACCTGCTAATGCTCGCATTCCAAGCATTGTTTGGCATCTTTGAATTTGTCTATATATGTGTTTCTGGAACAGACCTCTTCATTCACCTGAGGAAGGAGCAGCGCTCCGAAAGCTAGTGACATCGAAACAAACCTGTTGGACTTTAACCTGGTGTTGTAAGACTTCGTACTGTGCTCAAATTATTATGTCAATAATAGGATTGATCTTGGATGCGAGGCTCCACCAAATGGAGCATCCTATTAGCACTTTGATGTCCAGGTCACTCAGGAGGATTGGTCACTTTGGTGAAGTAATCAGTGGGTTGCCAATGCCGATGCACCATGTCCCATTGTTAATCATCGGCTTCAGGACACAAACAGAGACAATTTCTGGGTAATACTACAAATTCTGGATCTGCATTGGATAGTCACTCAACTCAGCTTCAATGATTTCTCCAATAAATGGAACTCAGGCCAATTAAGATCAAGTCTTGCCTTTGCCACCAAATATCTAGACACACGGTGGTGTGACCTGGGAGTCATGGCAAAGAAAACACCTATTTATGTGATTTAGCTACTGTAACAGTTTGCATGCCCCCAACAGTGCTCTTCCAATGTTCCACAAGGCAGGCTGACGGATACTCTGGTGAGATCAGTTGTAAATCAATATGTTGATTTATTTTTCGTATAAACTGTGAATGAATGGGGTAACAGTTATGTTAAATTTCAAATAATTTTGTGACGATCCTTGTAATAACAAAACTGTTAAGAATTGGGGAAAATTATGGCATCACGGTAGCACAGTGGTTAGCACAGTTGTTTCACAGCACTAAGGACCCAGGTTCAATTCCCGGCTTGGGTCATTGCCTGTGTGGAGTCTGCACGTTCTCCTCGTGTTTGCGTGAGTTTCCTCCGGGTGCTCCAGTTTCCTCCCACAAGTCCCAAAAGACGTGCTTGTTAGGTAATTTGGACATTCTGAATTCTCCCTCTGTGTACCCGAAAAGGCGCCGGAATGTGGCGACTAGGGGCTTTTCACACTAACGTCAATGCAGTATTAATGTAAGTCTATTTGTGACACTAATAAAGATTAAAGATTAATTAAAATGAAAAAACAAAGCATAACAGAGAGTACATCAGAGGCAGATGTCTGGAGAAATGTTGAGATGTGAATTCCCCTGTCAGGGGAAAACAGGTATTTTACACATGTGATTAGAGAAAACAACGGGGTTATGGAATTGGTAACTTAAAGTGGAAACTGACACGTAGCTGCCAAAAGCTGACTCCACAGGATGAAAAACATCATAGGAAAATAAATAGTATAACTTAGGACGCTAACTAAGGAGGGAGCGAGACAGCTAATATCAGAATTGCAGCAGTTGCAGATTTAGTCTCCAGAACAAAAGCAGCCATCGCTGAACCTGAAGACTATTTGAAATGAATGAATGAAAATCGTTTATTGTCACAAGTAGGCTTCAAATGAAGTTACTGCGAAAAGCCCCTAGTCGCCACATTCCGCGCCTGTTTGGGGAGGCTGGTACGTGAATTGAACCGTGCTGCTGGCCTGCCTTGGTCTGCTTTCAAAGCCAGCGATTTAGCCCAGTGTGCTAAACCAGACCCTGGTATTTTCAGATCTGGCCACATTAACCTGGGTGTGGTAATTATTTACTAGACATAACTCCTAGAGTTACTTAATATTTGGATGTTCTTTGGGAAAGGGGATGTCTCAGAATTCAGGTAACAGATATTTGGGGGCCACGGGATAGTTTCAGGTAAAATGTATGTGTACAGTCATCAGTCTACTTAAGTGTCATAGTGTTTAATAGTCTTTCTTGTTGTGTGTGCTTAGTCTTTCTTTTACTTTAATAAATATTCTTTATTAATTGTTCGCACAACGCCTGGACTATTCCTCACTGGGTTGTACACCGTTCCTCACATTATATCAACAACCCCCACATACACCACCATGAAGCGGTATTCCAAGTTTCCCTCTGGATTTTGGAATACCAGCAACGTGGTGCGTAACAACTGAATTTAAAAACAGAAAGTGCCAGAAAAACTCAGCTGATCTCACAGCATCTGTGGAGTGAGAAACAGGCTGGGATTGTCCAGTCCCCACCACAGCATCCACCCCACACATACCCCACAGCGGATTCAAAGGCGAGTGGGCAGTGGGGAACAATGTGATGGGAGACAAAAAAATCAGTTTCCCGCCAGTGTGAAATGATGGTGGGAACATGCGCCCACCCCCACCCGTCATGGTTCACCATTCCGGCCAGAGGCTGCTGCGAAGCTTCAAGATGAAATTGAAGGGGTCACAGGTTGCTGAAGCGCTGGACACATCAGTGAGTTCTGAATGGATGTCCCAAGGGTGTCCACTCCTCCTCCCTCTGCCTGACTTCTTGAGGAGAAGTGGCACCTGGGGAGGTCAAGATGCCCAGTTCCCCTCTTGCATAGCCGCAGCAAAAGCTTATCCATGGCTACAGTGATGGGGTGCACAATAACTAGGCATTCTGCTGGACCAGGTTCTTCATGCCATCCTGCCACCCTCCCCATGGAGACCTTGATGTGTGTACATGTTGGCGCCACCTCCTCAGCCAGCAGGCAGGTGGACTCCTCTGCCTCATGTGCCACTCTGTTGAGAGCCTTGACACCTCTGCTTGATGTTCCCTGCCTCTTGCAGCACTGCCATCATCTCGGGCAGAACCAATTTCAGAACCTTGTCATCTGAGTTGGACATTGCAGATGCCTCTTCCCCAATTTGACCCTGCCTCTTCCTGCTGTGGACACGTTTCTGTGCAGTAACCACCAGAATGTGAGACCCCGCCTGAACTACATCCAGTATCCACCAAGGTATTTGTCTCTGCTTGTGGAGGGTGCAGGTGACTTCTGTATCGCCTCTACAGATGCATTTTTATCCTTCTCCCCAATGTCCTCCTGTTGTGCCTCAGCTTTTCCCGCGCAAAGAGAGAAGATGGAGTTGAGAGCAATTAGGTTTCTTTTGCATGCTTCCAGTTTAACAATAACTCAATGGATTTTGTGCCATGTGATTGACTGATGTCCTGCAGGTTGTCTTCAAAGGCTCTGGGGCAGCACCATCTTGAGCAATGAGCCCATAAGGCTCAAGAGACATGTCATTAGAGGTGTTTATTGGTGCCCTCAACGCCTATCCCCCTTTTACCATTCGCTCTTTCCAGACAACAGCTGAACACTGTGTGGAAGAGTTAGGGGCCTATAGAGGCCACTCCACCTGAAGACTAGGTGGGCTGCAGTGGGACTGTAAGGCATCATCTTATCATGTTGAGTAGCTCTTTAATGTATCGACCACACGGATGGAGCCCTTGCCACTGAAGCCCATTCAGTGAGGTGAGTGTGAGCAGTTGAGGCTGCAGTTACCCTGGTGGCACAGATCAGATGATTGATCCATTTCTGGCACTGCAGGGCTGTCCTCCAGTGGAGGCGATGGGCACTAACCACCCTGGCGACTTCCTCCCAGGCAGGGTTGGTCTGATGGCTCAGCTACCATCTTCCATTTTCCAGGTGGAGGAAGCCCTCTCCTGGTCTCCACCACACTGAGCAGCAGTGTGAGGGAACATCACTAGATTTGGGGATTGGCAGGTCACCTCCTCCTTCAATGGTAAATGGTTGACAAAGAGGGTGATGTCCAAGCACCTTTTCGATATGGCGGCGAGATATGGTGGTGGGGCAGAGGCCATCCAGCCCACCCTGCCATGTCATATTTCGGGAAACCCCTGACTGCATAATTAGGCCAGTATCACGGTGGGAAACACTATTTCCCACCCCTGCCATGGGTCTTAGGTCCTGATGGAAAACCCTGACCAGAGTTAACATTTTGAGTTGAATATGGCTCTTCGTTGGAACTGAATTTAATGGTGGTGACCCCCCTCCTCCTGGGAAACTGCTGACAATCCCACTGAGGCCTTGTCTGGGAGCCCCGAGGGAATGAAGTGCCTAAAAGGCAGGTAACCACCTGCCACCTGGATTTACCATGCCGTTGAAGGTGAAGAGCCTGCCTCCAAGAGCTGCCAGACAAATGGATGGGGCGGGCATATACTGGGACTACACCAGGCCCCCCGAGGAGCAGCATTGGATCGAGGTTCCAGAACAGAGGTTAGTGGGGTGAGCTTGCCAGGGCCAGTCAAGCAGGACCCGTCAGAAGTGAGGGTGGTCAGTGTGGAGGGCAGTGTGGCCACTCTTTCAATAAGGTGACCCTCTGTGCGGCACAGTATGCCCAATCAGGAGGCCCCCCCCCGAAAACCCACTGGAGGCCACCAGGATATATCTTGTAACACCTGCTCTGACTGTGGGAGGGGATTCATTAAGTTATCCGGTCTATTGAGACACCGATGAGTTCACGGGTGATTTGATTTTGCTGTTGGCCACATCCAGGACTGAACCATGTTCACTGTGATCTGTTCTTGTTCTTCTCCCTCTCTCCCCCCATCCTATTTATTCAAAGTCACCACAATGCTGCTCGTTCATCCGCTCCACCTTCTCCTGTCAGTCCTGGCCTCCTTCTGCACTGTAGAAATTCTACACTCCACCCACCCCCTCCCCCTGCTTGTATTCTACAAACAGCAGCAAGATGAGACCATTAAGCATCTTTAATTGATCACTTAAAGGCCTTAATTTGCCTCCAGACAGGAAGGCCATCCTTGACCTGCCCAACCTCTGACTTAATTGGAGTATTCAGGAAGGCAACGGGCTGTCCACCCCAACATCTTCACGCCCGATTTGGAGGCTCCCCCACCCTCCGCCTTCCATCCCGCTCCCAGGGAGGAGTCATTCTACTCCACCAGTTGTGCGATTCAACTGTTTTCAGGAGGAGAAAGGATAAAGGGAAAGAACATTAGCAGAAGTGTTAAGCCATAAACGATATTGCATAATGTCAAATATTTGAATTATTCTTGATCAGCAATTGCAGGAGCAAAGTATTGAATCTCCTTGCGATCTGGATTGGTTAGAGTTCGGATTTGTCCAGGGTGAACAAGCACTCAGCCCTCCTGCCCTTGTGCATTATCCGTTCACCAGCAACGCACAGAATCCTGAAAGAGTGTTGCATCTGCCAAGAAATGTTACACTCGAATGAAGATTATACTTGCATCAGCACAACCAAAATGAACCAATTTGCAAAGTCCTTGTCCCTCAGGCCAATGGGTCCAATCTGAACAAAATACTGTGTTAATTGTATAAAATAAGTTTAAATTAATATAGGTTGGGGAAAGTCCAACCTTATCTTTCATCAATGCCATGGAATCTCTAATTACTAACTGTAATTACTCCCTGGGACTCTCTCTGTGCTGCATTGGATCATGTTTGAAGCACTTTAGAACATAGAACATAGAACATTACAGCGCAGTACAGGCCCTTCGGCCCTCGATGTTGTGCCAACCTGTGAAACCACTCTAAAGCCCATCTACACTATTCCCTTATCGTCCATATGTCTAGCGAATGACCATTTGAATGCCCTTAGTGTTGGCCAGTCCACTACTGTTGCAGGCAGGGCATTCCACGCCCTTACTACTCTCTGAGTAAAGAACCTACCTCTGACATCTGTCTTATATCTATCTCCCCTCAATTTAAAGCTATATCCCCTCGTGCTAGATATCACCATCCGAGGAAAAAGGCTCTCACCCTATCCAATCTTCTGATCATCTTGTATGCCTCAATTAACTCACCTCTTAACCTTCTTCTCTCTAACGAAAACAGCCTCAAGTCCCTCAGCCTTTCCTCATAAGATCTTCCCTCCATACCAGGCAACATTCTGGTAAATCTCTTCTGCACCCTTTCCAATGCTTCCACATCCTTCCTCTAATGCGGCGACCAGAATAGCATGCAATACTCCAAATGCGGCCGCACCAGAGTTTTGTACAGCTGCAACATGACCTCATGGCTCCGAAACTCAATCCCTCTACCAATAAAAACTAACACACCGTACGCCTTCTTAACAACCCTCTCAACCTGGGTGGCAACTTTCAGGGATCTATGTACATGGACACCGAGATCTCTCTGCTGATGCACACTGCCAAGAATCTTACCATGAGCCCAGTACTCTGTCTTCCTGTTATTCTTTCCAAAATTAATCACCTCACACTTTTCTGCATTAAACTCCATTTGCCACCTCTCAGCCCAGCGCTGCAGCTTATCTATGTCCCTCTGTAACTTGTAACATCCGTCCGCACTGTCCACAACTCCACCGACTTTAGTGTCATCTGCAAATTTACTCACCCATCCTTCTATGCCCTCCTCCAGGTCATTTATAAAAATGACAAACAGCAGT
The DNA here is from genome assembly GCF_047496885.1 of Scyliorhinus torazame. Classification (NCBI taxonomy): domain Eukaryota; kingdom Metazoa; phylum Chordata; class Chondrichthyes; order Carcharhiniformes; family Scyliorhinidae; genus Scyliorhinus; species Scyliorhinus torazame. Next base: position 297,009,873 of record NC_092709.1, on the reverse strand, counting down.
GGCCCCAAAACAGATCCTTGTGATCCACCACTAGCAACTGGACTCCAGGCTGAACATTTCCCATCAACCACCACGCTTTGTCTTCTTCCAGCTAGCCAATTTCTGATTCAAACTGCTAAATCACCCTGAATCCCATGCCTCCGTATTTTCTGCAGTAGCCTACCATGGGGAACCTTATCAAATGCTTTACTGAAATCCATATACACCACATCAACTGCTTTACCCTCATCCAACTATTTGGTCACCTTCTCAAAGAACTCAATAAGGTTTGTGAGGCACGACCTACCCTTCACAAAACCGTGTTGACTATCTCTAATCAAATTATTCCTTTCCAGATGATTATACATCCTATCTCTTATAAACCTTTCCAAGATTTTGCCCACAACAGAAGTAAGGCTCACTGGTCTATAGTTACTGGGGTTGTCTCTACTCCCCTTCTTGAACAAGGGGACAACATTTGCTATCCTCCAGTCTTCTGGCACTATTCCTGTAGACAAAGATGACTTAAAGATCAAAGCCAAAGGCTCAGCAATCTCCTCCCTAGCTTCCCAGAGAATCCTAGGATAAATCCCATCCGGCCCAGGGGACCTATCTATTTTCACACTTTCCAGAATTGCTAACACCTCCTCCTTATGAACCTCAAGCCCTTCTAGTCTAGTAGCCTGAATCTCAGTATTCTCCTCGACAACATTGTCTTTTTCCTGTGTGAATACTGACAAAAAATATTCATTTAGCACCTCTCCTATCTCCTCGGACTCCAAGCACAACTTCCCACTACTGTCCTTGACTGGCCCTACTCTTACCCTAGTCATTTGTTTATTCCTGACATATCTATAGAAAGCTTTAGGGTTATCCCTGATCCTACCTGCCAAAGACTTCTTATGTCCCCTCCTGGCTCTTCTTAGCTCTCTCTTTAGATCCTTCCTAGCTAACTTGTAACTCTCGAGCGCCCTAACTGAACCTTCATGTCTCATCTTTACATAAGCCTCCTTCTTCCTCTTGACAAGTGTTTTGACTGCTTTAGTAAACCACGGTTCCCTTGCTCGACCACTTCCTCCCTGCCTGATAGGTACATACTTATCAAGGACACGCAATAGCTGTTCCTTGAACAAGCTCCACATTTCCATTGTGCCCATCCCCTGCAGTTTTCCTCTCCATCCGATGCATCCTAAGTCTTGCCTCATCGCATCATTATTGCCTTTACCCCAGATATAACTCTTGCCCTGCGGTATATACATATCCCTTTCCATCACTAAAGTAAACGTAATCGAATTGTGGTCAATATCACCAAAGTGCTCAGCTACCTCCAAATCTAACACCTGTCCTGGTTCATTACTCAGTACCAAATCCAATATGGCCTCGCCTCTCATTGGCCTATCTACATACTGTGTCAGGAAACCCTCCTGCACACATTGGACAAAAACGGACCCATCTAAAGTACTCAAACTATAGCGTTTCTAGTCAATATTTGGGAAGTTAAAGTCCCCCATAACAACTACCCTGCTACTCTCGCTCCTATCAAGAATCATCTTTGCAATCCTTTCCTCTACATCTCTGGAACTTTTCGGAGGCCGATAGAAATCCCTAACAGGGTGACCTCTCCTTTCCTGTTTCTAACCTCAGCCCATACTACCTCAGTAGACAGGTCCTCATCAAACGTCCTTTCTGCCACCGTAATACTGTCCTTGACTAACAATGCCACCCCTCCCCCTCTTTTACCACCTTCCCTGAGCTTACTGAAATATCTAAACCCCGGCACCTGTAACAACCATTCCTGTCCCTGCTCTATCCATGTCTCCAATATGGCCACAACATCGAAGTCCCACTCCATGCCGCAAGTTCACCCACCTTATTCCGGATGCTCCTGGCATTGAAGAAGACACACTTTAAACCACCTTCCTGCCTGCCGGTACACTCCTGCAACTTTTGAACCTTACTCATGACCTCACTATTCTCAACCTCCTGTATACTGGAGCTACAATTCAGGTTCCCAAGCCCCTGCTGAATTAGTTGAAACCCTCCCAAAGAGCATTTGCAAATTCCCCCCCAGGATATTGGTACCCCTCTGGTCCAGGTGTAGACCATCCCGTTTGTAGAGGTCCCACCGACCCCAGAATGAGCCCCAATTATCCAGAAATCTGAAACCCTCCCTCCTGCACCATCCCTGTAGCCACGTGTTCAACTCCTCTCTCTCCCTATTCCTCATCTCGCCATCACGTGGCACAGGTAACAACCCAGAGATAATAACTCTGTTTGTCCTAGATCTAAGTTTCCACCCTAGCTCTCTGAATTCCTGCCTTACATCCCTATCCCTTTTCCTACCTATGTCGTTGGTACCTATGTGGACCACGACTTGGTGCTGCTCCCCCTCCTCGTTAAGGATCCCGAAAACACGATCCGAGACATCACGCACCCTGGCACCTGGGAGGCAACACACCAACCGCGAGTCTCTCTCATTCCCACAGAATCTCCTATCTATCCCCCTAACTATGGAGTCTCCAATGAGTAATGCTCTACTCCTCTCCCCCCCTTCCCTTCTGAGCAACAGGGACAGACTCTGTGCCAGATACCTGTAGCCCATGGCTTACCCTTGGTAAGTTTTCCCCCCCAACAGTATCCAAAGCGGTATACTTGTTACTAAGGGGAACGACCACAGGGGATCCCTGTACTGACTGCTTCCTCCCAGCCCCTCTCACCGTCACCCATCTATCTTTATTCTTCGGAGTAACTACATCCCTGAAGCTTCTATCTATGACCACCTCTGCCTCCCGAATGATCTGAAGTTCATCCAGCTCCAGCTCTAGTTCCCTAACGCGGTTTCTGAGGAGCTAGAGATGGGTGCACTTCCCACAGATGAAATTAGCAGGGACATTGACGGCGTCCCTCACCTCAAGCATTCAGCAGGAGGAACATTGCACTATCTTCCCTGCCATCCCTTCTAGATAAAAAAAAAGAAAAAGAAAGAAAGAGCTTACCTGTTATTCACTCCCCTTCTCAGCAAGCACTCACTCAGCAACCTCTGTGCCCCGCACAATAACACCTGAGGGAAAACAAAATAAAAACTACTTACCAGTCACCAGCCAATCCCTTACATAAGAACATAAGAACATAAGAACTAGGAGCAGGAGTAGGACATCTGGCCCCTCGAGCCTGCTCCACCATTCAATGAGATCATGGCTGATCTTTTGTGGACTCAGCTCCACTTTCCGGCCCGAACACCATAACCCTTAATCCTTTATTCTTCAAAAAACTATCTATCTTTATCTTAAAAACATTAAATGAAGGAGCCTCAACTGATTCACTGGGCAAGGAATTCCAGTGAATTAGTTGGGGGTGGGGTGGGGGGGAGTGGGGGGGGGGGGGGTGAGAGCCCCTCCAATCCGGCTGATAACGTGGAACGTGAGGGGCCTGAATGGGCCGGTGAAGAGGGCTCGAGTGTTCGCGCACTTAAAGGGACTGAAGGCGGACGTGGTCATGCTCCAAGAGACACATCTGAAGGTGGCGGACCAGGTCAGGTTAAGAAAGGGATGGGTAGGACAGATATTCCACTCGGGACTGGACGCGAAGAATAGAGGGGTGGCAATATTGGTGGGAAAACGGGTGGTATTTGAGGCCAAGACTATTGTAGTGGACAATGGAGGGCGATATGTAATGGTGAGTGGTAGGTTGCAAGGGACGCGGGTGGTGTTGGTAAACGTATACGCCCCGAACTGGGATGATGCAGGATTCATGAAGCGCATGTTGCGCCGCATTCCGGACCTGGAGATAGGAGGCCTGATAATGGGAGGAGACTTCAATACAGTGTTGGATCCAGCACTGGACCGCTCCAAATCAAGGACTGGAAAGAGGCCGGCGGCGGCCAAGGTGCTCAGGGGGTTTATGGATCAGATGGGGGGAGTGGACCCATGGCGGTTTGCAAGGCCGCAGGCCAGGGAATTTTCTTTCTTCTCCCATGTACACAAAGCCTACTCCCGGATAGATTTTTTTGTTCTGGGCAGGGTGCTCATCCCGAGGGTGGAGGGGACGGAGTATTCGGCCATAGCCGTTTCGGACCATGCCCCGCACTGGGTGGAACTGGCGCTGGAAGAGGAGAGGGACCAACGCCCGCTGTGGCGGCTGGATGTGGGACTTCTGGCGGACGAGGTGGTGTGTGGGAAGGTGAGGGGGTGTATCGAAAGGTACTTGGAGGCCAATGTCAACGGGGAGGTGCGGGTGGGGGTTGTATGGGAGGCGTTGAAGGTGGTGATCAGGGGAGAGCTAATCTCCATTAGGGCTCATAGGGAGAAGACAGAGGGCATGGAAAGGGAGAGGTTAGTGGGGGAGATTTTGAGAGTGGACAGGAGATACCAGAGGCCCCGGAGGAAAGATTACTTGGGTAAAGACGACGGCTCCAGACAGAGTTTGACCTGTTGACCACAGGGAAGGCGGAGGCACAGTGGAGGAAAGTGCAGGGGGCGATCTACGAGCATGGGGAAAAGGCTAGTCGGATGCTGGCACACCAGCTCCGTAAGAGGATGGCAGCGAGGGAAATAGGGGGAGTCAAGGATGGAAGGGGAGCCACGGTTTGGAGTGCGACGAAAATAAACGAGGTATTTAAGGCCTTCTATGAAGAGCTGTACAGATCCCAGCCCCCAGCGGGGGAAGAGGGGATGAGATGATTCCTAGACCAACTGAGATTCCCGAGGGTGGAAGAGCAGGAGGTGGCTGGCTTGGGGGCACCAATTGGGTTGGAGGAGCTGAGCAAGGGTTTGGGGAGTATGCAGGCGGGGAAGGCTCCGGGACCGGACGGGTTCCCGGTGGAGTTCTACAGGAAGTATGTAGACCTGTTGGCCCCGTTACTAGTGAGGACCTTTAACGAGGCAAGAGAGGAGGGGACCCTGCCCCCGACAATGTCGGAAGCGACAATTTCTTTGATCTTAAAGCGGGACAAGGACCCACTGCAATGTGAATCGTACAGGCTGATCTCGCTCCTCAATGTGGATGCAAAGTTGCTGGCAAAAGTGCTGGCCACGAGGATCGAGTACTGTGTCCCGGGGGTGATCCATGAAGACCAGACGGGATTTGTAAAGGGCAGGCAATTAAACACAAACGTGCGGCGGCTTTTAAACGTGATGATGATGCCACCGGAGGAGGGAGAGGCGTAGATAGTGGCAGCTATGGACGCGGAGAAGGCCTTTGACCGAGTAGAGTGGGAGTACCTCTGGGAGACGCTGCGTAGGTTTGGGTTCGGGGGAGGGTTTATTAGTTGGGTTAAGCTCCTTTACAGAGCCCCGGTGGCGAGTGTAGTGACGAACCGGCGGAGGTCGGAGTACTTTCGACTGTACCGAGGGACGAGACAGGGGTGCCCCCTGTCCCCCCTGCTGTTCGCATTGGCGATCAAACCATTGGCCATGTCATTGAGGGAGTCTAATAAATGGAGGGGGGTGGTCCGAGGGGGAGAAGAGCATCGGGTGTCGCTATATGCGGATGACCTGTTGCTGTACGTGGCGGACCCAATGAAGGGGATGGTGGAGGTCATGCAGACTCTGAGGAAGTTTGGGGAGTTTTCGGGCTATAAGCTCAATGTAGGGAAGAGTGAGCTCTTCGTATTACAGGCAGGGGACCAGGAAAGAGGGATAGGGGACCTACTGCTGAGGAGGGCGGAGGGGAGCTTTCGGTATCTGGGGATCCAGATAGCCAGGAGTTGGGGGGCCCTACATAAACTGAACCTGACGAGATTGGTGGAGCAAATGGAGGGGGACTTCAAAAGATGGGACATGTTCCGCTCTCGCTGGCGGGTAGAGTGCAGTCGGTCAAAATGGTGGTCCTCCCGTGTTTTCTGTTTGTGTTTCAGTGCCTCCCCATCGTGATCACCAAGGCCTTTTTTAAGAGAGTAGGTAGGAGTATTATGGGGTTTGTGTGGGCGAATAAGACCCCGAGGGTAAGGAGAGGGTTCCTCAAATGCAGTAGGGACCGAGGAGGGTTGGCGCTGCCAACTCTAGGGAGCTACTACTGGGCAGCAAATGTGGCGATGATCCGCAAGTGGGTTATGGAGGGAGAGGGGGCGGCATGGAAGAGGATGGAGATGGCGGCCTGTAAAGGAACGAGCCTGGGGGCGTTGGTGACGACACCGCTGCCGCTCTTGCCGACAAAGTATACCACGAGCCCGGTGGTGGCGGCAACGTTAAGGATCTGGTGCCAGTGGAGACAGCACCGGGGCGCAATGGGAGCATCGGTATGGTCCCCGATCAGAGGTAACCACCGGTTTGTTCCGGGGAAGATGGACGGGGGTTCCAGAGCTGGCATCGGGCGGGGATTAGAAGAATGGGGGACCTGTTCATTGATGGGACGTTTGCGAGGTTGGAGGCACTGGGGGAGAAGTTCGAGTTACCCCTGGGAAATGCCTTTAGATATATGCAGGTGAGGGCTTTTGTGAGGAGACAGGTGAGGGAATTCCCATTGCTCCCAGCACAAGAAATTCAAGACAGGGTGATCTCGCGTGTATGGGTCGGGGAGGGCAAGGTTTCGGCAATACACCAAGAGATGAAAGAAGAGGGGGAAGCGCTAGCAGAAGAGTTGAAGGGTAAGTGGGAGGAGGAGCTGGGGGAGGCGATTGAGGAAGATTTGTGGGCTGATGCCCTGGGTAGGGTTAATTCCTCCTCCTCATGTGCCAGGCTCAGCCTGATACAATTTAAGGTGGTTCACAGAGCTCACTTGACGGGGGCGAGGTTGAGTAGGTTCTTTGGGGTAGAGGACAGATGTGGAATGTGCTCAGGGAGCCCGACGAACCATGTCCATATGTTATTGTCATGCCCGGCACTGGAGGGGTTCTGGAGAGGAGTGGCGGGAGCAATATCTCAGGTGGTGAAAGTCCAGGTCAAGCCAAGCTGGGGGCTAGCAATATTTGGAGTAGTGGACGAACCGGGAGTGCAGGAGGCGAAAGAGGCCGATATTCTGGCCTTTGCGTCCCTAGTAGCCCGGCGAAGGATCTTGCTAATGTGGAAGGAGGCGAAGCCCCCCAGCGTGGAGGCCTGGGTAAACGATATGGCTGGGTTCATAAAGTTGGAGAGGATTAAGTTTGCCTTGAGAGGGTCTGCGCAGGGGTTCTACAGGCGGTGGCAACTGTTCCTAGACTATCTCGCGGAGCATTAGAGGTGGGTCGGTCAGCAGCAGCAGCAACCTGGGGGGGTGGGGGGGGGGTGGGGGTGGATAAGCAAGAGAAAACATGAAGAGTCGGGGAAACTGGCACGTACGGGAGAGAGCCAGTGTACAAAGCTATGTAAATATACTATTTTGCCATGTATATATCTTGCTCCGCGCAATTTCTCGTTTCTTCTTTTTCTTTGTTACGGTGGGGGGGGGGGGGGGGGGTTATTGTTTGTAAGGGAGAAAAATTGTGTTAAAAACTTTAATAAATATATTTTTTAAAAAAATATATATTTTTATTTCAGGTTTCACGCATATGCAGTATTTTGCTTTTAACCAATCAGCACCCTTTACTCATGTGTGATACATTGTTGTTCTCTTTGAAATTTGGCATTCTTGCATCTGTCCAGATAAAGACAAGACAAATAGCTTCAACAGAATGTCCTGTTTTTCAGCAAAACTCAAGTCCTATCCCATCAAATGACTATGGGTAAAATAATTGAATTCCAGAGGGGAGATGAGAGTGGGCAATTTGGAACAGGCAATAAATGAACCTTGCCAATGATGCCGACATCACATGAACAAATACATGTTTTAAAACATACATACTTTGGAGATGCCATCTACACTGTAGCGGTTTGGCGGTCTGGGACGAAATTCTCCGACCCCCCGCCGGGTCGGAGAATCGCCGGGGGCTGACGTGAATCCCGCCCCCGCCGGTTGCCGAAGTCTCCGGCACCAGAGATTCGGTGGGGGCGGGAATCGCGCCGTGCCGGTTTGTGGGCTCCCCCGCACGATTCTCCGGCCCGGATGGGCCGAAGTCCCGCCGCTAAAATGCCTGTCCCGCCGGCGTAGATTAGACCACCTACCTTACCGGCGGGACAAGGCGGCGCGGGCGGGCTCTGGGGTCCTGGGGGGGGGGGGCGAGGGGCGATCTGGCCCCGGGGGGTGCCCCCACGGTGGCCTGGCCCGCGATCGGGGCCCACCGATCTGCGGGCGGGCCTGTGCCGTGGGGGCACTCTTTCCCTTCCGCCTCCGCCACGGTCTCCACCATGGCGGAGGCGGAAGAGACTCCCTCCACTGCGCATGCGTGGGAAGCTGTCAGCGGCCGCTGACGCTCCCGCGCATGCGCCGCCCGGAGATGTCATTTCCACGCCAGCTGGCGGGGCACCAAAGGCCTTTTCCGCCAGCTGGCGGGGCGGAAATTCCTCCGGCGCCGACCTAGCCCCTCAATGTTGGGGCTCGGCCCCCAAAGATGCGGAGCATTCCGCACCTTTGGGGCGGCGCGATGCCCGTCTGATTTGCGCCGTTTTGGGCGCCAGTCGGCGGACATCGCGCTGTTTCCGGAGAATTTCGCCCCTGATCTTCATTTTGCAGCTCTGATTTGTCATAACACAAGGGTGCGATGGAGAATACATCATTAACCCCAATTTCCATTTCATTAGCGAGATTGAGGTTGAATGTAACGGTCTTCTGGAAATTATCGGGCTCCCCATCAAAAACCTCATGGACATTGTTTAATACTCCTTTTTAAAAATGGGAAGCTGGCACAGGGGCTGCTGAGGGGATCTGAGGAGGGTAGTAGCCGTTTCCATTATTGGGCATGTAGCTCAAGGGCACCCAAACTACTGCCCCAGTCCTCAAGGGATGGGGGTGGGGGTCCCCTCAGGGGATTGGTCAGACGGTTGAGGCGTTCCAGGTCGGGGGTCACCCCGGGCCGTGGGTTGGGGGAATGAGGGGCTTTTCCTATGTGAGGCCTTCAAACCATCTTTAAATATTGTGGAGACCCATAACAGAGATAAACTACAGCTGCTGCCTGCCTATCCTTCCAAACACTTCTGGAGCAAAACCTTTGGTTACATGATGACGGCCACTTCAACTTCCTTTGACTGTGAGCAGCCTCTAGCTTAACAGCTGAAGGCTATTGCTAATTGGCCTTATTCGTTATGTGAGTACTTCACAGATGCAGGTTGTGTTTGCTCCTTGCTCCTGCTTTTGGCTGCAAAATGTCTGAAGGCCTAGTTTTTGTTTGCTGCTGTCCCTTCTGCTTCTGTGGCCTGCGAAAAGGCAAAGAGAGGGTGAAAGCAGGCCTATTGTTAATCTGAAGAAGGGGAGGTGGTTCTTTTTCAACTCTTCTGCTGTGTCCTATGTTAGTGTGGCTTTTGGATAATGATTGTTCCTGCCTTTGTTGTCTGATGCTGCAAGCTACCAGAAGGGGAATGAAAGATGGAGTGGCCTAAATGTTGTTGGTGCTACTTGGAATCTTTGTGTTTGCTTGCTGCCGTCTCTTTTGCTTCTGTCGCCTAGAGTGAGGAAAGGGAGAGAGTGAGATGCAAGTGCTGACGAAATGAGAATTGTGGCAGCCTGATTCAACTGAGCAACATGCTGAAGGCATGAAGGACTGCTCTTGCAGCTTTCTCGTGCTTTTGCTGTACTGCTGACTGTTCAATTTTCATGTCTGGAGGTGTATCTTTTGCTGCTGCTGCCCTTTTACTTCTGTGGCCTGGACCAAGGACTGGGTGGAATCGGCGACCAGATGCCAGTACTACAGGAAGAGAAGGATGCCAGCTCACTTTAACCGAGCAACTTAAAGGTCATGAAGGAATGCCTTTGAAGATTGTTAGTGGCTTTATTGTGCTGGTGACTGTTTACAATTTCAGGTTTGGAGGCCGGGCAAATTTCTGGTGCCTTTTTGTACTGTTGCTTGTTTATGTTTACTGTTTGGGAACCGTGTGCTTGATATTGCACTGTTGCTGTTTACTGTTTCATGCCTGAAGGCTATGGGTTTGTTTGCTGCAGCCCTGTGGCTTCAACGGCCTTGACTCCGGAACCACTTCCAGTGTTGAAGATGTGGAGGGGTGCTCTCGCACTCTTCTGCCACGCTCTGTGTCAGTTTGACTTTTCTGGTGTATTGTTCTGCTCACTCTTGAGTGACCTTCCACTGATGTGGGTCTACTGCTGGAGATGTGGGGAGTGGGAGTGGGTGACGGGTTCTTGCACTGTTGGCTGTTTACTGTTTGATGCCTGGAGGCCGTGTGTTTATCTACTGCAACCCCTTTTGCCTGAGGTCTACAATCCGGAAAGGGGTGCTCTCTCACTCTTCCACCGTGCTCTCTGTCAGTGTGACTCTCCAGTGCATTGTTGCGCTTTTACCAAGCGACTTTCCACTGATATGAGTCTGCTTCTGGGATCTGCAGGGATGGGGGGGGGGGGGCTTGATTTTGATGCTGGTAACAACCACTGTGTCCCTATAACTTCCTTGTATTGTTGATTGTTGATTGTTTAATGTTTCACGTATATTTTGTTTCCTTTGTATAAATTCACTGTTGTGTATATGTTTATAATGATACTTTGTAGTGAACATGTGCATTTTCCTTGTCTGTTACAGGTTTTCATCTTTTTTGTATCAAGATATTGACCGTTAATAAAGAAATTATTCCCAAGTGGTGCCGCAGGCTGTGTTTGGTGCTCGCTCCTGCTGGTAATTGCAAATACCTGAAGGCCATGTATTTGTTTGCTGCCACCTCTTTTGCTTCTGTGGCCTAGAGTAAGGAAAGGGAGTATGAAAGATGACCTAGTGCCGGTGCTGGAGAATCAATCAAGATATTCGGATCATGATAGAAAATTGAGCAACTTGTCAAAAATTTCAGTAATAAAAAGAACCAATGCGAATGGGCGAAATAAGAATTGGATTTGTTTATTGTCACGTGTCAAGGTGCAGTGAAAAGTATTTTTCTACGAGCAGCTCAACAGATCATTAAGTACATAAAAAGAAAAGGAAATAAAAGAAAATACATAATAGGGCAACACAAGGTACACAATGTAACTAGATAACACCGGCATCGGGTGAAGCATACAGGGGTGTAGCGTTAATCAGATCAGTCCATAAGAGGGTCGTTTAGAAATCTGGTAACAGTGGGGAAGAAGCAGTTTTTGAGTCTGTTCGTTCGTGTTCTCAGACTTTTGTATCTCCTGCCCGATGGGAGAAGTTGGAAGAGTGAGTAGGTCGGATGGGAGGGGTCTTTGATTATGTCATTCGCTTTCCCCAGGCAGCGGGAGGTGTAGATGGAGTCAATGGATGGGAGGCAAGTTTGTGTGATGGACTGGGCGGTGTTCGCGACTCTCTGAAGTTTCTTGCGGTCCTGTGCCAAGCAGTTGCCACACCAAGCTGTGATGCAGCCCGATAGGATGCTTTCTATGGTGGTAAGGGGTAATGTGGACATGCCGAATTTCCTTAGTTTCCTGAGGAAGTATAGGCGCTGTTGTGCTTTCTTGGTGGTAGCGTCGACATGGGTGGACCAGGACAAGAATGATTCCATGGCAGAAAGTGGGAATGGATCTGTTCTATCTGGCAGAGAAAGAATACCTGTTAGTGATTCACTATTTCTCTAACTTTCCAGGAGTGGTATAACTAGCCAACCCATCAGCTAGGTGTGTCATCAAACATACCAAGAACATTTTTGCACATCATGAACTACCTCAACTTGTCATGAGTAACAATGGCCCATGTTTTAGCAGTCAAGAATGGACAGAGTTCGAAAAGGCCTATGATTTTCGACATATTACTTCTTAATCCTCTTTATCCGCAATCCAATGAGAAGGTTGAAAAAGGTGTTCATATTGTAAAACAGCTACTCAAAAAAGCTAAGGACAGCCGGGAAGATCCATACCTAATAGAATTTACAGTGCAGAAGAAGGCCATTCAGCCAATCGAGTCTGCACCGGCCCTTGGAAAGAGCACCCTACTTAAACCCCGCGCCTCCGCCCCATCCTCTTTTTATCCCTGTAACCCAACCTAACTTTTTTGGACCCTGAGGGCAATTTAGACTGGCCAATCCACCTAACCTGCACATTTTTGGACTGTGGGAGGAAACCGGAGCACCCGGAGGAAATCCACGCACACACGGGGAGGATGTGCAGACTCCGCACAGACAGTGACCCTGCGGGAAATCAAACCTGGGACCTAGGAGCTGTGAAGCAACCGTGCTAACCACTATGCTACCGTACTGCCCACGGCCTTACTTAGCCTTACTTAGCTATAGAGCAGCACCATTGATTAATGGATTAATCATCGTCACAATTGTTGAGAATCGACAGCTCAGAACAACCTTACCATACATTCCACAAGAACCAACAAATCGAAAACTTGTGAAGAAACTCACATTTCAAAAAAGGAGGCAGAAGAGGTATTATGATAAATTGAGAAGATGTCTGCAAACGTTAGCAAAGAATGACACAGTCAGGGTAGAAAATCCTGATGTATGTGGATGGTTGAAGTGTACAAAGGTAATACAACAGTCTGGTCCTCAGGCATACATCATCATCACCGATGAAGGGTAAGTTCTAAGAAGAAACAGGAGAGCCTTGCTGAAGGTTCAGCAAACCTTTGTTTCAGAACCACAGGATGACGTTGGAAGCAATCTCAGGACAACTGAACAAATGCTATTTCAGCACACAGAAAGAGAACAAGTGGAAGATATACAAAGCACAGAAACACAGCAAGAACCATCTTCAACAACAGTTGAAAATCAATTAAACTCACAAGTTCAACCAAGCTCAGAAGGTCGACAATTCACAGAAGGATGCCGGACAGATTGAATGTGTGATAGACTATAAACATGTAAATAATGGAAGAATTAGGCATATCATATGTATTGTATATTAAATTTAAATAATATATGTAAATATTATTTATTTCTAAAGGAAAGGGGATGTGATGATATGCATAAGCAATCATTAAATAGTAATAGATATGACCTTCAACCAGCAGGTGGTAGTATAGAACAGCCACGTGACACTGTTACCTCAGGGAGTCTGGAGATAGTCGTCATAGTGGATAGTCGCATTTGTAGTAGCACTAATTTATAATAGTTAGTGGATTTTGATAGTTTTCTTATTGTTCTCTGACCCATATTATTGTTCAACAATAAACATTTAACGAGTCACGAACTAGACACTCTCTAGTGCACTAATTCTGTCCAGCCAAGCACCAGAACGTATCAGGGAGGACGCGCACGAGGTAACCCCCACTGGAAAGCTGATCTTTTGCCATCCTTTTCTGGTGCCACAAACCATTTACTTCTCAAAAACCCTCATAATTTAGTGCGATGGAGCTTCTACCTTGTTGAGATAGAAGAGACAAAACTAAGAAGGGTTCGAGCCAAAATCGGTCGACGGATTCTGAACCCTGCAGGAGTCTTCTGGAAGTAAGATGGTTGGGGGTGAATTCTCCCTTTCCAACCATTCCACTAAAAGCAAAGGATTTTGTTTGCATTTTGGCGAGCGAACACCATCAAAGTTTGACAGTATATCTTAAAAGATTGATTGAAGAGACCTTGGTCATTCATTTGGCCTTGGAAATCACAAAAAAGACCGTTGAGACTCATGAAGCCACAATTAAAGACACCAAGGGATGGCATTAACAGACCACAGTGATCGGACCACCGCTCTCGAGGCCGATCTTACTTCGATGGTCGAAAATAATAAGTCTTTGAATGCCAAACTGAGTGACCTGGAAAATAGAGGCAGAACATTCGTATTGTGGGGTTGCCAGAGGGGATGGAGAGCAGAACCCCTACTGAATACTTTTGGGGCATGTTTTGCAAGTTGGTGGTTGACCGGGCCTATCGGTCTCTGCGACTGAAGCCTCGATCTGGAATTCCGCCTCGTTATCATATGGTTTCATAGCTTCAAGGAAAGGGAAGAGATTGTTCACTGGGCTAGAGAGCATCGAGATATCAAATGGGAGGACCACTCCATCATGCTGCACCAAGATCTCAGTGCTGACCTGGCAAAACAAAAGCCATCCTGTATAAAAATTGAGTCAGGAATCAGAATGATCTACCCAGCTTGCCTTTGGGTGACTGTTGGGGAACAGGACCACTTTTTTGATAAGCCAGAAGATGCAGACTCCTTTGTTCAAAAGCTCAAATTGGGCACTGCTTAATCTATCTTTAATCTATTTTATGGTCTCGTGGACGAGCATTTCACACTTTACGTTTTTTCATGTTCAGGGTTTGGGTGTGCTCACAACAGCTTTCAGTAAATTTGAGCGTTTTCTGCTATTCGCTCTTTTTTAAATCAGTTTTTAGCTCTCTTGCCCTTTTCATCGTTGTTGTTGGGTACGATAATTAAACACTAATGTAGCATTATAAGCTAGATAAGATTTTCTTTCCAGTTGGGAGTCTTCCTGCTAACAATGGGGTTAGTTCGCTAGAGTGGAGATAGAGGTCTGGATGCTCTGTTTCTGAGGCTATGTGCCGGCGCCAATGGAGGATCCATGGTGTTTCACGATGGGAAAATTGGCACGAAACCCTCACCGATTCCGGTAACGTTGAGGGGCTAGCTCTGGCGCCGCGCGAAACACCTGGACACGTGCAAAACGGCTGGAAAATCGCCGGGTGCCGGGCCAAATGTGCGCAGGGCTGACAAGCTCCAGCCGCACACAGCTACAACCCCCACACACGCACCGGTCGCGCCAGAAAACATGGCATACCCACCCACCTCCAGGCCACCCCCCATCACTCCCTCCCAGCTCTAGCAGAAGCCCCCCGGCCAGTGGCACGGATCTCGGCTGAATGTGACGGCGCTGGACACTGTCCACAGCCGGCATGCCAGGCTCCTGACTGCTAGGACCACACGTGGCCCGCGTCGTCGGGAACTCGGCCCATCGGAGATGGAGCATCACGAGTGGGCCGGCTGATGGCGCACCAGGGTTGTGAATATGCGCAGCGCATGTCATGGTGACGCCGATTCGGCATTGCGAACCGGCGTCATTTCTTATAGGGCGTATTATCTGAAGATGGTGATGTTGGAGCAGCAGAGACTGGTGGACTCTATCCTAGAGGTGGACCACCGATACTCGCTTGGTCCTACCCCAAGCTACTGGCAAACAATAAAAAAAATGACAGACCCAGTTCGAGCTGGTATCATTGGCAAGGCTGTGCATCAGTTCCAGCTCTCCAGGAATATGTTTTATGAGCACGGGGGAAGGCCAGTCAGCTTCTGGCTCATCAACTCACACGGCAGGCAGCCTCACATGAGATCCCTTGGATACGCAATGGGGGTGGCAATCTTGTTTCCACCACTCTCCAGGTCAACACAGGTTTTGGATCTTACTCCTGCGATCTGTAACGGTCAGAGCCCCCAGAAGGTTATGGCTGACCTTTTGGATGGCCTGCACATCCCAATGTTGAGGTGGGCAAAAGCTGTGAGTTGGATTCCCCATTACGGCCTATGAGATTTTCGAATGAATTGGATTGATGCAACCTTGCCTGGCCCTGATCGCTTCCTGGTCGAGTTTTACACAACGATCTCGGAACGGCTCGTAGCATTAACATTGGATATGTTCAATGACTCACTGACTTGGGGTTCATTGCCTTTGACCCTCACTCAAACTTCCATTTCCTTGCTCCTTAAGAGGGGCAGGGACCCAGCCAAGTGCAGTTCATACTGAAACATTTCATTTTTTGAAAAAAATATATTTGATTGTAATTTTAGCACTTTATATCAAACTTTACAAACCAGAACAAAAAGGATATCAACATATGTATCACAGGTTGTCTCAGTGTCTGTGACAGTAGTTCCAGTAATAGCATTCCCTTATTTACATTAGTCTGCATAGTAAAAAGACTATATATTATTTACAGTGGCAGAGAGAGTCATATTGAACCATCGATTACAGAGGATGAGAAGGTCCTTTACATGTGTACATGTGGGAGGACCCTGTGTCCCTCTAGGTGTAGGGCCTACCTCCCCATTTGTGTTGTGTGTGTTCCCCCCACCCTATCCTCCCCCTACCTCCACCCTCCCATCCTGTCTGCACCCCCCCCTATTTGCTGGTTACAAACAGGGCTTCAAAGAGGTTAGTTGCAGCCCCTGGCACCGCTCGCACTTGTCCTCCATCTCTGGGAAGAATCTGCTCATTCGTGTCTTGGTTAGGTGCACTCTGTGAAGCACCTTGAGTTGCATTAGGCTTAGCCCTGCACAAGAGTAGATGGAATTGATCCTATGCAGCGCCACAATCCAGAGTCCTCCCCCAGCTCCATGCCCAATTCATCCCCCCCATTTCCGTAGCGTTTCATCCAACCGAGTCCTGAACTTTCCTGAAATTCGGCCGTGTATGTCGCCACATTTTGTTTCACCCCAGCCAGTCCAGCGCCACCATCATATTAAAAGGGCTGGGGGAACGTCTTGGTTTCTTTGTGGAGAAAATCGCTCAGCTGCAACTACCGAAGCTTGTTCCCTTTCAGGAGTTGGAGCTTCTCCGTTAGTTTGTCTGTGGGGATTTTCTCCCCACAGACAAAGGCCATGATTAGCTTATCAACCCTGGTGAGGAAGGATTTGGGGATAAAGATCGAGAGCAATCTGAATATGAAGAGGAACCCAGGTAGTAGGTATATTTTGATCGCCTGCACCCTTCCAGCTAGCAAGAGTCGGGGTGAGGCCCGCCTTTGTAGGCCCCACTTCACCTCCTCTACCAGGCTGGATTGTTCCACTTGTGGAGCCTCGTCCATGTCATGATATGCAAACATGCAGCTAATGAACACATAGAATAGGACACGACCAAAGAGCAGTCAGGACACTCAGGGGTGGTATCTCACTATAAAAGGGATGAGGCACTCACCCCCCCGCCTCTTTCCACAGACCAACATCTACAGAGTGAGACAGGGAGTATCCTCAGCATCACACCCCAGCACGTGGCTTAGAGCAAGGCTGGTTCAGTTAGACTGAGTTACTACATTTAGATTAGCAGAGAGTCGAACTCATTGAGAACTGTGCTAATAGTTCAATAAAACACATTGAACTCACTTCAAAGTCTGGAGCATCTTTTACTCAAAACTGCATCAAGTGGCAGCTTGTGTTATTCCAAATTACATAACACAACAATCCAGTTGTGAGCTATCTGTAACCCCAAGTACCTGAAATTGTTTTGAGTCATTTTAAACGACAGCTCTGCTCTTCCCCCAAAATCTTCCACCTCACTTTTAAAGACGGACGTTAAGCTTTTGCTACGGTCCTGGTGCTCCAGCTGGAGCCTTGCCTCCCAGGTATAATTTCAGAGGGTCAAACAGGCTTTGTGAAGGGCCAACAATTGTTGGCCAATATACGTCACCTTTTAAACTTAATTCTTTTCCAGCACCTCCCCAGCACCTGAGCCTGAGGTTATAATAGCTGCAAAAGCGTTTGACAGGGTGAAATGGGAATATCCATTCGAGATTCTCAGGAGATTCAGCCGTAAAGTTGACTCGTGGATTAGTTTGTTGTATAATGCCTCTACTGCCTGTGTTCGCACAAACACTCTGCACTCAGATTACTTCCCCTTGAGTAGGGGCACTAGACAGGCCTGCCCTCTTTCCCCACTTTTGTTTGCCTTGGCAATAGATCCTCTCTCTATAGCGTTGAGGGCCTCTGGTCAATGGAGGGGTATTTGTCGTGATGGGTGGAGCATCGGGTATTGCTTTATGCAGATGGCCTACTTCATACATTATGGACCTAACTCCTTCCACAGACAGCAGAATGAAGACGCTTAATACATTTGGCTCCTTCTCTGGTTCAAATTGAATTCAGGCAAGAGTGAATGTTTTCCTGTAGAAGAGTTCAGTTTAGCTCATTGCCTTTCCCCCTTTCCAATACCAGTTTCTGTTTGGGAGTCCGGGCGCCCATAATTGGGGGATATTTGCCAGATTTAGGGAGCTGACTGAAAAATTTCAGGAGCGAAATTCTCCATCCCGCCCCGTCACATTTCTGCCCTGACCCGCCGGCGGGATGCTCCGTTACACTGGCCGGTCAATGGGGTTTCCCATTGCGGGAAACCCCCGGGCGCCGGCAAAACGGAGACTCCCGCCGGCGGAGAATGACGCCCGTGTTGTCCAATTCTAGTCTCTTTTTGTTATTTTCAGATTTGTGACTTTTCCCGGAAGGATTTTCCTTCCTTTCCTTTGGCCCTGCCCTCCTCCTTACTGAAAAAGGTTTTATCCTTGGCTCAACCTGATGAAGGGTCAATCATAGAACTACGGACCCCGCCCCATTGGATGGGGTGAGGGTGTGATGGGAGAGTGAGCTGGGTCCTGGGCTTCCTGATGAGCCTTGGAGGGAGGCTCACTACAGGGTCAACTCCACTTCCTCGTGTGCCTGGTCGAGCTTGAATCTGTTCAATGTGTTACACAGTATGCACTTGACCAAGGCAAGGATAAGTGGGTTTTTCCCAAACGTGGAAGACAGGTGTGGCCGTTGTTCACGTGACCCAGCTAACCACACACATATGATTTGGTCCTGGCCCAAACTTGTCAGCTTCTGGATTCATTCTTCAACACTAATATCAGAGAATCTTCTAGAGCCATATCCATTGGTGACCATATTTGGGGCTCAGTGGCGTTTCATTCTGAGGTATGAGCGGATGTTGTCGCATTTGCCTCAATGGTAGCCCGGAGGAGAATATTGCTGAGCTGGAGGTCTCCCATCCAGCCCAGTGCTTCTACCTAGTTGAGCACTAGGAGTAGAAGGTAGAAGGTGATGCAGACATTGCTACTCAGGCTGTCCTCATTATTAAGAGGTTTACTTAGGTTCCACCAGTCCACCCATCTAACGGCCACATGCAAGTCAGTCTTACCCCACCTCACCCCGGTGCCAATAACACAAAGCAATGTTGGAAACGACCACACCACCCTTACACAAACCCCCATTGGTCAGTGTCATAATTGCAAAATTACATTTAATTGCCATATTTGATTTTCCATAAGGGGGGCCATTCTTTCCATGAATGGAGACATCATCGCAAAAGTCTGTGACTCATGTTTGAGTAGAATTCCTCCAATCTCTGCAATTGTGCACAATGCAACTGCAACATCTGCTCGTACAGCACTGTGGGTGTGGGGGTACATACACCACATGGACTGCAACCCTTCAGCAAGGTGGCTCATCACCTCCTTCTCAAGGGCAATTAGAGATGGGCAATAAATGCTGGTCGAGTCAGAGATTTTAAAAAATCACGCATTCTGTGCTGCTACTCCAAAAGTATCCTCTTTGCCAATCATGCCAGGGGTACATCATCTCCGTCCAGCTGAGCAGAGTGTCCTAAACCCGCCAATGTCAACTCGTTATTGTTGCCCCATCTCCATATTCTGCTCTTGCTCACTTCTGGTGTGAGAGTCACAAAGTGAAAGAAAATGTGTTTTTCTAAAAGTATTTTTATTGAGCTTTTAACATTTTACATCACACATTCACAGGGCCAAACAAGACCAACACATACATTAACAACAAGAGGCAGTTCCAGTCAACAACAGTAACAACAGCCCCACTTAACGAAAATACTTCCCTTGCAGACTTTACATTGTCAGACTTGTCCAAAACACGTATTTACAGTGGTTTATGTACGTTGTGGTTCAGGCATTAATATGCCAGCAAAACGGTCTCTTATGGTTTTCCTCCCTTCTGCCTGTCTCCCGTATTCCTCTTGGGTGCATTTGTTCATCCACCCCCCTCTCCCACTCAACCGGTGCCCTCCTCCACCTTTCTTTTTCTTCCTTGTTTCATGGAGAACTTCATCTTCTCCAGCCTGAGAAATTCCGCCAGGTCGGACTACCAGTCTGCAGCCTTGGGTGGTGTTGCTGATCACCAGCTGAGCAGGTGATCGGAGGCAAAGGCTAGGGTGTCCAGCCCCCCTCCCCATGAAGAGCTCTGGCTGTTCTAATACCCCGAAGACCGCCACTAGTGGGCATGGCTCCATCCTCACTTCCACAACCCTGGACATGGCCTCAAAGAAGGACGTCCAGTTCCCGACAAGCCTGGGGCAGGCTTCCCTCTTGGGTTTGGCCGAGCTTGGCCGGGTACATCATCCCAAACTGCACCTTGTTCTTGTGTAGGGCTGCCTTGGCTGTGTTGAATTCAGCCGGCGCTTGGCCAGGTCTCCCAGCTTGAGTGTCCCTCCCACTTGCAGGACTATGTGTGCCTTGCCCAATTCAGGATCTTCTCCCTGTCTTGGAACCGGTGCAGCTTCGCGATGATGGCCCAGGGCTGCTCCCCCGCTTTAGGCCACGGCTGGAGTGACCTCTGTGCTCTGTCTACCTCTGCGGGTTTGGGGAAGTTCTCCCCCTGACCAGTTTCCCCAGCATATTGACCACGTACTCTCTAGGCCCTTGATACCCTCTGGTAGGCCTACAATGAAGTGATTCTAGCGTCGCAATTGGTTCTCCTGGTCCTCGGCCTTCTCTTTCAGCATTTCCTGGGTGCCACCAACCTTGCCACCGCTGTCTCCAATGAGGGGATCCAGTCGCTCTGGTCAGTCGCTGCCTTCTCCAGCTCCCTGATGGTTGCCTTCTGCACCCCCAGTCAATGCTCCATCTTTCCCAGCACCAACGTGAATGGGTCAGGGGTCCGTGACCACCGCCTTCACCGTTGCCATCATCTCTGGTTTATAATAATAATCTTTTATTGTCACAAGTATGAAGTTACTGCAAAAAGCCCCTCGTCACCATATTCCAGCACCTGTTCAGGTAAGCTGGTACGGGAATTGAACACGCGCTGCTGGCCTTGTTCTGCATTGCAAACCAGCTGTCTAGCACACTGAGCTAAATGGCGTCTCTGTGCTTTAGCAGCTCCTGTATTAAGAGGGCCATTCACTTGCTTATTGGTGGGTAGTCCGTCGGCAACGCGGCCTGTTCCGGTACTGCCAGCTCCGTCCCACTCCACATGCTCGTTGTCAGCCTGTCCTTCCTATCCAGGCTCTTACTGATCCTGCTGTCTTTTCGGCCTCTAGAATTGTTTGCAGGCATTTTTTGGTAACTGAAGTGGTCTTGAAAGAGGATGGTGGGGGGTGGGGGGGGGTTCACAAACTTAGTAGTCTATCTTTGGGCTAAAAGTGCCAAGTACTAAATGAAAAATAAACTATCTGCCTTACCAGTGCCACTGAAAGCTCAGCTGGTATATGATCTGCATGGGCAGCACGGTAGCACTGTGGTTAGCACAGTTGCTTTACAACTCCAGGGTCCCAGGTTCGATTCCCGGCTTGGGTGACTGTCTGTGCGGAGGCTGCACGTCCTCCCTGTGTCTGCGTGGATTTCCTCCGGGTGCTCCGGTTTCCTCCCACAGTCCAAAGATGTGCAGGTTAGGTGGTTTGGCCATGATAAATTGCCCTTAGTGTCCAAAAAGGTTAGGTGGGGTGACTGGGATAGGGTGGAGGTGTGGGCTTAAGTAGGGTGCTCTTTCTAAGGGCCGGTGAAGACTTGATGGGCTGAATTGCCACCTTCTGCACTGTAAATTCGATGATTCTATGGGTCCTGTGATGTTGCTGTCTCCGAGTGAGTGACCTCCTCTGAGGTGCCCATGTCATGATTGGTCAACTGAAGCACTCCTGCAGGATGTGAGTGATAAAGGATTTGAATGTTTGCTGTCTAAGTTTGCATTATTAATATGCGCATGATCATTTTTCACTTGTTGCTGACATTAAGTCAACATGATTGAGGGTTTTATGCCATCCAGCTGTCACCATGGAGATGGCTAATTCTATCTCCAAAGAGGCCCAAATCCTCAGGTCCCTGGCACATCGGGACTCGACTGATTTCCAGCACTTGTTCTTCTCGACTTGCTAGCTTTGAGATAGCTGGAGAGTCAGCTCCTGTTCTTTGTCTGCCGTTGTGTTTGATACTCTCTGTCATAATATGCACCCATGCACACCATGAGGTAAAAACAGGCAGTGACAGACACCCAGGTGAGCCAATCAACATACAGGAAAGAACACAACCAATTACCAGACAGAACACCAGAGGGGGGCTTCCAACTATAAAACATACGAGACATCAGCACTCTGCCTCTTTCCACTGGTGACAACTGTAGTGACAGTCAGGGTGTATATATCAGTCAGCACCTTCTACACGTGGATCAGAGCTAGCCTGGTCTAGTAAGTTAGAGTAAGTACACTTAGAGTAGGAGAGTGTCAACCCCCAGCCAGCTGTGTGCATTGTTACAGAAGTTCAATAAATCGTATTGAACCAACGCCTACATTTGGTGTATGCTTTACCGTTCATCTGCATCCTGTTGCAGTCCGTGTTACCCCAGGGTGAATAACACAACATGATACCAGGCGTCTACTTCATCTAAGTAATTTATCTTGAATAATTCAGTGACGACCAGCAAGTGCCTTCCAGCGGCATGGAGAAGATCCAGGCCCTTCCACAGCTCCGGATCTCCGGAAATCCCGGCGCCAACTGGCGGGTCTTCAAGCAGAAATTCAGTCTATACATTGAGGCCTCAGGCCTTGAGGATGCGTCCGATGCCAGAAAAACCGCGCTGCTCCTATCGACTGCGGGGGACCAGGCCATCCAAATCTTCAATTCGCTCACTTATGCCGACGGCGAGGACAAGACCAAGCTCCAGACCGTGTTCGCCAAATTCGACAGTCACTGTGAAGTCGAAACGAACGAGAGCTTTGAGCTCTATGTCTTCCAGCAACGCCTTCAGGATAAGGATGAGCCTTTCCAATCCTTTCTAACTCATCTCCGCATATTGGCGCAATCCTGCAACTATGGTGACATCGCTGATTCCCTCATCAGGGATCAGATCGTGTTTGGGGTCCACTCTGACGCCCTGCGGGAGCAGCTCCTCAAAATTAAAAACATGACCCTGCCAGTAGCCATCGAGACGTGTAAAGTGCATGAACAGGCGAAAAGTCGCTACTCCCGCCTTAAATCGGCAGAACAGGACCAACTTGCCTCCCACGAGGCAGAGAGTGTACAGGCCATCGCCCGAATGCGGCGCCTTAGCATCAATGAAGGCGGCTATTTCACCTGCTTTTCCCGGTGTCCCACGCATGCGAACCACGGGCGGGAGAACGAAGCTGCCGAAGACCACACTGCACAGGTGCGAGCGGCGGCTGACCACACTGCCCATGTGCGACGACGCACGGAGCATTACGACGTCAACGTCATGACGTGCCCGAACTGTGGCACCGCCCACTTAAAGCGGCAATGCCCTGCAAGAGGCAGGCGATGTTTAAATTGTGGGAAGCCTGGACATTATGCAGCCTTGTGCAGGTCTGCACCTCTGATCGTGGGCCAGCGATCCCAGTTCCAATGCAAACGAGTTTGAAATGTGCAGCAAGAGCTGTGGGTTTCGGAACCTGGTAACACCACGGATCCAGAGGACAACTGCCTGGAGTACACATATTGTGTGGGCATCATTACCACGTATGACAAGGCCTCCTCAAATTCAGCAACATGCCTGCCCATCCTCAACGTGGATTCTGCGGACAAATGGCGTGCTGTCGTACACGTTAACCAATGCAGCATCCAGTTCAAGCTGGACACTGGTGCTTCAGCCAATCTCATCTCTCAAGCAGATCTTGCTCACATCCAATGGCAGCCAAAAATTCTTCCGCTGGCCTGCCAGCTGCTTGATTATAATGGCAATGCCATTACTGCGTTAGGGTCTTGTCACCTGCATATCTCCAAGGCAACCAAAGCCACACTGCGATTCGAAATCGTCAAGCCTGACAAGGCTTCCCTGCTTGGTGCCCATGCATGCAAGCTACTCAATCTCGTCCAGCGCGTACATGCCATGTCCTCTGCCAATATGAATCTTCAGGCTGACATTGACAAAATCCTGGCACAATACCCGGATGTGTTCAGTGGGATGGGCACACTGCCGTACCGCTACAAAATCTTACTCAGGCCTGATGCCACGCCTGTGATCCATGCACCACTCCGGGTGCCGGCTCCTCTAAAGGACCGTATAAAGGCGCAGCTGCAGGAGCTCCAAGACCAGGATATAATCTCTAAAGTGACGGAACCGACTGACTGGGTCAGCTCGATGGTCTATGTGAGGAAGCCCTCTGGAGAACTGCGCATATGTATAGATCCCAAGGATCTTAACCGAAACATAATGCGGGAACACTACCCGATCCCGAAGCGGGAGGAGCTAACCAGTGAGATGGCACATACCAAATTCTTCACGAAGCTAGATGCATCGCGTGGCTTCTGGCAGATACAACTGGACGAGTCCAGCAGGAAGCTCTGCACATTCAATACACCTTTCGGAAGGTACTGTTCCAACCGCATGCCGTTTGGTATTGTTTCAGCCTCTGAAATCTTTCACAGGACCATGGAACAGATGCTGAAGGGCATTGAGGGTGTGCGGGTTTATGTTGATGACGTCATTATATGGTCCACGACCCCAGAGGAACACATATCTTGTCTCCAACAAGTCTTTAGACGCATACATGCCAACGGCCTCAAGTTGAACAAGGCCAAATGCTCCTTTGGCATGTCATCAATCAAGTTTTTGGGTGATCAAATATCCCAGCAGGGCGTGCAACAGGACTCGGACAAAGTCAGGCCATCAACACCATGAAGACCCCGGAAGACAAAAAGGCTGTACTCAGCTTCCTGGGTATGGTTAACTTCTTGGGAAAGTTCATTCCCAACCTCGCATCACACACCACGGCTCTCAGGCATCTGGTGAAGAAGTCCACTGCCTTTCAGTGGCTACTCACACATCAAGCAGAGTGGCTCGAGTTAAAGGCAAAGCTCACCACTGCTCCGGTACTAGCGTTTTTTGACCGAGAGAGGGAGACAAAAATGTCCCAGGACGGCATTGGTGCGGTGCTCCTCCAGAAGGATGACTCCTCGTCCTGGGCTCCAGTGGCCTATGCGTCCAGAGCCATGATTCCCACTGAGCAGAGGTATGCTCAGATAGAGAAAGAGTGCCTGGGCCTCCTCGCCGGTATTGTAAAGTTCCATGATTATATCTACGGTCTACCAACTTTCACAGTAGAGACTGACCACAGACCCCTAGTCCATATCATTCACAAGGACTTGAATGACATGACGCCCAGGCTTCAGCGCATTCTCCTTCGACTCCGCAGGTATGATTTCGAATTGGTTTACACGCCGGGCAAGGAGCTAATCACTGCGATGCCCTGTCTCGCACCATCACCTCGCCCTGTGAACAGGTCGACTTCATCCGCCAAATTGAGGCACAGGTGCAACTGTGTGCCAGCAACCTCCCGGCCTCAGACAAACGAGTCGTCAACATTCGAGAAGACACTGCCAAGGACCCTCTTCTGCAGCGGGTCATACATCACCTTGCAAATGGTTGGCAGAAAGGGCAATGCCCAGTTCCTTAATGTCAAGGATGACCTAACAGTTGTCGAGGGGATCCTCCTCAAGCTGGATCGTATCGTTATTCCTCGCAGCCTCCAGAGCTTAGTGCTCAAACAGATCCACGAGGGACACCTCGGTATCGGGAAATACAGGCGCAGGGCCCGGCAGGCTGTCTATTGGCCTGGCATCAACGAGGACATATCCAACATGGTCCTCAATTGTGCGACTTGCCAGCGTTTCCAGCCTGCTCAGCCCAAAGAAACATTCCAGCAACACGAGATCGTGACCTTTCCGTGGTCTAAGGTGGGAATCAATCTTTTTCACGCCAATGGGCATGACTACGTGCTTATAATTGACTATTTCTGGAGTTACCCCGAAGTGATGAAACTGTCTGACTTCACATCAAGGAGTGTCATCAAGGCCTACAAGGAGACATTTGCCAGCCATGGTATTCCGCTCACGGTCATGAGCGACAATGGTCCCTGCTTCTACAGCCAAGAGTGGCCCAACTTCGCGAAGCTAGACCAGTTCAAGCACATTACCTCAAGCCCGCATTACCCGCAATCTAACGGGAAGGTCGAAAAAAGGGTCCATATCATGAAGCAACTGCTCGGCAAGGCTGTGGACTCAGCTTCTGACTTTAACCTTGCGCTCCTGGCGTACAGGGCAACCCCTCTGTCCACCGGTATGTCTCCGGCACAACTCCTTATGAATTGTGACCTGCGGACAACTGTTCCGGCCATTCATTTACCTGACCTGGATCACCTCCCAGTGCTGCAAAAGGTGCAGCAACTCAGAAACCAGCAAAAGCTGACATACGATGCACATGCTACTGATTTGCCTGTGCTCTCTCCGGAAGATGCTGTTTGCATCAAGTTGCGTGGTGGAGGCTGGTCAGCTCCAGCTGTTGTTGTTCGACAGGCTGCCCCCAGGTCGTTCGTGGTTCGCATGGCTGATGGATCCATTGTCAGGCGCAACAGAAGGGCACTACGCAAACTTGCCTGCCCACCACCGGATCTCACGTTCCCAGCTGTCGTTATGCCTTTTCCAGACACCTCACTCCATGAGGCCACCAATCTGGCTGCAATCCCGCCTGTCAAGGCGCCGTCGTCCCCACCTCCACCTCTCAGGTGGTCGACAAGGATCCAACACCAGCCCCAGAGATTGGACTTATAAATATTTCCTTTGTGCATATTGTTCTGTATCTGTACGCTGGACACCTTACATGTACATAAACCTTCATTCGCCATTTGCTGTAAATAGTTATAACTGTAAATATGTCGTATATGCTCTAAGCAACCGACAATTTTTTTTTAAAAAGGGGGATGTCATAATATGCACCCATGCACATCATGACGTAAAAACAGGCAGTGACAGACACCCAGGTTAGCCAATCAACATACAGGAAAGAACACAACCAATCACCAGACAGAACACCAGAGGGGGGCTTCTAACTATAAAACACACGAGTCATCAGCACTCCGCCTCTTTCCACTGGTGACAACTGTAGTGACAGTCAGGGTGTATATATCAGTCAGCACCTTCTACACATGGATCAGAGCTAGCCTGGTCTAGTAAGTTAGAGTTAGTACACTTAGAGTAGTAGAGTGTCAACCCACAGCCAGCTGTGTGCATTGTTACAGAAGTTCAATAAATCAATCGCATTGAACCAACGCCTACATTTGGTGTATGCTTTACAGTTCATCTGCATCCTGTTGCAGTCCATGTTACTCAGGGTGAACAACAAGACACTCTCTTCTCCTGCAAGGAGGGAAAGCAGAGATCTATGACTGGGAGTTATAGCATATGTTGAATGGATAGGTGACTATGAGAGAAAGGTATGACATTAAGATGAAGGTAAGCAGTAATGGACAGATGAGAACATGAAATAGTGCATATGAGTTGTGTTCAGGCAAGATAGGTTAGTGTGAGGAGCGATGTGCTGGAGTAGGCTTGTAGGTAAGGTGAGACGGAAGGGGTGTTATGCACATTAGGATGTAGCGACTGTTCCATTGCTCTCATTCAGTTCAATGAATTACTTCCTACGTTGTATTCCTGCTGCTGACTGTCATAATATACACCAGTATATCATGGTGCAGACACACACTGATGGACGCAGAGCAAGACCAATCAACACACACAACATCGCAGCCAATCACCAGTTAGAGCACACTCACTATATAAACAGAGGGCATCAGAGTTCCCGCTCATTCAGGATGCAGCCTCTCAGAAGCTTACAGCACAGATCTTCACCATGTGCTGAGTGCATAGACTGGTTAGGACAGGCATAGGTCTTTAGTTTAATCTAACATCGAGTTAACCCCCAGTGAAAGTATGTTCAACAGTTCTTAACTTAATAAAATAGTGTTGCACTATTTTAAGTGTTGGTGGCCTGTATGTGTTCCACGGATCCAGAGCACCCAACACATCATGGTACCAGTAGTTGAGGGATGTTAGAACTTCTTAGACCTACCTGCAAGTGATCTGCCTTCCACCAGCATACAGCCATCCTGCAAAATGGACAGCGTCCGCCCGCCGCCGCCGCTCCGCATCACCGGTAACCTAGGGGCCAACTGGAAGATATTCAAACAACGCTTCCAGCTCTACCTTGAAGCCACAGGCCGGGAAGATGCCTCGGACACCAGTAAGATCGCTCTCTTCCTATCCACGGCCGGGGAACATGCCATCCATATTTTCAATTCTCTCACCTTTGCTGATGGTGAAGATAAATCAAAATTCAAGACGGTCCTCCTTAAGTTTGACAGTCACTGCGACATCGAGGTGAATGAAAGTTTTGAGCGCTATGTATAACAACAGCGTTTGCAGGGTAAGGATGAACCTTCCCAGTCCTTTCTCACCCATCTCCGCATCCTTGCGCAGTCCTGTAATTACGGGCCCACCTCCGACTCCGTGATACGCGACCAAATCGTTTTCGGTGTTCAGCTGGACCCCCTATGCCAGCAGCTCCTCAAGGTACAGCAGCTCACCCTAGCGATTGCCATCGAGACCTGCGTGCTACATGAACACGCCACTAGTCAGTATTCCCACATCCAAGCGGCTGAAACGGCGCGGCAAGGTCCCCACGAGGCAGAACGGGTCCAAGCAATCGAGCAACTCCAGGGCATCAGCCTGGATGAAGGCGGCCATTTCGCGCGCTTTTCGCGGACTCCCGTGCTTGTGCGCACCAAACGAGGGGATGGCGACGTCGACGAACGTACTGCGCAGGCACGCACCACGTACGACCACACCGCGCATGCGCGGTGGCACAGCGAACGTACTGACGCTACAATGTGCGGCAACTGTGGCTCCGCCCACTTAAAGCGGCAATGTCCTGCGAAATCCCGACGATGCCTGCGATGTGGCAAACTTGGCCACTATGCTGCTTTATGCAGATCAGCTCAGCCTGCCAACTCTCGTCGTTCCAGCCAGCCTCGCAGGAATGTCCGGGCCATTCAACCCATGGTCACTGAGCCCGATTCGGACCTGCTACCCGATATTGAAACCGAGGACCCGAAGGCGCCTTTTTGAGTCGGTATCATTACAAAAAACAGGGTGTCCCCGAAGCAAAGAATCCAGCCTCTATCGGTATACAGCATCGATCCGGACGATGAGTGGTGTGCCACCCTTACGGTCAACCGGTCCCAAATACGATTCCGCCTGGACACTGGTGCCTCCGCCAATCTCATTGCACGGTCTGACCTCCAAAGCCTTTGTGTCAAACCAGCCATCCTGCCATCAGCCTGCCAGCTATCAGATTATAATGGCAATGCCATTGCTGCCAGCGGCTCGTGCCAACTTGAACTGACGCACAGGTCACGCAAAGCCATCCTTCCCTTTGAAATCATGGGCTCCTCGAAAGCCTCCCTGCTTGGCGCGCAGGTATGCAAGCTGTTGAACCTAGTTCAGAGAGTTCACTCTCTCTCTCCTGCTGACACGTCTGCCTTTCAGGACACTGACTTCAGGGCGCAGCTCGATGCCATTATCAACCAGTACCACGACGTCTTCGAGGGCATGGGCACGCTCCCGTACACCTACAAGATTTTATTAAAACCGAATGCCACGCCTGCGGTGCACGCACCTCGCAGGGTCCCAGCACCCCTTAAGGACCGCCTCAAGCAGCAGCTGCAGGACCCCCAGAACCAAGGAGTGATTTCCAAAGTCACGGAACCGACCGACTGGGTCAGTTCCATGGTATGTGTAAAAAGCCTTCCGGCGAATTGAGAATTTGCATTGATCAAAAGGATCTAAATCGCAATATTATGAGAGAGTACTATCCAATTCCCAAGCGCAAAGAGCTCACATGTGAGATGGCTCGCGCCAAGCTCTTCACCAAACTCGCGCCTCAAAAGGATTCTGGCAAATCCAGCTCGATAAATCCAGCAGGAAACTTTGCACATTCAATACCCCCTTTGGCAGATATTGTTACAACAGGATGCCTTTTGGGATCATCTCGGCATCAGAAGTGTTCCATAGGATTATGGAACAAATGATGGGAGGTATTGAAGATGTTCACGTCTATGTCGATGACATAATCATTTGGTCCACCATCCCGTAGGAGCATGTTAGTCGCCTCCAGTGCGTAGTCAGACATATACATGAGCATGGTCTCTGCCTCAACAGGGCCAAATGCTCTTTTGGTCAGACAGAACTTAAGTTCCTCGGGGACCGCATCTCCCAATTGGGCGTGCAGCCGGATGCGGACAAGGTGGCTGCCATCACAGCTATGAAAACACCAGAGGACAAGAAGGCGGTCCTCCGATTTCTGGACCTGGTCAATTTTTTAGGGAAATTCATCCCTAACCTCACCTCTCATACCACGGCTCTCAGGAACCTGGTCAGGAAGACGACAGACTCCCTGCCCATGAGCGCGAATGGAGAGAACTCAAGGCAAAACTGACCACGGCCCCGGTCTTAGCTTTCTTTGATCCAGCAAAGGAGACCAAAATTTCGACTGATGCCAGTCAATCCGGCATTGGGGCAGTGCTCCTTCAATGTGATGAGGCCTCATCATGGGCCCCCGTTGCATATGCGTCATGTGCGATGACCCCCATGGAGCAGCGCTACGCGCAGATAGAAAAGGAGTGCCTGGGCCTTCTGACCGGTGTTGTTAAGTTTCACGATTATGTCTACGGACTTCCTCAATTCACTGTCAAGACCGACCATCGCCCGCTGGTCAATATAATACAGAAACACTTGACGGACATGACGCCTCGCCTCCAGCGTATTCTTCTCAAGCTCCGGCGATACGATTTCCAGCTGGTATACACCCCAGGCAAAGACCTCATCATTGCTGACGCTCTCTCCAGGGCAGTCAATGCACCGTGTGACCCAGCGGGATTCGTCTGCCAGGTTGACGCCAATGTGGCATTCGCAGCATCCAATCTACCTGCCTCAGATGAACGACTCGTCCAAATTTGCCGCGAGACGGCGGCTGATGCCTTGCTACAGCGTGTCATGCGCCACCTAACGGATGGGTGGCTCAAGGGCCAATGCCCTCATTTCTATAATGTCAGAGGTGATCTGGCGGTAGTGGACGGGGTTCTTCTGAAACTTGACCGCATTGTCATCCCGCATAGCATGCGCCAGCTTGTCCTGGAACAACTACACGAGGGCCACCTTGGCGTGGAAAAGTGCCGCCGACGGGCCCGAGAGGCAGTGTACTGGCCCGGCAATAATGAGGACATAGCCAACACAGAGCTCAACTGCCCCACTTGTCAGTGCTTCCAGCCGGCCCAACCACGTGAGACCCTGCAGCCCCATGAGTTGGTCACGTCACCATGGGCCAAGGTGGGCATCGACCTGTTCCACGTGCTGGGTAGAGACTATGTCCTGATTGCGGACTACTTTTCGAATTACCCGGAGGCGATACGGTTGCACGACCTCACCTCGTCTGCAGTCATTCGTGCATGGAAAGAAACCTTTGCTCGACACGGCAACCCGCTCACGGCTATGTCGGACAAATGCCCCTGCTTCGCCAGCCAAGAATGGTCCAACTTTGTCAGGCGGTACAATTTTGCCCATGTGACGTCCAGTCCCCTGTGCCCCCAATCCAACGGCAAAGCGGAGAAGCGAGTACATATCGTCAAACGGCTCCTATGCAAGGCTGCCGATGCTGGGTCTGATTTCTACCTTGCCTTGCTGGCCTATCGCTCCGCCCCACTTTCCACTGGCCTGTTGCCAGCCCAGTTACTCATGAGTTACACCCTCAGGACGACGGTGTCGTCCATCCATGTCCCAGACCTCACCCACGTTCCGGTCCTTCGCCGGATGCAGCTGTCTCGTGCACAGCACAAGGCGGCTCATGACTCCCGTGCAGCTGATCTCCCGGCTCTGGCTCCAGATGACAACGTTCGCGTCTATCTTCCGGATGGTGGCTGGTCTGCAACCGCTGTTGTCCTTCGGCAGGTGGCCCCCCGCTCATTCCTGGTTCGTCTACCGGATGGCTCTATTCTGCGCCGCAATCGACGCGCCCTTCGTCTCGTTCCACGCTCGCCACGTGATCCTCCAGTGTCACCTCGCCCTCCTGCTGACCGTGCCACGGACTATGCAGAGCTCCCTGTCACTCTGCCTCCCCCTGACTTTGACGCAGTCCAGCCCGCTCCTGAACCGGCGGCTCTCGACCCACCCTTGAGGCGGTCAACCAGAATTTGTCGCCCACCTCAGAGACTAAATTTATAAACTTTTCGAATTTATGGACTCTCTGAATTGTTTTGTTGCTTTGTTTGATCGTTTCCCTGGTTTGTATATAGTGTTGATCGCGTTATTCTTGTTGCATACTGCTTCTCTGCACCAGGCACCTTCCCATGTAAATAGCTTAGTTCTCATGTACGTAGTCCTGCAAATATGTCTTTGCACCCCACACGTAGTTAGGAACATTCTCGCCACACATTATTTATTGCCACACACATACAATTTTTATAAAAGGGGTGATGTCATAATATACACCAGTATATCATGGTGCAGACACACACTGATGGACACAGAGCAAGACCAATCAACACACACAACACCACAGCCAATCACCAGTTAGAGCACACTCACTATAAAGACAGAGGGCATCAGAGTTCCCGCTCATTCGGGATGCAGCCTCTTAGAAGGACAGAGCTTACAGCTTACAGCACAGATCTTCACCATGTGCTGAGTGCATAGACTGGTTCGGACAGGCATAGGTCTTTAGTTTAATCTAACATTGTGTTAACCCACAGTGAAAGTATGTTCAACAGTTTCTAACTTAATAAAATAGTGTTGTACTATTTTAGGTGTTGGTGGCCTGTATGTGTTCCACGGATCCAGAGCACCCAACACATCACTGACCTCTTCACAGAATCCCAGAATTGTTATGCTGCAGAAGGGGACCATTCAGCCCATCATGTCTGTATTCTTGTACCACCTCCATCAATGCTTTCTTCGAGTTCCCAGCTGGCTTCTTCTTACCCTGGCTCGGCCACAGCATATCCTCCTAGTCTTCACAGCCCCCACATCCAGGGAGGAGTCACTAAACCAGGCTGCAACCTTTTACCTTCTGGACTCCACTCTAGCACTTTTTCCTTCTTGGCTCCGAACTCCAGACTCCTTCAAATTGATTGTTGGAAGGTCTCTTTAAATAGGCAGGCAGGTAATTAGACATAGACCTCGCGGAACCATAGGCATCTCTCTATTAGAGAATATTAGTTATATAGCTTGAGCGGCTCCAGTCCACATCAGGCAAAGGGCAGGCGAGGAGGCAGGTACCAGGCCTACACCAGTCGGAATGGTAATTGAACCCATACTGTTGGTGCTATTCCAACACACATTCTCGCCATCTGAGCTAATCAGTCCCCTGTCCCTTTAACTACTGGAGTTAAAATCCTGCCATGCAAGTCGCCATCACGCCCACTGAGGTGGATTGGTAGGGAAAGCTGGAAGCCACATGGTCGTGTAGTGGTTGGGTTAAAAGGTCGCTGACAGGCACCAACCTCCGGGTTTCTCATGCCACACTGGAAACCCGCCTCCTCCGCCCCTCCCTCCCATCGCATCGCAAACATATAATGTAGCCTTTAGTGTTTATTAACTAGACGTTCGTAATTGGCCTAGAAAACCCAATACGCCCATGGCAAGTATGTAAAGTGCTATAATTATGAGTTTTCAGCAAAGGTCTCTCAGAAAGGCCACCTCAAAGCTAGTTTTCCCTCTGATGAAACTGTCTATATTATAAGTCTGAGGTTACCGCAAGTGCAAAGCTTTGTTCGAATCTTTTCTGGAACATTATTGTTTGCTTGTTTTAATTATTATTTACATCTTAACAGTGCCGTTTTTCAAGTTGGCAACTTTTCCCACAACTTTTCCTCTTTGAACTTGGAGCCAACTCCAGAACATCATGGAATCCCTGATGAGTTTGTCCGAATCTTTTGCTTAAAGTTGGGGTCCATGGATGGTGGGTTTATTTAATACTGCAATATTTGGCTGACATTTGTCATTGGTTGCTAGACAATTGGTGGAATGGATACTCAAATGTTTTGGCTACGTAATCTGATATTTAAGGTTAAAAACAGTAGTTAGAGCCACTCTTTCTGTAAGCAAGCTTAACGTTTAACCGTGATCTGGAAGATTCCAATATTTATGGGCCGAGCAGTTTTGTTTGTTTTCAGTTTCAGTACAGGTAATCCTAAAACCTACTGCTAGTGTAGAAATAAAACTGCTGGGACAGAGGCAAGAAGGAACATTTTAGAAGGGAGAGAGGGCAGTTCCTCTCAGAGAAGGATGGATGGACTCAGCTTTAAATGGTAAAAGCACTGTGCAGTTATGCAACTATGATCAAGAAACAACGCAAGAGAGGGTCCAAGTTAAAAGAAAATGTTTTGTCAGGGCCATGAAGAATCCCCACCGAGTTTGTTGAAACAAAATCTTACTTTATATTACAACTACTATTATACACAGCTCCAGTAGCTCCCTACTGGGTATTCTCTAGTCGGTGTCTTACCGGCCGACTCTATATAAAGACAAACATTGTTAACGGTCCCCCATCCCCTTATCCAGGGAGCTATTATTCTGCAAGGTCTACGAGATAGTTAATCATCCATGCCCAGTAAGACTCGTGCGGGTTTTAACAAAAGGACTGCATAAACGGAAAGAAAAGTAAAAAAGCAGCAGACTGGGTGAACTGTAAGAAAAGACAAAGGCCAGGATTTTGCCCTCCTGTTGCCATTCATGCCCAATGCAAGAGGCCCAAATCCCGTTTTACATCAGCAGGATTTTCCATTTCGATTGTCCCCGTTCCCCGCCAGTGACATAACGGGGTTCCCACCATACTATATCGGCCTCATTATAATACTTCAGATCTCATTTTGGGGCCTCCCCACAGCAACTATTCTTCCACTCTCGAAGGTCCACCTACGGCGGGGTGAGCCCGCAATGGCACCATTTGCGGCAGGTATTTAAAAACAGGAAATTGATGAGCTCACCTTCGAGGGGATTTCAAAGGTGAGCTCACTGCAACGGGCCAGGGCAGCGAGGGCACCAACAAGGGCGAGGGGGAACCGATAAAGAGCCTGAGAGCGTGGGGGGTGGTGAAGCGGCCATTGAACAAGGGTTGGGGGCTGAGTTGGCAGCTGGGCCAGAGGTCAGGAGGGTGAAGTTACGATAGGGTCAGAAGTGAGTAAATTTAAGGAGGAGGTAGACAGGTTTTTGTAATTGATAATGGGTTGAAGGGTTACGGAGAACGGGCAGGACGGTGGAGTTGAGGCCATGATGGGATCGGCCATGATCACATTGAAGGTGTTTAGGCTCGGAAGGCTAACTTGCCTACTCCCCCTCCTAGGTCATGTGTTCTAGGGAAGAGATGCTCTGGCTGATTTTGCAATCCAGCTCTTGGTCTGTAGCATTGTAGGTAACAGATGAGGAACATATCAGCCATGATTGAATGGCGGAGCAGACTCGATGGGCCAAATGGCCTAATTCTGCTCCTATATCTTATGAACTTATAAGTGATGGAATGGTATTGAATCGGCAGAGGAGGGCCAACTGACAAGGTTGCTTGGGCAGAGGGTGACAGGGCAGATCATAAGACATAGGAGCAGAAGTAGGCCATTCAGCCCGAGTCTGCTCCGCCATTCAATAAGATCATGATTGATCTGATATAATCCTCAACACCAATTTCCCACCTTATCCTCACAACCCTTGATTCCCTTACTGATTAAAAATCTCAGCCTTGAACATACTTAATGACCCAGCCTCTTCAGCTCTTTTCAGTAAAGAATGCCACAGATTCATTGCCCTCTGAGAGAAGAAATTCCTCCTCATCTCTGTTTTACAAAGAACAAAGAACAAAGAAATGTACAGCACAGGAACAGGCCCTTCGGCCCTCCAAGTCCGTGCCGACCATACTGCCCGACTAAACTACAATCTTCTACACTTCCTGGGTCCGTATCCTTCTATTCCCATCCTATTCATATATTTGTCAAGATGCCCCTTAAATGTCCCTATCGTCCCTGCTTCCACTACCTCCTCCGGTAGCGAGTTCCAGGCACCCACTACCCTCTGCGTAAAAAACTTGCCTCGTACATCTACTCTAAACCTTGCCCCTCTCACCTTAAACCTATGCCCCCTAGTAATTGACCCCTCTACCCTGGGGAAAAGCCTCTGACTATCCACTCTGTCTATGCCCCTCATAATTTTGTATACCTCTATCAGGTCGCCCCTCAACCTCCTTTGTTCCAGTGAGAACAAACCAAATTTATTCAATCGCTCCTCATAGCTTATGCCCTCCATACCAGGCAACATTCTGGTAAATCTCTTCTGCACCCTCTCTAAAGCCTCCACATCCTTCTGGTAGTGTGGTGACCAGAATTGAACACTATACTCCAAGTGTGGCCTAACTAAGGTTCTATACAGCTGCAACATGACTTGCCAATTCTTATACTCAATGCCCCGGCCAATGAAGGCAAGCATGCCGTATGCCTTCTTGACTACCTTCTCCACCTGTGTTGCCCCTTTCAATGACCTGTGGACCTGTACTCCTAGATCTCTTTGACTTTCAATACTCTTGAGGGTTCTACCATTCACTGTATATTCCCTACCTGCATTAGCCCTTCCAAAATGCATTACCTCACATTTGTCCGGATTAAACTCCATCTGCCATCTCTCCGCCCAAGTCTCCAGACAATCTAAATCCTGCTGTATCCTCAGACAGTCCTCATCGCTATCCGCAATTCCACCAACCTTTGTGTCGTCTGCAAACTTACTAATCAGACCAGTTACATTTTCCTCCAAATCATTTATATATACTACAAACAGCAAAGGTCCCAACACTGATCCCTGTGGAACACCACTGGTCACAGCCCTCCAATTATAAAAGCATCCCTCCATTGCTACCCTCTGCCTTCTATGGCCTAGCCAGTTCTGTATCCACCTTGCCAGTTCACCCCTGATCCCGTGTGACTTCACCTTTTGTACTAGTCTACCATGAGGGACCTTGTCAAAGGCCTTACTGAAGTCCATATAGACAACATCTACTGCCCTACCTGCATCAATCATCTTAGTGACCTCCTCGAAAAACTCTATCAAGTTAGTGAGACACGACCTCCCCTTCACAAAACCGTGCTGCCTCTCACTAATACGTCCATTTGCTTCCAAATGGGAGTAGATCCTGTCTCGAAGAATTCTCTCCAGTAATTTCCCTACCACTGAAGTAAGGCTCACCGGCCTGTAGTTCCCGGGATTATCCTTGCTACCCTTCTTAAACAGAGGAACAACATTGGCTATTCTCCAGTCCTCCGGGACATCCCCTGAAGACAGCGAGGATCCAAAGTGAGGCTATCTTAGTGAGGCACTCAGCACATGGACTATTTCTGAGTGGCACGCTGTGAGCTCTGTGCTCTGAGCTATCTCCTGGTAGAATGAGCGGGAACTGTGGAGTTCCCTATTTTATAGTGCGTGTGCTCTCACTGGTGATTGGCTGCGATGTTATGTGTGTGCTGGTTGGTCCAACTGCCTGTCCATCAGTGTGTGTGTGATTGCACCATGATATGCTGATGTGGATATCATGACATCCTCCCCTTTCACAAAGGATATGTGCCTACATGCTAATAAATAGAAATGTGTACTGAGTGCATCTGAGTATGTGTGTGCAATATTTACAACATGTACATGAGGCTAAACTATATACAGAGGAAGGTGTCAGGTGCTACAGAACAACGAGGTTGTACCAATAACAGAACAAATGCAATCAACAAACGACGAGAGAAAACTTCAGGAACAATGAACGACAAGAAAAGAAACTTGTTAACAGTAATGTAAACCAATTCAGTGAGTCCAATGTGCTAACAGGCTCATAAGTCAAGTCTCTCAGGTGGGCGACGAATTCGGGTTGACCGCGTCAAGGGTGGGTCAGGATCCACCGGCTGAGGAATGGGCCTGGCCACGGGCGAGAGAGGAAGAGGCAGAGTGGCAGGAAACTCAACAAAGTCGACATATGGGACAACAGGAGGGCGTGGCACCGGTGCATGATTTCGTAGCGAGCGCGGAACCAGACGAAGGGCCCGCCGATTACGGCGGCGAATGGAGCCATCGGGCATGCGAACCAGGAATGAGGGGGGAGCCACGTGGCGGAGAGCCTCGGCGGTTGCCGACCAGCCACCCTCCGGTAGGTGTATGCGGACGTTGTCTCCAGGCGCCAGGGCAGGAAGATCAGTTGCCCGAGCGTCATGTTCCACCTTCTGCTGAGCACGCTGTTGTTGCATCCTTCGCAATCCTGGAGCATGGTTGAGGTCAGGAGCATGAATGGATGGCACAGTGGTTCTGAGGGTGCGACCATCAACAGCTGGGCTGGCGAGAGGCCCGTGGACAGTGGGGCCGAGCGATAGGCCAGCAGGGCTAAATAGAAGTCAGATCCGGCATCAGCAGCCTTGCAGAGGAGCCACTTCACAATGTGGATGCCCTTTTCCACCTTGCCATTCGACTGGGGATGCAAGGGACTGCACGTCACGTGTGTGAAGTTGTATGAAGTGGCAAAGGAAGACCATTCGTGACTCGCAAAGCAAGGCCCGTTGTCAGACATGACGGTGAGTGGAATTCCATGGCGAGCAAGGGTTTCTTTGCATGCCCGGATGACAGTTGATGACGTCATGTCGTGCAGGCGTATGAGCTCCGGATAATTTGAGAAGTAGTCAATCAGAATAATGTAGTCCCTGCTGAGCGCATGAAAGAGGTCCACGCCCACCTTCGGCCAAGGGGACGTGACCAACTCATGGGGCTGAAGTGTCTCAGGGGGTTGCGCCGGCTGAAACCTTTGGCAGGTGGGGCAGTTGAGCACCATGTTGGCGATGTCGTCGCTGATGCCCGACCAGTACACAGCCTCTCGGGCCCTCCGCCTGCACTTTTCAACTCCGAGATGGCCTTTGTGCAGTTGTTCGAGGACAAGCCGGTGGTGCATGCTGTGTGGGATCACGATCCGGTCCAACTTCAAGAGGACACCATCAATGACGGCCATGTCATCCCGGACGTTGTACTGCCCCTTGAGCCACGCTTCCGTCATGTGGCGCATCACACGCTGTATAAGGGGGACAGCCGCCATCTCACGGCGAATGTGGGCCAGACGTGCATCAGTGGCCGGCAGATTGGCTGATGTGAAGGCTATTTGTGCGTCGACCTGACAAACGAACCCCTCCGAGTCGGGCGGTGTGTTGACCGCCCTGGACAGAGCATCTGCGATGATGAGATCCTTCCCCGTGTGTAGACAAGTTGGAAGTCGTACCTCCGGAGCTTGAGCAGAATGCGCTGGAGGCGAGGGGTCATATCGTTGAGGTCCTTCTGAATGATGCCGACCAGGGGGCGATTGTCGGTCTCCACAGTGAACTGCGGAAGACCATATACATAATCGTGAAACTTGTCGATGCCAGTCAACAGGCCGAGGTACTCCTTCTCAATCGGCGCATAGCGCTGTTCTGTGGGGGTCATGGCCCGTGACGCATAGGCGACCGGGGCCCATGATGCGCTGTTGTCCCGTTGCAGGAGTACCACCCCAATGCCGGACTGGCTGGCGTCAGTTGAGATCTTTGTTTCCCGTGTGGTGTCGAAAAACGCCAGTACCGGGGCGGTGGTGAGCTTGACCTTGAGCTCCTGCCATTCACTCTGGTGTGCGGGCAGCCACTGCAATTCCGTTGTCTTCTTGACCAGGTGGCGAAGAGCAGTCGTGTGCGAAGCAAGGTTAGGAATGAACTTCCCCAGGAAGTTGACCATCCTGAGAAAGCACAGCACTGCCTTCTTGTCTGACGGCTGCTGCATGGCTGTGATGGCTGCCTCTTTGTCGGCATTCGGCCGCACATCCGACCGGGAGATGTGGTCCCCCAAAAACTTGCGCTCAGTCTGGCCAAAAGAGCACTTGGCTCGGTTGAGGCGCAGGCCCTGATCTCGTATCCGTGCAAAGACACGCTGGAGACGACTGATGTGCTCCTGTGGTGTGGTGGACCAGATTATAATGTCGTCTACACAGACGCGTACCCCTTCGATGCCCTCCATCATCTGTTCCATGATGCGATGGAACACCTCGGAGGCCGAGATGATGCCGAATGGCATCCTATTGTAGCAGTATCTGCCAAATGGAGTGTTGAAAGTGCACAGCTTCCTGCTGGACTGATACAATTGAATCTGCCAAAAGCCCTTGGAAGCATCAAGCTTGGTGAATATTTTTGCCCGAGCCATTTCGCTCGTGATTTCTTCTCGTTTGATATGGGGTAGTGTTCCCTCATAATGTTGTGATTCAAATCTTTCGGTTCGATACAGATCCGGAGCTCGCCGGAGGGCTTATTTACGCACACCATTGGCTCCGTGACCCGGGAAAGCACTCCTTGGTCCTGCAGGTCCTGCAGCTGCTGCTTGAGGCGGTCCTTGAGTGGTGCTGGGACTCTACGAGGTGCGTGAATGACCGGGGTGGCGTCCGGTTTGAGCCGTATTCTGTATGTGTAGGGCAGTGTGCCCATGCCCTCGAAAACCTCCTGGTTGTGCGCGAGGAGTGAGTGGAGCTGCGCCCTAAAGTCTGC
The DNA here is from genome assembly GCF_047496885.1 of Scyliorhinus torazame. NCBI lineage: Eukaryota > Metazoa > Chordata > Chondrichthyes > Carcharhiniformes > Scyliorhinidae > Scyliorhinus > Scyliorhinus torazame. The sequence goes on along the minus strand of NC_092709.1, from coordinate 296,969,639 downwards.
ATCCGGGAAATCGGACGTGCTTTCTGGAGACAGAGGGCGAGATTCTCCACTCCTGCACCGGTTGGGAGAATCGCCTGGGCCGCCAAAATTTCCCGGGACGCCGGTCCGACGCCCTCCCGCGATTCTCCCAAGGGGCGGGAACGGCCCGGTCGAGTTTCACGGCCCGCAGGCCGGAGAATCGCCGGAGACACCGAAAATGGCGATTCTCCGGCACCCCCGCTATTCTCAGGCCCGGATGGGCCGAGCGGCCAGGCTAAAATGGCGGGTTCCCCCCGGCGCCGTCCACACCTAGTCGCTGCCGTCGTGAACGGTGCGTGAACGCTGGGGGGGCGGCCTGCGGGGGGGGGGGGGGGGGGAGGAGGGATCCTGCACCGGGGGGTACCTTAAATGTGGGGTGGCCTGCGATCGATGCCCACCTATCGTCGGGCCGTCCTCTCTGAAGGAGGACCTCCTTCCTTCCGCAGCCCCGCAAGATCCGTCCACCATCTTCTTGCGAGGTGGACTTAGAGAGGACGGCAACCACGCATGCGCGGATGACGCCAGTTATGCGGCGCCGGCCGCGTCATCTATGCGGCGCCGTCTTTACGCGGCGACAAGGCCTGGCGTGTGTAGATGACGCGGCCCCGATCCTAGCCCATTGTCAGGGCCTGAATCGGTCGGGATCGGGGCCGTTTCGCGCCGTCATGAACCTCGACGGCGTCACGACGGCGCGGCCACGACGGCAGCGGGAGTGGAGAATCTCACCCACGGTGTGTACCCGCTGAACGAGGTGGAGGATCTTGCACACCTGTGCGCCTAACAGACAGTCCTTTGAGGATTCAACGATTTCAAATGATAATGTGGCTTTGTGTGAGTTGTGTGTAACTTCGAGCTGGCAGGACCCCGTGGCCGGGATGACGTTTCCATTGTAGTCAACCAGCTGACAGTGGGATGGCAGAATCGGTGGTTTAACCTTCAAGGTCTGGAAGGCTGACCATGCGAGGAGATTGGCGGAGGCACCAGTGTCCAGGGGAAATGTGATCTGTGATCGGTTGACCGTTAGGGTGGCACACTACTCATCACCCGGATCAATGCTGTGCACTGGCAGCGGCTGGTGGTTCCGACTTGGGGACATCCGGTTCTTGTGGATTACCGCAATGTGGAAGGGCTCCCTGTCTTCGGTATCACTGGTCTGCACACTATCTGGATATGACTCAGTGTAGGGGGGCTGAATCGCCCGCACGTCCCTGCGATGCTGGCGGAATTATTGAGAGTTGGCAGGTTGAGCTGCTCGACTGCAGGCAGCGGAGTGGCCACCCTGCCACAGCGGAGGCATTGTTCCGCTTTGGCCGGACATTGCCGCTTTAAGTGGGCGGAGGCACAGTTGCCGCACGTCGTGACATCATGGCGTTTGTTGCGCCACCGCACATGCGCGGTGCGGTCCTGCGTAGAGCGTGCCTGCGCATCACGTCCCTCTGCGTCAACGTCCCCTCTTTTGGCGCGTACAAGCGCGGGAGGCCTCGGAAAGCGCGCGAAATGGCTGGCCTCGTCCGGGCCGCGGGCAAGGAGGAACTCGATCGACTGGACCCGCTCCGCCTCGTAGGACCCGTGCCATGCCGTTTCGGCCACCTGGATTTGGGAGTACCGGCTGGTCGCGTTCTCGTGGAGGACGCAAGTCTCGATGGCAGTCGCTAGGGTGAGGCATTTATTTTAAGGAGCTGCTGGCGTAGGGTGTTCGAGATGACCCCAAAAACTATCTGATCCCGAATCATGGAGTCGGAGGTGGCCTCATAGCCGCAGGACTGCGCGAGGATACGGAGGTGTGTCAAATAAGATTGGAAAGGCTCATCCTTACCCTGCAGGCGCTGCTGGAAGAGGTACCTCTCGAAGCTCTCATTGACTTCCACGCTGAAGTGTTCGTCGAACTTCAGAAGCACCGTCTTATATTTTGTTTTGTCCTCGCCTTCCGCGAATGCCAGGGAGTTGTAGATGAGGATGGCGTGTTGCCCCACCGTGAAGAGGAGGAGGGCGATCTTCCTGGTGTCCGATGCATTCTCCCTGTCTGTGGCTTCTAGGAAGAGCTGGAAGCGCTGTTTAAACAGCTTCCAGTTGACGCCAAGATTTCCAGCGATTCGGAACGGCTGCGGCGGGCTGATGGTTTCCATGGAGCAGGATGGCGGATTTCTGAAAGGGTGCAGGTCGGTCTCACAGTCGCTGGTTAGCTTCCACTACTGGTGTCATGTCGTGTTGGGTGTTCTGCTGTACAAATGATCCAACACGGCTGTAGATGGTACAACTCTGTTTTATTGTCTTAACAACGGTTACAACTAACTGCTGGCTTGGGTACGTGCTTCACCAGCTAACCTGTAGACCCAGCCCTTTCACTATCTAAGTGAGGCACTCAGCACATGGACTATGTCTGAGTGGCGCGCTGTGAGCTCTGTGCTCTGAGCTATCTCCTGGTAGAATGAGCGGGAACTCTGGTGTTCCCTGTTTTATAGTGCGTGTGCTCTCACTGGTGATTGGCTGCAATGTTATGTGTGTGCTGGTTGGTCCAACTGCCAGTCCATCAGTGTGTGTGTGATTGCACCATGATATGCTGTTGTGGATATCATGACACTGACCAGGGGAAGCTCCTGGACGTGGTGGAGGCCAAGAGGGATGTCTTGTTCCCCAAGGGCTGCCTGGGACGAGGTGGTGGCAGTAGATAGCTCGTGGAGTGTGACCAGGAAGACTGACCTCCAGTATCGAAATGACGGCATCCCCCAACCGCCCAAGGGAGCATTCCCCCAGGCGACCCCCAACCCTCCCTCCACCCCTCACCCCCTTCACTCTCTCCACCCACCCCTTCAACCCTCCCTCCACCCCCTGCTCCCAGACCATCTTTGGACGTGTCCGTTGACACTTTAATCTGCTTATATGGATCAAAAAACGTGAGAACTGGCGTGATGGTTAATGATGTCTTGAGCTTGTTGCTCAGTTCAAATGAAATCCTTTGTTTTGTGCAGGATATCACATAGATGTGTTGATTTTGAATGAATTTCCCGATAAAATTGATCATACCCATCACTCTTAAGTTGGCTTCCTTGTCGTGTGGTTTTGGCATGTTGAGAATTGCTTGGAATTTGTCCTTGTCAGGTTCAATGCCATGCGATGAGAGCTTGTCACCGAGGAATGTGACCTGTTACTTCAAATTGGCACTTTTGCTTGTTGAGCTTCAGCCCATTTCTCCTGATGCTCGTTAGAACTTTAAGCAACCTCGTATTGTGCTCTTCTATGGTTGAGCCCTAAACGATGATATCATCCACGTACACACGTACACCTTTGATGCCTTTGATTATGTACTCCATGGCATGGTGAAAAATCTCTGATGCTGAAATTGTATCAAACGGCATTCTCAGAAAGCAGTGCCATCCAAATGGCGTATTAAAATTGCAGTATTTTGTTTTAGTTGCCAGAAACCCTGAGATGCATCAAGTTTCACAAAGAGTTGTACACCAGCCATCTCAGATGTGATTTCCTCACCCTTTGGTATTTGGTAATGTTCCCTTTTGATATTCTTGTTAAGATCTTTAGAATCCATGCATATGTGAATATCGCTATTCTTTTTCTTTACGCAAACCACGGAGTTTACCCAGTCGGTAGGTTCTTCTATTTTTCTGATTACTTTTAATTTTGTCATTCTGTCTAGCTCCTTTTTGATGCAATCCCAAAGAGGTGCAGGCACTTTTCTGGGTAACTGTATCACAGGTTTGGCATCCTCTTGGACAGCACGGTAGCCCAGTGGTTAGCATTGTCGCTTCACAGCACCAGGGTCCCAGGTTCGAATCCCTGCTGGGTCACTGTCTGTGCAGAGTCTGCATGTTCTCCCCGTGTCTGTGTGAGTTTCCTCTGGATACTCCGGTTTCCTCCCACAAGTCCTGGGAAATGTGCTATTAGGTAATTTGGACATTCTGAATTCTCCCTCAGTGTACCAGAACAGGCGCTGGAGTGTGGCGACCAGGGGATTTTCACAGGAACTTCATTGCCGTGTTAATGTAAGCCTACTTGTGATAATAATAAAGGTTATTATGATTGTTATTATCTCTGAGTTTTATCTTGTAGGTAAATGGTAGTGTGCCAAAACCTGTGAACACATCGCTGAATTTGCAGCTGATGTTCTCAGAATCGTTGGAATGTTGATCCAATCCGTTGTGGATGCTATATACCAACTGCACTGGACCTAATTCACAGGGCTGACCACCTAATAATGAATCCAAGCCCTCGGATACAATATAGAATGGGATGGAATAAACTGTGTTCTTCACACTCAGGTCACAAGCACCACAAAATTTAAGGCTTGAACCATTATAATCTCTCAGAGATATTTTGTGAATTCTTCTAATCGGCTGAATTTTTGATTTTTAAAATCGGGCAAGCTGATTAAATTGGCTTTTGGCACCAGTGTCTAACTTCAATTGTCCACTGTACCGTTCACTTCAAGTGGTAGCAGCCATTTGTCCCCCTCAACTGTCTCCAAAAAATTCTTCTTCTCTGTTATTACTCCAACAAACAATGATGTTTCATCACTGGAGACTGTGCCTTCCACTGTGCTGACTGATCTGGGATTGAGCTTAGAGTGGCAATTCTGAGCAAAGGGATTTTTCCCTTTGCATCTGGAACGAAACTTGCCAAATGCTGGACACTGACTTAATTTATGTCTTTGACTACATATTTTACACAGAAATACTTCACCCTGATATTTAACCTGTTTGTTGGTGTGCGAGGAGCTGCAAAGAACTTCCCCGTCTATTTTCGGAAGTTTCCCGCCTTTTTGGAAAATGGAAGGCAACCGGAGTTTTCTCCTCCAAGAAGACGCCGCCATTACTGAGAAACATTTTAGAATGCTGTGCTGCTAGCTCGTGAGCCTGACAAATTTTAATTGTTTGTTCCAAAGACAGCTCCAATTCCCTCAGCAACCATTCCCTCAGCTTATTTTCATTCACAACAAACACAATCTGGTCCCAGATCATGGAAGATTCCACCGCAGAAAAATTGCAGGTTTTAGTTTTTAATTCAGTGATGAACTGATCTATGGACTCTCCTGTCAATCTGTAATCATGATCTAAACATATAGCGTTCATTAATTTCATTCTTTCTGGGGCTGCAACGGAACTTAGTGTTGCCCTTTTATGTATTTTCTTTTTCTTTTCTTTTTGTGTACTAAATGATCTGTTTGAGCTGCTTGCAAAAAAATACTTTTCACTGTACCTCAGTACAAGTGACAATAAACAAATCCAAATCAAACCTTCAAATGACTTCGTTAAATTTTTTACTATCTTTGCAAATTTAAACGTATTAAACACAGCAATTGCTTCTGGCCCTACCGCTGTTCGGAACATCGCTACCTTAGTGAATCTGATTGATCTTCTAAATTTACTGCAGCAAGAAACAGATTAAATTATTGTTTAAACACACGCCAGTTGCTGTCCACATTACCATGAAAGCTGAGACTCATTGGTGGCTTCAACGATTCCATGCAGTTAATTCTGCAGTCTGAGAAATCTTCAAATCTTTGTAGCAGGCAGATTGTTTTTTTCTGTCTCAGTGTTTAATACCATCCAGTCCTGGTGCCATGTTATGTTCTCGTCGGATGGCCTAATTTATTACAAAAATACTTGTAGTTAAAGTTATAAACGATATATTAAATTTTAACTGTGGGTAAACTGTATACAAGACGACAGATGAAAAACAATAAAATAATGCGAAGCAACCTCTCCAACTTCCTCTGGCCAGTCTGAGGTCAGCTGACTTTAACATTCAGTTGTATATTAGTGAGACTTCTAGTGGTCAGTCGGTGAATTACAACAAAAGCATAATATCACTACAAGGTCTACTGAGTGTCTCCTCACTGGGTGGGCCTTGTGTTATCCCGCCAGCAGGGTAGAAACTGGTTGAGTGGTTGAGACAGCCATATTGTGCAGACATTCATCTCCATGCTGATGATCCTAGTGTGAGGGCAGGTCCAATGAATGGAGGTGAGCGAGGGAAGTGTTTGTTTGCTGGGACTTTAGCTGCGGTCGTGACAGGGAGCTGGTCAGGTTTCCTGGCCAGGGGCGAGATGGATTGGATCAGGGGCGCGGTGGACAGGCAGGGCTTGGAGACATCACGTGATCCTCAGGGTGGGCTAGCTGATAGCGTCACTGGTGAAGCTAAGTATTCGCTCAGAGGGAGGCTGTGAGCCAGGGAAGGTTCCAGCGGCAGTGGCGCATGTGTCTGTTGTTTGAGGTGAGCTCTGCTATTCCCCTGCTTCTGCTGTGGGGCTGCACTGCTGAGGAGTGCCAACACCTGGTGGGCTGGTAATTGAGCTTGGCCACGCCCATCCCTTTGCTGATGTGTGAGGGTTTCCCACATGGCCAGAAGCCTTCAAAGCATTTTCAGTCTTGCCACCCAGGAGCCTGTAAGTTGCAGCAAGGGGGTGGTTTAAATTAAATAATGCAGCAATGGGGGCCAGGACACCCCGATCCCAAGATGGACACAGACCTGGCATCAATTCGTTCTCCGCTACCCCTTGTGGTCCAGGCATAGATCCACCAGCAAAACCAAAAAGTTTGGGGACTTTTCTTACCACCTTGCTCCCCCTCAACGTCCATTGTGCCTGAATCCCACTTGTACTAAATCGTGCCCGCGTGCCGCCCCTCTGAGATAATCGCCGAGGGGTGGAGCATCGGGCTTCCAACTTGATACTTGCACTTAAATCCATGTAAATCATGGTTTTTGCATGGTGCTGCCATGGTGGGGGGGCTGTAGCTCGCCGCCACCAGTGGACCCGGACCGCAAAAGTAGTGCCCCCCTTTGGCCTCTTGCGTGCGCCCGATCGCCCGCCCACAGTGCCCTCAGCCCCGAATAAAGATTTCACCTGGCACTCAGGAAGGAACTAATCGGAGTTGTAGAAATGGAGTATGAACAAAACCTGATAAGAGGTAACAGCAGTAAAACTTTTTAAATAAATATTAAAGGAAAGTGTAATGAGGAGAATGTGGCTGTGTTGATGACAGATGCAGTCATGGATAATAAAGAAATGGCAGAGTTCTTTAAAATAACACATTATTGTATCCATTTTCACAGCAGAGGAAGAAGTCAAAACATCTGTGCATAAGCGGCCTCATCGTTTCTTCCCTGGGGTATTAAAATAAATAAGTGAAGAAACTGCAGTTGTGTTAGTCATAATATTCCAGAAAGAATATATTGGCCTTGGAGGATGGACAGTGCCAATTCATCGGAATGACACCAGGGTTTAAAATGTTAAAATTATCCAGAGAGGTTATGAGAACTTGGTTTGTACTGCGCAAAATAAGAGCTCAGGGGGTAACACATCTACATGGATAGATGATTGATTAGGCAGCAGGAAACAGAGGGTCAGTATAAATGGGTGTTTTTTGGATTAGCGAGCTGTGATGTGTGGAGTGCCATGGGCATCAGTTCTGGGGTCTCAACTATTTGCAAATTAAATCAATGATTGGATGAGGGAACATAATGTATGGTTGCGTAATTTGCTGATGACACAAAGTTAAGTAGCAAAGTAAGTTTGAAGAGGACATAAGGGGCTGGATTCTCCATTTTGGAAACTAAGTTCTCATGCCGGCGTGAAAACAGTGTTCTTTTACCCAGGGAAACTGTCACGCAATGGCCACCGATTCCCCGTTTTGCTGGGGGCTAGCAGGGAGGCAGCGTAGAGTTTGCAACTCTAGCTACCGATACGGCTCTGAGCATTCCCGGTTCCGCGGCTGCGCATACACACGCCGGTGGCCTGCAGTAGCCGCGCCCTGCTTCATGCCCGACGCAGCCTGCGGACCGCAAAAGTAGTGCTCCCATTCTGCCGCTCACGCGCCCTGGATCGCCCGCCCACAGTGGCCCCACCCCTGCATAAAGCCCCCCCTGCCCGCGGATCGGCCCTCCTCCGACTGGGCGGTGCCGGACTGAGTCCGCAGCTGCCATGCTAAGTTCACAACGGGTGAGACCATGAGAGTCCCACGCCGTGGGGAACTCAGCCGGTCAGGGACGGAGCATCGTGGAGCGGGCCTCAGGCAATGGACTGAGGCCGTGGATACTTGGCACGTCGTACTCCGAGAGTACGCCGCTTTTCAGGGGGCGGAGATTCCAAAAAGCAGCACCGCCCCCGATATTGGCGTCAAAACAGATTCCCTGCCCCTTTGCCAAACGCGGTTTTGGCATCGGGGAGCACAGAATCCAGCCCAAGGAGCCTGCAAAGGGATATAGACAGGTTAAGTGAGTGGGGAAATGTCTGGCAGATGGGGTAGAATATGGGAAAATGTGAACGTGTCCACTTTGACAGGAAGAATAGAAAAGCAGCATATTATTTAAGTGGCGAGAGATTGCAGAAGTCTGAGATACAGAGGGATCTGGGTGTCCTGGTACATGACTCAGGAAAAGTAAGTTTGCCGGTACAGCAATTGACTAGGAAGGCAAATGCAATGTTGTTGTTTATTGCAGGAGAATGGAATATAAAATTCAGGGGAGGGGTGAATTCTCCCATTGGCCAGCAGCGGGAACAGAGTATCCCACTGCCAGCGACAGCGTGTCACCAAGAAAAGTACGGCTGGGGCCTCCGCCTCGGAGAATTCACTAGGGAATGTTTTGCTGAGACCACAGGCTGGATTCTCCGGTCCCCCGGCCGCGTGTTTCTTAGCGGCTGGCAACAGGATTCTATACTCCTGCTGCTTGTCAATGGGATTTCCCATTGAAACCACCCCACACCGCTGGCAAACCTGCAGGTGGGGGTGTGCTGTCGCGGGAGAAGTGAATTGCTACGGCCGGAGAATTCCGGCCCACATCCAGTGTACTATGTTCAGTTTGGATCTCCTTAATTAAGAAAAGATATAAATGCATTAGAAGCAGTTTATTGACGGTTCACTTGACTAATTCCTGGGGTGGGGGAGGAGGTTATGTTATGAGGAAAGACAAGGAAGATTGGGCCTGTACCCATTAGAGTTTAAAAGATTGAGAGGTGATCTTATTGAAACATATAAGATCCTGAGGGGACTTGACAGGGTGGATGCGGAGAGGAGGTTTCCCCTTAAGGGAGAGACGGGAAATGGCACACATATTTTAAAAATAAGGGGTCTTCCATTTAAGCTGGAGATGAGGGTCGTGAATCTTTGGAACTCTCTTCCCTAGAGGAGAGTAGAGGCAGGGTCAATGAATAGTTTTAAGGCAGAGGTAGAAAGATTCTTGACTAACAAGGGTGTCAAAGGTTATCAGAGGTATGAGGAATGTGAAGTTAAGCCCACAATTAGATCAGCCATGATCTTATTGAATGGAGGAGCAGGTCTGAGGAGATGAGTGATCTACTCTTGCTCCTAATTCATATGCATGTATGCATGTACACCGGTCCGTTTAAGACAGCACAGCAGAGGAGAGTCACCTGGCTCCGGGGATCAATGGGGACTGAGAGAGGGTGATCACCCCAGAGGGTGGAGTACTCTCTCAGGCAGAATATATCAGGGAGCCATGTGGTAAAGATGTAAGTTTGGAGCAGGTCTGTGCTGGGCGGGGTAGGGAGGCCAGTGGCCTCTGTACCATTGCTCCTTGTTATCAACACACTTTGTTTGTTCACATGAGCCTCCTCCTCATCGCTGGAAGGCCACCTGAGTACTCCTTTGACTTCAGAGAATGGAGGGATGATCTAATTGAAGTGTTTGAAATGAAAGATGGATTTGATGGAGTCAATACAAAGAAGTTACCTCCTCCAGTGAAGAAATCCAGAATTCGAGGGTGCAAACCGTAGAATGCCCGACAGCAGAATGCATAGACAAAAGTAGAAATTACAGATCAAGGTTTATTTCAATACAGTTACAATACTCCTCCACTCCCCTGAGGGATTCCTTACCCGACCTGCTGCTAGGGCGGGGTTTCTATACAACTGGGCTCTCCTTGTAAAGGGGAAACCCCGTCCCCTTAAAGGGGAAGGCCTGCCAGTTTTCAAGGGGAAGTTCATACTCCAGGGAGGTGATGGGAAATCGTATAGTCCTGATTCCAGGACCTTCATTGGGTTTATAACACAAACATAAAACTTAGGCAAGGTCATTCTGGAGTAAATTCAGGATGCGGTTTTCACACAGGCATAGAATTCTCTCCCCCAAGACGCAATTGTTGCCGGGTCAATTGGTGATTTTATGACTGAGATTAACAGATTTCTATTAGGAAAGGGTATCAGGGATATGGAACAAAGGCAGGCTCATGGAGTTTGGCTATAGGCTAACCATGACCAAAGGCAGAGGGGTCAGAACCCACAGCTCCAGGGCTACATCCGGCATTTTAACATTACATTTGTGGCTCCCCCCGATTTGTTTAATAATAATCTTTATTCATGTCATTAACACTGCAGTGAAGTCACACTCCGGCGCCTGTTCGGGTACACAGGGAGAATTCAGAATGTCCAATTCACCGAACAAGCACTTCTTTGGACTGTGGGAGGAAACCGGAGCACCCGGAGAAAACCCACGCAGACACGGGGAGAACATGCAGACTCCGCACAGGCAGTGACCCAAGCCGGGAATCAAACCCGGGTCCCTGGAGCTGTGAAGCAACAGTGCTAACCACGGTGCTACCATTTTATCACGTTAACATAACATAATAAAGGCCCAAAAATAATAAAGTCAAGAAAGGTAAGAGACATGTTTTTAAAAAGATTAATCATTATACTGCGTTTTACAGTTTTAAATAGTTATTTTAACGAAAAATATGTTAAGACCATAAGACCATAAAACATAGGAGCAGAATTAGGCCACTCGGCCCATCGAGTCTGCTCTGCCATTCAATCATGGCTGATATTTTTCTCATCCCCATTCTCCTGCCTTCTCCCCATAACCCCTGATCCCTTTATTAATCAAGAACTTATTCATCTCTGTCTTAAAGACACTCAGTGAATTGGCCTCCACAGCCTTCTGCGGCAAAGAGTTCCACAGAATCACCACCCTCTGGCTGTAGAAATTCCTCCTCATCTCTGTTTTAAAGGATCGTCCCTTTAGTCTGAGATTGTGTTCAAGCTGGTTGGGTGATTGAGGTATGCTCTATGGTTCAAGAAACAGTTTTTATGATTGGAAACGTCAATGTTTCCAATGTAGCTGAGGCACTTGAATGTGCAATTGGAAGCGTTTATTTTATCATAAGAAAGTTATCATAAGAGAAAGAGAGAGTAGGATACTGAATTTGCATGATCAGCCATAGAATCATAAAATCATAGAATTTACAGTGCAGAAGGAGGCCATTCGGCCCGTCGAGTCTGCACCGGCTCTTGGAAAGAGCATCCTACCCAAGGTCAACACCTCCACCCTATCCCCATAACCCAGTAACCCCACCCAACACTAAGGGCAATTTTGGACACTAAGGGCAATTTAGCATGGCCAATCCACCTAACCTGCACATCTTTGGGCTGTGGGAGGAAACCGGAGCACCCGGAGGAAACCCACGCACACACGGGGAGGATATGCAGACTCTGCACAGGCAGTGACCCAAGCCGGAATTGAACCTGGGACCCTGGAGCTGTGAAGCAATTGTGCTATCCACAATGCTACCGTGCTGCCCCATGTTCATATTGAATGGTGGTGCAGGCTCGAAGGGCCGAATGGCCTACCCCTGCACCTATTTTCTATGTTTCTATCGCAACTTGACTCATCCCAAGTTAAATTTTGTCCAAAAAACAACTTTACTGGCAAAAGGATAGTTTAAAAGGGTCAATGCAATGATTTTAGGTCTATTTTAATTGTAATTCTTTTTCATTGACACACAAATGCAATATATGCAATTTATTAACTTTCCAGAACAGCTTGGCAACTTGCCAAGTATTTGGTTTAGGAAATGCTGAATTTTCATTTCCCGGTTCCCAGTAGTTTTTATTTTAGGCAAAATATTTTTTAAAGTTTGTTCTGGTAAATAAAGTGTTGCTAACCCCTGGCCTAACGGAATGGTGGAACAGGGTCAGGAGGCCCCAGCAGTCTTTTCCTATGTCTAATCATAAGACTCTGCATATCTTGTCACCCTATCCAGCAATATCATCTGAGGTTTTCCGAGCTAAATAGTAAATGCATTGAAAAACAAATCGCTCCTATCACTATGTTTAATGTAATGCGAGCCAAGTTTCAGATTGATAGTTTTCCCAAAATAGCTGGTGAATGATGTTTTTAAAATGTTTTTATTTGGTTTTTAACATTTTACCATTTTATATATAAAACCAAACAATACAAAGCATCAAGTATAACAGAACCCCCCCTCCCCATACTCACCGACCAATACCCCAATAACTCAAAGAAAACACCCCCGTCCCCAACCAGCTCTTAGCAGTTGATTGTAACCAACTCTTTCAAGTGAAGAATAAACATCTCTTGTAGAACGCCCTCCATCACCCCCTCAAAGAAAACATAACCTTCTCCAAATCTTTACTGGCAAAAGGATAGTTTAAAAGGGTCAATGCAATGATTTTAGGTCTATTTTAATTGTAATTTTTTTTCATTGACACACAAATGCAATATATGCAATTTATTAACTTTCCAGAACAGCTTGGCAACTTGCCAAGTATTTGGTTTAGGAAATGCTGAATTTTCATTTCCCGGTACTCCATCAGGTCCCCCAGCCACACTAAGACACAAGGCAGAGAAGCTGACCTTCACCCCAACAGGATCCCCCTGGGAGCAATCTGCGAGGCGAAGGCTAAAATATCTGCCCTGTTCCCGTCTGCAGCTCCAGTCCCCAAATATGGCCCCCAGGGGACAGGGCTCCAAATCCAGGTGCAGGATCGCTGACATGGTTCTGGAAAACGACCTCCAAACGTTCTCCAACATCGAGCAGGAACAGAACTTATCTACATGCTTGGCCGGACCTCTCCCACACCGCTCGCAAGTGTCCTCCACCCCTTCAAACAGTTAGCTCATACTCAACCTCATCAGGTGGGCCCTGTGCACCACCTTTAACTGCATTAACCCCAGCCTCGCACATGAGATTGAGGCATCCACCCTCCACAGCACCTCACACCACATTCCCTCATCCAGCGCCATCCTAAACTCCTCCTCCCACTCGGCCTTAATCACCTCCAACGATGCCAAAACCTCGTCCAAAATCTTCCCATAAATCACTGAGATGGCGTCCCCCTACAAACCCATCACCAACAACATCCCCTCCAACAACGAGGAGGGCGGTGTCACTGGAAACATTGGGGGGACCTTTTTTGCAAAGTTCCTCACCTGCATATACCTAAAGGCCTCCCCCCGTGGAATCCCAAACTTCTCCGTCAACTCCTACAAACTCGCAAACCTCGACCCTGCCCCCAACTTAAAGTGCTGCCGAAATTGCCTCCATATCTTCAGCGTGGCCAGCACTACTGGACTCCCCGAGTATTTCCCTGGGGCAAAAGGGAACAGCGCCATTGCCAGAGCCTGCAACCCCGACAAGAGTCTGCTTCCATCCTCACCTACATTGCCTTCAGCTCCCTACCCCAACCCCGCACCTTCTCGGCAGTAATACACATATTTGGAAGAGCCAAGCTCCCTGACTGTCACCCTCTCTGAAGCACTGTCTGCCAAATCCTCGCTACCTTACCTGCCCAGACAAGCGACATAATCAACCGTTCCACCCCCATAAAAAACACCTTACAATAATAATCTTTATTGTCACCAGTAGACTTATATTAACACTGCAATGAAGTTACTGTGAAAAGCCCTTCGGCAAAAAGACCGGTAAACACTGGAATAAAAACGGTGGCAAAGATGAATATCTTTGCACCGGGCCTGCCAAAGGCTGCACCATCTCAACAAATCCACCTTGACCCTACCCACCAGGCTCATAATATTCAATTTACAGAGCCAGGCCCAGTCTCAAGCTACCTGGACCCCCAAGTGCCTGAAGTGAGTAGTCGCCACACGAAACAGCAAACCAACTCTTGCCCCCGGAGAAGAAACAAAAAGCACTCGCTCTTTTCCAAATTCAGTTTATATCCCGAATAAGTCCCAAACCTCTTGAGCAGCCCCATTATATCCGCTACCATGGGACCTGGGTTAGAAATATACAACAAACGGTCGTTGGCATACAGGGACATCCGATGCTCCAACCACTCCCCCCCCCTCAATATCCCCCTACACTTATTTGAATTCTTCAGCGCAATGGCCAAGGGCTCGATCGCCAGCACAAACAAGGGGGGGATGTGAAACACTACTGCCTTGTTCTCCTATGCAGTTGAAAATATCCCGAGTTCATCTCATTCATACAAACATTCGCCTTCAGTTCCTTATAGAACAATTTGACCCACGCCACAAACTTAGGCCCAATCCCAAACCGCTCCAATACCATTCTAACTCCACTCTATTCGATCAAACGCCTTCTCCGCATCCAGCGCCATCACCGCCTCCGGCTCTCCCCTTCTGATGCAGAGAGCGCCATGTTTAACCAGCGGCACACATTCATGGACAACTGCCTACACTTTACAAACCTGTCTGATCTTCCCCAATCATCTGTGCAAGGCACTCTTCCAACCTAAGCACCAATACTTTGGCAAGAATCTTGGCATTCACATTTAGCAGGGATATTGGCTGATATGACCCACACTCCACCAGGTCCTTATCCTTTTTTAAAAATGTTTTATTAGGGTTTTTCTTTTCAGACAAAACACAGATGAAAGTCAACATACACAGAAACTATATACATCTGTTACACTTCATGGGCGTCATTCGCCGACCACCCAGAGGGTCGGAGAATGGCCGTTGGCCGCCGTGAATCCCGCCCCCGCCGGTTGCCGAAGTCTCCGAAGGGAGAAAAGTCGGCGGGGCGTTAATGTCGCCGCTGCCGTTGGAGAATGGCACGGGCCTGCGCAAGGCAGCCGATTTTCGGCCTGCCGATATTCTCCCTTCCGGATGGGCCGAAGTCCCGTCGACGTGATGACCGTTCACGTCGACGTAAATTAAACCTCCTTTTCATCGGCGTGACCCTGTGCTCCAGGTTCATGCCGACCAGCGTGGAGGTGAGTGACGGCCTGGGGGGTTGGCTCTGGGCAGGCGATGGCGTGGCCGCAGTCTGAATGTGTGAGGAGAGGTGTGTCTCGGGTTGTGTGTGTGTGTGTGCGGCGGGGGGGGGGGGGGGGGGCGGTGGTTAGAGTGGGCTGGGCTCCGGGGGAGTGCCGGGAGGGGGGTCCGTGCCGGGGAGGGGGATGGGGGGTCCGTGCCGGGGAGGAGGTTGGGGTCCGTGCCGGGGAGGAGGTTGGGGGGGAGTCCATGCCGGGGAGGGGGATGGGGGGTCCGTGCCGGGGAGGAGGTTGGGGTCCGTGCCGGGGAGGAGGTTGGGGGGGGGGTCCGTGCGGGGAGGGGGATGGGGGGGGTCCGTGCCGGGGTGGAGGTTGGGGGGGGGTCCGTGCCGGGGAGGGGGATGGGGGGTCCGTGCCGGGGAGGAGGTTGGGGTCCGTGCCGGGGAGGAGGTTGGGGGGGGGGGGGTCTGTGCCGGGGAGGGGGATGGGTGGGGTCCGTGCCGTGGTGGAGGTTGGGGGGGGGGTCCGTGCCGGGGAGGGGGATGGGGGGGTCCATGCTGGGGAGGAGGTTGGGGTCCGTGCCGGGGAGGAGGTTGGGGGGGGGTGTCCGTGCCGGGGAGGAGGTTGGGGGGGGTCCGTTCCAGGGAGGGGGATGGGGGGTCCGTGCCGGGGAGGAGGTTGGGGGGGAGTCCGTGCCGGGGAGCGGGATGGGGGGTTGTCCGTGCCGGGGTGGAGGTTGGGGGGGGTCCGTGCCGGGGAGGGGGATGGGGGGTCCGTTCTGGGGTGGAGGTTGGGGGGGGGTCCGTGCCGGGGAGGGGGATGGGGGGTCCGTGCCGGGGAGGAGGTTGGGGTCCGTGCCGGGGAGGAGGTTGGGGGGTTCCGTGACGGGGAGGAGGTTGGGGGTGGGGTCCATGCCGGGGAGGGGGATGGGGGGTCCGTGCCGGGGAGGAGGTTGGGTGGGGGGTCCGTGCCGGGGAGGGGGATGGGGGGTCCGTGCCGGGGAGGAGGTTGGGGTCCGTGCCGGGGGGGGAGGTTGGGGGGGGGTCCGTGCCGGGGAGGGGGATGGGGGGGGGGTCCGTGCCGTGGTGGAGGTTGGGGGGGGGGTCCGTGCCGGGGAGGGGGATGGGGGGTCCGTGCCGGGGAGGTGGTTGGGGTCCGTGCCGGGGAGAGGGATGGGGGGTCCGTGCCGGGGAGGAGGTTGGGGTCCGTGCCGGGGAGGAGGTGGGGGGGGGGGGGTCCGTGCCGGGGAGGGGGATGGGGGGGTCCGTGCCGGGGTGGAGGTTGGGGGGGGGTCCGTGCCGGGCAGGGGGATGTGGGGTCCGTGCCGGGGAGGAGGTTGGGGTCCGTGCCGGGGAGGAGGTTGGGGGGGGTCCGTGCCGGGGAGGAGGTTGGGGGGGTCCGTGCCGGGGAGGGGGATGGGGGGTCCGTGCCGGGGAGGAGGTTGGGGTCCGTGCCGGGGAGGAGGTTGGGGGGGAGTCCATGCCGGGGGGGGGGGATGGGGGGTCCGTGCCGGGGAGGAGGTTGGGGTCCGTGCCGGGGAGGAGGTTGGGGGGGGGTCCGTGCCGGGGAGGGGGATGGGGGGGGGGTCCGTGCCGGGGTGGAGGTTGGGGGGGGGTCCGTGCCGGGGAGGGGGATGGGGGGTCCGTGCTGGGGAGGAGGTTGGGGTCCGTGCCGGGGAGGAGGTTGGGGGGGGGTCTGTGCCGGGGAGGGGGATGGGTGGGGTCCGTGCCGTGGTGGAGGTTGGGGGGGGGGTCAGTGCCGGGGAGGGGGATGGGGGGGTCCATGCTGGGGAGGAGGTTGGGGTCCGTGCCGGGGAGGAGGTTGGGGGGGGGGGGGGGTCCGTGCCGGGGAGGAGGTTGGGGGGGTCCGTTCCAGGGAGGGGGATGGGGGGTCCGTGCCGGGGAGGAGGTTGGGGGGGAGTCCGTGCCGGGGAGGAGGATGGGGGGTTGTCCGTGCCGGGGTGGAGGTTGGGGGGGGTCCGTGCCGGGGAGGGGGATGGGGAGTCCTTTCTGGGGTGGAGGTTGGGGGGGGGTCCGTGCCGGGGAGGGGGATGGGCGGTCCGTGCCGGGGAGGAGGTTGGGGTCCGTGCCGGGGAGGAGGTTGGGGGGTTCCGTGACGGGGAGGAGGTTGGGGGGGGGTCCATGCCGGGGAGGGGGATGGGGGGTCCGTGCCGGGGAGGAGGTTGGGTGGGGGGTCCGTGCCGGGGAGGGGGATGGGGGGTCCGTGCCGGGGAGGTGGTTGGGGTCCGTGCCGGGGGGGAGGTTTGGGGGGGGGGTCCGTGCCGGGGAGGGGGATGGGGGGGGGGTCCGTGCCGTGGTGGAGGTTGGGGGGGGGGTCCGTGCCGGGGAGGGGGATGGGGGGTCCGTGCCGAGGAGGTGGTTGGGGTCCGTGCCGGGGAGAGGGATGGGGGGTCCGTGCCGGGGAGGAGGTTGGGTTCCGTGCCGGGGAGGAGGTGGGGGGGGGGGTCCGTGCCGGGGAGGGGGATGGGGGGGTTCCGTGCCGGGGTGGAGGTTGGGGGGGTCCGTGCCGGGCAGGGGGATGTGGGGTCCGTGCCGGGGAGGAGGTTGGGGTCCGTGCCGGGGAGGAGGTTGGGGGGGGTCCGTGCCAGGGAGGAGGTTGGGGGGTGTCCGTGCCGGGGAGGGGGATGGGGGCGTCCGTGCCGGGGTGGAGGTTGGGGGGGGGTCCGTGCCGGGGAGGGGAATGGGGGTCCGTGCCGGGGAGGAGGTTGGGGTCCGTGCCGGGGAGGAGGTTGGGGGGGGTCCGTGCCGGGGAGGGGGGCAAGTGAGGGCAAGTGAGTTGGTCCATCTGGCCAGGTGCCAGCCTCCAACAGTTGGACCCATGCAGTCCATGCCACCTGGCTGGGGGGAGGAGGGGATATGGGCAATGATGACATGTCGTCGTTCCCCTCCCCCCCCCCACCAGGCCGTCATGCTTTCCGATCATCCAGCGATGTTGGCCGCCGTGGCGGCAGCCGCTAATGTCTATGTTGCCCTGGATGAGGAGGAGGAGCGTGCCAGAGAGACGGCGCAGGCTGCCGCAGAGGGACAGGCGGCAGCCGCCCAGGCTGGAGGGACACCTGACCGACAGGACGAGGAGGGGGAGGAGGACGTCGCGGCCCCACGGCAACGGAGGCACCCGAGGGCGCCCCGTGTGTACCGGCCCCGGCAGTCATACCAGGACCTCATGCACCGGGAATGCAGGAGGAGACTCCGGATGAGGCGGGAAACCGTGGCACACATCTGCCACCTGCTGGCACACATGTCACCGCGTGGCACTGGCGGGGGACACCCACTCCCCGTGTCTGTCAAGGTTACGGTGGTCCTAAACTTTTATGTAACGGGGTCATTCCAGGCACCGAGTGGGGACCTGTCCGGCATATCGCAGACATCGGTGCATCCGGGCAGTGACAGATGCCCGATATGCCATGGCGCCCCGCTACATCCGCTTCCCCGTGGACCGGTCCAGCCAAGATGCCAGGGCCGTGGGCTTCTCTGCCGTGGCTGGGTTCCCCATGGTCCAGGGCGCGATCGATGGGATGCACGTCGCCGTGCGGCCACCTGCAGATAACAGGGCCGTGTTCACCAATAGGAAGGGGACCTATTCGATGAACATACAGGTGGTCTGCGACCACCGCATGATGATCCTGCACGTCTGGGCCTGTTACCCGGGCAGTGTGCACGACTCATACGTGTTGTTGCGGTCATCCATCCCCGGCATGTACGAGGGACGCCATCCCCGGCTGAGGGGCTGGTTGCTGGGCGACAGGGGCTACCCATTGCGATCGTGGCTGATGACGCCTATACGGAGGCCATGCAATGAGGCGGAGAACCGCTACAATGATGCCCATGTAGCGACAAGGGGAGTGATCGAGAGGTGCTTTGGCGTGCTGAAGATGCGTTTCAGGTGCCTGGACCTCTCTGGGGGCGCCTTCCAGTATCGGTCAGATAGGGTCGGCCGCATAATTGTGGTGTGCTGCTTCCTGCACAACATAGCCCAGCAGAGGGGCGATGTGCCGCAGGCAGAGGAGGGCGGAGTGGAGGAGCAGCAAGAAGCGGCGCAGTCCTCCCCAGATGAGGAGGATGGGGGTAATGGTCAGGGCAGATGGGGTAGACACAGGCGGGTAGCTGTCCACCGTTACCGGCTGGCCCAGCGGGCACGGGACAGACTGATAGCCGCCCGCTTCACTGACTAGATGGGCGTGGGAATCGGGTAGTATGGCCACAGACCGCAGACCATGGCAACAGCCGACCACCCCCACCCCCCACCCATCCACCCACCCAGCACCCTCACCCCCCTCCCCAACCCCACCCACCCCACCCGCATGCACACCACCCCCCCCATTGCCGATCCACCTGCGGCACAACGGGCCGGGCTCACACAGTTGCGGGTGGACGCGTGTCTATTGCAGGCCATGGAGGATGATGACAACCCGCCCTGCGGTGAGCTCCTGGCTCCACATCGTTGGACTATGTCTGACCCATGGCCACAGTACCACCATCCACCCGGACCATCCCTGCATGCGGCTGTGACACTGCAGCGCACGGTCCCGTCCTCTGCCCGGGGGGATGTTGATGGCGGCCCAGGGGGAACGGGGCAGACTCACCTGGGGCTGAGGTAAGACCACCCCTCACACACACACTTGCGCTCAACGTACATGACACCCCCGCACACTTTGGACAGAGCACAAAGGCAGCTTCTGTAGGTGTAACATTGACTTTAACAACCAAAGGAGTTCATGCACGTGCCCTAGCCCCTAAAACTCATCTGTGCCCTGCACCCGTGCCAACTTACTCAGTGTCTAATTGTTTGGCCTTACGGGCCCTTTGACTACGTCTACGTGGTTCCCCAGACGGTACAGCAGAACTGGAGGTGGACTCCTGTGATTCCTGCCCTCTGACACTGGATCCCTTTGGCGGCCGTTTCCTGGGGCGTCCTGGCCTAGATGGGCCAGGCTGCGGCCCGGGCGACTGGGATGGCGAGCTGCCAGCCTGTCCTGCCCGTTGCCCACCCGATGCACCTGGGACGGAAGGGGGGGAGTCCGAGGTGTCGCAGTGTACCAGGACCTCCCCTACAGGGGGAGCCGGGACGGACCACACCACCTCCTCCTCCCTCGGGGTGCCCGATGGCCCCCAGGCCTCTACATGGGTGGGGGATGCGAACGGACTGGCCACCCGACGCCCCCCCCCGACATCTGGCGCTGCCAGTCCTGGAGGCCCGTGCTGGTATCGACAGGGGTCTGCAGGTTTGCAGCCATGGAGCCCAGGGGGTTGGCAAACCCTGTCTGTGACAGTGCGACGCCGGCTCGCACATGGCCACTGGTGCCGATGCCCTCAGCGATGGCCTGCAGAGACTGGGCCATGGCCTGCTGAGACTGGGCCACGGCCTGCAGAGACTGGGCTATGGCGTTGAGCGCCTCTGCCATCTGGCGCTGGCACTGGCTCATGGCCTCCTGTGAGAGGGCAGCCATGTCCTGGGCCACAGACGCCGCCTGCACGGAAAGCCCCAGGCCCCGCAAACCGTTCCCCATGTCTGACACCATCGCACCCATTGCCTCCACTGCGGATGCCACCCGTGTGGTGTCAGCCTGGGTGGCACGCATGACCGGCACCACTCCCAGCTCCTGGACGCGGGTGGACTCCTCCACCTGCGACTGCAGCCGCCGCAAGCCGGCCGTCACCCTCTTCGCTCGTCTCCGGGTCGGTGGTTGCATCGGATCTATGGGTGGGTGTGGAAACTCCAGGAACCCGGGATCCATCTGGGCGGCAGATGTTCGCTTGGGCTGGGCTGCCCTCCGACCGCCCGGCCCCTCTGCTGCTCCTACCTCCACCTGCTGTACCGGGACGGCTGTGTTGTGCGCACCAGTGAGTGTAGAAGACGCCTCATCACTAAAGTGCCCAACCGAGGTTTCTGCGATGGTGGAGGGTGTTGGTGACAGCAGTGGCATTGTGTCGTGCTCTTGGTCCCACTCTGAGTCCATGGCACTTTGGGGTGGGGGTTCGTCTCCACCCATCCACTCTGAGTCACTGTCCGGTATTTCGTCTTCCTGGGTAGTGCTGTCCCGGGTAGTGCTGTCCTGGGTAGGGGTGTCCTGGGCAGTGCTGTCCCGGGTAGTGGTGTCCTGGGTAGTGGTGTCCTGGGTAGTGGTGTCCTGGGTAGTGGTGTCCTGGCTCGGATGTGACGGGGGCCTGTGGCTGCCCCCCTCGTCGCTGGGTGGTCGCTCCCGCACGTGACGGGGGTGTCGTCTCTCTGTTGCTCCAGGTCTCTCCGTCTCCCGTGGTGTGCGAGGGGCATCCTGCGGGCGTCGCATGCTGGAGGGTTCGGGTCTCTCCGTCTCCCGTGGCCTCCGAGGGGCATCCTGCGGGCGGTCTGCATCTGCGGGGATGGGTGCCTGGACGTTTGGTCCTGCGATACACAATGAAGCATGCATGGTTAGACATCAGGCAGTGATCAGGTGATATGGGGGAGGGGGATATAGGGGAGGGGGGATATGGGGACGTACTTTCGGTGGCTCACTTGCTAGTACGCCCCCGACCTCTGCAACAGCAACCTCCCGGTCGTCAGGTCCGCCAGCCAGTTCCAGGGCCCTTTCCTCGTGTTCGGTCAGTGGCCTCTCATCAGCGGGGCCTCCTCCAGTCCTCACATGCTCCCTGGTGTTGTGTGCGCGCTTCTCCTGTGGGGGGGGGGGGGGTGGCAGGGGTAAAAGGCAACACTGTTAGGCAGGTATATGAATGCACTCCATCGGTTGCGCGTGCATTGCAGAGGTTAAGGTCAGGGCTGGATTCACTTGGGGATATGGGGGAGGGTGGGTATGGGGGAGGGGGGATATGGGGAGGGGAGATATGGGGGAAGGGGGATATGGGGAGGGGGGATATGGGGGAGGGGGGTTATGGGGAGGGGGATATGGGGGATATGGGGGAGGGGGAATATGGGGAAGGGGGATATGGGGAGGGGGGATATGGGGGAGGGGGGATATGGGGGATATGGGGGGGATATGGGGAGGGGGGATATGGGGGAGTGGAGATATGGGGGAGGGGGGATATGGGGGAGGGGGGATATGGGGGAGGGGGGATATGGGGAGGGGGATATGGGGAGGGGGGATATGGGGGAAGGGGGGATATGGGGGAGGGGGGATATGGGGAGGGGGGATATGGGGGAGGGGGGATATGGGGGATATGGGGAGGGGGGATATGGGAGAGGGGGGATATGGGGGAGGGGGGATATGGGGAGGGGGATATGGGGAATGGGGGATATGGGGGAGGGGGGATATAGGGGGATATGGGGGAGGGGGGATATGGGGATGGGGGATATGGGGATATGGGGGAGGGGGGATATGGGGGAGGGGGGATATGGGGAGGGGGATATGGGGGGGATATGGGGGAGGGGGATGTGGGGGAGGGGGGATATGGGGGAGGGGGGGATATGGGGGAGGGGGAATATGGGGGAGGCTCACCCTGCCTGCTCTGACGAGGTTGTTCACCTTCTTGTGGCACTGGGTGCCTGTCCGTGGTGTCAGGGCCGCAGCGGTGACGGCCTCTGCCACTTCCCTCCACAGACACCGGCTGTGGCGTGGGGCAACTCTGCGGCCGTGCCCGGGATACAGGGCGTCCCTCCTCTGCTCCACCACGTCCAGGAGTGCCTCCACATCCCGTGACTCGAACCTCAGGGCTGAGCGGCAGCCAGCCATCCAGTCGGGTGTTCCGGTCGGGTGTTGCGGTCGGTTGGGGGGGAGCAGCGCGGCCTTATGAGCCGTCACGCCGTGCGGCGGGTATGACGCTGCACGGCGTGAACCACTGCGCAAGCGCGGATCCCGTTACGTCGCTGCTAGCCCATTTTGGGCCGGAAACCTTCGACCCATTTTTCCGACGTGACGCAAGTCGGATTTGTGCCGTTTTTTGCGCCGATCGGCGGACTTTCCGCCGATAACGGAGAATTTCCCCCCATATTTCTCTACACGAGCCAAGCTTTGACTTGGCCACCTGATGAGGGAGCTGAGCTCCGAGTAGTGCTGCACTCTGTATGCTTCACCCAATGCTTGTGTCTATGTATTTACATTGTGTAGTTATCGATGTCCTATGTTTTTTTCATTTATGGATTGATCTGTCTGGACTGGACACAGAACAATACTTTTCACTGTACATGTGACAATAAATCAAATCAAATCAAATCATCCCCACAACCTTGGACATCGCCTCAAAGAAGTTTGTCCAGAACCCGACAAGTCTGGGGCATGACCAGAACATGTGGGTGTAGTTGGCTGGGCCTCCCTGACACCGTACACATTTGTTTCTTATTCTGTTTTAACAACAGCGCTGTTGATGCCTGTCCCATCGCCCCATTAACCATCACATCCTCAAACATCTCCACAACAGCGGCGCCAACCTATCCAAAAACCTCTTACAGAATTCCACCAGGAACTCATCTGGCCCCATTGCCTTACCCATTTGCATCTTCTCTATCGCTATCCAAATCACCTCAAATCACACTGGCTCTTCCAACCCTGCCATCTCCTCCTCCTCCAGTTTAGGAAACTCCAGCCCCCTCAAGAAGACCCTCATATCCGACTCATCCTCCAGGGCCACAAACCTATACAGCCTTTTATAAAACTCCTCAAATGCCCAGTACATCTGCTCTGGCACCACCACCAACCCCCTCGCCCCATCCCGGACCTGAACGATCTCTCGCGAGGCCAGCCGCTGGTGGAGCTGCCAAGCTAACAGGTGGCTGGCCTTAATCAACAGGAAAGTTCAAATAGGGTGGAATTCCAGCTTCCCCCACAGATTCCTAGACCAACGGAATCAGCTATTTTCTGCTTTTCAAAATTATGATCAGAAAACGCTTTATAAAAGCCCCCATTAAAAACAGACTTAATTTAAGACTGCATGCACTAATTTAATTTACAGGCATTCTATTAAACAAACTCTTATTGAATTAACATACTTAAAGTCAGATTTTGACTCTCCTTGTCTGGCAGACGTTGGACATGGCAGTTAAAATGAGGGCAGTCACTTACTCCCTCTGATATTCCGCTTCCTTGAATCCTGTCATGTCCCTGACATCTCTTGAGCAGGCGAGCTGGATACCGGCAGGAAGAAAGCTGGGTCCTTCTTTAAATATGCAGATCAGGTCTTGATGTTTAGACCTGAACCCAAATCTAGTTGGGCAAAATTCCATCAATCTATACTTAACGCTGTTCAAAAGCTAAGGAATAATGTCTTAACGTTCAGAAGAAAAAGTACAATAAAAGTGATGCTGTCTTAGCCCTGCTGCCTCATGGCGCCGAGGTCCCAGGTTCGATCCCGGCTCTGGGTCACTGTCCATGTGGAGTTTGCACATTCTCCCCCTGTTTGCGCGAGTTTCGCCCCCACAACCCAAAGATGTGCAGAGTAGGTGGATTGGCCACGCTAAATTGCCCCTTAATTGGAAAAAATGAATTGGGTACTCTAAATTTTTTTTAAAAGCCAACTTAATGTTTGAATTCAAGTCAACTCAGTTTACAAAGTTGCAGGGGTCCACAGTGGACGGTATGATGGTTGTAATGAGCAGCCGCATTATGCTGAGCCATCAGGGA
This sequence comes from Scyliorhinus torazame, assembly GCF_047496885.1. Lineage (NCBI taxonomy): Eukaryota > Metazoa > Chordata > Chondrichthyes > Carcharhiniformes > Scyliorhinidae > Scyliorhinus > Scyliorhinus torazame. The sequence goes on along the minus strand of NC_092709.1, from coordinate 296,945,085 downwards.
AGCCTGCACATTGCTGTAGAGATAATGATACCAGTTAAATGCAAGCTCAAGTAACCCTAATGCCAATGCATGGCCATGCCAAGGTCATGAAGGAAGTAGCTTTAATTCCCTGTTTTTGCCAGCGATGATGCCCTGATCTCAGCTTGCGTTGCCTGTGGAGCGGGGAGACTTTGCCTCCATCTACCTAATAGGATGATCGAGATCAAAAACCCACAGTGGGTGCCAAACCGCAATCCTCCACTCCACATGGCAACCAGCCAGGGCTCAAACATGAAAACAACTGCAAACCTGTGTACAAGATGAACATCTGATGGGAAGGTCGTTGGCAGTCCAACATGAATTCTAAATGAGATTTACTGGTTGCATGTTCAGACTAAAAATCCAACCTGTCAAAGCAGAAGTTGAAGTTGTGCCCGGGCATGACTGAACGAGAAACAAGACTATTTTGAATCGGGTATTGAACTCATTCCAAGCATTTAGGGAAACTTTTGGCTTGACTAAGTAGTAATCATTCTTATTTGTCTGCGGATCCAGATCAAATTCTATTGGACATGGAATTCCCCTTTTCAATTACTTTCAATGCAGAGAATTTCTTACGCAAAGTTTATACTTTGTTCTTTCTGAACAAAACATTACTGTGGAGACTAGACTCTGATTAGGAAGCATTGCCTAATCTTCTTACATAGCTTTATTTGCAATTCAGGCTCTTCATTATGTGCAACATTCGTGCCACCCAAGTGCCAGGCAATGACCATCTCCAATAGGAGAGACCACAAAGTGGGTCTTAGTTCGCCAGATGCTTTGGGGTGAGTGTAACAACATTCTGCCATAGTGCTGTGCTGCTCCTGATACGCTGTACACCTCTCTTTCCCCCATCTCTGAGATGGTTTTCATGGACAGCATCATGCTGCTGGGCCCATCGAACCTCCTGGGTCACTGAGTTGGATCAGTACTGCGCCTGGGGATGAAGAATGCAGGAGTCTCCTCCCCCAGCTCCACTTACCACTGTCTATTTGGACAGCACTGTGCATTGGGACTCATTCAGTTACCTCAACAAAGGTCTGAATTTCAATTGGGGGTGGAGCGCAAAGTGAGGAGGTGAGGGAAGGTGGCAAAGACAAGGGGGGCAATGTGGAAGGATGGCTGTGCACGGAAGTGAGGAAGGGGAGGGCTCACAATGGCAGGTAGAGGAGCAAGGAGATGGATGAAGAAGACCAACAATGGAAGGCAGAGGGAAGACCATGGGGAGGGAAGTTGGACCCCGACTGCATGAAAAGCTCACAAACAAGGGGATCAACGGGATACCACATCATTTACTGGGAGGAGATGAATGAAGACTGCAGATGCAGTGAGTAGAGGTCCAAGCAGGGCATGGGCACCTCGCAGGTGGTGGACTTGGGGCAAGATGGCAGAGTCAAGGAACAGACTTCCTCTTGAGGCTACCAAACTTTTCCCTCTGGGTTGCTGACATCCTGCATGGTCTGGTGAAGTCAGGTAGGCTGGACAGAGTTATAAGTGTGCTGGACTGGTATTTAAATATGGCGCCGGGACCTTCAAACCCATCAGTTAAGGTCAGGCAGACAAATCAGCTGCCAGCCCGCCAGGAGAGTCGGGGGAAAACTTGCGTAATGAGATTCTAAGTGCGGAATCTGGCACGGGATCCTGCCATTCGGGTCAAGGGACTAGGCACAGCCAGAGCTGCCCACCTCAAAATAGGAGAATTCCATTCCATGTCTTGCTTGAGGCCTTCATTGCAACATCGATTCTGGTTGTCCAGGGTGCTTCCACCTGCTTATGGTCTGTGCCAACTATTCTGCTGTTGCAGTGGCATGGTTGAAATGATATCATGGTTGTGTTGTAATTCACCGACTGACCACTAGGAGTCTCATTAGTATATGAGTGAATGTTAGAGTCAGGTGACCTCGGACTGACTAGGGAGCTGGGAGAGAGGTAGTGGTCTGTGTATGTTCATACTGTTATTTGTCTGTTGTTTTGTATATTTTTGACCCACAGTTAATGTTAAGAAACCATTTATAGCTTTAGCTGCAAGTGTTCTTGTAATATAAATCAGGCTATCTGACAAAAACATTACAATGGTCATCGTGGCATCTTTATGATTCTCCTCTTCAAGCTGGTGGGTTCCATGTTGATAGTGGGAATCTGCAAGAAACCCATGCAACAGCCACAATATATCATTTTATATAACGCCCAAAAACACAACTGGGAATGTCTCTTTGGAAAATAATGTAAATGTTCTGTGCAGATAAAAATGCTTGCATCTATATTGCACGTTAACACTTGTATACATTACAAAGCCTTTGGCTTTGATCTTTAAGTCATCTTTGTCTACAGGAATAGTGCCAGAAGACTGGAGGATAGCAAATATTGTCCCCTTGTTCAAGAAGGGGAGACAACCCCGGTAACTATGGACCAGTGAGCCTTACTTCTGTTGTGGGCAAAATCTTGGAAAGATTTATAAGAGATAGGATGTATAATCATCTGGAAAGGAATAATTTGATTAGAGATAGTCAACATGGTTTTGTGAAGGGTAGGTCGTGCCTCACAAACCTTATTGAGTTCTTTGAGAAGGTGACCAAACAGGTGGATGAGGGTAAAGCAGTTGATGTGGTGTACATGGATTTCAGTAAAGCGTTTGATAAGGTTCCCCACGGTAGGCTACTGCAGAAAATACAGAGGCATGGGATTCAGGGTGATTTAGCAGTTTGGATCAGAAATTGGCTAGCTGGAAGAAGACAAAGGGTGGTGGTTGATGAGAAATGTTCAGACTGGAGTCCAGTTACTAGTGGTGTACCACAAGAATCTGTTTTGGGGCCATTGCTGTTTGTCATTTTTATAAATGACTTGGAGGAGGGCGGAGAAGGATGGGTGAGTAAATTTGCAGATGACACTAAAGTCGGTGGGTTGTTAAGAAGGCGTGTGTTAGCTTTTATTGGTAGAGGGATTGAGTTTCGGAGCCATGAGGTCATGTTGCAGCTGTACAAAACTCTGGTGCGGCCGCATTTGGAGTATTGCGTGCAATTCTGGTCGCCGCATTATAGGAAGGATGTGGAAGCATTGGAAAGGGTGCAGAGGAGATTTACCAGAATGTTGCCTGGTATGGAGGGAAGATCTTATGAGGAAAGGCTGAGGGATTTGAGGCTGTTTTCGTTAGAGGGAAGAAGGTTAAGAGGTGACTTAATTGAAGCATACAAGATGGTCAGAGGATTGGATAGGGTGGACAGTGAGAGCCTTTTTCCTCGGATGGTGATGTCTAGCATGAGGGGACATAGCTTTAAATTGAGGGGAGATAGATATAAGACAGATGTCAGAGGTAGGTTCTTTACTCAGAGAGTATTAAGGGCGTGGAATGCCCTGCCTGCAACAGTAGTGGACTCGCCAACACTAAGGGCATTCAAATGGTCATTGGATAGACATATGGATGATAAGGGAATAGTGTAGATGGGCTTTAGAGTGGTTTCACAGGTCGGCGCAACATTGAGGGCCGATGGGCCTGTACTGCGCTGTCATGTTCTATGTTCTATATTCTATGTTCTCGCAAAACTCCTTATTCGGTACTTTGATGACTGTATTTCGGCTAGTTCCTGCTCTCGCCCAGAACTGGAAAACCTCATCAATTTTGCTTCCAATTTTCACTCTTCTCTCACCTTCACATAATCCATTTCTGACAGGGCGCTTCCCTTCCTTGACTTCTCCGTCTCTGTTTTCGGGATATGCTATCTCCTATTGTATTCATTATAAACGCACAACTCTCACAACTACCGTGACTGCTCTTCCTCACACTCTGCTCCCTATAACAACTCCATTCCATTAAGTTCCTTTGTCTCTGTTGCATTTGTGGTCCCCTGAAAAACCACTTCATTCAAGGGGTACTAGGGATGGGCAACAAATGAAGGCCTCATCAGCGATGCGCCCATATTCCATGAAAGAATAAATATTAAAAATAGCCAGTCGGATGCCAAATCAAAAACCTCTGCTGAGCAATGTCACGGTCTGCAACACTGCATGCTTCCAGCACAGATGTCCTCCACCCATGCTGAAGGCCTCACCAACGTGGTGTTCCACCCAGGCTGTGATGGAAATGGATGGTAGAGGTCACTTTTTGAGTCTCCAGCCCTTCCATAGTGCTGATACCAGCGGTACTACGGAACCAAATTTTGTGGCCATTTTGTCATAAAGCTAAAGCATATTTGGAAACTGTGTCTATTTGCGGATAATATGGTATGTTGCATAACCTTTGAAGCGGGATAGGCCAAATTGCTTCCACAGATGGTAAGAACAGTTATAGAACCATAACGAGAGAATTACTAATAGTTTAGCACAGCAGTTGTGTAATAATATTTCCTGCTAGACGAGGCGATAGGTTAGGTTAGCATCTACTATAAGGTTTACATTTTATTTTACATCACCCATTTTTCTGTTCTTCCGCTGTTTAGTATGATTGTTTGACAAATAAAGCCAAAGATTAATTTTAATGTTGTGTTATTCTGTCACTTTCCAAAGCCAAGGATGACCTTGTGAGATCGTGTGATGAAGAAATTCCTATTTCATTGGCTGGGATAAAATTATAAATTCTGCTTCAGCGGGAACTAAGGAATATTACAAATAAATGAGTAATGTCACAGCCGATTCCAACTCCTGCCAATCAGTGGTGTCTGCTATGTTGGGAGTTTGCCGTTAAGATTTAAATTTAATTAGCCTGGCTCCAGAAACTACTCTGGGATCAGCGAATGTCTTTACAGGTGGGCACAAATAGCACCCTGGCACGCTTCCACTCAGGATTTAGTTGAGCAGCAAAACTTAGGCTCGGCAAATCTGAGCTTATGCTGCTGAGCGCTCACAAGCATCCAATTTTTTTTACCAGATAACTGGGCAGCAATCAAAAGTGGTAGCCCTGGTTAATTTTGCTCTCCTCTATCCTTATCACCAATTCGGCTGGGAACTGCTCGCATTAGCTGGTGCTGGAGAGCTGTCAGCCTCTGATTGGCTGGCAGCACCAAGGGTTTTGCCCCGGAAGTGTTAGGTAGGATAGGCAGGCAGCAGTTGTAGTTTATCTCTGTTATGGGTCTCCACAATATTTAAAGATGGCTTGAAGGCCTCACGTAGGAAAAGCCCCTCACTCCCCCAACCCACGGCCTGGGGTGACCCCCGACCTGGAACGTCTGACCAATCCCCTGAGGGGACCCCCACCCCCACCCCCTTGAGGACTGGGGCAGTAGTTTGAGTGCCCTTCAGCTACATGCCCAATAATGGAAACGGCTACTACCCTCCTCAGATCCCCTCAGCAGCCCCTGTGCCAGTTTCACATTTTAAAAAATGAGTACTAAACAATGAGTACTCACTTCCCCCAAACCATCTGGACTAAAAAAAATGAGTACTAAACGGGTGGAACAAACCATTACAAGGGGACATAAATTTAAGGTGAAAGGTGGAAGATATAGGAGGGATATCAGAGGTAGGTTCTTTACCCAGAGAGTAGTAGGGGCTGGAATGCACTTCCTGTGGAAGTAGTTGAGTCGGAAACATTAGGGACCTTCAAGCAGCTATTGGATAGGTACATGGATTACGGTAAAATGATATAGTGTAGATTTATTTGTTCTTAAGGGCAGCACGGTAGCATTGTGGACAGCACAATTGCTTCACAGCTCCAGGGTCCCAGGTTCGATTCCGGCTTGGGTCACTGTCTGTGCGGAGTCTGCACGTCCTCCCCGTATCTGCATGGGTTTCCTCCGGGTGCTCCGGTTTCCTCCCACAGTCCAAAGATGTGCAGGTTAGGTGGATTGGCCATGATAAATTGCCCTTAGTGTCCAAAATTGCCCTTGGTGTTGGGTGGAGGTGTTGAGTTTGGGTGGGGTGCTCTTTCCAAGAGCCGGTGCAGACTCAGGGGGCCGAATGGCCTCCTTCTGCACTGTAAATTCAATGACAATCTATGATTAATCTAGGACAAAGGTTCGGCACAACATCGTGGGCCGAAGGGCCTGTTCTGCGCTGTATTTTCTATGTTCTATGTTCTATGTCCATGAGACTTTTCGCTGGGGAGCCCAATAATTTCTGGAAGACCTTTACATTCAACTTCAATCTCGCTAATGAACTGGAAATTGGTACTAATTGGGGTTAATGATGTATTCGCCATAGCACCCATGTGTTATGACAAATCAGAGCTGCAAAATGAAGATCAGACCGCCAGACCGCTCCAATGTAGATGACATCTCCAAAGTATATATGTTTTAAAACATGTATTTGTTCATGTGATGTTGGCATCATTGGCAAGGTTCATTTATTGCCTGTTCCAAATTGCCCACTCTCATCTCCCCTCTGGAATTCAGTTGTTTTACCCATCTGGACAGATGCAAGAATGCCAAATTTCAAAGAGAACAACAATTTATCCTACATGAGAAAAGGGGGCGGATTGGTTAAAGCAAAATACTGCATATGCTTGAAACCTGAAATAAAAATATAAGGGTCATATGGACTCTAAATGTTAACTGTGTTTTTCTCTCCACAGATGCTGCCAGACCTTTTGAGTTTATCCAGCATTTCTGTTTTTAGTGCTGATTGGTTGGTGAGTTGGCTCTGATTGGTCGAGATGTTGCAGATGACACCCTATTGCATTCCAACAATTTCTAGTTTCCTGGCCTAACTGTGTCCTCTCCGCTATGAACGTCCAATACGTCCAATGCTCCACGACAGCCTGAGGGTGCTTCACTTTTTTCTTGAACGGAGGCCAAAACAATCTCTATCCCTGTCCCCACCCCCACCTGCCTGGCTGAACTCATTGAACAATTTCTCCTTTAACTTGCCTCACTTCCCCCAAATAAACATTGTTGCTATGGGTACCCGCATGAGACTTGTTCTGCCTGCCTTTTTGTGGGGTACATAGAACATTCCTTATTACAGCCCTACACAGGATTCCTCCCTCGCAAAACTCCTTATTCGGTACTCTGATGACTGTATTTGGGCTATTTCCTGCTCTCGCCCAGAACTGGAAAACTTCATCATTTTTGATTCCAATTTTCACTCTTCTCTCACTTTCACATAATCCATTTCTGACACGTCTCTTCCCTTCCTTGACTTCTCCGTCTCTGTTTTGGAGGGTATGCTATCTCCTATTGTATTCATTATAAACGCACAACTCCCAGAACTACCGTGACTGCTCTTCCTCACACTCTGCTCCCTATAACAACTCCATTCCATTAAGTTCCTTTGTCTCTGTTGCATTTGTGGTCCCCTGAAAAACCACTTCATTCAAGGGGTACTAGGGACGGGCAACAAATGAAGGCCTCATCAGCGATGCGCCCATATTCCATGAAAGAATAAATATTAAAAATAGCCAGTCGGATGCCAAATCAAAAACCTCTGCTGAGCAATGTCACGGTCTGCAACACTGCATGCTTCCAGCACAGACGTCCTCCACCCATGCTGAAGGCCTCACCAACGTGGTGTTCCACCCAGGTGTGATGGAAATGGATGGTAGAGGTCACTTTTCGAGTCTCCAGCCCTTCCATAGTGCTGATACCAGCGGCACTACGAAACCAAATTTTCTGGCCAATTTGTCATAAAGCTAAAGCATATTTGGAAACTGTGTCTATTTGCGGATAATATGGTATGTTGCATAACCTTTGAAGAGGGATACGCCAGATTGCTTCCACAGATGGTAAGAACAGTTATAGAACCATAACGAGAGAATTAGCAATAGTTTAGCACAGCAGTTGTGAAATAATATTTCCTGCTAGATGAGGCGATAGGTTAGGTTACCATCTACTATAAGGTTTACATTTTATTTTACAGCATCTATTTTTTTGTTCTTCCGCTGTTTGGTATGATTGTTTGACAAATAAAGCCAAAGATTAATTTTAATGTTGTGTTATTCTGTCACTTTCCAAAGCCAAGGATGACCTTGTGAGATCGTGTGATAAAGAAATTCCAATTCTCCCGACTTCATTGGCTGGGATAAAATTATAAATTCTGCTTCAGCACGAGTAAAACCTCTGTCTGGAGCTTATAGTTCATCAATTAAAGAAACACGGGAACTAAGGAATATTACAAATAAATGAGTAATGTCACAGCCGATTCCAACTCCTGCCAATCAGTGGTGTCTGCTATGTTGGGAGTTTGCTGTTAAAATTTAAATTTAATTAGCCTGGCTCCAGAAACTACTCTGGGATCAGCGAATTTCTTGACAGGTGGGCACAAATAGCACCCTGGCACGCTTCCACTCAGGATTTAGTTGTGCAGCAAAACTTAGGCTCGGCAAATCTGAGCTTATGCTGCTGAGCGCTCACAAGCATCCAATTTTTTTTTACCAGATAACTGGGCAGCAATCAAAAGTGGCTAACTTTGCTCTCCTCTATCCTTATCACCAATTTGGCTGGTGCTGGAGAGCTGTCAGCCTCTGATTGGCTGGCAGCACCCTGTGATGGGACCACTTGTCGCTGAGGGCAGAGGTCATGCCCCACTCAATTAATGGCCAGTTGTCTGTTTAATTCCCACAGGACAGCTGCCGGGTTCATGGGCGGGATTACCCCACCTTTTTTCTGGGAATTGGGGGGTGGGGCGTGTGTGGTGGCGAGGGGTTGGAGGGAGGATTGGGGCTGGGGACTCAGCTGAATCCAGCTTGTGGTCAGAATTCTGAGCTCCTAACAGGACAAACCTCTCTGTCTGCTTCATGAACCATTCAACAGGGGATATGGAGCAGCACCATAGATCACAGAATTTACAGTGCAGAAGGAGGCTATTCGGCCCATCAAGTCTGCACCGGCCCTTGGAAAGAGCATCCTACCCAAGCCCACACCTTCACCCTATCCCCATAACACTGTGACCCCACCCAACTTTTTTGGGCACTAAGGGCAATTTAGCATGGCGAATGCACCTAACCTGAACATCTTTGGACTATGGGATGAAACCAGAGCACCCGGAGGAAATCCACGCAGACACGGGGAGAACGTGCAGACTCCGCACAGACAGTAACCCAAGCCAGGAATCGAACCTGGGACCCTAGAGCTGTGAAGCAACTGTGCTAACCACTATGCTACCATGCTGCACCACTCTGCTATCTGATAGCCCATCACCTACTGTATCAACTGTGGCTCAGAGGAACAGATAGTCTCGCAGGACAGGCTGTAACAGTTCCGGGCCTCAAAGGCTTGGCTTTAGGATGTACCAACTGACCATTGGAGCCAGCAGAATGGACTGACTGACAGGCAACAGTGATGGCATTAGTGGAATGGCAGGAGTTGATTGTGAATGCTGCTATCCTGAGTGAGGGCACCAGGTCCATGGAGCTTCTGCCATTCCCCCAGGGCGGTGACTCAGCAATCCTAGTCATCTGTCAGAGGACAGATAACTGGGCTGCTGTGTCACTCTGGAAGCCATTTTGATCCCTGTAATCCACACAGTGACAGTTATCTGACCTTGCATGACAGCCGTCTGAACTTCCACTGCAGAACTGTGTCTTCTTATGAACTCGGAGACATCAGTCATCAGATGCATCATGGTTGGGTCCACAAGCTTTGTTCCAAGTCAAAAAGTCTGATCTTCAAGCTCTGTGCAAAGCTCTGTGCCAGACTCCTCCATTCTCTCTGACATTGAATGCAGGTTTTTGACAGGCTCCTCAGTGCACATCCATCAGTGTTCTTCTGTAACCTGACCATCAAAGTTCTCATCTGGAACCATTCTCTTGAATCCTTTCTGCATTCTCTCCACTGCCTTTGAGGGGGAAGATCTGACTGATGGCAAGAGGCAAGGTTGAGAAGGCAGGGCCTTCATGAATTACCTCAGTCGGTACAGGAATTGAACCCGTGCTGTTGGCCTCACGCTGCACCATGAACCAGCTATCCAACTGAGCTAAACCAGCCTCCTACTCAATGCTCCTATCATGAACACTTAGGATACTGAATGCTTCATTAACTGTCAGCCTGTCCTACCACATCAATGACATATGCACATGTACACCCAGGTCCCTATGCTCCTGCACCCCCTTCAGGGTTGTACCCTTTATTTTCTCTCCATGTTCCTCCTGTCAAAGGAATCACTTCACATTTCTCTGCATTGTCCTTCATCGACCATTTGTCCACCCATTCCACCAACCTGTTCTACACTGTCTTCACAGTTTCCAATGCTCCCAGGTTACATTTCATCCACACATTTTGAAGTTGTGCCATGTGCAGCAAGGTCTAGGTCATTAATAGATATTGGGAAAAAAACAAGGATCCTTGAGGAGTTCCCTTGGGGAACTCCACTGCAAACCTTCCTCCAGCCTGAAAAACATCAATGAACTGCAATTCTTTGTTTTGTATCATTCAGTCAATTTTTTATCCATGTTACTGCGGTGCATTTTATTCCATAAGTTATAATTTTGCTCACATCTTTGTTGTGTGGCACAATGAATTCTGGAAGTCCATGTACACCACTGTTATGGGCCAGAGTTTAGAGAACCCCAAAGTATATCATGGAGTTCACCTGACCCACAACTTTTACTAGATTGTGGTATGGGGAGCACACGGCCCACTCTACAGGTGTGGTACAGCAGAAATGGAATAGTATTTTTTTAAAGCAAAACAATGTTTATTCTATGAACTCAAGTTAACCTTTTTAAAAACATACAGTGCACATCTTCGCAACCATCAATTCAAATACAACCCCCAAAGAATAGAACACTAAGTAATGCTTAAGCTGTCCTTTTAACATACATAAGACTTAAAACAGAAAGACATCAGGTTTAAATTCGCTACTGCGAACAGTTATTAGTTTTAAATCACCAAAGGATCGATTTACAATCTTTAGATTACAGAGAGAGAGACTCATACACCTTCTGGCTGTGACTGCAGCTGTCCCGCTCTGAAAACAAAACTAAAACACATCCTGCAGCAAACAGCCTAAAACGAAAGTAAAACAGACAGCCCAGCTCCACCCACACTCTGACATCACTGATAAACACCCATTTCTTAAAGGTACATTTTTTAAACACCCATTTCTTAAAGGTACTCTCACATGATACCACATCAACAGCATCACCCTCATTAACCCTCTTTGTTACCTCTTTAAAAAAACTGCAGCAAGTTAGTTAAACATGATTTTCCCTTAATAAATCCATGCTGGCTTTCCTTAATTGACTCACATTCATAAGTTCATAAGATATAGGAGCTGAATTAGGCCATTCAGCCCATCGAGTCTGCTTCACCATTGATATACACCAGCTGATATATTCCTCATCTGTTACCTACAATGCTACAGACCATGAGCTGGATTGCAAAATCAGCCAGAGTATCTCCTCTCTAGAACACATGATCTAGGAGCAAGATTAGGCAAATTAGCCTCCCGAGCCTAACACCCTCAATGTGATCATGGCTGATCCCACCCTGGTCTCAACTCCCCTATCCTACCCGTTCTCCATAACCCTTCAATCCATTACCAATTAAAAATCTGTCTAACTCCTCCTTAAATCTTTTCACTGTCCCAGCATCAATCGCACTCTGGGTAGCGAATTTCACAGATTTAAAACTCTTTTGGGAGAAGTAGTTTCTCCTCAAATCTGTTTTAAAATTGCTACCTCTTATTCTAAGATGACCTCTCATTTTAGAATGCCCCACAAGAGGAAGCATCTGCCCCATGACTACTTTGGGCAGCACGGTAGCATTGTGGATAGCACAATTGCTTCACAGCTCCAGGGTCCCAGGTTCGATTGCGGCTTGGGTCACTGTCTGTGCGGAGTCTGCACATCCTCCCTGTGTGTGCGTGGGTTTCCTCCGGGTGCCCCGGTTTCCTCCCACAGTCCAAAGATGTGCAGGTTAGGTGGATTGGCCATGATAAATTGCCCTTAGTGTCCAAAATTGCCCTTAGTGTTGGGTGGAGGTGTTGACCTTGGGTGGGGTGCTCTTTCCAAGAGCTGGTGCAGACTCGATGGGCCGAATGGCCTCCTTCTGCACTATAAATTCTATGATACTTTTTAGCATCTTCTATACCTCGATTTGATCTTCCCTCATTCTTCTAAACTCTGGAGAGTATAGGCCTAAACTGTTCAATCCCTCTTCATATGACAAACCCCTCATCTCTGGAATCAATCGAGTGACTCTCCTCTGAACTGCCTCCAAAGCCACTACATGTTTCCTCAAATAAGGGGACCAAAACTGTGCACAATACTCCAGGTGTAGTCTCACCAACGCCTTGTATAGGTGCAACAACACTTCCTTACCTTTGCACTCAATTGCTTTTGCTATAAACAACACAGTTTCAAGACTCCTCTCCCCAGCATACTCCTGGCAAACATCCAAGCGATGGAAAACAAGCTGGACGAACTTAACGCTAGACTTACCTCTCAGAGGGAAGTAAGAGACTGCTGTGTGCTCTATTTCACAGAGACATGGCTCACGCCTGCCTCACCGAACCGTGCCATACAACTGTGCCAGGGTGGGATCTGCCATGATCACATTGAGGGTGTTCGGCTCGAGAGGCTAATTTGCCTAATCCTGCTCCTAGATCATGGCTGGGATTCTCCAATCCCGCGGCCAAGTTCTGGTGCCGGCGTGAAAAGCGGCGCCAACCACTCCAGCGTCAACGGTCCCCGATAATCAGGAATGCTCCCCTTCCGAGGGGGCTAGGTCGGCGCTGGAGTGGTCCCCGCAGCTCCAGCCAGCGCGAGTTTGCGCATGCGCGGAATGGCCGGCGTGATTCTGCGCATGCGCATGGGTTCCCGTCTCCGCACCGGCCCCGAGCAATATGGTGGAGCACTACAAGAGCCCGGCGCGGAGGAACATAGGCCCCCATGGAACCCGCCCGCCCGCCGATTGATAGGCTCCGATCGCAGGCCAGGCCACCATGGTGGCCCCCCCCACCCCCCCACCGGGTTGGATCCCCCCGCCCCACCTCCAGGACGGCCCCCGCAGATACACCTTCCAGGTCCCGCCGTGTGGAACCTGAGAACCCACGACGGCAGGACTCTGCTGAACTCAGCGGGCACTTGGCCCGTCGAGGCCCGGAGAATCGGCAGGCGGGCCGCTTTCAACCGGCGCGCCGTTATCCTGCTGGCACCCAGGAATCGGCACCGGAGAATCGGTAAGCCGGCGTCGGGGTAGTGGGACGCGATTCTCGCGTGTCCCCGGGGATTCTCCAACCCGGCGTGAGGTCGGTGAATCCCAGCCCATGTGTTCCAGAGAGGAGATACTCTGGCTGGTTTTGCAATCCCCCTCATCGTCTGGAGCATAGTAGGTAACAGGTGAGGAATATATCAGCCTTGACAGAATGTGGAACAGACTCGGTGGGCTGAATGGCCTAATGCAGTTCCTATATCTTATGACCTTATGAATGTGAGTGTATGTGCTTGGATGTGGCAACACTGGCGGACCTACTGCTCCCCGGACCTGGAATACCTGACCGTGAAGTCCCGCCCGTACTACCTTCCACCTAAGTTCACTTCAGCCATTATCCCACCCCAGGCAGAAGTGAAGAAATCGTTGGACGAACTGTACACAGTTATTAATACCAATGAAACAGAACACCCGGAGGCCTTGTTCATCGTGGCTGAGGACTTCAACAAGGTCAACCTCGAGTGTGTATTACCAAAATTCCACTAACACATCTCCTGTCCCACCAGGGGCGACAACACTCTCAATGACTGCTACACAAAAATTAAGGGTGTCTACTGATCTATCCCCCGACCGAACTTCGTAAAATCGGACAGTAAGACGGTGCTCCTTCTGCTGGCATACAAGCAGAAACTTAAGCGGGAGAATCCTGTGAAGAAGATCATGCAGTGCTGGTCCGAGGTTACAGAAGAGCTCCTACGTGACTGCTTGGAGTCAGTGGACTGGTCCATATTTAAAAACTCAGCGACCAACCTAAACGAGTATGCCACCACTGTCACAGACTTTATCAGCAAATGGGTGGACGACTGCAGGAAACCATGTCTTAATCGGAAGATTGACTCCTACTGAAGGACAGGTCTGAGGCGTTCAAGTCAGGCGACCCTGACCTGTACAAGAAATCCAGGTACGACCTTTGCAAAGTCATCAGAGATGCCAGATGCAATATCAGACCAAGCTAGAGTCACAGACTAGCATTACAGACTCTCGTTGGTTGTGGTAAGGCTTAAAAAACATAACGGGCTACAATAAGAAGCTGAACAGAATCTCCGGCAGCAGCGCATCCCTCCCCGATGAACTCAATGCATTCTATACTCGGTTCGAGCAAGAAACCATCAAACCGCTACCGCCTGCCCCAGAAGCCCCTGAGACACCCATACCCACCGTCACAGCTTCCGAAGTCAGAACGGCCTTCTTGAAATTGAACCCTCGGAAGACGATGGGTACGGACGATGTCCCTGGTCGTGCGCTCAGAACCTGTGCGGGTCAGTTGGCAGATGTGTCTGCGGACATCTTCAACCTCTCCCTACTGTTCCTGTGCTGTATTGTTCTTTGTTCTTCAGGGTTTATGCCAAAGGCAGTATCATTTTTTAAAAAAAATAATATTTTATTCAGATATTTGAAAAATTTTATAACAGGAACAAAAACAATGACATCAACATGGTAAAATATATATTTCCCCTCCCAGCCCAATCTTCACGCACCTCAACCATACAACAACAATCCGCCCACCCCCCCCCACCCCGCAACACCCCCTCCCCCACCCCCGTTGGAATACTGCATCTGCTGACATTTTTAATTTTCCCCGAGAATGTCGACGAACGGCTGCCCCTCCGGGAGAACCCTAACATTGACCCTCTTAAGGCAAACTGAGAAACCCAGCCATGTCACTAACCCAGGTCTCCACATTTGGGGGCTTCGAGTCCCTCCACATTAATAAGATCCGTCTCCGGGCTACCAGGGATACAAAGGCCAGGATGTCGGCCTCTTTCGCCCCCTGAACCCCTGGATCTTCCAACACCCCAAAGATCGCTACCTCTGGACTCGGCACCACCCATGTTTTTAGCACCATGGACATTGCATTAGCAAAACCCTGCCAAAACCCTCTAAGCTTCGGGCATGCCCAAAACATGTGGACATGATTTGCTGGGCTTCTCGCAAACCTATCCTCTACCCCGAAAAACTTGCTCATCCGAGCCACTGTCATGTGTGCCCAATGGACTACCTGAAATTGTATCAGGCTAAGCCTGGCGCATGATGCGGAGGTATTAACCCTGCTCAGGGCATCCGCCCATAGACCCGCCTCTAACTCTCCTCCTAGTTGGTCCTCCCACTTGCCCTTAAGCTCCTCCACCGGAATTTCCTCCGCCTCCGAAAGCTCCTGGTAAATATCCGATACCTTCCCCTCTCCCACCCAGGTACTGGAAACTACTCTATCCTGTATCCCCCGTGGCGGCAGCAGCGGAAAGGCCGGCACCTGTTTTCTCAGGAAGTCGCGCACCTGCAAATACCTAAAACCATTCCCTGGTGGCAATTTAAATTTATCCTCCAAAGCTTTCAAGCTGGGAAAGCTCCCAGCTATAAATAGATCCCCCATCCTTCTAATTCCTGCCCTCTGCCAACTCCGGAACCCGCCTACCCGGTACAAACCTGTGGTTGTTATAAATCGGGGTCCAAATCGATGCTCCCTCCCCCTTCTTATGCCTCCTCCACTGCCCCCAGATCCTCAGAGCCGCCACTACCACCGGACCTGTGGAGTATCGGGCCGGCGAGAACGGCAGAGGTGCCGTTACCAATGCTCCCAGACTGATGTCTTTACATGACGCCGCCTCCATCCGCTCCCATGCTGATCCCTCCCCAACTACCCACTTCCTAATCATGGCTATATTAGCCGCCCAGTAGTAATTGCAGAGGTTCGGCAGCGCCAACCCACCCTCCCCCCGACTGCGCTCCAGCAACACTATCTTCACTCGCGGGGTTTTACTCGCCCACACAAAGCTCAAAATAACCTTATTCACCCGCTTAAAAAAAGCCTTAGGGATGAAGATGGGGAGGCACTGAAAGACAAACAGAAATCTGGGGAGGAGCGTCATTTTAACGGTCTGTACCCTCCCCGCCAGTGATAGAAGGAACATGTCCCATCTCTTAAAGTCCCCTTCCATTTGTTCTACCAGCCGGGATAGGTTTAACTTGTGTAGTACCTCCCATTTCCGGGCCACCTGGACTCCCAGATATCGAAAGCTCTTCCCTACCATTCTAAGCGGCAGCTCTCCCAGTCTCTTCTCCTGCCCTCTTGCCTGGATCGCAAACATCTCGCTTTTCCCCATGTTCAATTTATACCCCGAAAAATTGCCAAAATACCCTAAGATTCGTATTACTTCCCCCATCCCCTCCAACGGGTCCGAAATGTACAAGAGCTGGTCATCTGCATAGAGTGAGACCCGGTGCTCCATCCCCCCCCCCCCCCGCCCCTTCCCCCCGAACCAGCCCTTTCCAGTTCCTAGAGGCTCTTAATACCATGGCCAATGGCTCTATGGCCAGAGCAAACAGTAACGGGGGGAGGGGGCACCCTTGCCTCGTCCCTTGGTGTAGTTCAAAATACCCCGACCTCAACCGGTTTGTATGCACACTCGCTACTGGTGCCTGATAGAGCATCTGCACCCAGTCATCAAAGCCCTCACCCAAACCCAAACCTTCCCAGCGCCTCCCACAGGTAATTCCACTCCACCCGATCAAAAGCCTTCTCCGCATCCATCGCTACCACAACCTCCGCCTCCTCTCCTTCTGAGGGCATCATAATAACATTTAGAAGCCTTCGAACATTGGCCTTGAGTTGCCTGCCCTTAACAAATCCCGTCTGATCTTCCCCTATCACCCCCGGGACACAGTCCTCTATCCTTGTGACCAGTATCTTAGCCAGCAATTTGGCATCCACATTCAGTAGAGAAATCGGCCTGTATGACCCGCATTGCTTCGAATTCTTCTCCCGTTTCAAGATCAAAGAAATCGAGGCCTGCGACATTGTTGAGGGGAGAACTCCCTTCTCTCTTGCTTTGTTAAATGTCCTCACCAGCAGTGGGCTCAATATCTCTGAAAACGTCTTATAGAATTCCACCGGGTAGCCATCAGGCCCCGGGGCCTTGCCCGACTGCATGCCCTCCAGCCCCTTGATTATTTCCTCAATCTCAATTGGGGCTCCCAGTCCCTCCACCAGGTCCTCCTCCACCCTCGGGAACCTCAACTGATCCAGAAATCGCCTCATCCCCTCCACCCCAGCCGGGGGTTCCGACTCATATAATTTACTATAAAATTCCTTAAACACCTCGTCCACCCCTGCTGGGTCCAGGACAGTATTACCGTCTCTACTCTTTACTCTACCTAGCTCCCTGGCCGCCACTCTTTTCCTGAGCTGGTGCGCCAACATTCTGCTGGCCTTTTCCCCGTACTCATAGATCGCCCCCTAGCCTTCCTCAACTGTTCCACTGCTTTCCCTGTGGTCAAGAGCCGAAATTCAACCTGTAACCTCCGCCGCTCCCTCAGTAGCCCCGCACTCAGGGCCTCCGAGTATCTCCTGTCCACCTGGAGTATCTCCTCCACTAATCTATCCCTCTCAGCCAGTTGCACCTTTTCTCTATGGTCCCGTATCTAGATTAATTCCCCTCTGATTACTGCCTTCAAAGCTCGCCAGACGTCGCTGCAGAGACCTCCCCCGTATCATTTGTTTCCAGGTAGTTCTGGATGGACTTGTTAACCCACCCACAGACCGCCTTGTCCGCTAGCAACCCCACATCCAGTCTCCACAATGGGCGTTGCCCTCTCTCCACACTAACCCGTAGATCCACCCAGTACGGGGCATGATCCGACACTGCGATTGCCGAGTACTCAGTATCCACCACCTTCGGTATTAGCGCCCTGCTCAGAACAAAAAAGTCGATGCGAGAGTATACCTTGTGGACATGTGAAAAAAAGGAAAACTCCTTCGTCCTCGGCCGTGCAAACCTCCATGGGTCTACACCCCCCATCTGTTCCATAAAACCCTTCAATTCCTTTGCCGCAGCTGTCCTCCTCTCTGTCCTGGATTTTGACCGGTCCAATTCCGGATCAATGACTGTGTTGAAGTCCCCTCCCATGATCAGGTTATATGACTCTCAGTCTGGGATCTTACCTAACACCCGCCTCATAAATTCCACGTCGTCCCAATTCGGAGCATATATGTTCACAAGTACCACTCGCACCCTCTCCAGCTTCCCACATTATGTACCTATCCCCCTTGTCTCACACGATTCTCCCTGCCTCGAATGCCACTCGTTTGCTGATCAAGATCGCTACCCCCCTGGTCCAAAGGTAGTATCATGACCGGCACAGGCTTGGAGGGCCAAAGGGCCTGTTCCTGTGCTGTATTGTTCTTTGGGGTTTGGGCCAAGGTAGTATCTTGACTGGTACAGGCTTGGAGGGCTGAAGGGCCTGTCCTGTGCTGCATTATTCATTGTTCTTTGTACTCCGTTCCAAGGTCCCCACCCGCTTCTAGAAGACCACCATTATACCGTGGCCAAAGAAAAACCAGGCAATGTCTATCGTCCGGTGGCCTTGACATCGATCGTAATGAAGTGCTTTGGGAGGTTGGTCATGAGGCACATCAACTCCATTCTCTCAGAATGCCTAGGTCCACATCAACTCACATACCGCTGCAACCGCTCCACAGCAGACGCCATCGCCCTGGCCCTACACTCATCCCTGGAGCATCCCGACAACAAGGACTCTTACATCAGACTCCTATTTATTGACTACAGCTCTGCCTTCAACACCATAATCCCAGTCAAGCTCATATCAAAGCGCTAAACCTAGGACTTGGTTCCCCACTCTGCAACTGGATCCTCGACTTTCTGACCCATAGATCACAATCAGTAAAGATAAACAACAACACCTCCTCCACGATAGTCCTCAATACTGGGGCCCCGCAATGCTGCGTACTTAGCCCCCTACTATACTCCCCATAGACACCCGACTGTGTGGCAAAATTTGGTTCCAACTCCCTCTACAAGTTTGCTGAAGACACGACCATAGTGGGTCGGATCTCAGCCAACTATGAGTCAGAATACAGGAAGGAGATAGAGAACCTAGTGGAGTGATGTAATGACAGCAATATTTCCCTTAATGTCAGCAAAATTAAAGAGTTAGTCATTGACTTCAGGAAGCAACGTATTGTACATACCCCTGTCTGCATCAATGGGGCCTAGATGGAGATGGTTGACAGCTTCAAATTCCTAGGTATGCACATCACCAAATATTTGTCCTGGACCACCCACGTTGACGCTACAACCAAGAAAGCACAACAGCGCCTATACTTCCTCAGGAAACTAAGGAAATTCGGCATGTCCACATTGACTCTTACCAACTTTATCAGACGCACTATAGAAAGCACCTACCTGGCTGCATCACAGCCTTGTATGGCAACTGCTCGGCCCAAGACCACAAGAAACTACAGTCATGAACGCAGCCCAGTCCATCACACAAACCTGCCTCCCATTCATTGACTCTGTCTACACCTCCCACTGCCTTGGGAAAGTGGGCAGCATAATCAAAGATCCCTCCCACCCGGCTTACTCACTCTTCCAACGTCCTCCATCGGGCAGGAGATACAAAAGTCTGAGAACACGCACAAACAGACTCAAAAACAGCTTCATCCCCGCTGTTACCACACTCCTAAACAACCCTCTTATGGACTGATCTGATCTCTTCACATATCTTGTCTACCGAGTAGCACTACACTCCTCTTTGCTTCAGCTGATGTCTGGGTCTATGTATTTACATTGTGTTTGCCCTGTTACGTATTTTCTTTTCATGTACGGTATGATCTGTCTGAGCTACATGCAGAACAATACTTTTCACAGTACCCCGGTAATCGTGACAATAAACAAATCCAACATCCAACATTCCATTTGCTTTCCTTATTATCTGCTGCACCTGCATGCTAGTTTTCTGTGACTCATGCGCAAGGACACCCAGATCCCTCTGCATTGGAGCACCCCGAAGTCTCCCCATTTAGATAATGTCTTCCCATTTGTCCAACCAAAATGCATGACCTCACACTTATCCACGTTAAACCATGTCTGCCACATTTTGGCCCACTCTCCTGACCTATCCAAATCCATTTGTAAGGCTCTTATTTCCTTATTGCAACTTACTGTTGTTGCTGATTTTGCCTTAGTTTAATTGCTCTGTTTTATCACCTTTGCTCTTGAGTCGCCAGGTACCTTTATGATACCGCCATGTGGGTTCAAGTCCGATTAATGATCAATAGTCCAATACACCGATTGGTAAGATTTAAATCAACGCACATTTATTATACACAGTAATCACTACTCATGCATAATTTCTATGTTTAAGCTACTTCTACAACTAACAGGCCAATACTTAACTTGGAACTGGCCCACCAGGTCAGAGAAACAAATGGCCTTTCGTTCAGGTTCTGAGCCTGCGGGATTCGAAGTTGGTACAGATTGATAGCTAGGAGCGCCTATCTCGTAGCGAGCGTTGGAGTAAGACTTACAGTTTTCGACCAGCTGCTGAAGAGTGAGGAGCTGGCGAAGCGGTGGTGAAGAGCTGAAGAGCTGGGGAAGAGCTGGAAAAGAGAGCGACTTGAACTTGGGGCTCAATTCTTATAGTCCCCCGTGGCTTCCCGCCTTTCAGGGCGCACCCTGTACCTGGTCACAAGTGATTGGACTTTGTACCAATCACTTGGTTTGATTTTCTCCAATGCTGGAGCGGTTCCCTGATCGAGGGGCGGTCTTGAGGTGGTCGTTCACCTCCTTTTGTGTAGGCTCCTGCTGGCGCCGAAGAGTCTGGTTTTGCTTTGTGTGTCTAAATGTTGCTTATTGTTCCCGGGGATTGCTCATTAGTATGCAGATGGCTGGTGTTTTGTTATGCTGATAGTTGCTGGTATCGAACTTGTCTGGCCTTTCCAGAGGTAAATACACACTCAACCTGCAGCTGCTCGTTTGTGTCCTGTTGGCTGACTTTCCCATCAGCCTTTGCCGTTCGCCATTTTAAATCGGGAGTTGGCCATTTTAAGTGGCTACACTGTCTCACCTATTTTTTTGTCATCTGCGAATTTGACTATAGTACCTTCTATCCCTGTACCCAAGTCGTTAATATAGATTGTGAATCGCTGGGGCCCAGGGACCGAACCCTGTGGCACCCCACTTGTTACGTCTTGCCATCCAGAAAAAGACCCATTTATCCTGACTCTCTGTCTCCTGTCCGTTAGCCAATCTTCTATCCAAGCTGGAAGGAGATCTCACCTTGTGAATTAACCTTCTGTGCGACACCTTACCAAACACCTTCCGGATGTTCAGATTTGCTACATCTACAGGATTTCAATTAATCACTTGCTTGTTACATCTTTGAAGAACTCAAGCAAATTAGTCAAACATGATTTGCCCTTCATAAGACCATGCTGACTCTGATGGATAGCACTTTGGTTTTCCAATTATCTATTACGTCCTTGATAATTGATTCTAACAATTTTCCAACAACAGATGTTAAACTAACTGGTCTGTAATTTCCCACATTCTGCCTCGCTCCCTTTTTTCATCCATGTGACTATTAATTTCATCTCAAATTATCATTTCTTGAAGCTTTCCCACCATAGAGGTTAAACTGACAGTTGCTGAGCTTATTTTTACACTCCTTATTTGAACAATTTGCAATTGTCCAGTCACAGGAGCATAGGGAATAGAAGAAGGAGTAGGTTCCTCGAGCCTGCTCCACCATTCAACTAGGTCACAGTTGATTACCTACCTCAATGTCATGTTCCTGCACTATCGCCATATCCCCTGATATATCTAATAGCCAGTCCTCTGGCACCACTCCTTAGTCTAAGGAAGATTGGAAAATTATGGCCAGTGCCTCTGCAATTTCCACCCTCTCTTCGCTCAGCATCTTTCTATCTTTCATCCCATCTATGCTTCTAAAGGATATTGAGGGGTTCAGGGTCCGGCTATTGAGTTGGATGATCGGCCATGATCATAATGAATGGGGGAGCAGGCACAAAGGGCTGAATGGCCTCCTCCTGCCCTGGTTTTCTATGTTTCTATGTTTCATCCTACCAGGCCCTGGTGCCTTATCAACTTTAAGTACAGATTAAAAATTTTTTTTTAGAGTACCCAATTCATTTTTTCCACTTAAGGGGCAACTTAGCATGGCCAATCCACCTCGCCTGCACATCTTTGGGCTGTGGGGGTGAAACCCCTGCAAACACGGGGAGAATGTGCAAACTCCACACGGACTGTGACCCAGAGTCGGGATTGAATCTGGGACCTCAGCGCCGTGAGGCAACAGTGCTAACCACTGTGCCAATGTGCTGCCCATACCTTAAGTACAGTTGGCCCATCCAACACCTCCTTAATTTTAAATCTTCAGTGAGTTAATTACCTCCTCTTTCACCTAGCCCTGGGTAGCATATTTTTCCTTGGTAAAGACAAATGTAAGGTCCTCAGCTATTCCCCAAGCCTCCGCATGTAAATTCCTTTGTGGTCCCTCATCATCCCTACTCTTCCTTTATGACTCTTTTTAGATGTCTATAGAAGACTTTGGGATTTCTTTTTATGTTAGCTACCAGTCTCTTTTCATACTGTCTCTTTGCTTCTCTTATTTACTTTGTCACTTCCTCTGCGAACCTTCTACATTCAGCCTGGTTGTCAATTATACTATCCAGCTGACATCTACCATAAGTACATTTTTTCTTTTTCTCCTCTATTTCATTCCTTTTGTCATCCAAAGAACTTTGGTTTTAATTCCCCTTCGGGGGTATATACCTTGACAGGGCCATAATTATCTCTCTGAAGGTAGTCTATTGCTCAGCTACTGTTTTTCTGGCCAACCTTTGGAGTCCAATTTATTCGGCCCAAATCCATCCCTACCCCATTGAAGTTGGCTTTCCGCCAGTTAATTATTCAAACTCTAGATTGCTTTGTGTCCTTTTCCATAGTCATTCTTAATCTTATGACATAATAATTACCATGTCCTAAATGTTCTCCTACTGATATTTTATCCATTTGGCCCGCCTCATTTCCAAGGTCCAGGTCCAGCAGTACCTTCCCTAGCATTGGGCTAGAAACATACTGCTGTCGCAAATTCTCTTGAACAGAACTTTGTCCGTTTCTGCGCTTAACAGCACCATTAACCCAGTCTATATTTGGATTATTAAATCCCCCATTATCACTACTCTACAATTGTTGCACATCTTTGTAATTCCCTTGCAGATTGGTTCCTCTACATCCTAGTTGGTGGCCTATTGGCTACATTGAGCATTTGTTCCTTAGCTCTAACCAAATTGGCTCTGTCCTTGACCCTTCTGGGACATCGTCTTTCTCCAGCAATGCCGTGTTCTTCTTAACCAATACCACCACAACCCACCTTTTCTTCCTTTCCTGACCACCTTGGGCTGAATACTCCGCCGTTGGGATTCTCCGTTTTGCCGGCAGCCTGGGGGTTTCCCGACGGTGTGGGGCTGCCCCACAATGGGAAACCCCATTGACCAGCTGGTGTTACCGGGAATCCCGACGCCATGCAGTGCGGCGGGACAGAGAAACCCACCCCTTGTGTCCCAGAATATTTAGCACCCAGTTCTGCCCTTCCTTGAACTTCTTTTCCTCTATTATAGCCACAACATCCTAGTTCCATATGACAATTGGCACTTGTATATCACCAGTATTTTTAACCATGCTCCATGCATTCATACACATACACAGTAACACTGATTTAGACATTATTACTTTCTCCTTTACTCTGATTCCACCTGTTAACTCAATATTCCCTATTCTAGTGCTATCTATCTCTCCCTGAATTCTGTGCACGTTAGTATTCCTCTCTGATATTTTCTCCTTGTTCCCACACCCCTGTCGAGTTTGGTTAAAGCCTCCCCAACAGCGCAAGCAGAACGCTGCACAGGGAACTTAATCCCGGCTCTGTTCCGGTGCAACACATCAGCTTATACAAGTTCCATGTCCCAAGAATCTAAAACCCTCACCCCTGCACCATCTTTCCAGCCATGCAATCATCTGTCCTATCCTTCTGTTTCTGTACTCTCTTGCTTGTGGCATGAGAGTAATCCAGAGATTATGATGTTCAAGGCCCTGCTCGCTAGTTTTCTCCATAGCTCCCTAAATTAGGCCTGCAGGAGAACATCCGCCTTTCCACCTTCATTAGTGGGAGGAAATTACTGAGGTTCAAGCAGCAAGAGCATCAGAGAAGGAATGCTACATTAGCATCGTGAGACAGGAATTTCATGACCATTGTAGACATCACAAATTCCACACTCAATGGCAAGGCTGTGATTTGGGATGATAGCAGCCTTGCTGGTTTCTGCTGGCAACAGTTAAATCTCAATCATATGTAATTCAACCTCCATCTCTCACTGTGCAGCTACCTCCTCTTGCTTGCACCAGTCAGATTCCAGTACACTCACAAAATGCCCTTGAAATACCTCAATAATTGGCTTAACAATCAGCCTGCCTCTGTTGGGCATGTTGCTACATTTGCCTGGAAGGGTGCAGTTCCATCAACACTCAAGAACACATCCAGGACATAGTAGCCTGTTTGATTGGCATCCCGTCCACCGCCTCTGACATCCAACTGCAAGTGGCTGCAGTGTGTACCATCTACAAGATACACTGCAGCAACTCATCAAGACTCCTTCGAGAGCACCTTCCAAACAAATAACCTCTCCCACCTAGAAGTACAAGGGCAGCAGATGCATAGCAACACCACCACCTGCAAATTCCCCCTCTAACCATTCACCATCCTACATTGGCATTATATCATTGTTCCTTCACTGTCACTGGGACAAAGTCCTGGAACTTCCTCCCTAACAGCGCTGTGGGTGTACCTACACCACACGGACTGCAGCAGTTTAAGAAGGTAGCTCACCACCACAATCTCAAGGGCAATTAGGGATGGGCAATATAAATGCTGGCCTAGCCCAGCGATACTGACATCCTATGGAATAATTTTTAAAAACTCTCGAAAAAGTGTAAGGTGACAGGAGCACGTCATGGAGCAAATTCAATGCTTTCCTCGCTACAATTCCACCACACCCCCTGCCTCGAAAGGCATCTCCCAGGGCCTAGGATAATTTCAGCCTTTAATGTTTCCTGAAGACAGACAGAAATTCAGTAAGCATTCCAACCTTTGGGATTGGGGGCTGGGGGGTGGGGGGTCATGTCAGCTGAGCCCACCCTTGATCTCCCGGCAGCAAGACACTGTTTAGCAATCATAAATGGAAACTTTAGTTGATTTATTTTTCTTGGTATTTGTCTAGGAACATAGTGGGTTTTATTATTCTTATGATCGCAATGATTTATCTTCCAAAGCATGTTCTGGTCAAACAAAGAACAAAGAACAAAGAAATGTACAGCACAGGAACAGGCCCTTCGGCCCTCCAAGCCCGTGCCGACCATGCTGCCCGACTAAACTACAATCTTCTACACTTCCTGGGTCCGTATCCCTCTATTCCCATCCTATTCATGTATTTGTCAAGATGCCCCTTAAATGTCACTATCGTCCCTGCTTCCACCACCTCCTCCGGTAGCGTGTTCCAGGCACCCACTACCCTCTGCGTAAAAATCTTGCCTCGTACATCTACTCTAAACCTTGCCGCTCTCACCTTAAACCTATGCCCCCTAGTAATTGACCCCTCTACCCCGGGGAAAAGCCTCTGACTATCCACTCTGTCTATGCCCCTCATAATTTTGTAGACCTCTATCAGGTTGCCCCTCAACCTCCTTTGTTCCAGTGAGAACAAACCGAGTTTATTCAACCGCTCCTCATAGCTAATGCCCTCCATACCAGGCAACATTCTGGTAAATCTCTTCTGCACCCTCTCTAAAGCCTCCACATCCTTCTAGTAGTGTGGCGACCAGAATTGAACACTATACTCCAAGTGTGGCCTAACTAAGGTTCTATATGGCTGCAACATGACTTGCCAATTCTTATACTCAATGCCCCGGCCAATGAAGGCAAGCATGCCGTATGCCTTCTTGACTACCTTCTCCACCTGTGTTGCTCCTTTCAGTGACCTGTGGACCTGTACTCCTAGATTTCTTTGACTTGCAATACTCTTGAGGGTTCTACCATTCACTGTATATTCCCTACCTGCATTAGACCTTCCAAAATGCATTACCTCACATTTGTCCGGATTAAACTCCATCTGCCATCTCTCCGCCCAAGTCTCCAAACAATCTAAATCCTGCTGTACCCTCTGGCAGTCCTCATCGCTATCCGCAATTCCACCAACCTTTGTGTCGTCTGCAAACTTACTAATCAGACCAGTTACATTTTCCTCCAAATCATTTATATATACTACAAAGAGCAAAGGTCCCAGCACTGATCCCTGTGGAACACCACTGGTCACAGCCCTCCAATTAGAAAAGCATCCTTCCATTGCTACTCTCTGCCTTCTATGACCTAGCCAGTTCTGTATCCACCTTGCCAGTTCACCCCTGATCCCATGTGACTTCACCTTTTGTACTAGTCTACCATGAGGGACCTTGTCAAAGGCCTTACTGAAGTCCATATAGACAACATCCACAGCCCTACCTGCATCAATCATCTTAGTGACCTCCTAGAAAAACTCTATCAAGTTAGTGAGACTCGTCCTCCCCTTCACAAAACCATGCTGCCTCTCACTAATATGTCCATTTGCTTCCAAATGGGAGTAGATCCTGTCTCGAAGAATTCTCTCCAGTAATTTCCCTACCACTGAAGTAAGGCTCACCGGCCTGTAGTTCCCTGGATTATCCTTGCTACCCTTCTTAAACAGAGGAACAACATTGGCTATTCTCCAGTCCTCCGGGACATCCCCTGAAGACAGTGAGGATCCAAAGATTTCTGTCAAGGCCTCAACAATTTTCTCTCCAGCCCCCTTCAGTATTCTGGGGTAGATCCCATCAGGCCCTGGGGACTTATCTACCTTAATATTTTTTAAGACACCCAACACCTCATCTTTTTGGATCTCAATGTGTCCCAGGCTATCTACACACCCTTCTCCAGACTCAACATCGACCAATTTCTTCTCTTTGGTGAATACTGATGCAAAGTATTCATTTAGTACCTCGCCCATTTCCTCTGGCTCCAAACATAGATTCCCTTGCCTATCCTTCAGTGGGCCAATCCTTTCCCTGGCTACCCTTTGCTTTTTATGTACGTGTAAAAAGCCTTGGGATTTTCCTTAACCCTAAAAAACCTTTCCCAGTTTTGCAGCTTTTTATACCGAAAATGTAATACTTTCAGTCAATATGACCGTTATAGGAAGTTGAGGCAATAGTACAGTTTGTGGTTTCCCCACAGTCTTTCTTCCGAACAATATTTCCACTTTTAACGTCACTGTAATGTACAGATGAATCTTATTTTAACAGCACTACGAGATATGCTCTTTGTAATATTTTTTTAACTGGAAGTAAGACTATATTTATTGAATTCCTGTGGTTTCTGGCCTAACAAAGGTTATTGACCTGTTCATTGGCTGAAATTGCTGAACAGTTTTTAAAAAATTTCCACATCCCCATTTTCAGTTCAGAGAGGATGATTAGATTTTTTTTGCAATAATGATGTTTCTTTCAGCAAGGTTGCTTGTGGCATCGAACGTTTGTCCAATCTCGCCCTAAGTAAATGGAGTCACTATTATAATGAAAGTCGAGCCCAGTTTGGGAGATCAGGCACCTGGAACTGACCTTTACACTAACAAAATGGCCGTCAAATGTCACACTTTAGTATGAGAACTGATGGCTGAACAGAAGCGAGGGTTCAAAATCCACAGGCCACCCTGCCAGCACTTAGACCAGCATAAAGCACACCAGTGCCCCCCATGGCTGATTGCTGCCTACATAACAAAAGGGACTGCACTTGAAAACTAATTGATTGGGTGCATGTGAAAGATAGAAGAGAGACTTGCCTTCATTTAGTATCTTCCACAGCCACGGGATGCCCCAAAGTACATTCGAGCCAATTTGGTCACTGTTGCAGGAAATGTGGCTGCCAATTCATGCACAGCAAGCTCCCACAAACTGCAATGTCAAAATGACCAGCTAGTCTGTTTTTATGCTGTTGATTGAGAGATTTTTCTTAAGTTTCGATAAATATTAGCCTAAACTCTCCAGATAAGTTCCCTGCTCTGTGTTGAAATAGTGAATTGGAATCTTTTCTGTTCGAGGGCAGGCATGACTCAGTTTAGCATCTCGTCCAAAAGATGCAGCCTCCAACAGTGTAGCACTCCCTCAGGATTGCACTGGAGTGACTTTTGTGCTGAACTGCTGGACTGGGCTAAACTCACAACCTTTTGATTTTGAATACACAGGTTAAAACAACTGATCGACAGCTGACCCATGTACATTCAGGTGGTTATGGGGGTACGAATGACGCTGTATCAGGTTTTGCTTTCTTTCCAGCAAGTTGATTAATAAGTTTTCCGATCAGCTGAATAGCTAGCCAGAGAAGATAAACATTATACAATGGAAACACGTCCAATTTTGCAGTGCACACACATTCTAAATTATTTACATTAATGTCACCAATAGCAATTTAAAACAATGCTCTCATCTAAATTAGAAAGAATGCCTGCTTCTGTTTATTCACTCTCCTCTCTGGAGACATAAGTGTTTGGTGCTTGGCATGGGGTGCTTGTGAAGATGATTGGGCATAAATGATCACTCGGGGACAACACTTTAACACACGAACATTAAAATAGGAGCAGGAGTAGGCCTGATAAAACCATGGCTCCTGTGATTGTGGTCACATCTCCATATTACTGTCTTGGCTCCCTTGTCGATCAAAATTCTATCTAACTCAGACTTGAATATATTCAACGACTCAGCCCCACTCCACTCTGAGGAAGAGAATTCCACAGACTAACAACCCTCTGAGAGGAAAAAAATATCCTCACCTCCATCTTAAATGGTAGAACACAATTGAAAAACTGTGTCTGGTTGCCACACTACCAGAAGGATGTGGAAGCTTTAGAGAGGGTGCAGAAGAGATTTACCAGGATGCTGCCTGGTATGGAGGGCATTAGCTATGAGGAGCGGTTGAATAAACTCGGTTTGTTCTCACTGGAACAAAGGAGGTTGAAGGGCGACCTGATAGAGGTCTACAAAATTATGAGGGGCATAGACAGAGTGGATAGTCAGAGGCTTTACCCCAGGGTAGAGGGGTCAATTACAGGGGGCATAGGTTTAAGGTGAGAGGGACAAGGTTTAGAGTAGATGTACAAGGCAAGTTTTTTACACAGAGGGTAGTGGGTGCCTGGAACTCGCTACCGGAGGAGGTGGTGGAAGCAGGGACGATAGTAACATTTAAGGGGCATCTTGACAAATACATGAATAGGATGGGAATAGAGGGATACGGACCCAGGAAGTGTAGAAGATTGTAGTTTAGTCGGGCAGCATGGTCGGCACGGGCTTGGAGGGCCGAAGGGCCTGTTCCTGTGCTGTACTTTTCTTTGTTCTTTGTCCCCTTGTTCAAGTCTCTACCACATCCTTTCAGTATCCACCTTGTAAAGGCCCCCCAGTATTTTATTTGTGTCACTAAGATGTTTCTAGGCTCCAATGGTTAAAGGACCAACTTGCTTTCATTTCCTCAGAAGATAACCCCTTCATTCCAGGAATCATGGGGAAGAACCAGACAAAAAGGACACACGGGTATAATGGGGGTCCCTTGATTTTCTGGCCATTCAAATGATGTGGACCACCTAGTAAAGTCTTAACATCCAAGCTGAATTAGAGGAACCTTTTGTAGCGCACAAAGACTCCATGAGACGAAAAGAGTGAAGTCGATGAGGCTTTATTAAGCGTGTCTGTTCCCCAGCAGCCCGATAGTAAACTGGCCTGCGGGGGAAGGCACCGGCTTCTTATACTTCGCTTTCAGGGCTGAGGCCAACGGCCAACCAGGACCCGGGATCTGTCAGCCAATGACATTAGGGCTTCCAGTCCCACATGACCCCCAATACATACTACCACATTCACCCCTTGTCAAAAATGAACCCGGCGGGGTGATGCTTCGTATGGTGGTAAGGGTTTACAGGGCTGGTCCTGGGAGGATAGAACAGTTACATGGTAGTACAGTATTGGACAGTATCGTCCTGTTACAACTATTTACAGAGGGTATAGGAAAAACAAAATGTTCATTGAACAGTCCATCTTTGTTTTACATCGACGCCACGAGTCGGTCGGGCGGTCTGGTCGTCCGTGTCGATCGCCTCGGCCCCCGCGGTGGTGGTGGTGCTTGTACCAGCGTTGTCGCCTCCGGGAGCCGCACGGTTTCAGTTGTCGGTGCAAAGGGGAGGGGGACTGATCCTCCTGGGAGGGGGGCGGTCGCGGGGTGCGGCGGTGGCAGGAAGGGGGGCGGTTGGGTTGATGGTGTCGGGGGGGTGTGCGTGGTGCCGGCGGGCGCCAGATCCCGCAGGGAGACCGTGTCCTGTCGGCCGTCGGGGTACTCCACGTAGGCGTACTGGGGGTTTGCGTGGAGGAGGTGAACCCTTTCGACCAACGGGTCCGCCTTATGTGCCCGCACATGCTTTCGGAGCAGGATGGGTCCTGGGGCCGCTAGCCAGGTTGGCAGCGACGTTCCAGAGGAGGACCTCCTAGGGAAGACAAGGAGACGCTCGTGCGGCGTTTGATTAGTGCTTGTACATAATAACGACCGGATGGAATGGAGAGCGTCCGGGAGGACCTCCTGCCACCGTGAAACTGGGAGATCCCTGGACCGTAGGGCCAGTAGGACGGCCTTCCAGACCGTGCCGTTCTCCCTTTCTTATTGCCCGTTCTCCCGGGGGTTGTAGCTGGTCGTCCTGCTTGAGGCTATGCCCTTGCTGAGCAGGAACTGGCGCAGCTCATCACTCATGAAAGAGGACCCCCTGTCGCTGTGGACGTATGCGGGGTAACCGAACAGCGTGAAGATGCTGTTCAGGGCTTTAATGACTGTGGCCGCGGTCATGTCGGAGCAGGGAATGGCAAAAGGGAAGCGGGAGTATTCGTCCACTACATTAAGGAAATATGCGTTGCGGTCGGTGGAGGGGAGGGGCCCTTTGAAATCGAGACTGAGGCGTTCAAAGGGGCGGGAAGCCTTAATCAGGTGCGCTCCATCTGGCCTGAAAAAATGCGGCTTGCATTCCGCGCAGATGTGGCAGTCCCTTGTGACTGTACGGACCTCTTCTAAAGAGTATGGGAGATTGCGGGACTTGATGAAGTGGTAAAACCGAGTGACCCCCGGGTGGCAGAGGTCCTCGTGGAGGGTTTGGAGGCGGTTAATTTGTGCGTTGGCACATGTGCCGCGGGATAGGGCATCGGACGGCTCGTTCAGCTTACCGGGCCGGTACATGATCTCATAGTTAAAGGTGGAGAGCTCGATCCTCCACCTTAAGATCTTGTCGTTCTTGATCTTGCCCCGCTGTGCATTATCGAACATGAAGGCTACCGACTGTTGGTCAGTGAGGAGAGTGAATCTCCTGCCGGCCAGGTAATGCCTCCAATGTCGCACAGCTTCCACTATGGCTTGGGCTTCCTTTTCCACTGAGGAGTGGCGGATTTCTGAGGCGTGGAGGGTTCGGGAGAAAAAGGCCATGGGTCTGCCCGCTTGGTTAAGGGTGGCCGCTAGAGCTACGTCGGAGGCGTCGCTCTCGACCTGGAAGGGGAGGGACTCGTCGATGGCGCGCATCGTGGCCTTTGCGATGTCCGCTTTGATGCGGCTGAAGGCCTGGCAAGCCTCTGTCAACAGAGGGAAGGTCGTGGTTACATTGTCGAGGTACGGGAACGTGGCCCGTAATCCATGTTGATCAACCATTCGGTCCATCTCCCGTTGGAAGACCGAGACCCCATTTGTGACGCCAAAAGGGACCCGTAGGAACTGGTATAATCGCCCGTCTGCCTCGAAGGCTGTGTACTTGCGGTCACTTGGGCGGATGGGGAGCTGATGGTAGGCGGACTTGAGGTCCACGGTGGAGAAGACTTTATACTGGGCAATCCGATTGACCATGTTGGATATGCGGGGGAGAGGGTACGCGTCTAGTTGTGTGTACCTGTTGATGGTCTGGCTATAGTCAATGACCATCCTTTGTTTCTCCCCTGTCTTCACTACTACCACCTGCGCTCTCCAGGGACTATTGCTGGCCTGGATTATGCCCTCCTTTAGTAGCCGCTGGACTTCGGACCGAATGAAGGTCCGGTCCTGGGCGCTGTACCGTCTGCTCCTAGTGGCGACGGGTTTGCAATCCGGGGTGAGGTTCGCAAACAAGGACGGGGGTTGCACCTTGAGGGTAGCGAGGCCGCAGATAGTGAGTGGGGGTATGGGGCCGCCGAATTTAAACGTAAGGCTCTGTAGGTTACATTGGAAGTCTAATCCCAGTAATGTGGGGGCACAGAGTTGGGGAAGGACGTTAAGTTTGTAGTTTTTGAATTCCCTCCCCTGTACCGTTAGGGTGACTATGCAGAATCCCTGGATCTGTACGGAGTGGGATCCTGCAGCTAGGCAAATCTTTTGTGCGCTGGGGTAGGTAGTTAAGGAACAGCGTCTTACCGTGTCGGGGTGTATAAAACTTTCCGTGCTCCCGGAGTCGACTAGGCATGGCGTCTCGTGGCCGTTAATTAGGACCGTTGTCGTCGTCGTCTGGAGAGTCCGGGGCCGAGCCTGATCGAGCGTAACCGAAGCGAGCCGTGGTTGTAGTAGTGGGGTGTGGTCCGTTGTTGCCGTCCAAGATGGCGTCGGGGATGGACAAAATGGCTGCCCCCATACATCGCACGTGGCTGGGGGTCACAAGATGGCGTCGGGGGTGGACAAAATGGCTGCCCCCATACATCGCACGTGGCTGGGGGGTCACAAGATGGCGTCGGGGGTGGACAAAATGGCCGCCCCCATGCGTCGTACAGGTCGGGGGCGGTCCAAGATGGCGGCGCCCCACCTCCCCTCGTGGTGGTCGGGACCCAAAATGGCGGCGTCTGCGGGTCGCACATGGTGTGCTGGGGGGTCTGGGGAGCGCTAGGACCGCGCGGAGTTCCTTCACTGCGAGCGCCAGGGCTGCGGGCGCTAGGACCGCGCGGAGCTCCCTCTCTGCGAGCGCCAGGGCCGCGGGCGCTAGGACTGCGCGGAGCTCCCTCGCCGGGGCAGCGGTGGTCGGGGCCCAGGTAAGTTGCGCCGGCGGGTCAGGCGTGGGGCGCGGGACGGGGGTGAGGGCCCAGGTCGGCGGCGCCGGCGGGACAGGCGTGGGGCGCGGGGTGAGGGCCCAGGTCGGCGGCGCCGGCGGGACAGGCGTGGGGCGCGGGACGGGGGTGAGGGCCCAGGTCGGCGGGTCAGGCGTGGGGCGCGGGACGGGGGTGAGGGCCCAGGTCGGCGGGTCAGGCGTGGGGCGCGGGACGGGGGTGAGGGCCCAGGTCGGCGGGTCAGGCGTGGGGCGCGGGACGGGGTGAGGGCCCAGGTCGGCGGCGCCGGCGGGACAGGCGTGGGGCGGCGAGCGCTAGGACTGCGCGGAGCTCCCTCACCGGGGACAGCGGTGGTCGGGGCCCAAGTCGGCGGAGCCGGCGGGTCAGGCGTGGGGCGCGGGACGGAGGTGAGGGTGGCGTTCGGGACGCGAAAGACCCATTCCTCTCCGTGGAGAGTGTTGGCCGGCACCCAAATCGGGAGCGCCGGCGGCGGGTCGTACATGGACTGCGGGGAGGGGGGTTGGGGAGCGTGGGCGGCGTGCAGGGCTCCCAGTTCTCCCGGGGCCGCGGTGGTCGGCGTTCTCCCGCGTGCTGGGGGGGTTGGGAGGCATAGACTGCCTGTAGGGCTCCCTCTGGCCCCGGGACGGCGGCGACCTCGCGGGATCGGCACACCACCGCATAGTGGCCCTTTTTCCCGCAGCTATTGCAGATGGCTGCGCGGACCGGACAGCGTTGTCGGGGGTGGTTCGCCTGGCCGCAGAAATAACAGCGGGCGCCCCCGGTGCGACTCGAGGTTTGGGCCGCGCAAGCCTGTGGGGTGTCCGGGGGGGGGGGTTTGCCGCGACGGGTACGTACGGGGCCCAATGGCCTGCCGCGCGGTCGGGGCCGTAGGCGCGGGTAGCGCGGCGTAGAACTCGTCCATCGATTCTTCGGGAGCTTGCTGTCTCGTCGCGAGCTGGTAGCGAGCGTAGATTTGGTTAACTGGGCGGACATAGAGACTTTTCAGTGCTGCGAACGCCGTCTGGAAATCGTCAGTGTCTTCAATGAGGGTGAAAATCTCCGTGCTCACCCTCGAGTGCAGGACCTGCAGTTTTTGTTCGTCTGAGACTCGGCCGGTGGTCGATGTGATGTAGGCCTCGAAGCAAGTCTGCCAGTGTTTGAAGGCTGCTGCCGCATTCACTGCGTGGGGGCTGATCCTCAGGCATTCTGGAATGATCCTGAGCTCCATAGTCCTTTTTAGGCACGCTTAATAAATTGTAGCGCACAAAGACTCCCTGAGACGAAAAGAGTGAAGTCGATGAGGCTTTATTAAGCGTGTCTGTTCCCCAGCAGCCCGATAGTAAACTGGCCTGCGGGGGAAGGCACCGGCTTCTTATACTTCGCCTTCAGGGCTGAGGTCAACGGCCAACCAGGACCCGGGATCTGTCAGCCAATGACATTAGGGCTTCCAGTCCCACATGACCCCCAATACATACTACCACACCTTTTAAAAAATTAATTTACGCGATGTCGGTGTTGCTGGCTAGGCCAGCATTTATTGCCCATCCTCAATTGCCTTTGAGAAGGTGGTGGTGAGTTGCCTTCTTGAAATGCTGCAGTCCCTATGGTGTAGGTACATGGCGTAGTGCTGTTCGGGAAGGAGTTCCAAAGTTGTGACCCAGCGACAGTGAAGGAACGCCGATATATTTCCAAGTCAGAATGGTGAGTGGCTCGGAGGAGAATTTTCAGGTGGTGGTGTGTTCATATATCTGCTGCCTTGTCCTTCTAGATGGTAGTGGTCGTGGGTTTGAAAGGTGCTGCCAAAGGAGCCTCGGTGAGATCTTGCAGCACATCTTGTAAATAGTAAACACTGCTGTTGGTGTGTGGCAGCAGTGGGAGGAGTAAATATTTGTGGAAGTAGTGCCAATTAAGCAGGCTACCTTGACCTGGATGATATCAAGTTTCTTGAGTGTTGTTGGAGCTACACTCATCCAGACAAGTGGAGAGTTTTTATTTTTTTATTTATTTTTTATTCGTTCATGGGATGTGGCTGGGCCAGCATTTGTTACCCATTACTGAGGGCATTTCAGAGTCAACCACATTGCTGTGTGTCTGGAGTCACATATAGGCCTGACCAGGTCAGAATGGCAGACTTCCTTCCCTAAAGGACACTAGTGAATCAGATGGGTTTTTACAACAATTGACAATGTTTTCATGGTCACCTTTAGATGAAAAATTCCAGATTTTTATTGAATTCAAATCTCGCCATCTGCCATGGCGATATTCAAACTCGGGTCTCCAGAGTCTCTGGTTACTAGTCCAGTGACAATACCACTACACTATTGCCTCCCGATTGCACTCCTGACTTGTGCCTTGTATAGAACATAGAACATAGAACAGTACAGCACGGAACAGGCCCTTCAGCCCCCGATGT
Organism: Scyliorhinus torazame; assembly: GCF_047496885.1. Lineage (NCBI taxonomy): Eukaryota > Metazoa > Chordata > Chondrichthyes > Carcharhiniformes > Scyliorhinidae > Scyliorhinus > Scyliorhinus torazame. Next base: position 296,909,614 of record NC_092709.1, on the reverse strand, counting down.
TGTGCCGAGCTTTGTCCGAAACCAACATCAAGCTATCCCACTCCTTGTCATTCTGGTGTGCTCCATGTGCCTATCCAATAACCGCTTGAAAGTTCATAAAGTGTCCGACTCCACAATCACAGCAGGCAGTCCATTCCACACCCTAACCACTCTCTGAGAAAAGAACCTACCTCGGACATCCCTCCTATATCTCCCACCCTGAACCTTATAGTTATGCCCCCTTGTAACAGCTACATCCACCCGAGGAAATAGTCGCTGAATGTCCACTCTATCTATCCCCCTCATGATCTTATAAACCTCTATTAAGTCGCCTCTCATCCTCCCCCGCTCCAAAGAGAAAAGCCCTAGCTCCCTCAATCTGTCCTCATAAGATCTACCCTCCAAACCAGGCAGCATCCTGGCAAATCTCCTTTGCACCCTTTCCAATGCTTCCACATCCTTCCTATAGTGAGGTGACCAGAACTGCACACAATATTCCAAGTGTGGTCTCACCAGGGTCATGTACAGTTGCAGCATAACCCCACGGCTCTTAAACTTAAGCCCCCTGTTAATAAACGCTAACACACTATAGGCCTTCTTCATGGCTCTATCCACTTGAGTGGCAACCTTCAGAGATCTGTGGACATGAACCCCAAGATCTCTCTGTTCCTCCACATTCCTCAAAACCCTGCCGTTGACCCTGTAATCCGCATTCAGATTTTTCCTACCAAAATGAATCACCTCGCACTTATCAGGGTTAAACTCCATCTGCCATTTTTCGGCCCAGCTCTGCATCCTATCAATGTCTCTTTGCAGCCTACAACAGCCCTCCACCTCATCCACTACTCCACCAATCTTGGTGTCATCAGCAAATTTACTGATCCACCCTTCAGCCCCCTCCTCCAAGCCACTGATAAAAATCACAAATAGCAGAGGACCCAGCACTGATCCCTGTGGTACACCGCTGGTAACTGGTCTCCAGTCTGAAAATTTTCCATCCACCACCACCCTCTGTCTTCTATGTGATAGCCAGTTACTTATCCAATTGGGCAAATTTCCTTCTATTTCACACCTCCTTACTTTCACCATGAGCTGAACATGAGGAACCTTATCGAATGCCTTACTAAAATCCATGTATATGACATCAACTGCTCTACCTTCATCTACACACTTAGTTACCTCCTCAAAGAATTCAACAAGTCTTTGGGGGGGGGGGGGGATGTTGATCGTGATGGTTGTGCCGTTGAATATCAAGGGCAATGGCTTGTATCTCTTTTGCTGGAGATGATTATCGCCTGATACTTTATGACATACAAATGTCACTTTCCACTTGTCAGGCCAAGCCTGGATGTTGTCCAGGTCTTGCTGCATTTGGACGTAGCCGACGGACAAAGGTTCGGCACAACATCGTGGGCCGAAGGGCCTGTTCTGTGCTGTATTTTCTATGTTCTATGTTCTATTTTCTATGTCTCCCTATATAGCTTCATAACACCATGTGAACAATCATTTTTCAGCAGGTGTCTATCAGGTTAACATGAGGCAAATCCCTTTAAATTTAAAGAGGGAAATGCCAGGTTGCTCTCATTTTTGGCTGGTGGGGTTGCAATTTGTAATTACCGTCTGCCTTTCATGCAGAAATTGAGGGTGATGGTGACTTTGACGGCCACTGTTAGTGCTGTCCACTTCCCGCTGTGAGGTTGAAGGTCCTGTCAGAGGAGATGACACAGTTCACTGACTACCTCCTTGTTGAATTGTAGGCACTGCTGCTGTCTGAGATGCGGTGTAGCAGAAGTGCTCCCTGAAGACACTTAGTGGGTAGGCCTTCGTTTGAAAGCACATCTTTCCCTCTCTGCAGCCTCTGCTCTGTCTCCCTGTCAAGAGGATCTGCAACTATAGCTACTCATAACTCGAGCAGGCTTTCCGTTGACAGGACAGGAGAGGAAATCTCTCTGACTGTTGGAGAAGATAGGATCTATTCACATTTGGAAGAAAATAGACTTATCAGTGATAGGCAGCATGGTTTTGTGCAGAGAAGGTCATGTCTTACAAACCTAATAGAATTCTTTGAGGAAGTGACAACGTTAATCGATGAGGGAAGATCTGTAGATGTCATATACATGGACTTCAGTAAGGCGTTTGATAAAGTTTTTCATGGAAGGTTGATGGAAAAAGTGAAGTCGTATGGGGTTCAGGGTGTACTAGCTAGATGGATAATGAACTGGCTGGGCAACAGGAGACAGAGAGTAGTGGTGGAAGGGAGTGTCTCAATATGGAGAAAGGTGACTAGTGGTGTTCCACAGGGATCCGTGCTCGGACGACAGTTGTTTGTGATATACATAAATGATCTGGACAAAGGTATAGGTGGTCTGATTAGCAAGTTTGCAGATGATACTAAGATTGGTGGAATTGCAGATAGTGAGGAGAACTGTCAGAGAATACAGCAAAATATAGATAGATTGGAGAGTTGGGCAGAGAAATGGCAGATAGAGTTCAATCCAGGCAAATGCGAGATGCTGCATTTTGGAAGATCTAATTCAAGAGCATACTATACAGTCAAGGGAAGAGTCCTGGGGAAAATTGATGTACAGAGAGATCTGGGAGTTCAGGTCCATTGTACCCTGAAGGTGGCAACGCAGGTCGATAGAGTGGTCAAGAAGGCATACAGCATGCTTGCCTTCATCGGACGGGGTATTGAGTACAAGAGTCGGCAGGTCATGTTACAGTTGTATAGGACTTTGGTTAGGCCACATTTGGAATACTGCATGCAGTTCTGGTCGCCTCATTACCAGAAGGATGTGGATGCTTTAGAGAGGGTGCAGAGGAGGTTCACCAGGATGTTGCCTGGTATGGAGGGTGCTCGCTATGAAGAAAGGTTGCGTGGATTAGGATTGTTTTCATTGGAAAGATGGAGGTTGAGGGGGGACCTGATTGAGGTCTACAAAATTATGAGAGGTATGGACAGGGTGGATAGCAACAAGCTTTTTCCAAGAGTGGGGGTGTCAATTACAAGGGGTCACGATTTCAAGGTGAGAGGGGGAAAGTTTAAAGGAGATGTGCGTGGAAAGTTTTTTACACAGAGGGTGGTGGGTGCCTGGAACGCTTTGCCAGCGGAGGTGGTAGAGGCAGGCACAATAGCATCATTTAAGATGCATCTAGACAGATATATTAACGGGCGGGGAACAGAGGGAAGTAGACCCTTGGAAAATAGGTGACAGGTTTAGATAAAGGATCTGGATCGGCGCAGGCTGGGAGGGCCGAAGGGCCTGTTCCTGTGCTGTAATTTTCTTTGTTCTTTGTTCTTTGTTCTTTGACTTTGCTGTCAGTGCAACAGCACTGCCTTCTAAATCCAACAGGTCATCAAAGCGCCCCCAAGATCACACCACTGTCCTTCCACAAATTTTGCAAGAGCAAAAGTTAGTCAAAATTGCCTTCAAGCTAGATAGCTGAACCTTTAAATAACACCAGTGGAAGTGCTGGGAGTGTTTTGTTGAGCAGCTGAAGACATATTCAGTGAATAGGCAAGGGCATTAATTGGAACTACACGTCCAAATCAGCTGAAGTATCTGACTGACGCCATGATCGGCCCTTTCTGCATGCAGAGCGGTGCATGCACATCTGCTCTATTGCCCTATCAGTTGATAGACCAGGTCCCTTATACAACACGAGTCGCATTGAATAGGTATGCATTTCTTGGAACTGGGACCGCCGGGAAACATGCGGCTAATCGCGCTCGCTAGGGAACTTTGTTTCCTTTTGGGAGAATCGCGCCACTAGTGATCAGAAAAAGTGGCTATTTAAATGCCAGTCTTTCTTTTCTTTTTTAATTGAGGGACTTACAACAAAATATATTTATGAAGGACTAAATCTAAGAGACTTAGGACAGAGAGAGCAGGAGAGACCTTTTTACACAGATGGTAGCAAGGCAGTGCAATGTACCATTGGAGTTTCTGATTGTTGCGGAGAACATGTCAACATTTAAGAATAGGTTAGATATGCAGTAGGTGGAAAGGGGAACAGAGTGGGCACTTTCATTGGCACTACCACTCAAGAGAAGGTTTAACAGCTACAATAGCCGAACCCACTTGTTTTCCATTTCGCAATGTCACATATTCTCTCTTGGCAGACTTTGACATCTCACACAAATTCCTGGTCGAAAATCGTGCAAAAAAGCTTGCACAGAACACACTTTACTCAGGCACTCAAATCTCTCTCGGAGTTTGAAGCTGGGTATCCCTGTCTCTGAAGTTCTCCCAGTGTGGTACCACCCCTTTTAAACAAGCAGTACAGCTGGGACTCCAAGGTCAGAGCAGTCTCCAGTATGCTTTCTCACAGCAGCACAGGGCTGTATTGTGTTCTCCACGTTTCATTCTCACTGAGCTATCTGTCACAAACTGAGCAGTCAGCACTGGTGACTTTGTAGCAGAAAAGTTCTTTTGACGTGACAGTATTTCATTCCAAAATGTTTCCGTCCACTTTGGGATACCACGACATTCCCATGTGAAGAGAATTAGACCAAAAACAAGCATGGAACAATTTATTTGTTGAGTCAATGAGACCGTGATCTGTCTCACGCAGCCTTCTTATAATTCATTCACAGAATGAGTGTAATTAGTAAAGCCCGCATTTATTGCCCATCTCTAAATGCCGTCGAGAATGTGGTGAGTCACCTTCTTGACAGCTGAGTGGTTTGTTAACACAGTTTGTAAGAACAGTTACGTCATATTGAGGTCAGAGTAAATACAGGCGGCAGGTTTAGTACCCCAAAGTAATTTTGTGAACCCTACAATTTTTTTGAACAGTTCAGTAGCTTCATGGTCACTATTACTGAGACGAGCCTTTTATTGCAGATTCATTTAATTAACTGAGGTTAAATCCTCCAGCTGCTGTGGTGGAATTTGAACTCAAGTCTCTGGATCATTACCGGGGGATTACTACTCCTATAATGTAACCACTATGCTACTGTATCCTTACATCACAGTTATGTAATAATCCTGTATTGATTGTCATTTAAATTACTTCAGTGGAAAGAATTACTCAGAGTTCTAATCTCCAGGGAAAGTTTTTTTTCCCTGCAATCAATCTGTTCCGTCCAAAGATAGTCTATCTACCACAGCACCAACTATACATCTGTTGGAATTCCCCAAATAATTCACAGGGTGTAGGCAGAATGTTAATAATCAGACACTCTCCTTTATCCACCTGTGAAGTGAATATTACTTGTGGAATCCAAAGAGCATACTACTCTGGAAATTATCTGTGTTTTATAGTTCAAATCAGGTTTCTCTTTCATTTTAGAACAATTTTTCAATTCACATGTAGATGTGAAATTTTAACCCTTTCCGCTCAGTAGAAACAGTGAAAGTGGGCTGAATTTGCACTGGGGAGGTGGGAAAAGGGAACCAGGTTTGTTCTTGTGTCAGAAACCCGCCTCCGGTGAGAATGATAGCAGTTCAGATTTTCCTAGGGGCGAGCTCTTAATTGATATGGAGGCTGTTTTCCTGTATGATGAGAGCCAGTGAGGGCAGGAACGGGGACAGGTCAGATGAAGTGTGGGACTCTTCGGATGCCATATGACAACTGTTATGATGATGGAGGAAACAAAACATGTAATATATACGTGAAAATATTGGACGTCAAATAGACCTGAGTTTTACATTTTTAGATGAACATAAACGCCGAATATGACTGAGATTGCACAATTGGCCACCGCTAGGAATGGCTGCCAAGGTTTTCTCTAATGGACAATGTGTTTCCAGACAAGATACTTCTAAAAGCATCCAAAAATTACCATCCACAGTTAGGACAAAGGAACATAACGACTATCTTATCTCAATGATACTGGGTGTAATTACCCAAACAGACTATATTCTGGATTTACATAAGAACATAGGAATTAGGAGTAGAAGTAGGCAATTCAACCCTTCAGCCTGCTCTGCTGTTCAATCAGATCGTGGTTGATCTCTTCCTGGTCTCCAATCCGCCTCCTCACCTATTGCTCATATCCCTTTAACCTATTCTTTTTATCAGAAATATATCTATCTCCTTCTGAAACCATTCCAGCAACTTCCCCACCACAGAGGTCAATCTAACAGGTCTATAGTTTCCTACGTTTTGCCTCTCTTCCTTTTTGAATAGGGGCATCACATTAGCGTGTTTCCAATCCACCGGAACCCTTCCAGAATCAGGGGAATTCTGAAATATCGTAACCAATGCATCCACTATCTCTGCTGCCACCTCCCTTAATACCCAAGGGTGCAGGCCATCAGCTCCCGGAGACTTATTTCCCTTTAATCCAGTTAGTTTATTCAATACCGTCTCCCTAGTGATGGTTATTGCACCAAGTTCCTCTGCATTAAGTGTAATTTTCGGAAATGTGTTATTATTTGCTACCGTGAAGATAGAGGCAAAATATTGGTTCAGTGCCTCCTCCACCTCTATTATTACCAGTTGGAATAGAAAAAGAGGGGGCTGAAAAGCGAGCTGAGAGAGGTGCCCAGGGCCTGCCTGTCTGCCTGTCTGTCCGTTGGTGTGTGTGTGCTGTGAGGAAAAGCACCTGAAAGTTTCCACACTGAAGGTGTGTGGTTATAGCACCAGAAACGATGCCCCTATAAAAACAGCCATCTTTTGCAGGAATATCTAAAATTCTCTCTCTTACTGTGGAAGTCAACCAACCAGCAAAAAGGGACCTCAGCTGGGAAAAGAAGAACTGAAACATCTGTACCAAACCACAGAACACTGATTAGAAGAATCAACTACTCGCCTGCAGAAGTCAATTATACTGGAATCAATTTATAACGGCCGCACATTTCATCATCTAGTCCTTGCAAGTCAAGGACTGTTCTGTATAACTTTTTATTTATTTTTACTTACTGTTGGTTTAAATTCTTGCTTTTAATCCGTATGAATGTAGATGCATGTGTTTTACCATTTCTCCTTACCCTTTTAGTAATTAATAAACTCATTCTATCTTAAATCACGAGTGCCTGGTTAAATTGGCTCCTTTTTAAACATAACTATTGGGTCTGGGAAAGGCATCCAAGGGAGAGGGAACCTTGTTTGATGAAACCTTGTTGCTCCCAGCAGAGGGTGGGTTTAATAAAAACACAGAGCCAGCCATCCCTCCTCACCCAGATTTGTGACAATTTGGGGTTAGCCCAGCCGATGGGGACGAGTGGAAGCCCTTCCTATTGAAGGTCTCACTGGACGGGAGCTGAGTGGTGTGATGACAACATGGGGGCAATCGCTGATGCCCTTGACGTGAAAGAATCCAGTGATGGTGCCTGGGAGGATGTATCTGTTGTTAAATGAATATGCTGCACAGCTCTGGCAAAGAGGTCATTTGCAGCTTGCCACCATCCACAGTTGATTCTTGAAAGGAGCCATAAGTATAGAGGTTCAAGGTCATAGTAGCTTTCATGATTACTGACAGGGTATGGGTGGGCAGTGCTGTGAGTGTGAGGTCTTTGGTGACCAGGGTACAGATATCTATGACCATCTGCCTGGAGGCACAGAGTCTCCTCTGGCACTGGGACTTGGTCATCTCCAGGTAGCTCTGCCTTTGATGATAGATCCTGAGTTGAGGGTTTTGCCTCCATTGCCTTCCTGCCCCTAGTACCTCCCTTGTACTCTCCTGATGCTTGGGTCCTGCTCTTCCTGGCCCCCACTGCCACTAGGCCCAAAATCTGATGGTTGTGGGCCCATTGCCAGCTGCAGCCTTTGTTCTGGCAGGTTCATGGACCCAATTGTCCATGACAGCCATGCAACCTGCTCTTTTGCCACCGCGGTGCCAGGGAGGTGCTGAGCACTCTCAAAGCCCAGATGCTAAGTATCCACTGTCCCTGCCATCTTTGCGGGACGCCCCCATTACCAAGTGCAGAATCCCCCTTTTCCCTCCTGACGAGATCCACTCCGTATCTCCCACCCTTCAAGTGATTGGTTTCTGAAGATGTTGATAATCTGTTTGTGCCTTTGAAAACTTAAATTTAAACACTTGATAAACTCTTAAAGAACTTGTAAACATTATCAATTGGCCTTAATTCGGAGGAGAGAGCAATTCCTGTCCCATCCTCCCCCTGTCCTGGTGATTATTGCTGGTGCCTGGATCGGTGTCTTGAAATGAGATGCCGCCCAATGCAGATATTTGTGCGGCTCCACCCCACTCCCCAACCCCCACCCACCCACCCACCTCCATTACTTTAAAAAATATTTAGTGTACCCAGTTCATTTTTTCCAATTAAGGGCAATTTAGCGTGGCCAATCCACCTACCCTGCAGATCTTTAGTCTGTGGGGGCGAAACCCACGCAAACACAGGGAGAATGTGCAAACTCCACACGGACAGTGACCCAAAGCCGGGATTGAACTTGGGACCTCGGCGCCGTGAAGCAGCAGTGTTAACCACTGTGCCACCGTGCTAGAAGGTTTTTGCTACATTAAATTCTAATCCTTCTCCAGTAAGTGCAATTGATGCTTTTACACTCGCTGAAACATGTGTCAGATTTTTCACACTGTAGCTGGAGCTTTTAAGCTACAGCAGGTGCCTTACTGGCTATATAACGGAATTGCCCCAATTCCTGCTGTGGCAGTATGTCTTGTTCAGGAGCCTTTGTATTGTTCAGAATGGTTCCTGTGTTCAATGTATTTCAGGATCATCTGACCATCCTGCTAATTTGTGTTGTGACTACCTTCCAAAATCTGCATGTGTGTGGAATTCCAAAGGCCTTGGGCCAGATTCTGAGGCTAAGGGTTGACGCGAACGGAGAATCCGTAGATTTTCACAACAGAAAAGTCAGCGCCAGACCTGCAGCAACTCTGCTACTGTTAAGGGGCTAGCATTGGTGCAGCATGGAACACAATCAATTCGAATGACAAATGGTGCGGGTTTCGCCGGGTCCATGATTGACACTCAGGAGGCTGACAAGCAGCACGGTAGCATTGTGGATAGCACAATTGCTTCACAACTCCAGGGTCCCAGGTTCGATTTCCGGCTTGTGTCACTGTCTGTGCTAAGTCTGCACATCCTCCCCGTGTCTGCGTGGGTTTCCTCCGGGTGCTCCGGTTTCCTCCCACAGTCCAAAGATGGCAGGTTAGGTGGATTGGCCTTGATAAATTGCCCTCAGTGTCCAAAATTGCCCTTAGTGTTGGGTGGGGTTGCTGGGTTATGGGGATAAGGTGGAGGTGTGGACCTTGGGTAGGGTGGTCTTTCCAAGAGCTGGTACAGACTCGATGGGCCGAATGGCCTCCTGTTGCACTGTAAATTCTATGAAGCTGCAGCCACATATACACATTACACATCCCAGCCAACAAGATGGCACTGGTTGTGCTGGAGTGCGCCCATACAGCTGATGGGTCATCTGGGGCCAGAGGGCACCCGGCGGGACACCTATGCGACCTATGGCACCAGGTTTAAAGTGGGACATTGCCTGCTGAGGCAATGGTGCTCCATGCCCGTCCACCTCGACCCCACAGCCCACCTCCTGGCTGCCCTCCATTACTCCCCCCGGCCCTGGCAGAAACCCCCCGGCCAGCGGCACAACTGTCAGTAAACTGTGGCGTTATTGGACAATTTCCGTACCCTCCCTGTCTCCCTCAGCAGCCACCACGCCGGTTTCTTGATTTTTAAAAGCATAAGTGAACCGCGCCATGGGGAACTCGGCCCATCGGAGGAGGAGATGTGGTGAACCACTGTAATAGGAGATGTAAGGTAGGACCTGCACTACAGGTTCGCCGGTAGCTCCTGCCGGCTGGCTCCGCCCACGGAGAACTGTATAAATATGCATGACCTCCAGTGCCCTGCCATTTTGCCAGCTGCAGCAGGAGGCCACGCATCTGACTGTAATAAAGCCACAGTTGTACCCAACTTTAGTCTTTGTGCAATTGATCGTGCATCAATTTATTACAGTCAGATTTTCCACAGAATGGATATCCGAATTAAGCCCGATCGCCTGCAGCTGGATCCGCACTCGCCCGACGTCAGGAAAGACTTTACTCACTGGCTAGCGTGTTTTGAGGCCTACATCAACGCGGCGGACCCCACGCCAACGGAGGCTCAGAAGACAAACGTCCTGTACTCCAGACTGATCTCCAGCGTGTTCCCGTTGATCCAAGACGCCACGAATTACACAAAAGCAATGGAACTTCTTAAGGAACACTACACGCAGAAGGCGAACACGCTCTTCGCCAGGCATGCACTCGCCACCCGCTCGCAACTACCTGGTGAGTCCATCGAAGACTTCTGGCGGGCCTTAATTCCACTCGTCCGGGACTGTGCCTGTCAGGCCGTTACGGCCACCGGACACGCAAATCTCTTCATGCGCGATGCCTTCGTGACGGGGATTGCGTCAGACCGAATCCGAGAACGATCATGGGAAGTGGCCACGCTCGAACTGGTGGAGACGAAAACGTTGCCGCTCTCCATGACGGTCGCATCCCGTAACGTACAATCATACCCCTCCCGCCGTGCTGCCCACCCTTCTACTCCTTCCTACCCCTCCTGGACCCCGCCGATGACCTCCTCAGCCGGGGCCCTGCCTTCCCAATATGCCTGCGCCGCACGCTGATCCGCGCACCCCGGGGGGTCCCCGCTGCTACTTCTGCGGTCAGCAGAAGAACAATTGCCAACACTGTCCGGCCCGCACTGCAGATTGTAAAGCCTGCAGTAAAAAGGGCCACTTCGCGGCTGTGTGCCAGGCCCGCACAGTCACTGCGATCGCGCCCGCTATCGCCCCCCTCCCCCACGCCAGACGTACAATGGGAGCTGCCACCTTGTCCACCTTTGGCCACTTGAGCCCCATGGGCGACGCCATCTTGTCCCGACCCCGCAATGTGCGCACCATGGGCGCCGCCATCTTGTCCCGACCCCGCAATGTGCGCACCATGGGTGCCGCCATCTTGTCCCCCACAGGGTCTCCGGACATCGGAACCGCACATGCTCGTCGCCCGAAGCATCCGATGGCTACCCGCAGCTCGCTTCGATGACGCTGGACAAATCTCGGCCGCACAACCTGGCCACCGTGTCGACGACGGTTAAAATCAACGGCCACGCGACCTCGTGCCTGCTGGACGAGGAGCACCAAAAGCTTCGTTCACCCAGATACGGTAAGGCGCTGCTCCCTCGCGGTCCACCCTGCCAATCAAAGGATCTCCCTAGCCTCCGGATCCCACTTCGTCCCGATCCGAGGCTTTTGTACAGTCACCCTCACGGTCCATGGCATAGAATTTAGTAACTTCCGCCTCTATGTCCTTCCTAATCTCTGCGCTGCACTCCTGTTGGGCCTGGACTTCCAGTGCAACCTCCAGAGACTCATCCTCAAATTCGGCGGGCCCCTACCCCCCCCTTACTGTTTGCGGCCTCGCGACCCTCAAGGTCGATCCCCCCTCCCTTTTTGCCAATCTAACTGCGGATTGCAAGCCCGTTGCCACTAGGAGCAGACGGTACAGCACCCAGGACAAGACCTTTATCAGGTCCGAAGTCCAGCAGCTGCTTAAGGAGGGTATTATCGAGGCCAGCAACAGCCCCTGGAGAGCCCAAGTGGTAGTGGTTAAAACTGGGGAGAAACACAGGATGGTCGTGGACTACAGCCAGACCATCAATCGGTACACGCAGCTCGACGCGTACCCTCTCCCATGCATATCTGATATGGTCAATCAGATTGCGCAGTACCAGGTCTTCTCAACAATTGACCTGAAATCTGCCTACCACCAGCTCCCCATCCGGAAGTCGGACCGTCCATACACTGCCTTTGTGCCGGACGGTCGCCTCTGCCACTTCCTTCGGGTCCCTTTCGGTGTCACAAATGGGGTCTCGGCCTTCCAAAGAGAGATGGACTGAATGGTCGACCAGTATGGTTTGCGGGCCACCTTTCCGTACTTAGATAATGTCACCATCTGCGGCCATGACCAGCAGGACCACGATGCCAATCTCGATAAATTTCTCCGCACTGCCACTCTTCTCAACCTGACCTACAACAAAGAGAAGTGTGTGTTCAGCAGGACCCGGTTAGCCATTCTCGGCTATATAGTCCAAAACGGACTTCTCGGGCCAGACCCCGACCGCATGCGCCCCCTCATGGAACTTCCCCTCCCCCACTGCCCCAAGGCCCTCAAACGCTGCCTGGGGTTCTTTTCCTACTCCGCTCAGTGGGTCCCAAACAATGCGGACAAGGCCCACCCACTCATTCAGTCCACCCAAGTCCCCCTCGCAGCCGAGGCACAACACGCTTTCGCCCGCATCAGAGCAGACATCGCCAAGGCCGGGATGCGCGCAGTGGATGGGTCACTGCCTTTCCATTGCTGCCACTCTAAACCAGGCAGGCAGACCCGTGGCATTCTTTGCCCGCACCCTTCATGCCTCTGAAATTCGACACTCATCCATCGAAAAGGAGGCCCAAGCTATCGTTGAAGCTGTGCGGCATTGGAGGCATTACCTGGCCGGTAAGAGATTCACTCTCTTTACGGACCAACAGTCGGTAGCCTTTATGTTCAATAACACATAGCGGGGCAAGATCAAAAATGATAAAATCTTGCGGTGGAGAATTGAGCTCTCCACTTTTAATTACGAGATCTTGTATCGCCCCGGCAAACTCAACAAGCTCCCATGACACCCTCTCCCGAGGTACATGTGCCAGCGCACAAGTGGACCAACTCCGGGCCCTACACGACAGCCTTTGTCACCCGGCGGTCACTCAATTGTACCAGCTGGTCAAAGCTCGCAATTTGCCCTACTCCGTCGAGGAAGTAAGGACAGTCACCAGGGACTGCCAGGTCTGTGCGGAGTGCAAGCTGCACTTATACCGGCCAGACCGTGTGAGCCTGGTGAAGGCTTCCCGTCCCTTTGAACGCCTCAGCGTAGATTTCAAAGGGCCCCTCCCCTCCGCCGACCGTAACACGTACATTCTCAGTGTGGTCGATGAGTACTCCAGATTCCCCTTTGCCATCCCATGCCCCGATATGACGTCTGCCACCATCATCAAGGCCCTCAGCACCACCTTCGCTCTGTTCGGTTTCCCCGCCTGCATCCACAGTGACAGGGGATCCTCATTCATGAGCGATGAGCTGCGTCAGTTCCTGCTCAGCAGGGGTATAGCCTCCAGCAGGGTGACCAGCTACAACCCCAGGGAAAACGGGCAAGTAGAACGGGAGAATGGGACGGTTTGGAGGGCCGTCCAGCTGGCCCTAAGGTCCAGGAAACTCCCAGCCTCTCGCTGGCAGGAGGTCCTCCCTGACGCTCTGCACTCCATCCGGTCACTATTGTGCACCGCCACTAATAACATACCCCAAGAACGTGTTTTTACCTTCCCCAGGAAGTCCACATCCGGGGTGTCGCTCCCGACTTGGCTCGCTGCTCCAGGACCGGTCCTTCTCCGTAGGCACGTCCGACTCCACAAGGCGGACCCCTTGATGGACAGGGTTCACCTGCTCCACGCCAACCCTCAATATGCCTACATTGAGTTCCCCGACGGCCGCCAAGATACTGTCTCACTCAGGAACCTGGCACCGTCAGGTTCCACCTCAATACACACCCCCACCAATGCAACCCCCCCCACCTCGCACCGCGCCACCAATATTGACCCCACCAGACCACTCCCCCTCCCCTTTTCCGCACAAGAGGACGAAGAGGACTTCTGCACGCTCCCGGAGTGCCCCGATGACTGGCCAGCATCAGCACCGCCATCGGTGCCACCTCCACCACCGCCAGCACCGACTTCGCCGCCACAGTTACGCCGCTCCAAACGAAGCACCAAAGCACCGGACCGGCTGAACCTTTGACGGACTCCGGACTGTCAACATGGACTTTTCTTTCCCTACCACTGTACATAATTGCACTAATTGTATGTAGTTTCACATCACCCCCGCCGGACTCATTTTTAACAGGGGGTGAATGTGGTGAACCACTGTAATAGGAGATGTAAGGTAGGACCTGCACTACAGGTTCGCCGGTAGCTCTTGCGGGCAGCACCGCCCACGGAGAACTGTATAAATATGCATGACCTCCAGCGCCCTGCCATTTCGCCAGCTGCAGCAGGAGGCCACGCATCTGACTGTAATAAAGCCACAGTTGTACCCAACTTTAGTCTTTGTGCAATTGATTGTGCATCAGGAGAACCATGGAGGTCCCGGAGAATACCAGGTCGGGCCTGCTAATGATATGCAAATGGTGTGTACTGTACATGTAGAGTAAAATGCATAGACACCACTTTCGAGGTGACGGAGAAGCGCGATTTGGCGTCAAATCGGCACCTGCCGCGATTTAGACCCGGAAGCTATTCTCCGCCCAATCGTATTTCCCGATTTCGGTGTCGGCTAACAGGGAATCCTGCTCCTTATAAGAACTAGGAGCAGGAGTAGATTATCTGGCCCTTCAAGCCTGCACGACCAGTCAATGAGATCATACCTGATCTTTTGTGGACACAGCTCCACTTTCCCGCCCGAACACCATAACCCTTTATTCCTTTATTCTTCAAAAACCGATGTAACATTATCTTGAAAACATTCAAAGAAGGAGCCTCTACTGCTTCACTGGGCAGGGAATTCCATAGATTCACAACCCTTTGGGTGAAGAAGTTCCTCCTGAGCTCAGTGCTAAATCTATTTCCCCTTATTTTGAGGCTATGCCCCTAGTTCTGCTTTCACCCGCCAGTGGAAACAACCTCCCCACATCTATCCCCTTCATAATTTTATATGTTTCTATATGACCCCCCGCATCCTTCTAAATTCCAACGAGTACAGTCCCAGTCTACTCAACCTCTCCTCGTAATCCAACCCTCTCAACTTTAGGATTAACCTAATGAATCTCCTCTGCACACCCTCCAGCGCCAGTACGTCCTTTTTCAGGTGAGGAGACTAAAACTGAACACAATACTCCAGGTGTAGCCTCACTAACACCTGATACAGTTGCAGCATAACCTCCTGAGTCTTAAATTCCATTCCTCTAGCAATGAAGGACAAAACTCCATACGCCTTCTTAATCACCTGTTGCACCTGTAAACCAACTTTTTGCGACTCATGCACGAGCACACCCAGGTCCCTCTGCACAGCAGCATGTTTTAATATTTTATCATTTAGATAAGAATCCCATTTTTTGTTAGTCCTACCAATATACATAACCTCACATTTGTCAACATTGTATTCCATCTGCCAGACCCTAGCCCATTCACTTAAACTATCCAAATCCCTTTGCAGACTTCCAGTATCCTCTGCACGTTTTGCTTTACCACTCATCTTAGTGTCATCTGCAAACTTGGACACATTGCACTTGGTCCCCAACTCCAAATCATCTATATAAATTGTGAACAATTGTGGGACCAACACTGATCCCTAAGGCACTAGCTACTGATTGCCAACCAGAGAAACACCCATTAATTCCTACTCTTTGCTTTCTTTTAATTAACCAATCCTCTATCCATGCTAGTACTTTACCCTTAACGCCATGTATACTTGTCTTATGCAGCAACCTTTTGTGTGGCACCATGTCAAAAGCTTACTGGAAATCCAGATATACCACATCCATTGGCTCCCCATTATCTACTGCACTGGTAATGTCCTCAAAAAATTCCACTAAATTAGTTAGGCACGACCTGCCCTTTATGAACCCATGCTGCGTCTGTCCAATGGGACAATTTCCATCCAGATGCCTCGCTATTTCTTCCTTTGTGATAGATTCCAGAATCTTCCCTACTACCGAAGTTAAGCTAACTGGCCTATAATTACCCACTTTCTGCCTACCTCCTTTTTTAAACAGTGTTGTCATGTTTGCCATTTTCCAATCTGCCGGGACCACCCCAGAGTCCAGTGAACTTTGGTAAATTATCACAAATGCATTTGTAATTTCCCTAGCCATCTCTTTTAGCACTCTGCGATGCATTCCATCAGGGCCTGGAGACTTGTCTACCTTCAGCCCCATTAGCTTGCCCATCACTACCTCCTTAGTGATAACAATCGTCTCAAGATCCTCACTTTTCATAGCCTCATTTCCATCAGTCACTGGCATGTTATTTGTGTCTTCCACTGTGAAGACCGACCCAAAAAACCTGTTCAGTTCCTCAGCCATTTCCTCATCTCCCATTATTAAATCTTCCTTCTCATCCTCTCAAGGACCAATATTTACCTTAGCCACTCTTTTGTTTTACATACTTGTAGAAACTTTTATCATTCGTTTGATCTGATTCATCTGTCAAGATAAATGCAGAATTCAGGCAAACTGGATGACTGCTGTGAATTGTGGACGAAGGGGATGTTCCCAGTCGTGTTGCATCTTGCCATCCAAATTGAGTAATTCCCCCCTGCCCTCCGATTGGCCCACCCCCGACTGTGGGGGCCCTGGACTGAGTCCGCAGCCGCCACGTGAGGATCCTGAATGGCAGAACCATGTTAGAACCATGCCGTCGGGAATTCAGCCGGTCGGGGACGGAGAATCGCGGGGCGGGCCTCAGGCAATGGCCTGAGGCGGTGGATACTCGGCGCGGTGTACTCCACAAGTATGCCGCTTATCAGGGGCGAAGAATTGCGAAACCGGTACTGGTCCCGATTTCGTGCGCAAGAACGGATTCACCACCCGTCACGATTTTGACTTCGGGGTGCGGAGAACCCAGCCCATGGTCACCATTACTTAGCTTCTTGGCTGCTATTGTAGTTTCACTCGACATCAGACTGTGGATTTCTAAAGGGGGTCATTAGCCGTGTTGTTAAGGAGTAGTTTTAGTCCCTTTGGAACTATCCCCGGATGTGTGTAGGTGGCTGAAATAGATTGGGGAGTTGCAGGTTCTTTAGTATTATGGAGTCGTGGCAACTGGCTCGGAACCTTGAACACACTTGCGTAAACATCTTATTATGGTCACAAGCCAGTTGCACATTGATGGAGTGAAATGACGCGTAGGTCATGACGGTGTCCACTTGCTGAGTTGCGGTCTTTATTGCACCATGAGTGCAGTCAATGATGCCCTGCACCTGAGGAAAGCCTGCAATTTGGGCAAAGGCTGTGGCTCTCTGAGTCTGAGATCAATATCAATGGGGAAATAAATGTGCTCCCGCACATGAGCAAACAGGGCACTTCCTTAATGCCTCAGTGGACTGCTGACTGGGATATACCAGCCAGTTCTCCTGCTGAGTCCTGGAAAGAGTTTCATTTACAGAGGTTTTAGTGTGACAGTTACCTGTGGTGATCTCTGTGCATGTACACAAGGGGTTAATGGGTAGATAGCAGCACCACATGATCACCAGAGGGCTGGACCAACAGGGGTATAAAGGGCAGCCACACGGGGTCTCTGTCTCTCTCTCTCGGGTGTGCTGTGAACAGGGAAACATCAGAATCACACAGATAGTTAGTGGAGTTACATTTAGTTACAATTATTAAATCTTGTTATCCAATTCCTAGTTCCCATGTTAAGGTAACGAACTCATACATTAATAGTTATAGTTACTCAATAAACCTTTGTTGTTACTGGACGAGTTCGAGTCTTCTTCAACAAGATTCAGAGGACCTCACCATCAGCCAAGGATTGAGTAACTCGTGTTATCGACCACGCAGGTAACACTACATGGTACCACGGAGTGTGTTGGCCTTAACAACAAAAATGGAAACTAGCTAGCTTAGGTTCGACAGACAAGAGAAAACAAAAAAAAGAAAAAAACTCGGTTAAGATATTCGGCCAAGGAAGGCATCGCTACACTCGGATCTCTCGGGCACAAACTGGTCAGATGGAATCACTTCCAGAACACCTCAGAGCATCTGGTAATCTCCAGTACAATTGGAAGATTTTCCTGCAACAATTTAATTTGTTTCTGGAAATTAAGGACATGACCGCTGCGCCAGAGTTAAAAAAAATTGCATACCTCTTATCTGCGGCAGGGAAACCGGCCATGGGGATATATAACTCATTTACCTATGCCGAAGGGGAGGACAAGAATAAGTGGGACACAATTATAAAAAAATTCGATACCCACTGCAAATCGGAGGTGAATGAAACATTTGAACGCTTCAAGTTCACCAGGCGTATACAAAGACCAGGAGAATCATTCAGCAGCTTTCTCACTGACTTAAAGCTGCTGGCCCAATCCTGTAATTATGAGACCCTCCGTGACTCCCTCATCAGAGACCAGATTGTCAGTGGCATTTCTGATGAGGGACTCAGAAAATCTCTCCTTAAGCACAAAAACCTTGATCTTGAAATGGCTACACAACCATGTTCTGCTCATGGAATCACTGAAGCACAATATCAACAGTTTACTTACCAGGACCAAGGCCTCCACCACGAGGTTGGAGCAGTCAAAATGGTGGCCTAGGCTTCTCGAAGGCGCTCCTCCACCGGCAATCCCGCGCGCGCGAATCTGCAAGTGGCCCACACACATGCACAGTTCGTACGGAGACTGGAACCGGCTGAGAACACTACTGCGCATGCGCGAACGTGCCAGGACGGTGTCATGACATGTCATAACTGCGGACATGCCCACTTAAAAGGGCAATGTCCAGCTTATGGCAAACAGTGCCTGAGGTGTGGAAAGTACAACCACTATGCCTTCAAATGTCGAGCTGTGCTACAGATGACTTCCACAGGACAACAACTAAGACCCTGCAATGTTCGGAACGTGGCATCTATGGACCGCCAACTAATATTCAGTGATTACATGTCCGAAAATGATGACCTTGCCTATGACGACTCCTACGGTGTGGACACGGTTACGGTAATGGAGGAACCTTACATCACCACGCCTCATCCAAAATGCCCGAAAGTGAACAAAAAGGGGTTTAAAGTCTCAAAACAAAAAATTATTTTCCCCAGTGACAGAATGAAGCTCGAGCCTCCACTTACAGCAGTACCCTGAACATACAATTTGCAACACCCAAAGAGAAGAGCACAATGACAAATCCATAGCAAAAGATTTGTTCATTAACGATGATTACTCAGGGGATGAGTTCCTCATTGGACAAATAGAGCACCATGACACATCCTTGACAAGAAACGATGATTTGCTCGCTGACGAATGCCACCCAGCCATGGATCAGTTCTCTGGATCTGATGGTCATTGCAGCAGCAACATGGGTGCCAAGTCCCATACGAGTCTCATGGTGGGAGAATCCAGTACCATGACGACATGGCAGCTCGTCGACAAAATGGATGACAACCACATGTCATATATCCTAGCAGAAGGCGACACCATGCAGAGAGCACAGATTGACTCCACTGAGGGAGTGATACCGGCCTCCATAGCGAGCTAGTTGACAGGCTCCAGAATGCCACCAGCGACGACTCCGGAGCAACAGCCGATAACGAGGAAGACTATGACGGCCTATCTGCCTTGTATGAGCAGCCAGCAGCAGACATTAAATGTCTACCCACTGTTGATCAAAGCAGTGAACAAAACCACAACAACAACAACAACAGATCTCATGATTTTGTGTCTGCGCTGCAGCAATCACCCAACCCAGCTTGCAAAAAAGATGACATACGGGGTCAACACTGCAAGCACAAAAGAAAGTCTGCTACTAACGTCAACTTACTTCGACCATTCCGATGTCTCATGATGTCCTCACGGACACACATAAACACTGACGGTCACAACGACATGGCGACATCAACACTGCCACCTCAACGACAGGCGAGGATCAACCCACCTGATCAAACTCATACAGTCTGGACTCACAAAGTTTTTCGTTAGAATTGGACTTTTTAAACATTAATTGACTTTGTACAGTCATTAATACCATCCCATTCTGTACACAGTGTTACTTGTTTAATCTGTTCCCAGTTGACTTAATTCATTATGTTTGTTTAGTTTTCGTTACACCATACAGAAAACCTGTAGCACATTAAAAAGGGGGAGATGTTGTGATCTCTGTCGGTGCATGCACACAAGGGGTTAATGGGTAGATAGCAGCACCACGTGATCACCAGGGGGCTGGACCAACAGGGGTATAAAGGGCAGCCACACAGGGTCTCTGTCTCTCTCTCTCGGGTGTGCTGTGAACAGGGAAACATCAGAATCACATAGATAGTTAGTGGAGTTACATTTAGTTACAATTATTAAATCTTGTTATCCAATTCCTAGTTCCCATGTTAAGGTAAAGAACTCATGCATTAATAGTTATAGTTACTCAATAAACCTTTGTTGTTACTGGACGAGTTCGAGTCTTCTTCAACAAAATTCGGAGGACCTCACCATCAGCCAAGGATTGAGTAACACGTGTTATCGACCATGCAGGTAACACTACATTACCTTCACAGCCATGGGCAGGATAGGGGGGTGCAGTGGGTTGTGGCTCCAGTTGCTGCTGCACCATGTGACAGATGCTTGTCACAACATCATGGTTCAACCTGAGTCTTCTCCAGCACTGTTTTTCCGTCACGTGTCCTTGGTCTGTACACCCTCCCCACAGGGCACAGTCTGATTGTCTTCCCACTCGTCCTCCTCTGTCCTGTAGATCTTGCCACAGCCTCTTCCTTGTGAGCTTCAGCCCTCCCTCTGGACTCCGGCTTTTCACTTGGACAGTCTTCTAACGTCTCTATGTGAGATGGTGTCATGCCTATCTCCAACCTCCCTCGGATGAAACACTGTGCTCACTTTTGAAGCATCAGTTTCTTCCTTGTACCTGGGTGCAACCGTCAGTGGGGGCAACAAAGATTTGCCTTGGGAGACCAGCAGCCCCATCGCCTCGTACTCCCTTGCATCACAAGAAGGCATCACGAGTTCAGCTCTTGACACTTCTGGGCCACTGAATAAAAACTGAAATATAACTCTACTGGGATACCTCGCCTCTCCAAGGACCTACCCTGACTATCCAAAATAGACTCCCAGAAAACAGACTTCCACTAACCTTGGCCTGCTCTGAGCACTCCGAGATCCACACAGCTGGGATGCAAAAATTGGAAATCAGTGAAGGCAGCTGGTGATTTATACGGTCAGCTGCCTTCGTCAATCGTAAATGTGTGAACCCTGACCCGACTCCAAACCCAATCCCAGACCAACCTCCAAATCCCCCAGGCTGGGCCTCCAAATCTTTCGTGAAGGAGGCAGCCCCGTAGGTACAGAAAACAATTATTAGCCAAGGGAAGTGGTTCGCCTGATCATAATTAAAATAGAAAATGCTGAAAACACTCAGCAGGCCTGGCAGCATTGTGGAGAGAAAAACCGAGGTAATGGTTCAGGTTAGTGGTCTCTCATCAAGGCTCTCCTAATTTATCTTTTTGTTTCTATCTAAATGGAACATGAACACATACACACTTGTCCATCAACCTTGTATCTCCGATTAACCACTTTCGCAACCTGCTCTGTCGCTTTCAATGATTTGTGCACATATATCCCAAGGTCCTTTTGCTCCTGCACCATATTTAAAACTACATCCTTTATTTTATACTGCTTCACCTTGTTCTTCTGACCAAAATGCATCACTCCACCATTCTCTCCATTGAATTTCAGCAACCACATGCGTTGCTATTCCACCAGCCTATATGGCTGCTCTAGGATATTGGTGATGATCTCTTGAAGTCAGGAATGTGATGGAATACTCTCCAGTTGCCAAAGTGAGTGCAGCTCCACAACACTCCACAGGACAAAGCTCTACTTCCATTACCTTTAATATTATTCCCAGTGGCCCCACAACCCCAACTATCCACCCTCTGACCCCCCCCCCCCCCTCCCCCGCCCCCATGGACTGCCACGACTACCCTCGAATCCCTCACGAACCTCCACCCCATAGATTATCTCCATGACGCCCTTGGGTCTCCCATCACATCCGACCCCCCCCCATGGGACCTCAAACTACCTGCCAACACCCAATGGGACTTCTTCAACACACCTGATCCCTCCCCCCGCCGTCCCCACCCCCGCTAACAGGGACACCCCTCACAACCCATAAACTCCCAGGAGAAATCCTTGCTGCCGTTCCCTCTACCACTGATCCCACCACCTGACCTCCTCAATGTCCACCACCTTGTGGTAAACCACTGTTGCACCTGTATTAGGTGATGTAAGGTAGGACCTGTACTACAGGTTTGTCGGTAATCCCTGCCTGCTGGCTCGGCCCAGTAGGCGGAGTATAAATATGCGTGTCCTCCATTCAGCAGCCATTTTGCCAGCTGCTGTGGGAGGCCACGCATCTCAGAGCAATAAAGCCTCAGTTGTATCCAACTCTAGTCTTTGTGCAATTGATCGTGCATCAATTTATTGCTCTAAGATTTTCTAAAAGATGGACCTCCGTATCAAGCCGGATCGCCAGCTGGATCCGCAATCAAGCGACGCCAAAAAGGACTTTAATCACTAGCTAGCTTGCTTCGAGCGTACATCAACTCAGCGACCACCCCTGTTCCGGAGGCTCTGAAGATACAGATCCTGTACTCAAGGTTGAGCTCCAACGTGTTTCCGCTGATCCAGGACGCCCCGAACTACACCGACGCCATGGCGCTTCTCAAAGAAAACTACGCACAGAAGACGAACACGCTCTTCGCCAGGCACGTACTCGCCACTCACTCTCAACTCCCTGGTGAGTCCATAGAAGACTTCTGGAGGGCCCTAATCCCACTCGTCTGGGACTGTGACTGTCAGGCTGTTACGGCGACTGAACATTCCAACCTTCTTATGCGGGACGCGTTCATAACGGGGATTGGGTTGGACCTCATATGCCAAAGACTGTGAGAAGGGGCCACGCTCGACCTACCTGAAACAAAGAAGCTAGCGCTCTCCATGACGGTTGCCTCACGTAACATTCAGGCCTACCCCACCAGCCGTGCGGCCCACCCCTCCTACCCCTCGTGGACCCCACAGATGGCTGCCCCAGTGGGGGCCTTACCCAGCCAGTACTCATACGACACACGCCAGCCCGCGCACCCCGGGGGTCCCCGATGTTACTTCTGCAGCCAGCTGAAGCACCCTCACCAATGCTGCCCGGCCCGCGGGGCCCTTTGCAAGGCTTGCAGCAAAAAGGGGCACTTTGCCGCGGTGTGCCAGGCCCTTCGCAGTCGTCGCTATCACCCCCACCCCCCCAGGCCTGCACACAATGGGTGCCACCATCTTCATCTCCCCAGACCACGCACAGCCAGTGGGAGCCGCCATCTTCACCTCCCCGGACGACGCGCGGCCAGTGGGCGCCGCCATCTTCACCTCCCGGGGCCACATGCTGCCAGTGGGCTCCGCCATCTTCATCTCCCGGGGCCACGCGCGGCCAGTGGGCGCCGCCATCTTCTACTCCTCTGTCCACGTGCGGCCCATGGGCGCTGCCATCTTGACCAAGCCCCGCAACGTACGGCCCATGGACACCGCCATTTTGTCCCCCGCAGGATCTAACCATCTTGTCATCCACGGGACATGGACACCAACAGCATTCCAGGACCTGGGCCCCCCAGGCTCCCCATCATCCGACGTCAGCGACGACCGATCACGACTCGCCTCAGTGAGGATCGACCAGTCTCGTCCGCACAGCCTGGCTACCGCATCGACCAGGGTGAAAATCAACGGCCACATGACCTCTTGCCTGCTGGACTCAGGGAGCCCCGAAAGCTTCATACACCCGGAGACGGTAAGGCGCTGCTCCCTCGTGGTACACCCGCCAACCAAAGAATTCCCCTGGCCTCTGGATCCTATTCCGTTGCAATCCGGGGGAACTGCATGGTCACACTCACGGTCCAGGGCGTAGAATTCAGCGGCTTCCGACTCTATGTCCTCCCTAACCTCTGCGCTGCCCTGCTACTCAGCCTGGACTTCCAGTGTAACCTCCAGAGCCTAACCCTCAAATTCGTCGGGCCCCTACCACCCCTCACTGTGTGCAGCCTCGTAACCCTAAAGGTCGATCCGCCTACCCTCTTCGCCAATCTAACCCTGGATTGCAAACCCGTCGCCACCAGGAGCAGACGGTACAGCACCCAGGACAGGACCTTCATCAGGTCCCTCCCACGCATATCTGATATGGTCAATCAGATTGCACAGTCCCGGGTCTTCTCAACAATAGACCTCAAATCCACCTACCACCAGCTCCCCATTCGTAAATCAGACCGTCCATACACTGCTTTCGAGGCGGACGGTCGTCTCTATCACTTCCTCAGGGTTCCCTTCGGCGTCACTAACGGGGTCTCGGTCTTCCAAAGGGAGATGGACCGAATGGTCGACCGGTCCGCTTTGCGGGCCACCTTCCCTTACCTAGACAACGTCACTATCTGCGGCCATGACCAGCAGGACCACGATGCCAACCTTGCCAAATTCCTCCACACCGCCACTCTCCCCAACCTCACCTACAACAAGGAGAAGTGCGTGTTTAGCATGACCCGCTTAGCCATACTCGGCTATGTGGTCCAGAACGGAGTTCTGGGGCCTGATCCCGACCGCATGCGCCCCCTCATGGAGCTTCCCCTCCCCCACTGCCCCAACGCCCTCAAACGCTGTCTGGGGTTCATCTCGTACTAGGCCCAGTGGATCCCAAACTATGCGGACAAGGCCCGCCCACTCATTCAGTCTACCCATTTTCCCCTAACGGCTGAGGCACAACAGGCCTTCGCCCGGATCAGAGCCGATATCTCTGTGGTGAACCACTGTAATAAGAGATGTAAGGTAGGACCTACACTACAGGTTCGCCGGTAGCTCCTGCCGACTGGCTCTGCCCACGGAGAACTGTATAAATATGCATGACCTCCAGTGCCCTGCCATTTCGCCAGCTGCAGCAGGAGGCCACACATCTGACTGTAATAAAGCCACAGTTGTACCCAACTTTAGTCTTTGTGCAATTGATCGTGCATCAATTTATTACAGTCAGATTTTCCACAGAATGGATATCAGAATTAAGTCCGATCGCCTGCAGCTGGATCCGCACTCGCCCGACGCCAGGAAAGACTTTGACTCACTGGCTAGCATATTTCGAGGCTTACATCAACGCGGCGGACCCCGCGCCAACGGAGGCTCAGAAGATAAATGTCCTGTACTCCAGACTGAGCTCCAGCGTGTTCCCGTTGATCCAAGATGCCACGAATTACACAAAAGCAATGGAACTCCTGAAGGAACACTACACGCAGAAGGCGAACACGCTCTTCGCCAGGCATGTACTTGCCACCCGCTCGCAACTACCTGGTGAGTCCATCGAAGACTTCTGGCGGGCCCTAATCCCACTCGTCCGGGACTGACTGTCAGGCTTTTACGGCCGTCGAACACGCAAATCTCCTCATGCGCGATGCCTTCGTGACGGGGATTGCGTCGGACCGCATCCGAGAACGATTGTTGGAAGGGGCAACGCTCGAACTGGCGGAGACGAAAACCTTGGCGCTCTCCATGACAGTCGGATCCTGTAACGTACAATCGTACTTCTCCCGCCGTGCTGCCCACCCTTCTACTCCTTCCTACCCCTCCTGGACCCCATCAACGACCTCCTCAGCCTGGGCCCTGCCTTCGCAATACGCCTGCGCCGCACGCCGTCCGCGCACCCCGGGGGTCCCCGCTTCTACTTCTGCGGTCAGCAGAAGCACCCCCGCCAACACTGCCCGGCACGCACTGCCGTTTGTAAAACCTGCAGTAAAAAGGGCCATTTCGCAGCTGTGTGCCAGGCCCGCGCAGTCGCTGCGATCGCGCCCGCTATCGCCCCCCTCCCCCACGCCAGTCGCACAATGGGAGCCGCCATCTTCTCCTCCCGGGTCCATGTGCGACCAATGGGCGCTGCCATCTTGTTCTCCTTCGGCTACATGCGCCCCACGGGCGCTGCCATCTTGTCCCCCACAAGGGGCAGCACGGTAGCATTGTGGATAGCACAATTGCTTCACAGCTCCAGGGTTCCAGGTTCGATTCTGGCTTGGGTCACTGTCTGTGCGGAGTCGGCACATCCTCCCCTTGTGTGCGTGGGTTTCCTCCGGGTGTGCCGGTTTCCTCCCACAGTCCATAGATGTGCAGGTTAGGTGGATTGGCCATGCTAAATTGCCCTTAGTGTCCAAAATTGCCCTTAGTGTTGGGTGGGGTTACTGGGTTATGGGGATAGGGTGGAGGTGTTGACCTTGGGTCGGGTGCTCTTTCCAAGAGCCGGTGCAGACTCGATGGGCTGAATGGCCTCCTTCTGCACTGTAATTTCTATGAATCTATGAGTCCCGACCCCGCAATGTGCGCACCGTTGGGCGCCGCCATCTTGTCCCCCACAGGGTCTCCGGACATCCCGACATTGGAACCGCACACGCTCGCCACCCGAAGCATCCGATGGCTGCCCGCAGCTCGCTTCGATGACGCTGGACCAATCTCGCCCGCACAACATGGCCACCGCGTCGACGACGGTTAAAATCAACGGCCAGGCGACCTCGTGCCTGCTGGACTCCGGGAGCACCGAAAGCTTCGTTCACCCAGATACGGTAAGGCGCTGCTCCCTCGCGGTCCACCCGGCCAAACCCACTCTGTCCCGATCCGAGGCTTTTGTACAGGCACCCTCACGGTCCAGGGAGTAGAATTTAGTAACTTCCGCCTCTATGTCCTTCCTAATCTCTGCGCTGCACTCCTGTTGGGCCTGGACTTCCAGTGCAACCTCCAGAGCCTCACCCTCAAATTCGGCAGGCCCTTACCCCCCCCCTTACCGTTTGCGGCCTCGCGACCCTCAAGGTCGGTCGCCCCTCCCTTTTTGCCAATGTAACTGTGGATTGCAAGCCCGTTGCCACTAGGAGCAGACGGTACAGCACCCAGGACAAGACCTTCATCAGGTCCGAAGTCCAACGGCTGCTTAAGGAGGTATTATCGAGGCCAGCAACAGCCCCTGGATAGCCCAAGTGGTAATCGTTAAAACTGGGGAGAAACACAGGATGGTCGTGGACTACAGCCAGACCATCAATCGGTACACGCAGCTCGACGCGTACCCCATCCCATGCATATTGATGTGGTCAATCAGATTGCGCAGTACCGGGTCTTCTCAACAATTGACCTGAAATCCGCCTACCACCAGCTCCCCATCCGGAAGTCGGACCAGCCATACACTGCCTTCGAGGCGGACGGTCGCCTATACCACTTCCTTCGGGTCCCTTTCGGTGTCACAAATGGGGCTCGGTCTTCCAAAGAGAGATGGACCGAATGGTCGACCAGTACGGTTTGCGGGCCACGTTTCCGTACTTAGATAATGTCACCATCTGCGGCCATGACCAGCAGGACCACGATACCAACCTCGATAAATTCCTCCGCACTGCCACTCTTCTCAACCTGACCTACAACAAAGAGAAGTGTGTGTTCAGCACGACCCGGTTAGTTATTCTCGGCTATATAGTCCAAAACGGACTTCTCAGGCCCGACCCCGACCGCATGCGTCCCCTCATGGAACTTCCGCTCCCCTACTGCCTCAAGGCCCTCAAACGCTGCCTGGGGTTCTTTTCCTACTACGCTCAGAGGTTCCCAAACTATGCAGACAAGGCCCACTCATTCAGTCCACCCAATTTCCCCTCGCGGCCGAAGCACAACATGCTTTCGCCCACATCAGAGCAGACATCGCCAAGGCCGGGATGCGCGCAGTGGACGAGTCACTCCTTTCCAAGTAGAAAGCGACACTTCAGACGTCGCCCTTGCCGCCAGTCTCAGGCAGACCCGTGGCATTCTGTTCCCGCACTCTTCACGCCTCTGAAATTCAACACTCATCCATCGAAAAGCAGGCCCAAGCTGTCGTTGAAGCTGTGCGGCATTGGAGGCATTACCTGGCCGGTAAGAGATTCACTCTCCTTACGGACCAACTTCGGTAGCCTTCATGTTCAATAACACACAGCGGGGCAAGATCAAAAATGGTAAAATCTTGCGGTGGAGAATCGAGCTCTCCACCGATAATTACGAGATCCTGTATCGCCCCGGTAAATTCAATGAGCCCCCAGACACCCTCTACCGAGGTACATGTGCCAGCGCACAAGTGGACCAACTCCGGGCCCCACACGACAGCCTGTGGCACCCAGGGGTCACTCGATTGTACCATCTGGTCAAAGCTCGCAATCTGCCCTACTCCGTCGAGGAAGTAAGGACAGTCACCAGGGACTGCCAGGTCTGTGCGGAGTGCAAGCCGCACTTCTACCGGCCAGACCGTGTGCGCCTGGTGAAGGCCTCCTGCCCCTTTGAATGCCTCAGCGTGGATTTCAAAGGGCCCCTCCCCTCCACCGACCGTAACACGTACATTCTCAGTGTGGTCGATGAGTACTCCAGATTCCCCTTCGCCATCCCATGCACCGATATGACGTCTGCCACCGCCATCGAGGCCCACAGCACCATCATTGCCCTGTTCGGTTTCCCCGCCTACATCCACAGTGACAGTGGTCCTCATTCATGAGCGATGAGCTGTGTCAGTTCCTGCTCAGCAGGGGTATAGCCTCCAGCAGGACGACCAGCTACAACCCCCGGTGAAACGGGCAAGCAGAACGGGAGAATGGGACGGTTTGGAGGGCCGTCCAGCTGGCCCTACTGTCCAGGAACCTCCCAGCCTCTCGCTGGCAGGAGGTCCTCCCTGACGCTCTACACTCCATCCGGTCACTATTGTGCACCGCCATTAATAACATACCCCATGAACGTGTTTTTACATTCCTCAGGAAGTCCAGATCCGGGGTGTCTCTCCCGACTTGGCTCGAGGACCGGTCCTTCTCCGTAGGCACGTCCGACTCCACAAGGCGGACCCCTTGGTGGACAAGGTTCACCTGCTCCACACCAACTCTCAATATGCCTACGTTGAGTTCCCCGACGGCCGCCAAGATACTGTCTCACTCAGGGACCTGGCACCGTCAGGTTCCACACCAACACACCCCCCCCACCAATGCTGTCAATATTGACCCCACCAGACCACCCCCCTCCCCTTTTCTGTACAAGAGGACGAAGAGGACTTCTGCACGCTCCCGGAGTTCCCCGATGACTGGCCAGCATCAGCACCGCCATCGGTGCCACCTCCACCACCGCCAGCACCGACTTCGCCGCCACAGTTACGCCGCTCCCAATGAAGCACCAAAGCACCGGGCCGGCTGAACCTTTGACGGACTCCGGACCGTCAACGTGGACTTTTCTTTCCCTATCACTGTACATAATTGCACTAATTGTATCTAGTTTCACGTCACCCCCGCCGGACTCATTTTTAACAGGGGGTGAATGTGGTGAACCACTGTAATAGGAGATGTAAGGTAGGACCTGCACTACAGGTTCGCCGGTAGCTCCTGCCGGCTGACTCCGCCCTTGGAGAACTGTAAAAATATGCATGACCTCCAGTGCCCTGCCATTTCGCCAGCTGCAGAAGGAGGCCACGCATCTGACTGTGATAAAGCCACAGTTGTACCCAACTTTAGTCTTTGTGCAATTGATCGTGCATCAATCGTCAAGGCCAGGATGCACGCAGTAGACGAGACGCTGCCCTTTCAAGTAGAGAGCAATGCATCGGACGTCGCCCTAGCTGCCACCCTCAATCAGGCAGGCAGACCCGTGGCATTCTTTTCCCGCACCCTTCTTGCCTCAGAAATTCGGCACTCATCAGTCGAAGAAGAGGCCCAAGCTATCGTTGAAGCTGTGCGGCATTGGAGGCATTACCTGGCCAGCAGGAGATTCACTCTCCTCACTGACCAGCGGTCAGTAGCCTTTATGTTCAATAACACACAGCAGGGCAAGAACAAAAACAATAAAATCTTACGGTGGAGGATCGAGCTCTCCACCTATAACTATGAGATTTTGTATCGCCCCGGCAAACTCAAAGAGCCCCCAGACTCCCGACGAAATGGCAGGGCACTGGAGGTCATGCATATTTTTACAGTTCTCCAAGGGCGGAGTCAGCCGGCAGGAGCTACCGGCGAACCTGTAGTGCAGGTCCTACCTTACATCTCCTATTACAGTGGTTCACCACATTCACCCCCTGTTAAAAATGAGTCCGGCGGGGGTGACGTGAAACTAGATACAATTAGTGCAATTATGTACAGTGATCGGGAAAGAAAAGTCCATGTTGACGGTCCGGAGTCCGTCAAAGGTTCAAAGTCTCCCGAGGTACATGTGCCAGCGCACAAGTAGACCGACTCCGCGCCCTGCACGACAGCCTTTGTCACCCGGGAGTAACACGGTTGCACCATTTCATAAAGGCCCGCAATCTGCCCTACTCCGTCGAGGAAGTACGGACAATCACCAGGCTCTGCCAGGTCTGTGCGGAGTGCAAGCCGCACTTCTACTGGCCGGACCGTGCGTGCCTGGTGAAGGCCTCCCGCCCCTTTGAAAGCCTCAGCGTGGATTTCAAAGGGCCTCTCCCCTCCACCGACCGTAACACGTACATTCTCAGTGTGTTCGATGAGTACTCCAGGTTCCCCTTCGCCATCCCATGCCCTGACATGACGTCTGCCACCGTCATCAAAGCCCTAAACACTATCTTCACTCTGTTCGGTTTCCCAGCCTATATCCACAGTGACAGGGGATCGTCATTCATGAGCGATGAGCTGCGTCAGTTCCTGCTCAGCAGGGGTATAGCCTCCAGCAGAACGACCAGCTATAACCCCCGGGGAAACGGGCAGGTAGAGAGGGAGAACGGGACGGTATGGAGGGCCGTCCAACTGGCCCTACGGTCCAGGAACCTCCCAGCCTCTTGCTGGCAGGAGGTCCTCCCTGATGCACTCCACTCCACTCGGTCACTGCTGTGCACCGCTACTAACAACACACTCCATGACCGCCTTTTTGCCTTCCCCAGGAAGTCCACATCCGGGGTGTCGCTCCCGACTTGGCTAGCTGCTCCAGGACTAGTCCTGCTCCGTAGGCACGTCCGCCTCCACAAAGCGGACCTGTTGATGGAAAGGGTGCAATTGCTCCATGCCAACCCCCAGTATGCCTACCCTGATGGCCGCCAAGATACTGTCTCCCTCAGGGACCTGGCATCAGCAGGTTCTACACACACACACCTCTCCGGCCCAGTGCCACCCTCCCCTCCCACGGCGCTCCCAGCATTTATCCCACCAGGACCATCCGTCCTTCCCCTGCCCACACCCGAGGATGAAGAGGATTTCGGCATGCTCCCGGAGTCACCGAACATCGGGCCAGCATCGACATCGCCGCCACTGTTACGTCACTCCCAGCAGAACATCAAGGCACCAGACCGGTTAAATCTCTAACTGGCACCGGACATCAAAAGACATTTTTTTTCTGATCAAATACTCTAAATATAAATTCATTGCTGTATATAGTTCTCCACCACCCCCGCCGGACTCAATTTTAACAGGGGGTGAATGTGATAAACCACTGTTGCACCTGCATTAGGTGATGTAAGATAGGACCTGTACTACAGGTTCGCCGGTAGTCCCTGCCTGCTGGCTCCGCCCAGGCGGCGGAGTATAAATATGCATGTCCTCCATTCAGCAGCCATTTTGCCAGCTGCTGTGGGAGGCCACACATCTTAGAGCAATAAAGCCTCAGTTGTATCCAACTCTAGTCTTTGTTCAATTGATCGTACCTCACACCCCACTGACCACACAAGCCCCCTGACCATGACCACCCAAGCCCAACCCACGCTGAACACCTGATTCTCCCTCCATTGATTACGCAACGCCCACCCGACTCCCCACACTGACCTCCGGACCCTCTCACGCCATCCGACCACTCAACCCCCCCCGCCCCCCACCACCCAAGATACATACCCCCAGAACCTCTCCCATACCCCACAGCTTCCAATCCTAACCACTTAGTTTAAAAAACTTATCATCTCCCAACCGCGATTGCCAGTCCAGGAAAGTTATGGGCCATTGCGTACGGACTAAATTTTAAAAATGTTTCTTCTAGTTATTAAAGCTGCTGACCCCGGACCCTGAAGGGCAAGGCCAGCAAGGTACATGGGAATACTACCAAGTTCCTTTTGAAACACACATCATCCTTATTTGGAAATATATCGCCGTTCCTTCACTGTTACTGGGTCAAATTCCTGGAACTCCCTCCCCAACAGCCGTGCAAATAACTAGAGTCAATTTTCCTAAAACCTGGTTTGCTGAAAGTTAGCAACGTGGGCGACACGGTGGTACAGTGGTTATCACTGCAGCCTCACAGCTCCAGGTACCCGGGTTCAATTCCGACTTTGAGTGACTGTCCGGAGTTTTCACTTTCTCCCTGTCTGCGTGAGTTTCCTCAGGGTGCCGCGGTTTCCTCCCACAAGTCCAAAGACGTGCAGATTAGGTGGGTTGGCCCTGCTAAATTGCTCTTAGTGTCCAAAAGGTTAGGTGGGTTACTGGGTTACGAAGTTAGGGTCGGTGCAGACTTGATGGGCCGAATGGCCTCCTTCTTCACTGTAAATTCCATGATTCTATATGGAGCTGTTAAGGGTGTCACGTGTCAGCCTGGAGATTGTAGCTCAGCTTCCACCTTAACTCCCCAAACCCAGTGGGAGGAGCTGGATTTACTGCGTGCAGGAACAGGGAATGTCAGGTGGCAGAAGTGAAATGATTCCTAGAAATCTGATAATTGGTTAGGAAGTGAGTCGGAAGTCTTTGATGACGAGGGGAGAAGCAGGGAAGCCTATGGTATGAGAGAAGTTTCCTTGTGAGGCGTGCAAGGAAAGCAAAAAAAGAACACTGAAACCCACTTCTTTAACTATGAAATGAAAAACACTTATTGTCACAAGTAGGCTTCAAATAAAGTTACTGTGAAAAGCCCCTAGTCGCCACATTCTGGCACCTGTTTGGGGAGACTGGTATAGGAATTGAACTGTGCTGCTGGCTTGCCTTGGTTTGCTTTCAAAGCCAGCAATTTAGCTGTGTGCTAAACCAGCCCCAGAGTATTATTACGACCACATGAGTAGAGATGAAATTACTCCCCTATTCTCCCAGGTTTGACCATAACACATTTGTTTGTGAATTTACAGAGGATGTGCTTCATTAGTTCCATTAGACTCCCACTATTTATTCTTTTGGGTTGCAAAGGATTAGTCAGACAGGTTTTCTTTTAGGTTAAGCAAAGAACAAGATAAGTTTCTTGAAACTATTTCCTGAACTCCAAAACACAAGGTAAACCGCAACCATAATACATAAAGTCACGTGCATTCATCTGGGGCTAAGCATCAATACAGATGGCAGAGTAGGGTTTATAGGATTAAAAAAATTTTTTTTTTACGGTTTACGAAAAATAAAACAAAAGGAATATGTCTTTGACTGATCTTGATGCAGTGATTCCTGTTGCAGCCATTTTGTTCAGCTGTCTTCCTGGGTGTAATTGTATGGAGCAGATTACACCATTTTTCCCCAAAATGGTTGGTTTCTTTTCAGGATGGTTACTTTGTAAATCGGTCTTGTGAGCGAGAGAGACAAAGACGGCTGTGTTCAGTACAGCATTGCCTTTTGTTTCGCTCCTGCTTGGTAAGGTGTTCTCGAAGTAGTTTATTGTTGACCCAGGTCTCCGACACTAAGCTCAGTGTATGAGATATTCATGGAAAGCAAATCAGTTCACCACAAGTTTAAACTTCCTGGACAATTAAGTACATGTCAGGACTTCTAACAAGTTCCCACATGCACCAGCAATATATGTTCAGGGTGTTGTTGCACCCAATATTGGAATATCTGGCCCAATATCAAGCTGTGTTATCCAAAGTGTGGAACTGTTGCAGATATCTGTCATTTTAGAGTACTGTGGTGGTATGTATTAGGGGTAATGTGGTACCTGTGAAGCCGAGAGGCTATTGGCTGACAGGTCCCGGGTCCTGGTTGGATCTGCCGACTTCTGGCTCCGCCCTGAAGGCGGAGTATAAGAGCTCGAGCTTCTCCCCGCAGCCTCATTCTGTTGCTGAGCTGCTGGGGACCAGTCTCGCTTAATAAAGCCTAGATCGACTTCATCGCTTCTCGTCTCGCGTAAGTCATTGTGCGCTACAATTTATTAAGCGAGCTTAAAAGACTATGGAGCTCCGGATCGCCCCGGAGTGCCTGCGGATCAGCCCCCACGCAGCGAACACGCCGGCCGTATTCAAACACTGGCAAGCATGCTTCGAAGGCTACCCCCGAACGGCCCCCGGCCGGATCACCGAAGAGCAGAAAATGCAGGTCCTGCATTCGAGGGTAAGCCCGGAAATTTACTCACTAATAGAAGACGCAGAGGATTTCCCGACGGCGCACACATTGCTGAAGGGCATCGATGTTCGGCCCGTAAACCAGGTCTACGCGCGCCACCAACTCGCGATGAGACGGCAAATTCCCGGAGAATCGCTCGAGGAATTCTACGGCGCGCTGCTAATTTTGGGACGAGGCTGCAACTGCCCGCCGGTGAACGCGATCGAACACACGGACCTGCTAATTCGTGATGCATTCGTGGCAGGTATGAACTCTCCCCAAATTCGTCAAAGACTTTTAGAAAGAGAGTCGCTAGGACTCTCAGAGGCACAGGCCCTTGCAGCCTCCCTTGATGTGGCCTCCCAAAACGCCCGCGCCTACGGCCCCGACCGCGCGGCAGCCCCTTGGGCTCCATGGACCCCTGTCGCGACCAACTCCCCGGCACCCCACCCCCCCCCGCAGGCTTGCGCGGTTAAAGCACCAGACCATCCCGGGGGGGCCCGCTGCTATTTTTGCGGACAAGTGAAACACCCCCGGCAGCGCTGCCTGGCCCGCGCAGCTACTTGTAAAAGCTGCGGTAAAAAGGGCCATTTCGTGGCAGTGTGACGGTCCCGGGGGGTCGCCGCAATCCCCGGAGAAGAACGAGGACAGCACATCCCAAACACCCCCCAACACCCATAGCGCCCCATGTGCGCCCCGCAGGCGCCGCCATTTTGGGTCCCAGGCACCACGAGGGGAGGATGGGCGCCACCATCTTGTGACCCCCCCAGCCACGTGCGATTCATGGGGGCGGCCATTTTGTCCACCCCCGGCTGCGTGCGATTCATGGACGCCACCATCCTGGTTGACAACAAAGGACCCCAACATCGACGGCTCCACGGGGTCCGAAGAAGACACCGCGACACTACTACCACGACTGGCTTCGGTGACACTGGATCAATCGCGTCCCCGGACGCTACAGACGAGAACAACAACGGTGTTGGTCAACGGATACGAGACACCGTGCCTGATCGACTCTGGGAGCACTGAAAATTTTATTCACCCAGACACGATAAGACGCTGTTTTCTGACCATCCATCCAAGTACGCAAAAGATTTCCCTAGCTGCAGGATCCCACTCAGTGGAGATCAAAGGGTTCTGCATCGCAAACCTAACGATGCAAGGGAGGGAGTTTAAGAACTACGGGCTCTACGTCCTGGCCTCACTCTGCGCACCCACATTACTGGGATTAGACTTCCAATGTAACCTTCAGAGCTTAACATTTCAATTCGGCGGCCCAATACCCCTACTCACTATCTGCGGCCTCGCAACTCTCAAGGTTGAACCGCTGTCCTTGTTTGCAAACCTCACCCCGGATTGCAAACCCGTCGCCACTAGGAGCAGACGGTACAGCGCCCAGGACCGGACATTTATTCGGTCTGAAGTCCAGAGGTTGCTGAAGGAAGGCATAATCCAGGCCAGCAATAGTCCCTGGAGAGCCCAGGTGGTAGTCGTAAAGACCGGGGAGAAGCAAAGGATGGTCGTAGACTATAGTCAGACCATCAATAGGTACACGCAGCTAGATGCGTACCCTCTCCCCCGCATATCCGACATGGTCAATCGGATTGCTCAGTATAAGGTCTTTTCCACCGTGGACATCAAGTCCGCCTACCACCAGCTCCCCATCCGCCCAGGTGACCGCAAGTACACCGCCTTCGAGGCAGACGGGCGGCTATACCACTTCCTAAGGGTCCCATTTGGCATCACGAACGGAGTCTCGGTCTTCCAACGGGAGATGGACCGAATGGTTGAGCAGCACGGGTTGCAGGCCACGTTCCCGTATCTCGACAACGTAACCATCTGCGGCCACGATCATCAGGACCACGACACCAACCTCCAAAAGTTCCTCCAGACCGCTAACGCCCTGAACCTCACATATAACGAGGAAAAATGCGTTTTTAGCACAAACCGTTTGGCCATCCTGGGATACGTAGTGCGCAATGGAGTAATAGGCCCCGACCCCGAATGCATGCGCCCCCTTATGGAATTTCCCCTCCCCCACTGCTCCAAAGCCCTGAAACGTTGCCTGGGATTCTTTTCATATTACGCCCAGTGGGTCCCCCAGTATGCAGACAAGGCCCGCCCGCTAATACAGTCCACTACCTTCCCCCTGTCGACAGAGGCTCGCCAGGCCTTCAGCCGCATCAAAGCGGATATCGTAAAGGCCACAATGCGTGCCATCGACGAGTCCCTCCCCTTCCAGGTCGAGAGCGACGTATCCGACGTAGCTCTGGCGGCCACCCTTAACCAAGCGGGCAGACCCGTGGCTTTTTTCTCCCGGACGCTCCACGCCTCAGAAATCCGCCACTCCTCAGTGGAAAAGGAAGCCCAAGACATAGTGGAAGCTATGCGACATTGGAGGCATTACCTGGCCGGCAGGAGATTCACTCTCCTCACCGACCAACGGTCGGTAGCCTTTATGTTCGATAATGCACAGCGGGGCAAAACTAAGAATGACAAGATCTTAAGGTGGAGGATCGAACTCTCCACCTACAATTATGAGATCTTGTATCGTCCCGGAAAGCTGAACGAGCCGTCCGATGCCCTATCCCGCGGCACATGTGCCAATGCACAAATAGACCACCTCCAAGCCCTCCACGAGGACCTCTGCCACCCGGGGGTCACTCGATTCTACCATTTCGTAAATTCCCGCAACCTCCCCTACTCTGTGGAGGAGGTCCGTACAGTCACCAGGAACTGCCACATCTGCGCAGAGTGTAAACCACACTTTTTCAGGCCGGATAGAGCGCACCTGATCAAAGCTTCCCGCCCCTTTGAACGCCTCAGTTTGGATTTCAAAGGGCCCCTCCCCTCCACCGACCGCAACGCATACTTCCTGAACGTGGTGGACGAGTACTCCCGTTTCCCCTTCGCCATCCCCTGCCCCGACATGACAGCGGCCGCAGTCATCAAAGCCCTTGGCACCATATTCACACTGTTCGGTTTCCCCGCGTATATCCATAGCGACAGGGGGTCCTCCTTCATGAGTGACGAGCTGCGCCAGTACCTGCTCAGCAAGGGCATAGCCTCGAGCAGGACGACCAGCTACAACCCCCGGGGGAACGGGCAAGTAGAGAGGGAGAACGGTATGGTCTGGAAGACCGTCCTACTGGCCCTACGGTCCAGGGATCTCCCAGTTTACTGGTGGCAGGAGGTCCTCCCGGACGCTCTCCACTCCATCCGGTCGCTGCTGTGTACCACCACTAACCAAACGCCTCATGAGCGCCTCCTTGTCTCCCCCAGGAAGTCCTCCTCCGGAACGTCGCTGCCGACCTGGCTGGCGGCCCCAGGACCCATCTTGCTCCGGAAACATTGCAGGTGCACAAATCGGACCCGTTGGTCGAGAGGGTCCACCTTCTCCACGCGAACCTGCAGTACGCCTACGTGGAGTACCCCGACGGCCGACAGGACACGGTCTCCCTGCGGGACCTGGCGCCCACCGGCAACACACACACACCCCCGACACTGATCACCCCCTCCCTGCCACCGGCGCACCCCGCGACCGCCCCCTTCCCGGGGGGATCGGTCCTCCTCCCGTGCCCGCCCAGGAGTAAAACAGGAACAAACAGCGAAACGCTCCAGGAGACGACAACGCCCGAGCAAGTGCCTGCACCACCACCGGGGCTGAGGCGATCGACCAGACCGCCCGCTCGACTCGTGGAATCCGCATGACACCAAGAAAAGCAAGAATGTTGTAACAAAAATTTTTTTTGCTCGTATTGTAAATAGTTCTCACAAACTTGTACATAGCCCAGTGTAGGGCTAAAGCTGTATTAACACAGTCCGAAATTTGTTCCAGGGCCAGCCTTGTAAACCCTTACCACCATGCGAACCACCACCCCGCCGGGTTCCTTTTTAACAAGGGGTGAATGTGGTAGTATGTATTACGGGTAATGTGGTACCTGTGAAGTTGAGAGGCTGTTGGCTGACAGGTCCCGGGTCCTGGTTGGATCTGCCGACTTCTGGCTCCGCCCTGAAGACGGAGTATAAGAGCTTGAGCTTCTCCCCGCAGCCTCATTCTGTTGCTGAGCTGCTGGGGACAAGTCTCGCTTAATAAAGCCTAGATCAACTTCATCGCTTCGCGTCTCGCGTAAGTCATTGTGCGCTACAAGTACCCAATTATATTTTTTCCAATTAAGGGGCAACTGAGCATGGCCAATCCACCTACCCTGTGCATCTTTTGGGTTGTAGGGGTGAGACTCACGCAGGCATGGGGAGAATGTGCAAACTCCACATAGACAGTGACCCGGGGCCAGGATCGAACCCGGGTCCTCAGCACTGTGAGGCAGCAGTGCTAACCACTGCGTCACCGTGCCGCCATTTTATTCTTGCCAATAGAGATTGACAAGAAGATATACTCATCAAAATGCATCCCAGTAAGCTGATATTGGGCGTTGCTCTCTGATTGCTGCTTCTGCGGCCTCTGGAGCTTATGTTCTCAGCAGTGTGCAGCTCTGAAGCATGTTTAAAAGTAAGCCAGACTCTTTCAAAATAATTATGAACTCCGAGGACAAACATCAAAAGCAGCTTCAATCCCTGCCGAAATACCATTCCTTTACAATAAAAGCAGCCCTGTCAAAATGACAAACTCCTTTCGCCAGAAAGGACTCCGACATGGGTTTCAACAACTTGCCTCTGCCATTGTGTGACAGGTGAACATTTTGAATGCCCAAGTGATTAAGTACTGCTAATCTGCAAATGACAAACTCACATTGGCCCCTTTGACGCTTGGCCAATAAAAATTAATTCTTCAAGAATGTGAGTAATAGCCCCAGTTGCAATGTTACTTGACAGTTATTAAGCAATCGTTGAATAATATTTAATTAGCGGTTGTTATTTTCCAGGCAGTTAATGGTGTCAGCATTTAACTTCAGCATCAAGCTCTCGGCTTCATATTCATTTTCAGAACTGGTTGTGGATGTAGTATTTGCATTGAGTACAAATTATTTGCATAGTGAGGAACTTTACAGCTCCCTTACGTCATGACTCTCTGATGCAACCATCAATTCACTCGAAGACACGTGGAGAAGTAAACCGTGGTTTTAATCAGCTTAGAACTGAGCCTGCCTGTGACCGGTACAACACTGAAGGCGGCCCCGCAGGTCAGCAGCTCTTATACTTCCTGTAAAGGGGGTGGAGCCATGGGCGGAGCCCGTACATGCCCCAACATATACCCTGTGGGTGAAGCCACACAATGGCCCATAGGTGGAGCCCACAGGGTTAATAACTTAACACAGTGCACTGGTGAATTATCAGTAATTATACATTCACCACATTCACCCCCTGTTTAGAAATGAAGTCCGGCGGGGGTGACGGGCTCATAGATTCAGTCGGTCCGGTGCCCGGATCGTACGTTGCAGCCGCTTCGGGTGGCTGTGGAAGTGGGTCCGGTGCGGGCACAGGCATGGACTCCGGGAGCGCGGGAACCATATAGGAGTGGGGGCGCTGAACATGGGAGGTTGGACGGGACATAGTGTGGGGGATGCAGTAGTGGTAGTGATGGTGGAGCCTGCGGGCGCCAGGTCCCGGAGGGAGACGGTATCTTGCCGGCCATCGGGTTGTTCGACGTACGCATAGTGTGGGTTGGAGTGCAGGAGCTGGACCCTCTCTACCAGGGGGTCGGTCTTCTGGCTCCGAACGTGTTTTTGGAGGAGGACTGGATCCGGTGTCGTCAGCCATGGCGAAGCGAGGACCCTGAGGTAGCTCCCCTCGGGAAAACAACCAAACGGTCATGAGGAGTCTGGTTTGTGGCCATGCAAAGGAGGGACCTAATAGAGCGGAGCACATCGGGGAGGACCTCCTGCCAGTGAGAAACTGGGAGAATCCTGGACCGCAGGGTCAGTAGGATGGTCTTTCAGACCGTCGCGTTCTCCCTCTCCACCTGCCCGTTTCCTCTGGGGTTATAACTGGTAGTCCTGCTCGAGGCAATGCCCTTACTGCGCAGGTACTGACGCAGTTCGTCGCTCATGAACGACGAGCCCCTGTCGCTGTGGACATAACTGGGGAAACCAAACAGGGTGAAGACACTATGCAGGGCTTTAATGACAGTGAGGGAGAGGGAGTTGTAGGAGGGGGCGCATACGGTCAAGGTCGGGTCCTGGGACCCCGTTTTCCACGACGTAGCCGAGGATGGCTAGCCTGGTTGTGCGGAAAACGCATTTCTCCTTGTTGTACGTGAGGTTGAGATTTTGGGCGGTTTGAAGAAATCGGTGGAGGTTGGCGTCGTGGTCCTGCTGATCATGGCCGCAGATGGTGACATTGTCCAAGTACGGAAACGTGGCCCGCAGCCCGTACTGGTTCACCATTCGGTCCATCGCTCGTTGGAACACCGAAACCCCGTTCGTGACGTCAAAGGGGACCTGGAGGAATGGAAAAGGCGGCCGTCTGCCTCAAACGCCATGTAGTGGCGGTCCTCTGGGCGGATTGGGAGCAGGTGGCATGCAGACATCAGATCCACCGTGGAGAATACGCGGTAGTGCGGGATCTGATTTACCATGTCTGCAATCCGGGGAAGCGGGTACGCATCGAGTTGCGTAAACCGGTTAATGGTCTGGCTGTAATCAACCACCATCCCGAACTTTTCCCCGGTCTGGACGACCACCACCTGAGCTCTCCAGGGGCTATTGCTGGCCTCTATGACCCCCTCCCGCAAGAGACGCTGGACCTCGGACCTAATGAACATCCTGTCCTGCATGCTATACCGCCTGCTTCTGGTGGCTACTGGCTTGCAATCGGCGGTGAGGTTTGCGAAGGGGGGGGGGTCGATTTTTAGGGTCGCGAGGCTGCATATGGTGAGCGGGGGCAAGGCCCCCCCGAACTTAAGAGTTAGGCTCCTGAGGTTGCACTGGAAGTCGAGTCCCAAAAGGAGAGGAGCGGAGAGGTCTGGGAGCACATATAGTTGACAATTAGCGTACTCAGCGCCCTGTATCGCTAGGGTTGCAGTAGTGCACCCTTGGATTTGCACCGAGTGCGACCCAGAGGCGAGGGATATGGTTTGTTGCGTCGGGAATATTGGGAGCGAGCAGCGTCTTACCATGTCCGGGTGAATGAAGCTCTCTGTGCTCCCGGAATCGAAAAGGCAAGGTGTCTCATACCCATTAACCCGGACGGCCATCATGGAGCTCCGGATGTGCTTAGCTCGCGACTGGTCCAGGGTGACCGCGCTGAGCTGTGGGTAGCCGGCGGCGTGATCGGAGGTGCTGGGCGGCCCCGCGATGCCTATCCGTGTAGGTCGTGCACATCGAGCGGCGTAGCAGATGGCGGCCAAGATGGCAGCCCCCGTTGGTCAAGCATGGCGGGCGGTGAGGAAGATGGCGTCCAAGATGCCGGCCCCCATGGATCGCATGTGGCCGGCCGCGTGAGGGAGAATGGCCAAGATGGCGGCCCCCATGAGTTGCACATGTTATGCGGAGGCGGAGTCGGCAGACACGCTGCCACCTTGCGGGGTCTGCGGGCCTGTGAGTCTGTGGATCGGGTCTGTGAGTTTGAGTTCTTTGACCTGGCCAGACAGACCTTGGCGAAGTGTCCTTTTCTCCCGCAGTTGCTGCAGTTCGCGTTGCGGGCCGGGCAGTGCAGTCGGGGGTGTTGGGACTGGCCGCAAAAATAGCAGGGTAGCCCCCCATGATGGGCTGGCGGCCGCGCGGCACAGGCCTGGGGTAGTCTCGGGTCGGGGGCCCACGAGGGGGTCGCGTGATCGGCCGGGAACGCAGTAAGGCTCTGAAAAGCGACCTCCAGAGAGGTAGCCCTGGTTTACCATGTCATCCAGGTCCTGGGCCCCTTTTTCGAGCAGGCGCTGTCTCACATAGTTCGATCGGACCCCTGCCACGTAAACGTCTCGGACGCCGAGCCCCATGTGCTGAGTGGCCGTAACGGCCTGGTAGTTACAGTTGCGTGCGAGGGCTTTGAGGTCGCGCAGGTAGTCATCTAGCGACTTCCCGGGGCGTTGGCGGCGAGTGGTGAAGACGTGTCGCGCGTATACCTCGTTCACAGGCCGCACATAGAGGTGTTCGAGTAGTGCGAGGGCCTCTGTATAGGAAGCAGCTTCGTCGAGCTGGACAGAAATGCGATGGCCCACCCATGCATGGAGGAGACTCAGCTTCTGTTTGTCAGTGACGGATGGCGTAGACGACGCGGTGAGATAGGCCTTGAAGCATCGAAGCCAGTGTGAAAACATTTCTTTCGCCTCCGCGGCCTGTGGATCGAGTTCCAGTCTGTCAGGTTTGAGGGCTGATTCCATAGTAGTATTTTAAGCTGATTAAATTTATGCGACCATCAATTCACTCGAAGACACGTGGAGAAGTAAACCGTGGTTTTAATCAGCTTAGAACTGAGCCTGCCTGTGACCGGTACAACACTGAAGGTGGCCCCGCAGGTCAGCGGCTCTTATACTTCCTGTAAAAGGGGTGGAGCCATGGGCGGAGCTCGTACATGCCCCAACATATCCCCTGTGGGTGAAGCCACACAATGGCCCATAGGTAGAGCCCACAGGGTTAATAACATAACACAGTGCACTGGTGAATTATCAGTAATTATACATTCACCACACTCTCTCCAGTTGATTTCTCTTATGGGGGATTTCCAGGCAGGGGTCTCTCTTATGGGGGGGGGCTTCAGGCATGGGTCGCTGCTTCCAGGCAGGGGGATGTCTTATGGGATGTCCCTCCTGGGGGTCTCTGTTATAGGGGGGTCTCTGGTGGGATTCTCAGTAATTCAGGGTTCCCTGGTGGGGGTCTCTGTAATTGGGAGGTCTGTGGTGGGGGTCTCTCTCTCATGGGGTTCTCTGGTGGGGGGTTGGGGGGTGGATTCAGTGGAGAGGTTGGGTCACCCTCGTACTGTGAAGGGTCATGGCCCATAAAATCCCAGATGGCAGAATTGTGTGTGTGTGTGTATGTGTGTGGAGGGGGGGGGGGGGGGGGGGGGGGGGGGCAGTCTCTATCTCTATCAGGCCACCAGTTCACAATGGCGGCCCAATACTGGTATTCGTGATGGAATCCCTCGCAATCCCAGCCTGCATAACCTTGCATGGCAAAGGATTGTGACTCGCTTCTGAATTTATACTCCAAGTGCGAGCACAAATCAGGTGCGATTCAGCCCCCGCAGAACATATTCTCCCAAATGGAGATCTCAGGCCAATTTTATAACGCAGGAACAAGTCTCTCGGCGGGACAATCCTGGTCTCGTCCTCCCACCAAACTTCACTTCACCCTATGTACAAGGTACAGTTTTCCATGAAAAATACGACCAATGAAATCACAACATTGACACCACCTCACTTGAGCTTTGGTTGAAAATGACAGCCGAAAGTGGAATGA
Source organism: Scyliorhinus torazame (assembly GCF_047496885.1). Taxonomy (NCBI): domain Eukaryota; kingdom Metazoa; phylum Chordata; class Chondrichthyes; order Carcharhiniformes; family Scyliorhinidae; genus Scyliorhinus; species Scyliorhinus torazame. The sequence goes on along the minus strand of NC_092709.1, from coordinate 296,866,355 downwards.
AGTAAAACTGGACTGGCATAACCCCGGCCAGAAAATGTTGACATTGTTTTTGCTTTCAATTGTACTCAAAGGTGACATGTGTCCATTTGCATGGCACGGTAGCACAGTGAGTAGCACAGTTGCTTCACAACGTCAGAGTCCCAGGTTTGATTCCCGGCTTGGGTCACTGTCTGTGTGGAGTCTGCACGTTCTCCCCATGTCTGCGTGGGTTTCCTCCGGGTGCTCCGGTTTGCTCTCACGTCTCGAAAGACATAATTGTTAGGTGAATTGGACATTCTGAATTCTCCCTCAGTGTATCCGAACAGGCGCTGGAGTGTGGCAACTAGGGGATTTTCACAGGAACGTTTTTGCAGTGTTAATGTAAGCCTGCCTGTGACAACAATAATGATTGTTATTGTTGACATCAGCGCCCGAAAGGCAGCTCACCACGGCGCATCATGGCTGATAGAAACCGCTCCTGGGACCTACCCGGCTCGCAGCACCTCACGAGATCTAACGTGATACATAGAAGATAAGGGGCGTCATTCTCCGACTCCCCGCCGGCTTGGAGAATCTCCGGGGGCTGCCGTGAATCCCGCCCCCGCCGGTTGCCGAAGTCTCCGGTACCGGATATTTGGCGGGGGCGGGAATCGGGCCGCGCCGGTTGGCGGGCCCCCCCGCTGGATTCTCCGGCCCGGATGGGCCGAAGTCCCGCCAATAAATTGCCTGTCCCGCCGGCGTGGATTAAACCACCTTTTGAACGGCGGGACAAGGCGGCGTGGGCGGGCTCCGGGGTCCCGGGGGGGGCGCGGGGCGATCTGGCCCCGGGGGGTGCCCCCACGGTGGCCTGGCCCGCGATCGGGGCCCACCGATCCGCGGGCGGGCCTGTGCCGTGGGGGCACTCTTTCCCTTCCGCCTCCGCCACGGTCTCCACCATGGCGGAGGCGGAAGAGACTCCCTCCACTGCGCATGCGCGGGTAACTGTCAGCGGCCGCTGACGCTCACGCGCATGCGCCGCCCCGAGATGTCATTTCCGCGCCAGCTGGCGGGGCAACAAAGGCCGTTTCCGCCAGCTGGCGGGGCGGAAATCCCTCCGGCATCGGCCTAGCCCCTCAATGTTGGGGCTCGGCCTTCAAAGATGCGGAGCATTCCGCACCTTTGGGACGGCGCGATGCCCGTCTGATTGGCGCCGTTTTGGGCGCCAGTCGGCGGACATCGCGCCGTTTGGGGAGAATTTTGCCCAAGAGCCGGAAGAGGCCTTTTGATCCTTTGAGCCTGCTCCGCCATTCATCACGCGAGATGTTGCGACATTAATCCTACCCATTGTGAGTGGGAGCACCTTTTAGCAAATGTGCACATTAAGTGACAATAAGCGATTATTATTATTATAAGGTGAGACTGCTAGTCTCACTTTAATGTGCAGACTCCCGAGATACCCGAGGCGTGGGATCTATTTCCTTCACCTCCGAGACCTTGGGTGAGCGCCATTCAATACTGGTCTCCATAAACGGGGATTGGAAGCTCCCAAGTGCATGCTTTTGGACAGTGATACACTGGCACTGCTGGTGGCACCTTGGCATTACCAGCATGGCACCCTGGCAGTGGCACCTGGGTGCCAGCCTAGCGCTCCCATAGTGTGCTGGGGCTTGGAGTGTTCAGGAATTGCTGCAGGGGCTCCAGAGAGTGGACGGGTGAGGGAGGAGGGGGAAGGGATGGGGAGGGGAGGAAAGGGGGGAAACGGGGAACATGCAATGCGAAGCCGCTGAGGATGAGGGTCTCCTTGGCCCTCCAGGCTTGCCGGACCCACACCGCTGCCAGCTGCTTTTCATCCTCCAGCTGGTCCTGCGGGACCGTCCTGGTCTCGTCCTCCAGCCCCTCCTGTTCCGGTGCCTCCTTTTCCTCTTCCTCGGGGTAGCCAAATGTTCCCCCCCCTCCACCTTAACACGCTGCCCCACTGCTGTGCCAGTTTGTGGAGGACACAGCAGACCACTGCGGAGTGGGCGACCCTCCAGTGCGTGTATTGCAATGCACCACCAGAACGGCCGAGGCCTTGGAGCTGCATTTTAAGCAATCCAATGCACCGCTCAGTGACAGGCCAGGTGGCCGTATGGGCCTCGTTGCATCGGTCACCGGCTTCCATACTGAAGCACTGTGGCTTCACAGCGCCAGGGTCCCAGGTTTGATTCCCCGCTGGGTCACTGTCTGTGTGGAGTCTGCACTTTTTCCCAGTGTCTGCGTGGGTTTCCTCCGGGTGCTCCGGTTTCCTCCCACAGTCCAAAAACGGGCAGATTAGGTGGATTGGCCATGGTAAATTGCCCTTAGTGTCCAAAAAGGTTAGGATGGGTTATTGGGTTACGGGGACAGGGTGGAAGTGTGGGCTTAGGTGGGTCGGTGCAGACTCAATGGGCCGAATGGCCTCCTTCTGCACTGTATGTTCTATGTACTGTCATAATATACCCCAGTATATCATGGTGCAGACACACACTGATGGACACACCAAGACCAATCGACACACCCAACACCGCAGCCAATCACCAGTTAGAGCACACTCACTATATAGACAGAGGGCATCAGTTTTCCTGCTCATTCGGGATGCAGCCTCTCAGAAGGACAGAGCTTACAGCTTACAGCACAGATCTTCACCATGTGCTGAGTGCATAGACTGGTTCGGACAGGCATAGGTCTTTAGTTTAATCTAACATCGTGTTAACCCACAGTGAAAGTATGTTCAACAGTTTCTAGCTTAATAAAATAGTGTTGTACTATTTTAAGTGTTGGTGGCCTGTATGTGTTCCACAGATCCACATCATGTACCATGTACTATGTACTGGTCCTCAGCGGGTTCGCCTTATCCCCTGAGAGGCAACTGGCCATCCTGGGGGGTTCTTGAAGAGGCCGGGTTGTCTGACTGCCCCAGGATGTAGCTGTCACTAGGAAGCATGCACACACATGCATGTTCTTCATGTGGTGGTCACACATGAACTGGATGTTGAGGGAATGGAACCCCTTCCTGTTGATGTCGGGCACGCCCAGACAGTCCGGCGAGTGCAAGTTGTCATACATGTCATCTATTAGCCTTGGACAAGGGGCATCCTGACGATAGCAGAGAATCCTGCTGCCAGGGCATCTTGTTGGGCCTGGCCCAAGTCAAAGTTTAAATAGTTTTCTATCTGGCAAAATAGTGCACCGTGACCTCATGGGAGTACTTGTGGACTGTAGCTTGTGAGATGCCTCACAAGTCCCAGCTTGAGTCCTGCAATGTTCCTGAGGTGCAAAGGTTCAGGGCTGCAGTGACCTTGACAGCCACCGGGAGCGGGTATCCTCCTCCTTGACATAATGCCAAGTCCGCGAGTACATGGCACAGGTGCCGCACCGTCTCCTTTTTGAGGTGCAGCCTCCTGCGGTACACGCAGTCTGTCATCTGTTTGAAAGACCAGGGCGCCTGTACACCTTGGGCTGTCGCCAGCCTCCCTCTCTGGGTTCTTCCCTGGCCTGAATGGTGGGCGGGTCCTCAGGGTGTGGGGTGGGGACCTGCACATGGGCCACCGTCTCGAGCCTCTGTCGACACTGCTGCCGCTGCCTTCTCCGGTGCTTGGGGCTGCCTGGCCTGCTGGCGAGGGAAGCCTCTGCGGTGTCCGAGATATCATCCATCCCAGGTAATATCTGTAAATAATTAGAGAGTGTAGCGCAACAATTACTCACAAGTCGAGAAGTGATGAAGTAAATCGAGGCTTTATTAAGCAAGACATGGTCCCCAGCAGCTCGGTTACAGAATGCGGCTGCTGGGAGAACCCGGGCTCTTTCTGGGTGGAGCCAGCAGGCGGCAGATCCAACCAGGATCCAGTGTCTGTCTGCCAATAGCCTCTCGGCTTCACAGGTACCATACTACCCCTAATACATACCACCACATTCACCCCTTGTTAAAAAGGAATTTTTTATTTTTATATTTTGTGTGTGTATAATTACTCACCATTGAGCTCAACAGTTAACTATTTACAGGTTTTGTCAGAATTATTTACAGATTTTTGTCACACAGATTCCACGAGTCGAGCGGGTGCCCTGGTCGTCCTTGTCGATCGCCTCAGCCCCGGTGGTGGTGCAGGTGCTGACTCGGGCACTGTCGTCTCTAGGAGCGTTGTGCTGTTCGTCCCTGGTTCTTTACTCCTGGGCGGGCACGGGAGGAGGACCGATCCACCCGGGAAGGGAGCGGCTGTGGGGTGCGCCGATGGGAGGGAGGGGCTGCTTGGTGTTGGGGGGGTGTGTGTGGTTCTGGCGGGCGCCAGGTCCCGCAGGGAGACCGTGTCCTGTCGGCCGTCGGGGTACGCCACGTAGGCGTACTGAGGGTTTGCGTGGAGAAGGTGAATCCTCTCGACCAACGGGTCCGATTTGTTGGCCCGCACATGCTTTCGGAGCAAGATGGGCCCTGGGCTGCCAGCCAGATCGGCAGCGACGTTCCGGAGGAGGACTTCCCAGGGAAGACAAGGAGGCGCTCGTGAGGCGTTTGATTAGTGGTGGTACACAGCAGCGACCGGATGGAGTGGAGGGCATCCGAGAGGACATCCTGCCAACGGGAAACTGGGAGATTTCTGGACCGTAGGGCCAGTAGGACGGTCTTCCAGACCATACCGTTCTCCCTCGCTACCTGACCGTTCCCCCGGGGGTTGTAACTGGTCGTCCTGCTCGAGGCAATGCTCTTGCTGAGCAGGAACTGACGCAGTTCGTCGCTCATGAAGGAGGACCCCCTATCGCTATGGATGTACGCGGGGAAACCGAACAGTGTAAAGATGGTGCCGAGGGCTTTAATGACCGTGGCCGCGGTCATGTCGGGGCAGAGGATGGCGAAGGGGAAACGGGAGTATTCGTCCACCACGTTTAGGAAGTACGCGTTGTGGTCGGTGGAGGGGAGGGGCCATTGAAATCCAAACTGAGGCGTTCAAAGGGATGGGAAGCCTTTATAAGGTGTGCTCTATCTGGCCTGAAAAAGTGCGGTTTGCACTCTGCGCAGATTTGGCAGTTCCTGGTGGCTGTTCGGACCTCCTCCACAGAGTAGGGGAGGTTGCGGGACTTCACAAAATGGTAGAATCGAGTGACCCCCGGGTGGCAGAGGTCCTCGTGGAGGGCTTGGAGGCGGTCTACTTGTGCATTGGCACATGTGCCGCGGGATAGGGCATCGGACGGCTCGTTCAGCTTTCCGGGACGATACAAGATCTCGTAGTTGAAGGTGGAGAGCTCAATCCTCCACCTTAAGATCTTGTCGTTCTTGATTTTGCCCCGCTGTGCATTATCAAACATAAAAGCTACTGACCGTTGGTCAGTGAGGAGAGTGAATCTCCTGCCAGTCAGGTAATGCCTCCAATGTCGCACAGCTTCCACTATGGCTTGGGCTTCCTTTTCCGCTGAGGAGCGGCGGATTTCTGAGGCGTGGAGCGTCCGGGAGAAAAAGGCCACGGGTCTGCCCGCTTGGTTAAGGGTGGCCGCCAGAGCTACATCGGATGCGTCGCTCTCGACTTGGAAGGAGAGGGACTCGTCGATTGCGTGCATCGTGGCCTTTGCGATATCCGCTTTGATGCGGCTGAAGGCCTGGCACTTCATGCGTTCAGGGTCGGGGCCTATCACTCCATTACGCACTATGTATCCCAGGATGGCCAGACGGTTAGTGCTAAAAACGCATTTTTCCTCGTTATAGGTGAGGTTCAGGGCGTTAGCGGTCTGGAGGAATTTGCGGAGGTTGGCGTCGTGGTCCTGCTGGTCATGGCTGCAGATGGTTACATTGTCGAGGCACGGGAACGTGGCCCGCAAACCGTGCTGGTCAACCATTTGGTCCATCTCCCGTTGGAAGACCGAGACTCCGTTCGTGACGCCAAATGGGACCTTTAAAAAATGGTAGAGCCGCGCGTCTGCCTCGAAGGCTGTGTACTTGCGGTCACTCGGGCGGATGGGGAGCTGGTGGTATGCGGACTTGAGGTCCACGGTGGAGGAGACCTTGTACTGTGCAATCCGATTGACCATGTCGGATATGCGGGGAAGAGGGTACGCATCTAGCTGCGTGTACCTATTGATGGTCTGACTATAGTCTACGACCATCCTCTGCTTCTCCCCGGTCTTCACAACTACCACCTGGGCTCTTCAGGGACTATTGCTGGCCTGGATTATGCCTTCCTTCAGCAGCCGCTAGACTTCAGACCGGATAAATGTTCGATCCTGGGCGCTGTATCGTCTGCTCCTAGTGGCGACAGGTTTGCAATCCGGGTGAGGTTCGCAAACAAGGAAGGCGGTTCAACCTTGAGGGTCGTGAGGCTGCAGATAGTGAGTGGGGGTATAGGGCCGCCGAATTGGAACGTTAGGCTCTGGAGGTTACACTGGAAATCTAACCCCAAGAGAGTGGGAGCGCAGAGTTGGGGAAGGACATAAAGCTGATAATTCTTAAACTCCCTCCCCTGCACCGTTAGGTTCGCGATGCAGAATCCTTTGATCTCTACGGAATGGGATCCCGCTGCCAGGAAAATCTTTTGGGTGCTCGGACGAATGGAAAGAAAACAGCATCTTACCGTATCCGGGTGGATAAAACTTTCCGTGCTCCCAGAGTCGATCAGGCATGGCGTCTCGTACCCGTTGACCAGCACCGTTGTTGTTGCCGTTTGGAGCGTCCGGGGCCGCGATTGGTCCAGGGTCACCGAAGCCAGTCGTGGTTGTTGCATCGCGGCGTTTTCTTCAGACCCTGTGGAGCCGTCTGTGCTGGGGTCCTTGGCTATCAGCCAAGATGGCGGCGTCCATGGATCGCACGCGGTCGGGGGCGGACAAAAGGTCGCCTCCATGGATCGCACGTGGCGGGGGGGGGGTCACAAGATGGTGGCGCCCATCCTCCCCGTGTGGTGTCCGGGACCCAAAATGGCGGCGCCCGTGGGCCGCACATGGATCGTTGGGGGGGTTGAGTCTGCTGTCCCCGTTCTCCCCCGGAGATTGCGGCGACCCCCCGGGACTGGCACACCGCTGAGTAATGCCCCTTTTTGCCGCAGCTTTTACAGATAGCTGAGCGGGCCGGGCAGCGCTGCCGGGGGTGTTTTGCCTGCCCGCAAAAATAGCAGCGGGGCCCACCTGGATGGTCTGGTGCTCTGGCCGCGCAGGCTTGCGGGGCGGTGGGGGGGTGCCGGGGAGTCGGTCGCAACAGGGGTCCAGGGAGCCCAAGGGGCTACCGCGTGGTCGGGGCCGTAGGCGTGGGCATTTTGTGAGCCACGTCGAGGGAGGCCGCAAAGGCCCGTGCCTCTGTGAGTCCTAACGAGTCTCTCTCTAACAGTCTCTGGCGAATTTGAGAAGAAGTCATACCTGCCACGAAAGCATCCCTGATTAGGAGCTCTGTATGTTCATTTGCGTTCACCGACGGGCAGTTGCAGTTCCTTCCCAATATCAACAGCGCGCTGTAGAACTCGTCTAGCGATTCTCCGGGGATTTGCCGTCTCGTCATGAGTTGGTGGCAAGCGTAGACCTGGTTTATGGGCCGAATGTAGACTCCTTTCAGCATGGTGAGCGCCGTCAGGAAATCCTCCCCGTCTTCGATGAGTGGGTAGATCTCTGGGCTCACCCTGGAATGCAGGACCTGCATTTTCTGGTCTTCCGTGGTCCGGCCGGGGGTAACCACAGAGAGGGTGTGAGACTGACAACCAGCGGTGTCTTCCATCTTGGGACCCTCCATTCCCCCATTGCTCACCACCCCACCCATGCCCTACCATCCGATACATCCAGCCCATGCACCCACGCCCAAAGCATGGGCCACTGGTCACCGGACCCAAGACCCTGTACCCCAGATACCCGCATGCAACATTACCTGGACCGGGCATTTGGCCCATCCCCGGTGCACACACCCACCCTCTGGTCACGGAAAAGTCCCCGATGCTGGGGCCTAGCCCCTGGGTGTTCGGATGTTGGCTGCTGCGTCCATGATGTTGCTGCCTGCAGTGCTCAGGCACAGTTTTCAGGCATCACGGTCTGATTGGGATGCCTCATGCTACATGGCCCGTCCACCCACGGGAATCCACTTGGGATCTGTGATGTCCTTTAAGTACGATTGCCAACTCCCTTCTCGCAATAACTTTTAGCCATGTGACCAGATGTCTCCATGGTCAGTGGGACAGAGAGGCTGCGGCTGTCCCCATAATGGGTACACACGATTCAGGTGGCTGTACGGCGGTCCCACAGATGCTGAGACCCCGCTGCACCACCCCCAGCCCATGGGCAAACCCCCCCGTCCCTACGCGGACATAACGGCCTGACTTAGGCTGGCCCTCGGGGGCTCCCCCACCCCCCGAGCACCGGGACAGGAACCCCAGTGTCGCTGGGCTCATTGCCCAGGAGTGACGATGGCTACTCACCTACCCCTCCACAGCAGCCTTTTCGCCGGCATCACATTTTAAAAATGGTGTATACTAAGCGGCTTCTGTGTGACCACTTGCTGGGGAGGCGGTTAGACCACGGGAGGCCGTTTGATGGGGATCACTCCTGTTGATTGTATGGAGATTTGCCTTAAATGGTGATTATTGTTTCTCGCCACGTTACAACGAGATCCTGGGGCGGGATTCTCCCCTACCCAGCCGGGTGGGGGGTCCCGGCGTGATGGAGTGGCGGGAACCACTCTGGCGTCGGGCCGCCCCAAAGGTGCGGAAGTCTCCGTACCTTTAGGGGCCAAATCCTCACCTTGAGAGGCTAGGCCCGCGCCGCAGCGGTTTGCGATTCACCGGCTGGCAGGAAAGGCCTTTGGCGCCATGCCAGCCTGGGCCGAAAGGTCATTGCCGGGCGACGCGGGTCCGCGCATGCGCGGGAGTGTCAGCGGCTGCTGACGTCATCCCCGCGCATGCGCAGGGGAGGGAGTCTCTTCCGCCTCCGCCATAGTGAAGACCATGGCGAAGGCGGAAGAAAAAGAGTGCCCCCACGGCACAGGCCCGCCCGCGGATCGGTGGGCCCCGATGGCGAGCCAGGCCACCGTGGGGGCACCCCTCGGGGTCAGATCGCCCCGCGCCCCCCCCCCCCCCCAGGACCCCGGAGCCTACCCGCGCCGCCTTGTCCTGCCGTTCAAAAGGTAGTTTAATCCACACTGGCAGGACAGGCATTCCAGCAGCGGGACTTCGGCCCATTGCGGGCCGGAGAATCGGCGGGGGTCGGCCCACCGACCGGCGCGGCGCGATTCCCGCCCCCGCCCCCGCCGAATCTCTGGTGACGGAGACTTCGGGACACCACGGGAGCGGGATTCACACCAGCCCCCGGCGATTCTCCGACCCGGCGGGGGATCGGAGAATCCCGCCCCTGATTTCGTCAACAGGAGCGGGCCGGTTAAATCGCAAGCCAATCGGTGCCTGGCACTCGGCGTGGATCTCGATTTTGGCCTGCCCCACGATCTAACAGCCTCGTCGCACTCTCGCTCAAACGCAGCGCAGCCATTTAAACGTGCCCAATATCTGGTTTTGTTGAATTATTTCATTTAGTCGAAATAATCTTTCCACCGTATATGCTCGTGTGTACCACCAGATCCCCGTCAGTTCTTAATTCATTTTATTCATTCATTAATTGTCATCCTGGGAAGAAATCAGCATGACTCTCGGCATTCCTTGTGGTTCACTTCTGTACCCCTCACCTCGCCCACCCCCACCCCCTGTACACCTCTCTGCATTCCCTGGTAGCTCCATTCACTCCCCCAATCACTTTCTGGTGGCCCAGCCCCCATGTCCCCCACCCCTCTTCAACCCACCCAATAACTTTCCTCTCCCCACCCCTCAATCACGGGTCTACATCACCACCCCTGCTCCAACTGTCCTGCACACTCACCCCCTCTGCCCACCCTAGTCTCGGGGCCTAGATCTAAATGTTAGCTCAGTTTTAGGATGTTTCAAGCTATAGAAATTCATAAAAATGGAGAACAAGCTCCATGGCTGTTTTTGGTGTCAGAATGTTTAGGTCAGTGATTTTGCTAATCGCAAATGTTTGTTCACTGCAGTTTGGGGCAATTGATGACAATGATTTCAGTCACGCTACTTGCAATGTTAAATTATAGCAAATACAATGTTAAATTATAGCTAAATAAATGTTTTTGAGCACAAATAATATTAAACAATAGCTGAATTATTGCTTGAGAGCACACTTGAAGTTAAATGAGTACTTTTGAGTGCGATTGCTATCAAATGAATGCAAATGACTTGTTGAATGCAAACTATGTCAAAACATTCCAGTAGATTTTTGTGGTATTGTAATATTGCCTTATTTCCCTCAGCCTCCACCTAATTCATATTCCCATTTCCGATAACAGTAGCAGAAATTGCATGTCAGTGCTTCTTCACTTTCCAGCCTGCTGTGTGTAGATGATATTGTAAACTGTCCACACTCGTTCTGTGGCCTGGTTCATCGTAATATTCGAAACAGATTTACAGAAAATAAGTTTGGTTCTTAGAACAGAAGAAATATTAGAACGTTTACATTCTCACAAGTACTGCTAGTTGCTTTGCATTTTCCTTCACAAATTTTCTCTAATGTAATCAGGAATACACAACAATCGTTCGTAAGATGAGCATCTCACACAGAAGTATTTTAATTGAGAGAAAGCTCGTGGTTCGACAGATCTTCACAATCACGCATTGTTTTTGTCACCAAAGACAAAAGCAGAACTACTTTGTCCAGTTCATTTTGCTCTCAATGGAGCCATTTGTATAGCAAAAATACAAACAATTCACCACACTTCAACCCGCCTGTTTCCTTATTTTCAAGAAACTCCCGTGGATTAGGTCAGGCAGGTCATGGGAACAGTATTCCCAAAATTCAGAATTTTTTTTAGACTGCAATATTTTGAAGTCTGGAGATATACACAGTGGTCTTTATTTTTTTCTCATTCATTCGTGGAATGTGAGCTTCAATGACAAGGCCAGCAATTATTCCCATTCCTAATTGCCCTTGAGTAGGCGGTGCATGGTGAGCTGTCTCCTTCAACCGTTGCAGCCCACGTGCTGTAGGTACACCCACAGTGCTGTTAGGGAGAGAGTTCCAGGATTTTGACCCAGCGATGATGAAGGAATGGTGATATAGTGCCAAGGCAGGCTGGTGTATTATTTAGGGGGAAACAAAAGAAAGACTTGCACTTGTGTAGCAATTTTCACAACTTCCGCACTTCTCAAAATGCTTTACAGCCAATGAAGTATTTTTTGAAGAGCAGCCAGAGCTATAAGGCAGGAAATATGGCAGCTAATTTGCACTCAGCAAACTCCCACAAACAGCAATATGATAATGACCAGAGCCTTATTTTATGTGATACCGATTGGGGGATAAATATATACCAGGGGACTGGGGATAGCTCCCCTGCTCTTCTTCAACACAGTGCCTTACGATCTTTTACATCACTTGAGCAGGTAGGTCGGGTTCTTCAACTGAAAGGCGGTATCCTTGACAGTGCAGCACTGCCTCAGTACTGCATTGGAGTGTAAACCTTGACTTTTGTGCTCAAACCCTGGAGTGGAACTTGAACTTCGGATCTTGAGTTTCAAAGGCAAATTCCCTACCAAAGCTAACTTGGAAGTGGCAGTGTGTTTTCTATCCTCGCCTTTCGAGGCAGGTTCAGGTTTGGAAGGTGCTGTTAAAGGAGCCTTGGTGGATTACTGTGGTGCATCTTGTATATGGTACATAGTGTAATCACGGTGGTGTCAGTGGTGGGCATGCTTAATGTGATGGTTGGGCGCTGATCAGGTGGGCTGCGTTGCTGCACTCAGGCAAGTGACGACTATTCCATCAGAATCCTGACTTGTGCCTTGCAGATGGTGGGCAGGCTTCAAAACATCAGGAGCTGTGTCACTCACTGCAAAATACCCAACCTTTGACCTGTTCTTGTAGCCAGGGTGTTGATGGTTGTGGTTCCAGCAATGGTAATAACATTGAATGTCGAAGAGAGATGCTTCAATTCCCTCTTGTTGAAGATGGTCATCGGCTGGCACTTGTGTGGCATGAATGCACCACTTATCAACTGTTATATTCTTTGTTGTAGCCGCAAAGAGAGAGAATCAGAGGTGGCACACGTCAAGTTCCTATAACATAGTGCAAGGGGTTTATTTACAAGATACTGCTCAAACAGGGAACAATGAACATCACTCAGCCGATTGGCCCATATGCCAAGTGTAAAAGCACACATGCCATGTAAAATTTGGGAGAGTTGCATGTTTAATGGATTTATTTGCCCTTTTAATTGTCAGCAGGTATGCTTCCGACTCCTGCATGCGCCCGTCAAATATAGTATTGCACGAGGACACCATGTTGTTGGCGATTTCCGTCGGTCGCAGCGATTCTCCGGCCCGGCCCCGGGGTCAGAGAATCCCACCCTATATCTCTGCCCGATTACAGATTCCGATTACGGGCAACGGGAAATCCCGCCCATTGTGTGTGCTGGACAAGTGCAAAACTAACAGGAAATGTCATAAATACTAACACCAGCAGGTCAGGCAGCTTCATTGGAGAGAGAAACAGAGTGAATGTCCTGGATGATCTGGAAAGTGGGACGCCAAAAAAATCGGAAGGAAGGCGAGTGGTGCAATGCTTGTTGCCTTCCTGCCCCCACCAAGGCATATTGCCAGCAGTGCAGAAGGTGAAGGACTGTTCTCCTGCCTAGTCACCACGTAGCTAACTAAGGACCTCTTCTCACCACAACTGGAATTTTACCATTGGCAGGTGGCCTTCTGTCACATGGGAGATTGTCTGGTCAATTCTGCCAACCTCCTTGCCGGCTTGTGGAATGGGTCCCACGGAATCGGGCACACTGTGATCAACAGAGTTGCCCTGCAGCATCAAGCTCCACTCAACAGCAACATACCTTCTTCCCTCACCAAAATACACTGCACCCCCCTCTCCCCAAAATCGGGGCCTACCTGAGTGGTCACTGCAACACATTTACCTTTCTGTCAGAGCAGTGACCATGGTGTCACCCCGCTGCATACAGTCCTAGGTCTTGGTCCTGATGGTGCTGCTGGGACGAATAAGCTGGAGCCCCCTTCCAGCTCTTGGAAACTCATCCCTCGAAGCACCACAAAGAAAAAAGAACAAAGAAATGTACAGCACAGGAACAGGCCCTGCGGCCCTCCAAGCCCGTGCCGACCATCCTGCCCGACTAAACTACAATCTTCTACACTTCCTGGGTCCGTATCCCTCTATTCCCATCCTATTCATGTATTTGTCAAGATGCCCCTTAAATGTCACTATCGTCCCTGCTTCCACCACCTCCTCCGGTAGCGAGTTCCAGGCACCCACTACCCTCTGCGTATAAAACTTGCCTCGTACATCTACTCTAAACCTTGCCCCTCGCACCTTAAACCTATGCCCCCTAGTAATTGACCCCTCTACCCCGGTGAAAAGCCTCTGACTATCCACTCTGTCTACGCCCCTCATAATTTTGTAGACCTCTATCAGGTCGCCCCTCAACCTCCTTCGTTCCAGTGAGAACAAACCGAGTTTATTCAACCGCTCCTCATAGCTAATGCCCTCCATACCAGGCAACATTCTGGTAAATCTCTTCTGCACCCTCTCTAAAGCCTCCACATCCTTCTGGTAGTGTGGCGACCAGAATTGAACACTGTACTCCAAGTGTGGCCTAACTAAGGTTCTGTACAGCTGCAACATGACTTGCCAATTCTTATACTCAATGGCAGCTTATTAGCTGCTATGATTGCCATGAATTCTAGCTCTCCCAAACAGCTGGGGCTGGGGTGTTCCCATTCTCAGGAATCCTGCCAGCCTAACAAAATTCAGCCCAATACTTCAGGTCAGTGACCTTTTTTCAGAAAGCTCTTGTCTTCCTTCATCTAGGCCCAGTCCAAGGTGGCATTGAGAACCTGAAGAAGAAATCAGTGGGTGGCAATGCCCCTTTTAAGCTGCACGCAACCTAGATATTCCCATGCTGGCCGTGCTCAAAGCAAAACATTCACGTTACCCCTCATGTGCATCCACGTAAAATAATTTAAACAGGCACATGTGCTGAACAGGTCACCTCCATGCTCCAGAAAGAAAATTGATGGTGGACTACGGTAACTGGCGCTCACGTACTGGGAACCTCAGCTGTTCACTAAGCTCTGTTACTGTTCAGTGCAGTAAATTAGTTAGAAAATGAGAATATCTGTTGGGCCTGCATGGTTCACTTTGCCCATGAGAAAGGGAAATTAGAAGCTCCTATCACTCAAGGTCCTTCTCATGACCTCCCCTCTATATGAGTTAGTCAATGAATTGATGGAGTTACCCTGGAAACCTGGGGTAAATGTCGTAAATGTGTACAACCGGCAGAAACAACTTGCACCAAATTTCCTGACTAAAATTAAAAATTCTACCCATCATGAGTGCAGCAAGGAACTTCACCCTCATGGTTTTCTAATTGTTGAGTGTCTTTGGGAGCGTGTCAGTGTTTGAAGGTGATGACACCAGGCGTGAGTCCCCTGGAAATGTGTAAATATTTGCGTGTGGTATCTGAGAGAACGTCAATATTTGCAGAGTATTCTAGACTGTGCCAATACATATAGGAGAGCAGCACAAAGTAGCATTTCAATACCAATGTGCCACAAACAATTTTACTTTGGGAAAACATCTGCAGGCAGTTTTAGGATTAACAGATAGGTTGGAGGCAAACATCTGCAATTAAAAGCCACAGTTGAATCATTGCACACAATGAAACAGAAAGGTTTTTGAGGGAAGGTTCCCCACTGAAATTATAGAATGAGGAAGTTAGCATTTTATTGGCAGACTGTTCTGGTTTTACATCGAAAAGATCTGTGGGCATGTTCCTGTTGGAAGTTTAGATCTTAGTTTTGCTGTAAGGTTTACTGTGTCTTGTTTAAAGTTGGGTATTTCTGCCAATCGAGTTAAAGGCTTCCGATATACAGAGCAGCTCAGTGGCATAACACCATGGGGTGAATTCTCTGCTGGCGGGATTTTCCGTTCCTCTGGCAGTGCACCCCTGCCCGGCGTCAAGTTTTACGGTGCAAGGTCGGCGTAAAGTTTTACGGCGCGACCGCTGCAGGTCATTGCCGTGCACATGCGCAGCCACGGACCCGGCCATACTCTGGCCGTTTATTTTGTGGAGGCTGGGAGTTTTACGTGGCGCGGCTGCTAGCAGGATCGGTGAGGGGGCGCTGACGGTTTTTCCATGTAAAACGACACGGATCCTCCACACTTAGCCTCAGAATCGGAGAATTTGGCCCAAGGTCTATTCCAGAAGTCACTTCAGTTAAAAAAAAGCCTTTAAAGCCAGGAAACTAGCATGCAGCTCCTTTAAATTCACACTATTCTCAAATTAACAATGGGTTTCAAGTGGTGATGCTGGTTTTGATTCACTACAGCACCATAAACGATTTCCACCAGACAGACCTTGGGCTTATTCAGTGATCTCAGAAGTGAAAAGAATTAACTTTCTATTCTTTTGTTTCATATTGAGAGTGGGAAATTTGAAATAAGTTTCCAAATGAATTAGCGTTCTCCTTCTGTTACAGCAGAGCAAGTAAAGGATGTTGCAAGATGTAAGCTTAACGTCTGTCTCAACAACACCAGCAACTTGCATATATAGTGCCTGTAACATCCTAAGGCGCTTCACAGGAGCATAATCAAGTTGTTTTAATGCTGAACCATACAAAGAAATATCAGGATAGTTGACCGAGAGCTTGGTCAGAGAGATAGATTTTCAGGAGTGCTTAAAGGAGCAGAGGTGGGTCGAGAGGTTTTTAAAAATTTGTTCATGGGATCATAGAATTTACAGTGCAGAAGGAGGCCATTCGGCCCATCGAGTCTGCACCGGCTCTTGGAAAGAGCACCGTACCCAAGGTCAACACCTCCACCCTATCCCCATAACCCACTAACCCCACCCAACACTAAGGGCAATTTTGGACACTAAGGGCAATTTATCATGGCCAATCCACCTAACCTGCACATCTTTGGACTGTGGGAGGAAACCGGAGCACCCGGAGGAAACCCACGCACACACGGGGAGGATGTGCAGACTCCGCACAGACAGTGACCCAAGCTGGTATCGAACCTGGGACCCTGGGGCTGTGAAGCAATTGTGCTATCCACAATGCTACCGTGCTGCCCTTGTGGGAGTCACAGGCTAGGCCAGCATTTATTGCCCATCTCTGGGGGAATTCAAGAGTCAACCACATTTCTGTGGGTCTGGAGTCACATGTAGGCCAGACCAAGTAAGGACGACAGCTTTCCTTCCCTAAAGGACATTAGTGAACCAGATGGGTTTTTGCAACAATCGAAGATGGTTTCATGGCCATCATTAGACTTTTAATTGCAGATGCCATGGTGGGATTTGAACCCTGGTCCCCAGAACATTATTACCCTGGGTCTTTGAAATGAAATGAAATGAAAATCGCTTATTGTCACAAGTAGGCTTCAAATGAAGTTACTGTGAAAAGCCCCTAGTCGCCACATCCCGGCGCCTGTTTGGGGAGGCTGTTATGGGAATCGAACCATGCTGCTGGCCTGCCTCGGTCTGCTTTCAAAGCCAGCGATTTAGCCCTGTGCTAAACAAGATTGGATTACTAAACCAGCAGCAATTCCACTACACCACTGCCTCCCTTGAGAGGTTTAATAAGAAAGCCCCGGACCTTAGGGCCTAGGCCACTGGAGGGATGACCGCAATGGTGGAGCAATGGAAATACGCAAGAGACCAGAGTTGGAGCACAATGTCAGCCCAGTGTGATGGAACTGCTCAGATTTTAAGCCTTTCAGGTATATTCGCTTCTGTTTATTTTATTCACAGCCACCCTGAACTTCCATAGAATCATAGTAGAGTTTTACAGCAGCGGAAGGCCCTTTGGCCCATCGTGTCTGCGCCTGCTATCTGTTCTATTCCAATTTTCCAGCACTTCTGGTGCATAGCGTGTGTTCAAGCGCTCATCTGAGTACTTATTAAATGTTGTGAGGGTTCCCGCCTCTACCACTTTTTCAGGCAGTGAGTTCCAGGGGCGGGATTCTCCGACCCCCCGCCAGGCCGGAGAATCGCCAGGGGCTGCCGTGAATCCTGCCCCGGGCGGCGCGGGCGGGCTCTGGGGTCCTGGGGGGGGGGGGGGGCGCGGGGCGATCTGGCCCCGGGGGGTGCCCCCACGGTGGCCTGGCCCGCGATCAGGGTCCACCGATCCGCGGGCGGGCCTGTGCCGTGGGGGCACTCTTTTCCTTCCACCTTCACCATGGTCCCCACCATGGTGGAGGCGGAAGAGACCCCCTCCACTGCGCACGCGCGGGGATGCCGTGAGCGGCCGCTGATGCTCCCGCGCATGCGCTGCCCGGCAAAGTCAGTTTTGCACCAAGGGCCTTTCCCGCCAGCTGGCGGGGCGGAAATCAGTCCGGCTCGGGCCTAGCCCCTCAAGGTGAGGGCTCGGCCGCTCAAGACGTGGGCGACCTTTGGGGCGGCGCGATGCCGGACTGATTCGCGCCATTTTTGGCGCTGGTCGGCGGACATCGCGCCGATATCGGAGAATCCCGCCCCTGATTCCCACCACTCTCTGGGTGAAAAAGGTTTTCTTCAAATCCCCTTTAAATCTTCATAGGCCCATTCCACTCAAGGTCTTCTAATAATATAACCATCTTCTTTTAATCTAACAATATCCTTAATCTCCTTAGTTTAGCAGCAGATTGATTGTTTTTCCTATGTTATTCTTAGACATCATATTTGACTAAAATGAACAAACTGATTTTTTTGTTCATGAGTGATGATTTTGTTAATAGACCATATGGGTAACTTGCAAATTATAGTGCCTGCAGTTTGTTTTGTTCTTTTCCTATGAAAGGGGGGATGTTTGGAGGAATGCCTTGATGCACTCTTGCCTTTGTGTAATGTGGCTTGCCATAGTCACGTGACTTCTCATGTCACCTTCTGTGATAGAAGGTTTTAAGACAGCAGCCATTTGGACACACCACATGGAATAGAATTCCCATCTTAAACTTTTCTGCTTCTCTCTCAATAGTAAAATGCTTTTTAAAACCTATCTGACCTATTTGGTCACCCACATTAACCTCTCCTTATATGGCTTGGTGTCATAATTTATTTGGTAATGCTGTTGTGAAGTGCGTTGGGACATTTTACAGCATCAAAGGCACTATATAAATTTAAGTTGTTATTGTTGCAATCTCACAAAAGCAATTTGTTTAGTTGTGAACTGTTTAGAATTCCCAAAGAACATGAAATCCCTTAACATAAATACAACAGTTCCGATTCAGGGAGACATGGAGGTAAATGTCTGCCACAACCTGCCGTTAGATGTTTTGTAGAAGCCACGTAAACACAAGCAGACATTATTTAATCAACAACATAGCCTAGACTAATTTATTGTTGGGCTCAAATGAGTTTGATTGCAAAGAAATCTCAACGATTTCCCAGATCTTCATGATGCACCAGTTTCGTTCCAGCATCTTCCTGGCAAGCTCCAATTTACTGTCCCAGCTCTGACCAGCACATGGTTTCAATTACACCAGTAACCCTTCAGCACCATATCTGTGTATTCTTCATGTGTGAGACTAGGCAACGCATGTTGGAATAATCTTGGAGGGCATCCCAACCACATCTTATCCTAACCATAATAATAATCATCTTTATTGTCACAAATAGGCTTACATTAACACTGCAATGAAGTTACTGTGAAAAGCCCATGGTCGCCACATTCCTGCACCTGTTCAGGTACACAGAGGGAGAATTTAGAATATCCAATTCACCTAATAGCACGTCTTTCAGGACTTGTGAGAGGAAACTGGAGCACCCGGAGAAAACCCACGCAGACACGGGGAGAACATGCAGACTCCGCACAATGACCCAAGCTGGGAATCGGACCTGGGACCCTGGCGCTGTGAAGCAACAGTGCTAACCAATGTGCTGCCGTGCTACCTATGATCAATCCCTTTGCAGCGGGCAGCACTTGGTAAAAATCAGAATCCGGGACCATTAAGAAATTGTTAGATTAAGACAAAAGTCAACAAATCCCAGAATGTGAAGTTAACCTCCAGCAGTAACTGCAAGAAGGATAAATAGTTTGAAAAATTTTGGTTTTATGCTAACATTTGGCACCTCGTTAGAACTGCCATCGCCTGCTCCTCGCCTGTGCTCACCTCGTTGCAATGTATTGCTGAGACCACACCTGGAGAACTGTGTGCAGGCCTGGCCTGCAGAACTAAGAAAGGATGTACTTGCCACAAAGGGAATGCAGTGAAGGTTCGCCAGACTAATTCCTTGGATGGCAGGATTTTGGTGTGAGAAGAGATTGGGTTGACAAGGCCTAAATTCACTGGAATTTAGAAGAATAAAAGAGGATCAAAATGAAATGTACAACATTTTGGCAGGGTTGGACAGACTGGATGAAGAGATGTTGGATGCGATTCTCCACTCCCACGCCGGTTGGGAGAATCGCCTGGGCCGCCAAAATCTCCAGGGACGCCGGTCCGACGCCCCCCCGCGATTCTCCCAAGCGGCGGGAATGGCCCGGTCGAGTTTCGCGGGCCGCAGGCCGGAGAATCGCCGGAGACACCGAAAATGGCGATTCTCCAGCACCCCCGCTATTCTGAGGCCCGGATGGGCCGAGTGGCCAGGCCAAAACGGCGGGTTCCCGCTGGCGCCATCCGCACCTGTTCGCTGCAGTCGTGGGCGGTGCGTGAATGCTGGGGGGGGGGCGGCCTGTGGGGGGGCGAGGGGGGATCCTGCACCGGGCTTCACCTGGAATGTGGGGTGGCCCGCGATCGGTGCCCACCGATCGTCGGGCCGTCCTCTCTGAAGGAGGACCTCCTTCCTTCCGCGGCCCCGCAAGATCCGTCCCCCATCTTCTTGCGGGGCGGACTTAGAGAGGACGGCAACCACGCATGCGCGGATGACGTCCGTTATGTGGCGCCGGCCGCGTCATCTATGCAGCGCCGCTTTTACGCGGGCGACAAGGCCTGGCGCGTGTAGATGATGCGGCCCCGATACTGGCCCATTGTCAGGGCCTGAATCGGTCGGGACCGGGGCCGTTGCGCGCCGTCATGAACCTCGACGGCGTTCACGACGGCGCGGCCACTTCGGTGTGGGAGTGGAGAATCCCGCCCGTTTTCCTGTGGCCGGGGTCCAGAATAAAGGGTCACAGTCTCAGGATACAGGGTAGGCCATTTAGGACTGAGATGAGAAGAAACTTCTTCACTCAGAGGATGGTGAACCTGTGGAATTCTCTACCACAGAAGGCTGTGGAGGTCAAGTCACTCAATCTATTTAAATAGATGGATTTCTAGACACTAAATGTGTCAAGGGATATTGAGAGGCAGCGGGAGTATGGCATTGAGATGGAGACTTCATTTTCTGTGCCCTTTTCAATTTGAAACATTTCTTAAGATTACATACAGGTTACATTCTATACAGAACACATCATTTATTTTTTTTATTCACATGAATATAGTCCGCTATTATCATTTCCCAAATCACAGTCGTGATAGGGCATTAGCAATGACATTTTATTTTGAATACTGTTACATTAGATCTATCCAAGTAGTCCCGGTATTACCAGAGCTAAAGGTGGTCTCGGTGACAGTCTCCATATTGTCACACAACAAAATCTCATCAATAATTCAGTTATATGCAGTTGCCTGGCTTTACTAGGAGACTTTTGCACTTGATCATACAACAGATTGTTGACTGCTGTTACAGCATTTATCATCAGTTCGTCACAATGGTTTTGTATCCTACTGTCTGTTGAGGATAGCCAAAAAAATCGGCAACAGCTGATGCATTTGGACAGTGTCAAGCACCGGTTATTGCATGTTGAAAGGTTTGCTGACTATTCTGGCTACATTTGTACCAGCTCTTCAGCCTCCAGATTCTGTATTCCACTACAGACGATGCTTTCTGTGAAACGGTGAGACAGCTTGAGTCCTTTATCTGTTCCTCTGACCAGATTCAGTGTCATCACTTCCGGTGTCACCATTATGATAGGAACATGACTGTTCTTGGAGATCCACAGTTCCTGCAGTTCCTTTCACTACAACCTGCTGCCTTGTGACTCCTTCATGTGCAAGAAGTGTGTCCAGTTGCAGCTCCTGTTAGACCACTTGACGGCTCTGGAGCTGCGGATGGATTCACTTTGGAGCATCCACGATGCTGAGGAAGTTGTGGATAGCACGTTTAGCGGGTTGGTCACACCACAGATAAAGAGTACTGAGGGAGATAGGAAATGGATGACCATCAGACAGAGGAAGAGTAGGAAGGCAGTGCAGGGGTCCCCTGCGGTCATCTCCCTCCAAAACTGGTATACCGTTTTGGATACTGTGAATGCACGATGAGTGGTGAACATAACTGAGGCTTTAATAAACTAAACGGAAAGCCTCCTAGCCTCGGATCCCGAACTGAGGCAGCGACGGAGACTAGCCACCTTTATACCGAGCCCGAGGGAGGCGGAGCCAGCAGGCAATAGTTTACCACATTACATATAATACACATATTATATACTACAGTGGTTCGGACCCAGCAGGGCCAATCCCAGGCATGTAACAGTACAACAATACAATACAATACAGTGGTTTACCACATTCACCCCCTGTTAAAAAAAAGAGTCCAGCGGGGGTGAAGTGGACTTAAAGATCAAGTCTGTCGGGGGCCTTAACCTTCCGTCGTGATCACCTCAGTCCCGGCTGCGGTATGGGCACCGGCGCCGAGACCTGCGCGCCCGGGAGTGTGTCGTGCTCTTCTTCACCCAGTAGTTGAGTCGGTGGAGGGGGGGGTGGTGTGTGGGCGGGGGTGGTGTTGGCCGCCGGTGGGTCTGCGGGTGCCAGACCTTGAAGTAGCTGGATAGTGGTGGAGGGAGATGGTGTTAGATCGGGGGTGGTGGTGATGGTCACTGGGGAACCTGCAGGCGTCAAATCCCAGAGGTAGACTGTGTCCTGATGCCCGTCATGATGTGCCACGTAGGCATATTGTGGATTGGCATGGAGGAGCATGACCTTCTCGACGAGGGGGTCTGATTTATGGCTCCTTGCATGCTTCCGTAGGAGGACGGGCCCTGGGAATGTCAGCTAGGACGGGAGCGAGACCCCGGAGGTGGACTTCCTGGGGAAGTGAGGGGTCTCGTTGGTGGCAGTACACAGGAGCGACCGGATGGAGAGGCGCGCATCGGCGAGGACCACCTGCCAGCGGGAAACTGGGAGACTTCTAGACCGTAGGGCCAGGAGGATGGCCTTCCAAACTGTCGCGTTCTCCCTCTCCACCTGTCCATTGCCCCGGGGGTTGTAGTCGGTCGTCCTTTCTGAGCAGGAACTGACGCAACTCGGCGCTCATGAAGGAGGAACCCCGATCGCTATGGATGTAGGCGGGGAACCCGAACAAGGTGAAAAGACTGTGCAAGGCCTTGATGACAGTGGCAGAGGTCATGTCAGAGCATGGGATGGCAAAGTGGAATCTTGAGTATTCGTCAACAATGTTGAGGAAGTACACGTTACGGTCAGTGGAGATGAGGGGCCCTTTGAAGCCGATGCTGAGGCGCTCAAAGGGGCGAGAGGCCTTTACCAGGTGCGCCCTGTCTGGCCGATAGAAGTGCGGTTTGCACTCCGCGCAGACCTGGCAGTCCCTGGTCACGGTCCTGACCTCCTCGATGGAGTAAGGCGAGCCTTGATAAAGTGAAAAAAACGGGTGACCCCCGGGTGACAGAGGTCATTGTGGAGGGCCCGGAGTCGGTCTACCTGTTCGCTGGCACAAGTACCGCGGGATAGGGCATCTGGGGGCTCATTGAGCTTCCCAGGTCGATACAAGATATCGTAGTTGTAGGTGGAGAGCTCGATCCTCCACCTCAGAATCTTGTCGTTCTTGATTTTGCCCCGCTGCGTATTGTTAAACATGAATGCAACCGACCGCTGGTCACTGAGGAGAGTGAATCGCCTGCCGGCCAGGTGATGCCTCCAATGTCACACAGCTTCTACAATGGCTTGGGCTTCCTTTTCAACGGAGGAGTGTCGAATTTCGGAGGCATGGAGGGTACGGGAGAAGAAAGCCACGGGTCTGCCCGCCTGGTTGAGTGTAGCGGCCAGAGCAAAGTCCGACGCATCGCTCTCCACCTGGAACGGGATGGACTCGTCCACAGTGTGTATCGCGGCTTTGGCAATATCTGCCTTGATGCGGTTGAAGGCCAGTCGGGCCTCAGCCGTCGGGGGAAAAACGATCGATTTAATACGTGGACGGGCCTTGTCCGCATAATTGGGGAGCCACTGGGCATAGTAAGAGAAGAACCCCAGGCATCTCCTCAGGGCCTTGGGGCAGTGGGGGAGGGGGCGTTCCAGGACGGGGTGCATGCGGTCGGGGTCGGGCCCTCAGACTCCATTTTCCACAATGTAGCCAAGGATGGCTAGGCGGGTTGTGCGTAAAATGCATTTTTCCTTATTATGGGTGAGGTTCAGGAGTTTAGCGGTGTGGAAGAAGTGCTGGAGGTTTTCGTCATGGTCCTGCTGGTCATGGCTGCAGATGGTGACATTATCCAAGTACGGGAACGTAGCCCGCAGCCCATACTGGTCAACCATTCGGTCCATTTCTCGTTGGAAGACCGAGACCCCGTTGGTGACACTGAAGGGAACCCTGAGGAAGTGGTAGAGGCAGCCATCTGCCTCGAAGGCAGTGTATTGGCGGTCCCCTGGGCGGACATGAAGCTGGTGGTACGCGGACTTCAAGTCAACTGTGGAGAAGACTCGATATTGCGCAATCTGAGCGACCATGTCAGGTATGCGGGGGAGGGGGTACGCATCGAGCTGCATGTACTGGTTGATGGTCTGACTGCAGTCGATGACCATCCGGTGCTTCTCTCCAGTCTTGAGGACCACCACTTGGGCTCTCCAGGGGCTGGTACTAGCCTCAATGATCCCCTCTCGCAGGAGTCGTTGGACCTCCGACCTGATAAAGGCTCTGTCCCGGGCACTGTATCGTATGCTCCTAGTAGCGACGGGCTTACAGTCGGGGGTGAGGTTAGCGAAGAGGGAGGGTGGGGCAACCTTAAGGGTCATGAGTCTACAGACGGTGAGGGGAGGCAGGGGTCCACCGAACTTTAAAGTAAGGCTTTGGAGGTGGCACTGAAGTCGAGCCCCAGTAATAGGGCGGTGCAAAGATGGGGAAGGATGTAGAGTTTAAAGTTAGCGTACTCTACGCCTTGTACGGTAAGGGTCGCGACACAGTACCCCCGAATTGCTACTGAATGTGATCCAGAAGCTAGGGAGATTTTCTGGGTGGCGGGTAAAATTGGGAGGGAGCAGCTCCTTACCGTATCTGGATGTATGAAGCTGTCTGCGCTCCCGGAGATGGAAAGGCAGGCCGTCTCGTGCCCGTTGATCCGGACGGTTATCGTAGATTTTGTGAGGTGATGAGGCCGGGGCTGGTCGAGCGTGTTTGAGGCGAACTTCGGAAGGTGATGGGTAGGCCGGTCGGAGTTATCGGCGGCCAACGTACGATTGGGTGAGCAGGGCACCCGGGAGGCTGCGGACTGGTCCCAAGATGGCAGCCCCCATGGGTCCCGCGTGGCGGGTGACATCGGAGATGGCGTCAAAGATGGCAGCCCCCATGGGTCGCACGTGGCGGCCGAAATCGAAGATGACAGCGAAGATGGCGCCGCCTACGGGTCACGCGTGGCGGGTGGAGTACAAGATGGCATTAAAGATGGCGGTCCCCATGGGTCGCACGTGGCGGCCGAAATCGAAGATGGCGGCGAAGATGGCGGTGCCCATGTGTCGCACATGGCGGGTGGCGCGGCAGCTGGGGACGGCCCCGACAGGCAGCAGGCAGCGCTGCTGGGCCTAGGATTTTTCGGGAGAGATCGGGCCTGGCAGGCTTTTGCAAAGTGGCCCTCCCTCCCACACCCATTGCAAGTCGCGTTCCGTGCAGGGCAGCGTTGTCTGGGATACTTACCCTGGCCGCAAAGGTAGCACCTCGGGCTTCCGGTGCTGGCGGGCTGCTGTGCGGCACAGGCTTGCGCCGCACTCGAGTCAGGTGATGGCGGTGCCCACGAGGTCCACGAGGGTGCCGCACGGCCGGAGGTGTAGGCCTCCATCTTCTGGAAGGCCACCTCCAGCGAGTTTGAGAGCTGCACTGTCTCTGGGAGGCCGAGTGTACTCCCTTCTCGCAATCGCTGGCGGATGTAGTTTGATTAAAGCGCATCAAGAAAGATAAATCCCCGGCACCTGATGAAATGAATCTCAGGACGTTGTGGCAGGCTAGGGAGGAAATTGCCGGCCCCCTGGCTGAGATATTTGAATCATCAACAGCCACAGGAGAGGTGCCTGAAGAGTGGAGGGTACCAAATATTGTGCCCTTATTAAGAAGGGCTGTAGGGATAAGCTAGGGAATTACAGACCGGTTAGCCTTACTTCTGTAGTGGGTAAATTGTTAGAAGGTATTCTGAAGGACAGGATCTACAGGCATTTAGACAGGCAAGGGCTAATTAGGGAAAGTTAGCATGGCTCTGTAAGGGGAAAGTCATGTCTCACCAATTTGATTGAGTTTTTTGAAGGGGTAATCAAGAAGGTAGATGAGGGCAGTGCAGTCGACGTTGTCTACATGGATTTTAGCAAGGCCTTTAACAAGGTACCGCATGGTAGGTTGTTGCAAAAGGTTAAATCTCACGGAATCCAGGGTGATGTAGCCAATTGGATACTAAATTGACTTGGCAACCCAAGCCAAATGGTAGTTGTGGAGGGTTATTTTTTAAACTGGAGGCCTGTGACCAGCGGTGTGCCTCAGGGATCGGTGCTGGGTCCACTGTTATTTGTTGTATATATTGATATGGATGAGAATGTAGGAGGCATGGTTGGTAAGTTTGCAGATGACACTAAGGTTGGTGGCATCGTGGATAGTGAAGAAGATTATATAAGATTGCAGCAGGATCTTGACCAATTGGGCCAGTGGGCTGATGAATGGCAGATCGAGTTTAATTTGGATAAATGTGAGGTGATGCATTTTGGTCGATCAAATCGGGGCAGGACCTACTCAATTAATGGTAGGGAGTTGGGGAGAGTTACAGAACAAAGAGATCTAGGGGTGTAGGTTCATAGTTCCTTGAAGGTGGAGTCGCAGGTGGACAGGGTGGTGAAGAAGGCATTCAGCATGCTTGGTTTTATTGGTCAGAATATTGAATACAGGAGTTGGGACATCTTGTTGAAGTTGTACAAGACATTAGTAAGACCACACATGGAATACTGTGTTCAGTTCTGGTCACCCTATTATAGGAAGGATATTGTTAAACTAGAAAGAGTGCAGAAGAGATTTACGAGGATTTTACCAGGACTTCATGGTCTGAGCTATATGGAGAGGCTGGAGAGGCTGCGACATTATTCCCTGGAGCGTAGGAGGTTTAGGGGTGAACTTATAGAGGTTTATAAAATAATGAGGGGCATACTAAGGTAGATAGTCAACATCTTTTCCCAAAGGTAGAAGAATCTAGAACTAGAGGGTATACGTTTAAGGTGAGAGGGGAGAGATACAAAAGAGACCAGAGGGGAAATTTCTTCACACAGAGCGTGGTGAGCATATGGTAGAGGCGGGTAGAATTTTTTCCTTCAAAAAACAGTCAGACAGTTAGATGGGCAGGGTGGGTATAGAGGGATATGGGCCAAATGCGGACAAGTGGGACTAACTCACTTCACTCAGTTTCCTTTCAGTCTGAAAGACCCACTAAATCTTGTTTTTAATGGCTCCTCATATGCGGGAATGCGTATTAAAGGTACTGGTTTGCTTATTACCTGACATGTGTGACATGTGCAGCAAAATTCATCCTTATGCAGTCCAGGCCAATAAACCTTTCTTTGTATTTTTGCTTGAGTCTTCCTTACCTCTAAATTACCCCCTACTGAAACCTCATGCACTACCTGAAAAACTCTTTTGTATGACCCTCCGGTAACACCACTTGATGAACTTCTGCCCAATTCTCATCTGCTTCAATATGTATCAGTCTCCATTTTCTCATTAGTACATCATTTCTCATCTAATAACATTCTGGTATACACTCAGATTCCATTCCGTATGTACTTTCTGATTTAACTTCTTTATCTCTGAATCTCTTTATTGTAATTCAACCAACTTGTTTTGTCATATGAGAGTGCCTTTAAGAAATGGATGTTTAAGCACTGTACCTTTAAGAAATGCAGTTATGTCAGAGTGTGGGTGGAGCTGGGCTTTAGGTCAGCTATTTTACAGTTTAATTTTAAGGTTTGAGGAAAAGAGTTTGGGAGTGTCTGTGTTTGCAGTGAGCTGGATCTGCTGTGATCTCTGCCATGAAAGACTATCTCTGGATCATTTGTGTGATTTAAACTCATAAAAGTAATGCCTTTAACCTGATGTGTTTCTGTTTAAAGGTGTTAGATAGATAGATAGAATTTACAGTGCAGAAGGAGGCCATTCGGCCCATCGAGTCTGCACCGGCTCTTGGAAAGAGCACCCTACCCAAGGTCAACACCGCCACCCTATCCCCATAACCCAGTAACCCCACCCAACACTAAGGGCAATTTTGGACACTAAAGGCAATTTATCATGGCCAATCCACCTAACCCGCACATCTTTGGACTGTGGGAGGAAACCGGAGCACCCGGAGGAAACCCACGCACACACGGGGAGGATGTGCAGACTCCGCACAGACAGTGACCCAAGCCAGAATCGAACCTGGGACCCTGGAGCTGTGAAGCAATTGTGCTATCCACAAGGCTACCGTGCTGAGTCTCTTGGATGTAGAAAGGAATAACTGAAGGATTATTTAGTGTTGTATTATTTTTGGGGTTATCTTTGAAGTAAGGGGTGTTACGCGATCCAATGTTTATTTAAAAGGTTAAGTTGCGTTCATGGAATAAACATTGTTTTGTGTTTAAAAACCCATGTGTCCATAATTGTAATATCATACCTGGAGAACAAGCCGTGTGCTCGGAAAAGCAACAATAGCATTAAAGGGGGAGGTTGGTTGAACTCCATGATACATTTTGGGGTTCTGAAAACGCCTCGCCCATAACAGTTTGAACTAAAGACACCCGCTTCATCCTCCAACTGCTCTGATGCTGCACTCGCCTCTGATCAAACATGGCTCCTGACAATTCATCCACCATCTGCTCTTTGTCTTGACTAACTATCTAATCAAACATGGTTCCTGACAATTCAATCTCAGCCTTTCTATTGGTACTCCTCAAGTTCTCTTCCTCCTGCCGCAGCCTTTGGTTTTGTGATTGGATTACCACAAAATCAGGAAACAATTGCAGATATAGATCTTGCAATTATACATGCAAAGTTGTTTAACTTTCCACTGGCTTTTCAACTACAGTAGGCTGCACTCCCACTTGTGATCCAGCTGTATCGTTACCCAGGATAAATTGTACCTCTGGCAATGCTATTTCTTTTCTTATTCCCACAACCACTTCACCACTTTTCAGCAGACTCTCTAACCTTACCTTACATTGTGGCACACTACTGCTCTCACCACCAATCCCACATATTACCACCTTTTCCAACAATGAGCCTTCCATACCACATATCTCCTTATCTCTCACCATTAAAGATTGACTTGCTCCTATATTCCATAAGATATTAATCTCCTTACCTACTCCACCTTGTACACATGAACTTTACAAAATCTTTCAAATGGTCTGGTATCTGCGTATCCACCAGCCTCTGTGGCACACCTTCCACTAGGACAATAGCATTTAGATAAACCTTACTGGCTTATCCTGTTTGCTTACTCTGTCTTCCCAGCACTTTTTGTAAGCCACCAACACTGCAACTCACATGTCCAGCTTTATTACAATGAAAGCACTTGAGTTTTCTCGCCTCTCTACCACTATCACGGGTTTTCCTATTACTCTGAGGAACACTCTCCATAACATCACCAGCTTACACCTCCTCTGCATGGACCCCCTGTGAACTTCTCTGTGTCCCAAGTTTCTATCCTTCGCTGATTGAAATTGATATCGGACACTAAACTTTGCTTTATGAATCAATTCAAAATTGTCAGCCATTTCTGCGGCTTGTCTAACCATTTTAACTCTCTGCTCTTCCACATGATTTCTCACTGCTGCGGGAAGTGAATCTTGAAATTCCTCCAAAATAATTATTTCCTGAAGCGCCTCAATAAATTTGGTTTATTTTTGTGCTCTTATCCACCTATCAAAATTAGCTTGTTTATTTCTTTTGAATTCTATATGGAGCTGACATGGGTCTTTTTTTAGATTTCTAAACTTCTGTCTGTAGGCTTCTGGCACTAGTTCACCAGCAATTAATACGGCCTTCTTCACCCGATTATAATCCCCAAATAACTCATCTGATAGTGAGGCAAACACATTATTAGCTCTGCCTACCAACTTTGTGTGAACCAACACCACCCACATGATCTTTGACCAATTCAATTGTTTAGCTACTTTCGCAAAGGACATGAAGTATGCTTCAACATTGCTCTCATCGAATTTTGGCAAGGCTTGTATATATTTCAACGTGTCCCTTACAAATCTTTGGATAGGGGTATTTCTTCTTCCGCTAAAACTTCCTCAACTGCTGCCTTTGCTTCCAAAACGTTGTCATTGTTTCCTTGCAGTTTCTGAAGTTCAAATTCTCTCTTTTTTTTCCTCTCTGTCTCGCTTCCTTTGAGTTCCGTCTGACCAAAAGAGCATTTGGCCCTATTGAGGTGTAGGCCCTGCTCACGTATCCGTTTGAACACGCGCTGGAGGCGACTGACATGCTCCTGCGGGGTGGTGGACCAAATGATTATGTCGTCGACATAGACGCAAACACCTTCAATGCCTTCCATCATTTGTTCCATGATTCTATGGAACACTTCTGAAGCAGATATGATCCCACACGGCATCCTGTTGTAACAATATCTGCCAAAGGGGGTATTGAATGTACACAGTTTCCTGTTGGATTTGTCGAGCTGGATTTGCCAGAATCCTTTTGAGGCGTCGAGTTTGGTGAAGAGCTTGGTACGAGCCATCTCGCATGTGATCTCTTCGCGCTTGGGAATTGGGTAGTGCTCTCTCATAATATTGCGATTCAGATCCTTGGGATCAATGCAAATTCTCAACTCGCCGGAAGGCTTTTTTTCACATACCATGGAGCTGACCCAGTCGGTTGGTTCCATGACTCTGACGATCACTCCTTGGTCCTGGAGGTCCTGCAGCTGTTGCTTGAGGTTGTCCTTAAGGGGTGCTGGGACTCTGGGAGGTGCGTGCACCACAGGCGTGGCGTTCTATTTCAATAAGATCTTGTAGGTCTTTGGGAGCGTGCACTGCCTTCGAAGACGTTGTGGTGCTGGTCGATGATGGCGTCGAGTTGCGCCCTGAGGTCAGTGTCCTGAAAGGCAGACGTGTCATCAGGAGAGAGAGAGTGAATTCTCTGAACTAGGTTCAACAGCTTGCATGCCTGCGCACCAAGCAGGGAGGCTTTCGAGGAGCCCACGATTTCAAAAGGAAGGATGGCTTTGCGTGACCTGTGCGTCACTTCAAGTTGGCACGAGCCGCTAGCAAGAATGACATTGCCATTATAATCCACTAGCTGGCAGGCTGATGGAAGGATGGCTGGTTTGACACAAAGGCTTTGGAAGTCAGACCGCGCCATGAGATTGGCGGAGGCACCAGTGTCCAGGCGGAATCGTATTTGGGACCGGTTGACCGTCAGGGTGGCACACCACTCATCGTCTGGATCGAAGCTGTATACCGACAGCGGCTGGTGTCTTTGCTTCGGGGACAGCCTGTTTTTTGTCACAACACCGACTCGAAAAGGCGCCTTCGGGTCCTCGCTGTCACTGCTGTGTGGGAGGTCCGCATCGGACTCGGTGACCGTGGGTTGAATTGCCCGGACATTCCTGCGAGGCTGGCTGAAGCGGTATGAATTGGCAGGCTGAGCTGTTCTGCAGAAGGCAGCATAGTGGCCAAGTCTGCCACATCGTAGGCATTGTCGAGATTTGGCAGGGCATTGCCGTTTTAAATGGGCGGAGCCACAGTTGTCGCACGTCGTAGCGTCAGCACGTTCGCTGTGCCACCGCGCATGCGCGGTGCGGTCGTACGTGGTGCGCGCCTGCGCATTACGTTCTTCGACATCGCCGTCTCCTCGTTTGGTGCGCACAAGCGCTGGAGTCTGCGAAAAGCGCGCGAAATGGCCGCCCTCATCCAGGCTGAGGCCCTGGAGTTGCTCAATCACTTGGACCCGTTCCGCCTCGTGGGGACATTGCCGCGCCGTTTCAGCCACTTGGATGTGGGAGTACCGATTCGTAGCGTTTTTGTGTAAGACACAGGTCTCAATGGCAGTCGCTAGGGTGAGCTGCTTTACTTTGAGGAGCTGCTGTCGTAGGGCGTCCGACTGAACACTGAAAACGATCTGGTCGCGTATCATGGAGTCGGAGGTGGGCCCGTAGCTGCAAGACTGCGCAAGGATGCGGAGGTGCGTGAGAAAGGATTGGAATGGTTCATCCTTACCCGGCAAACGCTGTTGGAACACGTAGAGCTCGAAACTTTCATTCACCTCTACACTGCAGTGAGTGTCAAACTTGAGGTGGACCGTCTTGAACTTTGTTTTATCTTCATCATCCACAAAGGTGAGAGAATTGAAAATCCTTGCTAGCTGCAACTCGAATAAGCGGGAACTCTGATGCCCCCTGTCTTTATAGTGCGTGTGCTCTAACTGGTGATTGGCTGCGGTGTTGTGTGTGTTGATTGGTCCCACTGTGTGTCCATCAGTATGTGTCTGCACCATGATATACTGGTGTCTATTATGACAAACGTGTTTACAAGAGTAGGCCAATGTCAACATATATACCGCAGTGGATGTTACATATGTACATGTGAAAACAGCTGTCTAATGCGAGAACACAGAACATAGCAAACAGAACAAATGTTCATAAGTCCAGTCTCTGTGGCTTGCGTCTGATCCTGGTCGACCGCCAGAGAGGTGGTGGTGGGGACAACAGCGCCTTGATGGACGGGATTGAAGCCTGACTGATGGCCTCGTGAGTCGAGGTATCAGGAGGTGGCAAAACAACAGATGGAAACGGCGAAGAAAGCGGTTGCGGGCAGGCAACTTTGCGCAGTGCCCGTCTGTTTTGTCACACAACAGAACCATCAGCCAGACGCACAATATACGAGAGTGGGGCAGCCTGTCGAACAACGACAGCTGGAGCTGACCAGCCTCCATCAGGGATCTTGAACCGAACAGTGTCTGACGGGGATAACATGGTCAAACCGGTGGCATGAGCATCATAGCCCTGTTTTTGCCAGTCTCGGAGTTGCTGCACCTTCTGCAGCACCGGGAGGTGATCCAGGTTGGGCACGTGTATGGCTGGAAGTGTCATTCGCAGGTCCCTGTTCATCAGGAGCTGAGTCGGCGACATGCCAGTGGACAGTGGGGTTGCCCTGTACGCAAGCAGCGCAAGGTGAATGTCAGACGCAGAATCCGCAGCCTTGCAGATGAGCTGCTTCACTATGTGCACCCCTTTCTCAACTTTTCCGTTTGACTGCGGTTAGTGTGGGCTGGAAGTGACGCGTTTGAACTGATACGACTGGGCAAACAGAGACCATTCGTGGCTGCTGAAGCACGGGCCATTGTCACTCATGACAGTGAGTGGGATACCATGCCTGGAGAACGTTTCCTTATAGGCCTTGATGATGGTCCGAGATGTGAGATCTGAGAGCTTCACGACTTCAGAGTAATTGGAAAAGTAATCAATGATTTAACACGTAATCACGACCATTTGCAGGAAAGAGGTCGCTGCCAACTTTGGACCACGGAGATGTTTCGATTTAATTTCTCCTTACTCTGCGCTGGCTGGAAGCGTTGACAGGTCGCACAGTTAAGGACCATGTTCGCGATGTCCTGGCTGATCCCGGGCCAGTAGACAGCCTGTCTGGCTCTGCGTCTGCACTTTTCCACACCCAGGTGGCCCTCATGGATTTGACGGAGCACCAAGCTCTGGAGATTGTGTGGAATTACAATCCGGTCCATTTTGAGGAGGATACCATCAACCACCGCCAGGTCGTCCTTTATATTGAAAAATGAAGGCTCTTTTTGCCAGCCATTGGCGAGGTGTTGCATAACACGCTGCAAGAGGGGGTCCTTGGCTGTCTCCTCATGGATACGAATCACCTTCTCATCAGATGCCGGGAGGGCGCTAGCACACAGCTGTACCTGTGACTCAACCTGCGACTCAATTTGCCGGATGACGTTCAGTGGTTCCCTAGGCACGGTGATGGAGCGGGACAGTGTATCGGCAATTATGATCTCCTTGTCAGGCGTGTAGACCAGGTCAAAGTCGTATCTTCTGAGTTTGAGGAGGATGCGCTGTAACCGAGGTGCCATGTCATTAAGGTCCTTGTGGATAATGTGGACCAGGGGCTGTAATCCGTCTCGACTGTGAATGTCGGCAGGCCGTAGACATAGTCGTGAAACTTGAGAATGCCAGTGAGAAGGCCCAGGCATTCCTTCTCGATTTGTGCATACCTTTGTTTGGTGGGTGTCATTGCCCTTGATGCATAGGCAACCGGTGCCCAGGATGAGGTGTCATCGCGTTGCAGCAGGACCGCACCGATGCCACCCTGGCTCGCATCTGTCGAGATTTTCGTTTCCCTGTCTGGGTCGAAAAATGCCAATACGGGTGCAGTGGTGAGCTTGGCTTTCAGCTCCAACCACTTTGCCTGATGGGCTGCCTTCCACTCGAAGGTAGTGGACTTCTTCACTAGGTTTTGTAGGGCCGTGGTGTGTGAGGCCCTGTTTGGGATGAACTTGCCCAGAAAATTGACCATGCCCAGGAAGCGCAATACCGCCTTCTTGTCTTCTGGGACCTTCATGACTGCGATGGCCTTGACCTTGTCTGTGTCGGGGCACACGCCCTGCTGAGAGATCTGGTCACTTAGGAACTTGAGTGTCGACATGCCAAAGCAACATTTGGCCCTGTTCAGCTTCAGGCCATTGGCGTGGACACGGCGGAATACCTGCTGGAGATGGGAAACATGCTCTTCAGGGGTCATGGACCATATGATGACGTCATCCACATGCACATGAACCCCTTCGATGCCCTCCATCATCTGCTCCATGATGCGATGAAATATCTCCGATGCCGAGACAATGCCGAATTGCATACGGTTATATCAGTACCTGCCAAATGGTGTGTTCAAGGTGCAGAGCCTTCTGCTGGACTCATCCTGCTGGATTTGCCAAAATCCATGTGACGCATCTAACTTCATGAAAAACCTTGCATGTGCCACCTCACTGGTGAGTTCCTCCCACTTCGGGATGGGGTAGTGTTCACGCATTATATTCTGGTTGAGATCCTTGGGATCAATGTAGATGCGCAGGTCTCCAGAGGGTTTTTTAACCACCACCATCGAGCTGACCCAGTCAGTCGGTTCGGTTACCCTGGAAATGATCCCCTGCTACTGCAGCTCCTTGAGCTGTTCCCTCAGGTGCTCCTTCAGCGGAGCCCGGGCCTGGCGTGGTGCATGGACCACTGGCTTGGCATCAGGTCGCAGTAGGATCTTGTACCGATATGGCAAAGTGCCCATCCCGTCAAACACATCTGGATACTGAGCGAGGATGTCGTCAATGCCAGCTTGACGATCCACGTTGGAGGATGTCATTGAATAAACCCGCTGCACCAGGTTTAGCTTTGTGCAGGCATGCGCGCCCAGTAGGGATGCCCTGTCCGGCTTGACAATTTCAAACCTTAGCCGTGCATGGGTACTCCGGTTGGAGATGAGTAGATGGCAGGACCCCAGTACCGTGATGGCATTACCGTTATAGTCCAGGAGCTGGCAGGCTGCTGGAAGGACTTTGGGGGGCTTCTTGATGCATTTGAAGTCTGCCTGTGAGAGAAGGTTGGCAGAAGCACCTGCGTCGAGCTTGAACTGGATGGAGCAGCGGCTGACCTGCATCACCGCACGTCATTCGTCCTCCGAATCCACAGCGAGGATGGACTGAATGCGAGATGAGTTAGGTGTGGCATGGTCACGTGTGGTAATGATGCCCACTCGGTAGGCGGACTCCAGGCAATCGTCCTCTAGATCCGTTGTACTGCCAGGATCAGAATCCTGTAATCGTCGTTGCACATTCTGGACCCACCGTCATCGGAATTGGGAGCGCTGGCCTCGGACTGGCGGTGCAGACCTGCACAAGGCTGCATAGTGTCCAGGCTTCCCGCAGTTTAAATATCGCCTGCCTCTTGCAGGGCAGTGTCCCTTTAAGTGGGCGTTGCCGCAGTTCGGGCACGTCATGACGTCGGCGATGTGACGCGGTGTACATCGTCGCACATGCGCAGTGCGGTCGGCAGACGTCTGCACCTGCGCAGTATGGGTGTCGGAAGCTTCGTTATCCCGTTCGCATCGCGCATGCGTGGGGCTCCAGGAAAAGTGCGCTAGATGGCCGCTGTCTTCAATGCTGAGGCGCTGCATCCGGGAGGTGGCCTGCACACTCACTGCCTCATGGGAGGCAAGTTTCTCATTTTCAGCCGATTTGTATTGGGAATACGGATTTTTTGGGTGCTCATGCGCTGTACATGTTTCAATCGCGACTGGCAGGGTCAGATGCTTCATTTTTAAGAGCTGCTCTCTCAGAGGATCAGAGTGAACTCCAAACACGATTTGGTCTCTGATCATGGAGTCAGCAATATACCAAAGTTGCAGGACAGCGCTAGCAGGCGAATGTTAGTTAAGAAGGCATTGAAAGATTCATCTTTACCTTGAAGACGTTGTTTGAATATGTAGCGCTCGAAGATTTCATTGGTGTCCATTTCACAGTGACTATCGAACTTGTCCAGGATGGTCTGAAACTTTGTCTTGTCCTGGCCTTCGGTGAAGTTAAACGAGTTGAAAAGTTTGATGGCTTGATCACCCGCTGTCAAGAGGAGAAGCCGCGATCTTTCTTGCATCAGACGCACCCTCGAGGTCTGAAGCTTCGATGCACAGCAGAAACTTTTGCTTGAATATCTGCCAGTTGGCTCTGAGATTGCCAGAGGTCCTGAGCTGGTGAGGAGCCTGAATCTTCTACATGGTGCCGGGATACATTTGCTGGTCGTCACGGAACGGACTGATGTAAGCCACCTTGAATTAGTAGTCTCCTGGTATCATGTCGTGTTAGGTACACTGGAATAACACTGGCCGCAACTGGATGCAGCATAGATCAAAAAGATACTCCAGACCTTACATAGAACATAGAACAATGCAGCACAGAACAGGCCCTTCGGCCCTCGATGTTGTGCCGAGCATTGTCCGAAGCCAAGATCAAGCTATCCCACTCCCTGTCATTCTGGCATGCCTATCCAATAACCGCTTGAAAGTTCCTAAAGTGTCCGACTCCACTATCACAGCAGGCAGTCCATTCCACACCCTAACCACTCTCTGAGAAAAGAACCTACCTCGGACGTCCCTCCTATATCTCCCACCCTGAACCTTATAGTTATGCCCCCTTGTAACAGCTACATCCACCCGAGGAAATAGTCTCTGAACGTCCACTCCACCTATCCCCCTCATCATCTTATAAACCTCTATAAAGTTGCCTCTCATCCTCCTCCGCTCCAAAGAGAAAAGCCCTAGCTCCCTCAACCTTTCCTCATAAGACCTTTCCTGCAAACCAGGCAGCATCCTGGTAAATCTCCTTTGCACCCTTTCCAATGCTTCCACATCCTTCCTATAGTGAGGTGACCAGAACTGCGCACAATGCTCCAAATGTGGTCTCACCAGGATCATGTATAGTTGCAGCATAACCCCACGGCTCTTAAACTCAAGCCCCCTGTTAATAAACACTAACACACTATAGGCCTTCTTCACGGCTCTATCCACTTGAGTGGCAACCTTCAGAGATCTGTGGACATGAACCCCAAGATCTCTCTGTTCCTCCACATTCCTCAGAACCCTGCCGTTGAACCTGTAATCCGCATTCAAATTTTTTCTACCAAAATGAATCACCTCGTACTTATCAGGGTTAAATTCCATCTGCCATTTTTTGGCCCAGCTCTACATCCTATCAATGTCTCTTTGCAGCCTACAACAGCCCTCCACCTCATCCACTACTCCACCAATCTTGGTGTCATCAGCAAATTTACTGACCCACCCTTCAGCCCCCTCCCCCAAGCCATTGATAAAAATCACAAATAGCAGAGGACACAGCACTGATCCCTGTGGTACACCGCTGGTAACTGGTCTCCAGTCTGAAAATTTTCCATCCACCACCACCCTCTGTCTTCTATGTGATAGCCAGTTACTTATCCAATTGGCCAAATTTCCCTCTATCCCACACCTCCTTACTTTCTTCATAAGCCGACCATGGGGAACCTTATCAAACGGCTTACTAAAATCCATGTATACGACATCAACTGCTCTACCTTCATCTACACACTTAGTTACCTTCACAAAGAATTCAATCAAATTTGTAAGGCAAGACTTACCCTTCACGAATCCGTGTTGACTATCCCGGATTAAGCTGCATCTTTCCAAACGGTCATAAATCCTATCCTTCAGGACCTTTTCCATTAACTTACCGACCACCGAAGTAAGACTAACCAGCCTATAATTACCAGGGTCATTCCTATTCCCTTTCTTGAACAAAGGAACAACATTCGCCACTCTCCAGTTCTCTGGCACTATCCCCGTGGACAGTGAGAACCCAAAGATCAAAGCCAAAGGCTCTGCAATCTCATCCCTTGCCTCCCAAAGAATCTTTGGATATATCCTATCTGACCCAGGGGACGTGTCGATCCTAAGGTTTTTCAAAATTGCTAATACATCCTTCCTCAGACCATCTACCTCCTCCAGCCTACCCGCCTGTATCATACACTCATCCTCAAAAACATAGCCCCTCTCCTTGGTGAACACTGAAGAAAAGTATTCATTCAAAGCCTCTCCTATTTCTTCTGACTCCATGCACAAATTCCCACTACTGTCCTTGACCGGCCCTAACCTCACCCTGGTCATTCTTTTATTTCTCACATAAGAGT
The DNA here is from genome assembly GCF_047496885.1 of Scyliorhinus torazame. Taxonomy (NCBI): domain Eukaryota; kingdom Metazoa; phylum Chordata; class Chondrichthyes; order Carcharhiniformes; family Scyliorhinidae; genus Scyliorhinus; species Scyliorhinus torazame. The sequence goes on along the minus strand of NC_092709.1, from coordinate 296,828,460 downwards.
AAAAAGCCTTGGGGTTTTCCTTGATCCGACCCGCCAAGGACTTCTCATGACCCCTCCTAGCTCTCCTACGCCCTTTTTTTAGTTCATTCCTTGCTACCTTGTAACACTCCAGCGACCCAACTGAACCTTGTTTTCTCATCCTTACATTTGCATCCTTTTTCCTCTTGACAAGGCATTCAACCATGGTTCCCTCACAAGGCCATTTCTTCCCTGCCTGACAGAGACATGCCTATCAAGGACACACAGTATTTGTTCCTTGAACAAGCTCCACTTTTCATTTGTGCCTTTCCGTGACAGTTTCTGTTCCCATCTTATGCTCTCTAATTCTTGCCTAATCGCATCATAATTACCCCTCCCCCAATTATAAACCTTGCCCTGCCGTATGGCCCTATCCCTCTCCATACTATCTCCAAAGTGCTCTCCCACAAACAAATCTAACAGTTGGCCCGGTTCATTACCCAGTACCAAATCCAATGTGCCCCCCCCCCTCTTGTCGGCCTATCTACATATTGTGACAGGAAACCCTTCTGCACACACAAAAGCTGCCCCATCCGAAATGTTCAACCTATAGAGGTTCCAATCAATATTTGGAAAGTTAAAGTCACCCATGACAACTACCCTGAGACCTCCACACCTATCCATAATCTGTTTTGCAATTTCTTCCTCCACATCTCTATTACTATTTGGGGGCCTATAGAAAACTCCTAACAACGTGACCGCTCCTTTCCTATTTCTAACTTCGGCCCATATTACCTCAGTAGGCAGATCCCCTTCGAACTGCCTTTCTGCAGCCGTTAAACTATCCTTGATTAACAATGCTACTCCTCCACCTCTTTTACCACCTTCCCTACTCTTACTGAAACATCTATACCCCGGAACTTCCAACAACCATTCCTGTCCCTGTTCTAACCATGTCTCCGTAATGGCCACAACATCGTAGTCCCAAGTACCAATCCATGCTCCAAGTTCACCTACCTTATTCCAGATGCTCCTTGCATTGAAGTAGACACACTTCAATCCACCTTTCTGTCTGCCGGCACACTCTTGCGACCTTGATACCCTCCACAGTATCTCATTACTCTCAACACGGGCTTCTGGACTACAACTCGTTTTCCCATCCCCCTGACAAATTAGTTTAAACCCCCCCGAAGAGCCGTAGCAAATTTCCTTCCAGGTTATTGGTGCCCCTCTGGTTCAGGTGCAAACCCGCCTGTCTGTACAGGTCCCACCTTCCCCAGAATGTGCTCTAATTATCCATGTAACTGAAACCCTCCCTCCTACACCACCCCTGCAGCCATGTGTTTATCTGCACCCTCTCCCTGTTCCTTGCCTCGCTAGCACATGGCACCGGCAACAAACTCGAGATGACAACATGGTTTGTCCTGGCTCTCAGCTTCCACCCTAGCTCCCTAAATTCCTGTTTTAAATCCCCGTCTCTTCTTTTACCTATGTCGTTGGTACCGATGTGTACCACGACTTGTGACTGTTCCCCGTCCCCCTTAAGGATTCTGAAAACACAGCCTGAGACGTCATGGACCCTGGCACCCAGGAGGCAACACACCATCAGTGAGTCTCTTTCGTTGCCACAGAACCGTCTCTCTGTCCCTCTAACTATCGAGTCCCCAATAACTATTTATCTCCTGCTCTCCCTTCTTCCCTTCAGAGCCACAGGGATGGACTCAGTGCTGGAGACCCTTTCACCATGGCTTACCCCTCATATATCGTCCCCCTCAACAGTATCCAAAGCGGTATACTTGTGACTGAGGGGAGAGACCACAGTGGATCCTTGCACTGACTGCTTCCACCCAGCCCCTCTCACCGTCACCCATCTATCTTGATTCTTCGGAGTAACTACATCCCTGAAGCTACTACCTATGACCACCTCTGCCTCCCGAATGATCCGAAGTTCATCCAACTCCAGCTACAGTTCCCTAATGCGGTTTCTGAGGAGCTGGAGATGGGTGCACTTCCCACAGGTGAAATCAGCAGGGACACTGACGGTGTCCCTCACCTCAAACATTCTGCAGGAGCAACATTACACTGCCGTCCCTGCCATCCCCTCTAGATAAAACAAGAAAAAGAAAGAAAGAGCTTACCTGTTATTCACTCTACCCCTTAGGTTAAAGGAGGTGGAAGGGTGTGGGACACTACAAGTGTAGTGCCTAGGGTTTAGGAACCGCCCAACTTAAATACAGGTAAAAATAAAACACTTAACCAGCAACCACTGCGCCCCGCACGAGAACAGCAACCAGCTGTTATGGGCCCGCGCAAACAAATTAAATCTTTACGACTTACCCAGCAGTCCCTCTGTCCTCACTCCGACCGGATTCAGCTGGAAACTCCCAACAGTAAGTTTTTTTAAAATTTACTCGCCTTCTCAACAAGCACTCACTCAGCAACCGCTGCGCCCCGCATGAGAACACCTCAGGGAAAAGAAAAACTACTTACCAGTTACCAGCCAATCACTTACCTGCAGGCTGTGACGTCACGGTTCAACTTCTTTCTACTTCTACCTGCCCGTGAATCTCCCTCTTGATCTTTACTCGGCTGGGATCTTTACAGTGATTGTTTTTTTTTTTGGTTAGAGGAGGAGGTAGGGAGGGAAACACTGAAGACGTGTTTGGGGTTTAACTGTCACTTGGCAACAGCTCCTCCACAAACCACCTTCTAGATACAGTGACTGCAATGCACTGAGGCACATTTTCCCTGCAACAGCCAATCAGCAGCTCCGCTCTGCTACCCTCTGCTGGATGCTTGCCTTCACTTGAACACGGAGGGTGTCTTGCTCAGGTACACGTTCTGGATACAGTGACCGCAATGCACTGATGCAAATTTTCCCCACAACAGCCAATCAGCAGGTCCGCTCTGCTGCCCTCTGCTTGAAGTTAGTTCAATCAGGTTTATTGAACTAATCGCACAGTTAGCACAGTTCTCTGTGAGTTCGACTCTCTGCTAACTTAAGTGTGGTTATTCTGTCTGACTGAACCAGACTAGCTCTTAGTCACGTGGTGGAGGTGTGAGATTGTAACAACCCCCTTGACTGACTCTCTAGATGTTCATCAGTGGAAAGAGGCGGAGTGTGAGTGCCTCGTGTCTTTTATAGTCAGATCCCACCCCTGAGTGTCCTGCCTGTTTATTGGTCATGTCCTGTTCTCTGTGTCCATTAGTTGCTTGTCTGTATATCATTATGCGTGTGTCCGCATATCATGACATTTAGTACTACACTTTGTCTGCTTCACTCGATGCCTATGTCTCTGTATTTACATTGTGTATTTATCGTATATCCTATGTTTTTTCATGTATGGAACGATCTGTCTGGGCTGTATGCAGAGCAGTACTTTTCACTGCACCTCGGTACACGTAGCAATAAATCCAAATCCAATCCACATCCAATCCACACACACTCATGTCTTTAGGTTTGGCAACCCCACACCAAACAAGGATATATGTCAGAATATCCGGGCCAGGAACCCCCCAAGTTATTATGGATGCCTGGTCAGCTCTCAACAGGGGCTGGACCAGAGCCATAACGTTCTTTAAGTTTTAAGTTTGATTCATTCCAGGAGTAATAATATAAGAAATAGACCTCAATTATTTTATAAACAAACTTTATTAAAAGAAAATAAAATAATATTTAAACTTTTACTTCAGCTCCACCACTAATATATTACATGTAGTTTCTTAACCTTCATACTGACTAATTCCCATTTAACATAATTTTTAAATAAACATGCTGCTCTCATGCCACTTACACAGACAGGTAAGTGCAATATTGTATTTACGAAGCAATATTCCTTCTATAAGGAACATTTGTTCAGAACCCTTCCAAAGCCTGCCTTGGTAGCAACTTTTATGACCTCACTGGTCGATTTCCACAGCCTTCTGCTCAGTACCTGTCCAAAACAGGAATTTCTGTCTCTCCCTCAAAGCTCTGCCCAGTCCCTCAGACAAAGGTTCTCCCCTGAGATGGCCAGACTTGAATCTATTCTCGTTATCTTGGCTGTCTGATTTCCCAGTACCGTTTCTACAAAAGAACAGAGCTATGCCATTTATGCGCAAGTCACCTTCTATTGTCAGACAAATAGGTCATCATACTCTGTGATGGGCTGATGGCTGATCAAACAAGGTGGTCCTGAAGGACAATGGATTTGGTTTCGGGGCTGGGTTAGCACAGTGGGCTAAACAGCTGGCTTGTAATACAGAACAAGGCCAGCAGCGCAGGTTCAATTCCCGTACCGGCCTCCCCGAACAGGCGCCGGAATGTGGCGACTAGGGGCTTTTCACAGTAACTTCACTGGAGCCTACTTGTGACAATAAGCGCTTATTATTATTATTATTATCTTGGGTGGATCATCCTGACTGTACCGGGGGATCCTGTGTATTCCGACTAACAAGGTTAAGTCTGAATGGGACAAGGTAACTCAGGATGTGAGCGTATCCCTATGACTGCTGCTAACAGCCTTTTCCCTCAGTCGGTTTAACCCCTAAATTGCCTGCTACATCTTGGACCCCATTTCTGACCCAAGTTCCTAACATCTCCTTATCATGACGCTGCTCACTCATTCTTCATGTAGCATGGTCTCCTTATGTGACAAAATGTTTGGTTCTCTGCCCATGTGAGAGTCGCTTCCTCCAGTTACAAATCATTTTGTCCTGCAATTGTAGAATGTTGCATTATTGGAAAGAAGATAGATTTGCATTTATATTGTGAATTACACAACCTTAGGATATCCCAATGCACCCTTACAGTCAATGAAATACTCTTTTTAGTGTAGTCACTCATAATGTACATAACACAGCAGCCAGTTGATGCATAGCAATCCATGCATCCCAGAAACAGTAATTCAATAAATAACCAAATCATCTTTTATGGGTGTTCTTTTTTTTATAAATGTGTTTTATTGGGTTTTTGAACAAAGTATATTTACCGTTATGCACACAGAATAAGATACATACATATATATAGAAGAGAAGGGCGCACACAAACATACCCCCCAAAAACGTAACATTAAAAAATAAATAAAAAATAAAATAAAGTAACTGGTAAGGTATTATGCACCAGCTCAACCGCAGCAACTCTGTACAATTGGCAATGTTATTTACAACACATAAGTAGGCATCTCTTTGTGGGGGTGGGGGCGGGGGGGGGGGGGGGGGGGTGGCGGGGGGGAGGGGGGGTGGCGGTGCCGTGGGGACTGGGGAGGTAGATATACATTTGGGTGCCGGAGAAACAATTACAGTGGGCAATACTCGAATGGGTCTGGTGTTGGTGTTGTCACTTGCTTCTCACAGACAGGTTTCGCTGCCGTTGTTGTCTCGTGCTCACCTCCGCTTCAGCCGTTCCTCCCGTCTTTCGCCTGGATTCTCCTTGCTCTCTGTTCCCGTAGATGCCAAGTTTGTTATCATTTCCCGTGCCCTCCTTCCGGCTATTATTTCCCTGCCTCCCCCCCCACCTCCCTGGTTCTCCTCTATTGTTCCCTGTCTCTTCATTCATCCCCCCCCCCTCCCCCACTTCTGCCCCCTCCCCCCCTCCTGTGGTTAGCCTTTCTTTCCTCTTAGGTTTAGCTGTCCCCCCCCCCCCCCCCTCTACCGGTCTATCCCTCCCGCTCATGCCTTGGCTACTTTCCCCTGATTCTTGGCTACCTGGCTATTCTTCTGGTTGTTCGTTGGCCACAAACAGGTCGCGGAACAATTGGGTGAATGGCTCCCACATTCTGTGGAAGCCGTCGTCTGACCTTTGGATGGCAGATTTGATTTTCTGCATTTGGAGAGATTCCGAGAGGTCGGACAGCCAGTCTGCAGCTTTGGGTGGTGCTGCTGACCGCCAGCCGAACAGGATTCTACGGCAGTTGATCAGGGAGGCAAAGGCAAGGGCGTCCGCCCTCCTCCCCAGGAATAGATCTGGCTGGTCTGAAACCCCGAAGACCGTCACTTTCGGGCATGGCTCCACCCTCATCCCCACCACTTTAGACATTGCCTCGAAGAAGGCTGTCCAGTACCCCGCAGATCTGGGGCAAGACCTGAACATGTGGGCGTGGTTGGCCGGGCCTCCTTGGCACCGTTCACGTCTATCCCCCACCTCCGGGAAGAACCTACTCATACGAGTTCTTGTTAAGTGGGCTCTATGTACCACTTTTAGTTGCGTCAGGCTGAGCCTTGCACACATGGAGGTGGTGTTGACCCTGTGCAGTGCTTCACTCCAGAGTCCCCACCCTATTTCAATCCCCAGGTCCTCCTCCCATTTCTTTCTTGTTGCGTCCAGTACGGTGTCAGCCCTTTCTACCAGTCGGTCATACATGTCGCTACAGTTTCCTTTATCTATTATGCTTGCGTCCAGTAACTCTTCCAGTAATGTCTGTGGTGGCGGTTGTGGGTACGTCCTTGTCTCCTTTCGTAGGAATTTTTTGAGTTGCAGGTACCTTAGCTCGTTCCCCCTGGCTAGCTGGAATTTCTCTGTCAGTTCATCCAATGTTGCGATCCTGCCATCCGTATATAGGTCCGTGACTGTCAGTGTCCCTCCGTCCTGTCCCCACTTTTTGAAGGTGGCATCAGTCAGCGCTGTTGTTGCAGATAGGAGCTTTGTCTGACATTTTGGTCATGCCAAATTGCTGCCGTAGTTGGTTACAGGATTGGAGGGTGGCTATCACCACCAGGCTGTTGGAGTGTTTTTTGGGTGGGGATGGGAGTGCTGCCATGGCGAGGGCCCAGAGGGAGGTCCCCATACAGGAGGCTTCTTCCGCGCGCACCCACTCGGCTACTGGCTCCTTGATCCATCCCCTTATTCGTCGGCCGTCGCCGCCCAGTGGTAGAATTGTAGGTTTGGGAGGGCTAGCCCCCCACTGGATTTTGTTTTTTGTAGGATCTTCTTTGGGATCCTAGCACCTGCATGCTTACCTTCAGCGAATGGTGCACAAGGCCACCCAGGTCCCGCTGCACACTCCCCTCTCCCAAGTTACAACCATTCAGGTAGTAATCTGCCTTCCTGTTTTTGCTTCCAAAATGAATAACCTCACACTTATCCAAATTATACTGCATCTGCCATTTGTTTGCCCACTTGCCCAACCTGTTGAGAACTTGCAGTAGGATCTCTGCATCCTCATCACAATTCACCCTCCCACCTAATTTGGTATCATCTGCAAACTTTGAGATGTTACATTTTGTTCCCTCATCCAAATCATTAATATATCTTGTGAATAGCTGAGGTCCCAGCACGATCACTGTGGTACCCCACTAGTTACTGCCTGCCACTTTGAAAAGGACCCATTAATCCCTACTCTTTGTTTCCTCTCTGCCAACCAGTTTTCTATCCACCTCAATACATTTCCCCCAATCCCATGCGCTTTAATTTTACACAATAATCTCTTGTGTGGGACTTTGTCAAATGCCTTCTGAAAGTCCAAATATACCACATCGACTCGCTCCCCCTTGTTGACTGTACTGGTTACCTCTTCAAAGAATTCCAACAGATTTGTCAAGCATGATTTTCCCTTCATAAATCCATGCTGACTCTGACTGATCCTGCCACTGCTTTCTAAATGTTCCGCTATAAAGTCCTTGATAATGGATTCAAGCATTTTCCCCACTACCGATGTTAGACTTACTGGTCTATAATTCCCTGCTTTCTCTCTACCTCCCTTTTTGAATATCGGAGTGACGTGAGCTACCCTCCAATCTGCGGGGACAGTTCCAGAGTCTATAGAATCCCGGAAGATGACCACCAATGCATCCACTATTTCCAGAGCCACCTCCTTAAGCACTCTGGGATGCAGATTCTCAGGCCCTGGGGATTTATCTGCCTTCAATCCCATCAGTTTCCCCAGCAACATTTCTCTACTAATGTTGATCTCCCTCAGTTCATCCCTCTCGCTAAACCTTTCATTCTCCAACATTTCTGGAATCTGATTTGTGTACTCATTTGTGAAGACAGAACCAAAGTATGTATTTAATTGCTCAGCCATTTCTTTGTCCCTTATTATGCATTCCCCTGTTTCTGTCTTCAGTGGGCCTACATTTCTCTTTACCAATCTCTTTCTCTTCACATATCTGTAGAAACTCTTAGTGTCAGTTTTTATTTCCCTTGCAAGCTTCCTTTCGTACTGTACTTTCCCCTTCTTAATCAATCCTTCGTCCTTCTTTGCTGAATTCTACACTGCTCCCAATCCTCAGACCTATTATTTTTGTTGGCCAATCTGTATGCTTCTTCCTTGTATCGGATACTATTTCTAATTTCCTTTGTAAGACAAGGATTGGCCCTCTTACCCCCTTTGCTTTTGCGCCAGACAGGAATGACCAGTTGCTGAAGTTCCTCCATGCGTTCCTTGAATGTTTGCCATTGTCTATCCACTGACATCCCTTTAAGTAACTCTCCCCAATCTATCAAGGCCAACTCACGCCTCATATCCTCATAGTTCCCTTTATTGAGATTCAGCACCCTAGTCTCCGAATTAACTACTTCACTCTCCATCTTGATAAAAAATTCTATCATTTTATGGTCGCTCATCCCCAAGGGGTCTCGTACAGCCGGATTGGCAATAATTCCCTTCTCATTACACAGTACCCAGTCTAAGATGGCCTGCTCCCTAGTTGGCTCCTCCACATATTGGTCAAGAAAACCATCCTGTACACACTCCAGGAATTCCTCCTCTACGGCATTGTGGCTAATTTGATTTGCCCAATCTATGTGAAGATTAAAATCACCCATGACCACCGATATTCCCTTATTACATTCATCACTAATTTCTTGTTTAATGGCATTCCCAACCTCACCAGTGCAGTTTGGGGGTCTATATATGACACCCACTAATGTTTTTTGTCTCTTGGTATTTCTCAACTCTACCCATACAGATTCCACATTGTCAGAGCTAATATCCCTTCTCACTATTGTGTTAATTTCCTCTTTTACCAGCAGTGCCACACCACCACCTTTTCTTTTATGCCTGTCCTTCCTAGAAAAACCGAGAACATTCAGTTCCCATCCCTGTTCACCCTGCAGCCATGTCTCCGTAATCCCAATTATGTCATACCCATTTATTTCTGTCTGCGCGATTAGTTCATCCACTCTATTGCAATTGCTCTGTGCATTAAGGCACAGAGCCTTTAAGTTTGTCTTTTTCATAATGCTTGTCCTGCTCCCAATATTTTTCTCTACTGGCCTGTTTGAATTTTGTCCTTGGTTTCACCACCTATCACTTTTCTTATTCACTTTTCTACCTTTTGCTTTTGTCCTTGCTCCCTCTTTCTCTGACTCCTTGTGTCGGTTCCCACCCCCCTGGCATTTTAGTTTAAACCCTCCCCAACCGCTCTAGCAAATAGCTTCCCTAGGACATCAGTTCCAGTCCTGCCCAGGTGTAACCCATCCAGTTTGGACAGATCCCACCTGCCCCAGAACCGGCCCCACTGCCCCAGGAATCTGAAACCCTCCCCCTGACACCATCCCTTCAGCCACGTATTCATCCTATATATCCTGTCATTTCTCCTCTGACTAGCACGTGGCACCGGTAGTAATCCTGAGATCACTACCTTCAAGGTCCGATTTCTTAACTTCTTTCCTAGCTCCCTGTATTCTGCCTTTAGGACCTCATCCCTTTTTTTACCTATGTCGTTTGTACCAATGTGTACCACGACCACTGGCTGTTCACCCTCCCCCTCCAGGATGTCCTGTACCCGCTCTGAGACATCCTTGACCCTAGCACCAGGGAGGCAACAAACCATCCTGGAGTCTCGTTTGCGGCCACAGAAACGCCTATCTATTCCCCTTACAATTGAACCCTGTTCCAACCCCAAACTGCTCCAGTACCTCTATGAGGTATTTCCATTCGACCCTGTCGGAGGCCTTTTCTACACCTAGGGAGATGATCACCTCTGGTATTCTCTCCCCGGAGGATATTATTATCACATTCAGCAGGCGCCTGATGTTCGAGGTAAGCTGTCTACTTTGACAAAGCCCATCTGGTCCTCTGCGACCACCTCTGGTATGCAGTCTTCTAGCCTTTTGGCTAGAATCATGACCAGTATTTTGGCATCTGCATTCAGCAGTGGGATGGGTCTGTATGACCCACATTCCGTTGTGTCTTTGTCCCTCTTAGGCATCAGCGAGATTGAGGCCTGTGCTAGCGTGGGTGGCAGTGTGCCCCTAGCTAGCGAGTCTGTGAACATCTCCCGCAGGTGAGGGGCCAGTGCTGTCGCAAATTGTTTTGTCGAAGTCCGCCGGGAACCCATCTGCATGGAGATAATGCTGTCCATGATCTCTCCCAGTACTAGTGATGCTTCCAGGCCCTGTTTTCTGCCCTCCCCCATGACTGGTATATCCAGTCCATCAAGGAACTTTTTCATCCCGGACTCCCCCATTGGGGGCTCTGAGGTGTACAGCCCTTGGTAGAAGGCCTTGAAGGTTTTGTTGATCTTTTCTGGTTTTGTTTCTAATGTGCCTCTGGTGTCCCTGATTTGCAGTTTCTCTGGTGGCTGCCTGCTTTCTCAGCTGGTGTGTTTTTAGGTGTTCTTTGAGGGATAAATATTGACCAGGACACTGGGAGAGCTCCCTGATATTCATAGAATAGTGCCTTTTTCTCTATTACCTGCATTTGAGAAGGTATACAGGACCTCAGTTTTAATGTCCCTGGGTAATACACAGACACGTCAGCCTGGGTTAGGTGTTCATGTCACAAGGAAACAAGCAGTGACAGTGAACTGCCTGTTTTGCATCCCAGTATCCGTGGTAGTGCAGGAACTTTTAGTCCAGAGCCTTTCTAAGGTGGCATTGTGATGAGATCCCAATAGTCAGCCACAACTGGAACATGTACCCTGTGTTATGGGCATACATACTAAGTAATCTCAGAGATGTAAGGGGCGTGATTCTCCACTCCCGCGCTGGTTGGGAGAATCGCATGGGCCGCCAAAATTTCCCGCGACGCCGGTCCGACACCCTCCCGCGATTCTACCAAGCAGCGGGAATGGCCCCGTCGAGTTCCGCGGGCCGCAGGCCGGAGAATCGCCCGAGACACCCAAAATGGCGATTCTCCCGCACCCCTGCTATTCTCAGGCCCGGATGGGCCGAGCGGCCAGCCCAAAACAGCGGGTTCCCCCCGGCGCCATCCACACCTGGTCGCTGGCGTCGGGTACAACGCGGGAATGCTGGGGGGCAGCCTGCGGGGGAGGGAGGGGGTGGTGGTATCCTGCACCGGGGGTACCTCAAATGTGGGGTGGCCCGCGATCAGTGCCCACCGATCGTCGGGCCGTCCTCTCTGAAGGAGGACCTCCTTTCTTCCGCAGCCCCGCAAGATCCTTCTGCCATCTTCTTGCGGGGCGAACTCGGAAAGGACGGCAACCACGCATGCGCGGGTGACGCCAGTTATGCGGCGCTGGCCGCGTCATGTGTGCAGCGCCGCCTTTACGCGGCGACAAGGCCTGGCGCGTGTAAATGACACGGCCCAGCTCCTAGCCCATTATCGAGCCCTGAATCGGTCGGGGTAGGGGCCGTTTCGCGCCGTCGTGAACCTCGACGGCGTTCACGACGGCGTGGGCACTTCGGCGCGGGAGTGGAGAATCCCGCCCAAGATGTTTTTTACCAAAATATATTTTATTTGTAAAATATCTGAAAGAACATTACAAACATTTCAAAATGGCCATTACACAAAGTGCAATAATATTCAGGTTCTCCACATTCATCAAGTTGCACTCTTTGAGGTGCTTCAATACAGTCAAAGAAACGTTACAGATATTTCAAAATGGTCGTTACAAATGGTGTAAAGGCATTTAAGTTGTCTACATAGATCAAGTTGCACTCTTGAGGTGCTTCAATACAATTGTGATACATGTAATATTCACCGTACATATTCAATTTAAGTCATATAGCCTGAGGAGATTCTGTACAATTCCCTGCCCCTAGACAGCGACTTTCCTCCATTGTGCCTCTGCGGTGTGAGTGCTCTGTATGGTGCACAAATCAATATTGTTCCTTCGCTATCGCTGGGTCAGAATCCTGGAACATCCTTCCTAACAGCATTGTGGGTTTGCCTACATGACATGGACTACAGCGGTTCAAGAACGTGGCTCACCACCAGCTTCTCAAGGGCAATTAAGAATTGAAGTCTAAATGTAGACAATGATCAACAAATACTCTGTTCAATTCAGCTGTCACCTGGGTAAAGTAAGTGAGATTGTGTCTAATATAGATAGGACAGTGTTTGAACTTGATTAGCATTGGAATTCTGGGTGGGGTGGTGGATTCTCCAGAACTTTCCCTCAGGTGCCCAAACAGGTAGTCCAGCATCATAATCAGGTACAATACAGTTGGCAGGGCTGGGTTTAATTGATTCAAATCATAGAATTTACAGTGCAGAAGGAGGCCATTTGGCCCATCGAGTCTGCACCGGCTCTTGGAAAGAGCACCCTATCCAAGGTCAACACCGCCACCCTATCCCCATAACCCAGTAACCCCACCCAACACTAAGGGCAATTTTGGACACTAAGGGCAATTTATCATGGCCAATCCACCTAACCTGCACATCTTTGGACTGTGGGAGGAAACCGGAGCACCCGGAGGAAACCCATGCACACACGGGGAGGATGTGCAGACTCCGCACAGACAGTGACCCAAGCTGGAATCGAACCTGGGACCCTGGAGCTGTGAAGCAATTGTGCTATCCACAAGGCTACCATGCTGCCCCAAATCATCTGTTTCTATTCGTTCTTATGTTGTTTGTTGGGGAAGAATTCCAGTCATCCTGAAGCATTTGATTTTCTTTTCTTTTAAATGATCGGGTCATTGCCTTGGCGGATTCATAGATGCAAGCAGTAGAATGGGGTTGAATTAACCTCATTTGATGTAAGCATCAGCTTCAAGTGCTTCGCTCCAGCTGTGTGTACATTAGTTCAGGTTTCTTGTAACATGAAGTAGTCACTGCATCAAACAGGTCACAATTTGGCAAACATATTTGAACACAACACTAGACAAATAACAAGAAGGAAATCAAAGACCTTAAGGTCAGACCAAATTCCTTGTCAGCGTTCAACTTTAAAAGGCGCGTCAAATATCACCCTAATGGTTTTTGGGAGATTCACCCTTTGGTCCTTGAGACCAATAAAGGATGATAATGCTGACAAATAAGGGTAGAGTCGCTGGTGCATGCATAAATAGAGAAAGTAGACAGTTTACAATTGAGTCTATAAACATCATTAAAATATTTGCACAATGCATATTTGGGGTTTTAGACTACAGTGCACATTGTGTTGACTGGAGTGAACATTTTATTTTATTTTGATCACATTAATTCCACTCTCTTGTCAAAGATTCTCCTTAAGGTTTTCTCACTCAGGTCGTATCATATAAAATTATATAAAATATAAAATATAAAATATATAAAATTGTGAAGGGAATAGATAGGATAGATGAGGGGAGATTGTTTCCACTGGGGTGTGAAAGCAAAACCATGCCATCGGGCAGGAGATACAGAAGTCTGAGAACACGCACGAACAGACTCAGAAACAGATTCTTCCCCACTGTCACCAGACTCTTAACCTCATTAACACTACACCCTGTATGCTTCATCCGATGCCAGTGCTTATGTAGTTACATTGTATATGTTGTGTTGCCCTATTATGTATTTTCTTTTATTCCCTTTTCTTCCCATGTACTTAATGACCTGTTGAACTGCTCGCAGAAAAATACTTTTCACTTTACCTCGGTACACGTGACAATAAACAAATCCAATCCATTCCAATCCATAGCCTCAAAATAAGGGGAAGTAGATTTAGCACTAAGCTTAGGAGGAACTTCTTCACCCAAAGGGTTGTGAATCTATGGAATTCCCTGCCCAGTGAATCAGTTGAGGCTCCTTCATTAAATGTTTTCAAGATAAAGATAGATCGTTTTTTGAAGAATAAAAGAATAAAGGGTTATGGTGTTCGGGCCGGAAAGTGGAGCTGAGTCCACAAAAGATCAGCCATGATTTCATTGAATGGCGGAGCAGGCTCGAGGGGCCAGATGGCCTACTCCTGCTCCTAGTTCTTATGTTCTTATGTATTGGATCATGGGATGCCTTCCAGTTAAACATTGAGGAGACATAAACTATTGTTTTTGCATTTGCACAAACTTAGCGGGTGAGATCGCCCGCTTGTTAACACCGGCGAGATCTTCCGGCCCTACCGACAGTGCATTCCCGGCATGGGTTTCCCACTGCGTGGGTTGGATCCAATGGGAAATCCCATTGACAGCAGCAGAACCAGAAGATCCCACCACCGGCCAACGTCGGGCCGCTTCCTGATGCTGAGATACATACCCTGGGGAAGCTAGAGAATCCTGCCCAGTACCCTTGCCAAACTCTTTCCCCAGCCAGAAGGTTGAACCACACTTCAACCACAACCCAATTGACCAAGAACTTTGCTTCTGACCCGAAATCCCTTCCATCACAAAGACGACCTACTTTCACTTCCATAAGACTGCCTGTCTCCACATGTCTAATTAAACTCTAATCCATGCCAATGTCAGCGACAGGTCCCATTATTCCAATGCTCTTCTGACTAACCTCCCATCCTCTGTCCTGCATTAACTTCAGCTGATCCACAGTTCTGTTGCTGTACCCTAAACTGCACGAAATTCTGCTCAACAATCATTCCTTTCCTACATTGGTTCCCTGTCCACCGACACCTACAATTTATATTTCTTACTCTCATGTTTAAATCATACCGTGGCCTTGCTTCTCCCTGTAACCCCTACCAGCCCTTTAGCTCCATGATCTTTGACTTCCTTTGGCCTTTTGTGCACCTTCCTCTCCTTGCTCCATCAGTGGTAGACAGTACTTTAGCTGTCCAGCCCTTCACTCTGGAATTCCCTCCATAATTCCATTCACTTCCTCTTCTCCCTTTTCTCTCTTTAAAACTCTCCTTACAATCTACCTCTTTGATAAGGATTTTGATCAGTTCCCCTAATATCTCCTTCTTTGCCCTGGCATCCACTTTTGTTAAAGTGTTTTGGGCAGCTATCTGTGATAAAGACACAATATAAATGCAAATCATTGTTGGTGCTGTTACACAACCCAGAGTTGATTTGCAAACCCTACATCCCATCCCCCACCAAGACTGCTACTCCCTCCACATAACATCATCTGCCTCTGTCCCATCGCGACCAAAACCTTCGCCATTCTTTCATAACCTATGGATTTGATTTCTTCAAACTCCCTGCTCCTTGCAACCCCCAAACTCCAACTTTCATAAACTCTAACTACCCACCTTCTGTCTCACACTAACTTCCACCAATCGAATGATATTTTATTAGAATCATAGAATGGTTACAGCCAGAAGGAGGACGTTCAGCCTGTCATGTCTGTGCTGGCCCACTGAAGGTGTGGACCGAGCCCACCAGCTTGCCGAGCAGCAGAATTTGCCACAATTGCTGGCATTCCCCAGGTCCAGGGTGTGATTAGTGGAACACATGTCCCCCTGCAGGCATCGGGGTATGAAGGGGTCTGCTTCATAAATCGGAAGGGATTCCACTCCCTCAATGTGTAATTGGTGTGTGATCACCGGATTCACATCATGCAAGACCCTGTCCGATACCCGGGCAATGTGCCTGACGCATTTGGCTTGGCGAACACGAGGTCCTGCCCCAGGTGTGGGATTGGCTCTTGGGCGACAGGGATTATCAGCTGTGGTTGTGGCTGGTGACGCCTATCTGGAGGCTTCAGACTGACGCGGAGGCCCTCTGCAGCAATGCCCATGTATCGAACAGGGGTGTCATTAGCCGGAATGTGGCAACTAGGGGCTTTTCACAGTAACTTCATTTGAAGCCTACTTGTGACAATAAGCGATTTTCATTTCATTTCATTTAATTTCATTAGAGTCCTCAAAATGCTCATAAATGCCTTGACCGCTTTGGAGGGGTCTTCCAGTACAACCCCAGGAGGGTCTCCTGCCTCATGGTGGTGCTGTGTCCTCCACAACATTGCACAGCAGAGCGGCGACATGCTGGAGGAGGAGTTGGGGAATGACATGCCTCTTCCGACGAGGAGGATGCCCAGAATGGGCAGGACATGGGGAGCGACCAGGCTCAAGAGGCCGCACAGCATGGGCCATCATGCTTGGGACAACTTGATTGCCTCCAGGCTCACCGACTAGGGGGCCTGGTCAAGTGGCTGAACCATCCCGTCCCATTCCCACAACCCCCTCTCGCCCACTCCTCTCATCATGGTTCCCCTCTGCACCCCATACCCCTCACCCTAGCACACCTCCACCCCTCACCCCCCGAGCCTCCCATCAGCTGCACCATAGGGTGGTGACCCTGGATTAGCAGCATCAGCAGGTCTGGTCCATGGGGTGGAGAATGATGCAGTTGTATTGCCCAGGTGAGTGTCAAAGCAGAAATTCTTTCATTGCGTCTGTCCGGACTTCTCTCTAGCTTCCAGATAGGAGTCTCTCTTCTGGGGGATTTCCTGACAGGGGTCACGTTTCTGGGGGGTCTCTTTATTTAGGGGGTCTCTGGGGGGGATTCCTTATGGAGGGTCTCTTTATTTAAAAGATCTCTGGTGGGGGAGGGTGGGGGGGGGGTGTCTGGTGGGGATGGGGTGGGCAGGTCTTGAATTGTGGGGGGAAGGGTGGCCCTCTGATGATCTTTGGGGGCAACTCCCTTAAAGAATTACCCACGGCCCACCGCGAGATCCATGGTGTCAGGGCCAAGCTTGCCACGACAAGTAGTGATCCTGGAGAATGTGGGGCTGGATTCTCCGCAGCCCGATGGCAAAATCGCGGCCAGCGCCGGGGTGGAGAATCCAGTTTGACGCCATAATCAGGCCTGGCGCCGGTTCGGCGATCCTCCGGGCACCAAAAATCGGCGTCACCGTGCGCCCGGGGGGCCATTGTCAGAGACCCGCTCAGCAATACTCCGCTCCTGACCGGCTGAGTTCCCGACGGCGTGGAACCAAACACCTATTGTTGTCAGGACGCTCGCATGGCGGCTGCAGACTCAGTCCACGGCCGCCCTGGTCGGGGGTGGGCGGATCGGAGACCAGTGGGGAGGGAGCCTTAGGGGCGGCCAGGGCATTCATGTGCGGGCATTGATGGTCGGGCACGCGGCCGATCATGGGGGCTCTTTCTTCGGTCTAGCTCTGCGGTGCCAGTCCACCGCGGAGCACGGCGCGGCCGCTGGAGGGCGCCACGGTGCACATGTGCAGCCTCTGACCCAGATGTGCGGGGGCCTGTATCTGCAGCAAAAGCTGCGAGATTCACTCCGCGTCCCTGTTAGCCCCTTGCACTGTTTTTACGCCGGCGTGGGGACATAGTTTCAATAATGGAGAATCCATCCCGTGGTCTTAATGATTAATTTGCACCCTCCCACTGGTGGGGGAACGCGAACCACGATCCCTCATCCAGCAGGGGGCTGGATCGACGGACCATTTTCTTTCCCGCCGCTGGATTCTCTGTCTCATCGGTAACTCCACTACCAGCAGCATGAGGTGCAGAATTTTGCCCTTTGTTCCTGTCTTCACAGCAGAAACACAAGTTTCACACTGGAAAGTGGAGTTTAAATCAAAGATCAGCCACAATTATATTGAATGGCAGAGTAGGCGCGACAGGCAATGTGGCCTATTCTTGCTCCTATTTCTAAATGTCATTGCCACAGAATCGAAGCAACTGGCCATTCATTGCCTGTGGAATCATTCAGAATCATGTTCACAGATCACCACATGCCTTTATCCTTAAAAACGAACATGGGGATAAGGAAGAGGCGTTGAAAATTGAGATGGAGCAAGATATTTCATTTGGATCCTTAATTAACCGGAGGAAAGCCAGTATCAATGGAATGAGAATGGATCCAGCTTAGATCAATTGGAATTAAAAGGTTGGCAGGCAAAATGGAACCTGAACAATAGTCTGTCTTTAGAGAAGAAACAGCTTGGACAGAGACAAGGTATATTTCCGCAAAGTGGAAAAGAAGGTCAAACAAATGCAGAAGAGGACATGAGTATGAAAGGAGCAGGCGCGAGGCAAGGTTAAAGAGCAAAGAAATTGCTCTCGCGCTGCCACTCTGCACAATAGGAAATAGGAGAATCTCAACACACGCTCCTCATGTCATGTTGATAAACCTTTTCCAAAAAAAGCTGGATACTAATTTGGAATTGAAGGTTATAGGGAGAAAATATAGGTAACCAAATATTCCACGTGGGACAAAGGAGCAACAAAGGGTTAAAATGCTGACAAGAGTTGTCAGGAATACTTGAGCATAGAACTTTACTCCCCTTTGCAGAATGTCCTGATTTAATAATAGGCTATCAAACCACTGCTGAATGTAGTCAACAGGTCCAGTCACTTAAACCTCCAATTGTTTTTTCCTCCTTCCTGTCCCCTCCAGCTGCAAATATTGTTCCTTGTCAGTTCTAAAAAGTGTATTTCCAACCGTGCTATTTCTCCACCCATCCTTGTGAGTGTTTTTATTTTATTAAAATAATTTAACATTTAACAGAGGGTTAGTTATGACAGTTGGTGGGGCTTGGTGTTCCGCCTAAGACATGTGATCAGTAATGAATGCTGACAACATCCCTGACAATTACATCTGCGGGAAGTGTATCCAGCTGCACTTGCTCACTGAACGAATGGATCAGTTTGAGCAGCAGCTGGAGGTACTAAGAAGCAATCAAATGGCGGAAAGCATCATCGCTAGAAGTTATAGAGACGTGGTCACACCCAAGGTGCAGGAAGATAGATGGGTGACCGCTAGACGGGGCAGACAGTCAGTGCAGTGTCCCCTGTGACTGTGCCCCTCTCTAACAAGTATGCCCTTTTGGATACTGATGAGGAGGATGGCCCGTCAGGTGACAGCAGGAGTAGTAGTCAAAGTGGTGGCACCACGGCTGGCCCTGCTGTACAGAGGAGGGGGGGCAAACCATAATAGAACAATACTAATTGGGGATTCGATAGCCAGGGGCACCAATATGTGCTTCTATGGTTGCAAATGAGACTCCAGGATGGTGTGTTGCCTCCCTGGTGCCAGGGTTGTGAGTGTGTCTCTGAGTGGGTACAGGGCATCCTGAAACGGGAGGGCAAACAGGCAGAGGTAATTGTCCACATTGGTGCAAATGACATAGGCAGAAAGAGCAGCAAGGTCCTGCAAAGACATTACAGGGAGTTAGGTTGTAAGCTACAAAGCAAAACATCTAGGTTAGTCATTTCAGGATTACTTCCCATGCCACGTGCTAGTGAGGCTAGGAACTGAGAGGTGCTACAGTTGTACACGTAACTAAACAGCTGGTGTAGGGTGGAGGCCTTCAGATATGAGACTCATTGGGATGTCTTCCAGCGGCCTATACAAGCAGGATGGGTTGCACCTAAACTGGAGGGGCACCTATATCCCAGCCGGGACGTTTCGAATGTGTTTCGGGAGGATTGAAACCAGTATGGCAGAGGGGTGGGAACCGGAGCAGTAGGCCAGCAAGTGTAGAATCTGGTGGAGAACTTGAGACCAAGACTAATATAACTAAGAGGGAGATCAGGCAGAGGGAAGTCTCTGATCTCAGTGGGTCTGGAGGTCTGGGGTGCGTTTGCTTATTTACAAGCAGTATAACAGGTAAAGCGGATGAACTTGGAGCTTGGATTAATGTGGGGACTTATGATATTGTTGCTATTACGGAGACATGGTTAAAGGAGAGACAGGACTGGCAGTTTACGTGCCGGGATATCGATATTTTAGACAAGGCAGAAAAGGTGGGGGAGTTGCATTACTGGTTAGGGAACATATCACAGCTGTAAGGAAAGAGGAAATGTTGGCGGGATCCTGCAGTGAGGCATTATGGGTAGAGCTCACAAATAGGAAGGGTGCAATCACAATGTTGGGGTTGTACTCTCGGCCTCCCAACAGCCAGCGGGATACAGATATGTAGTCAGATTCTGGAAAGATGCGAAAATAGCACGGTTGTGATTTTAATTCTCCCCATATTGACTGGGACTTCTTAGTGCCAGGTGTTCGGATGGAGAACAATTTGGTAGATGTGTCCAAGAATGTTTTTTGAAACAGTATGTTGATAGTCCACAGGGAGGGGGCCTTACTGAACCTAGTATTGAGAAATGAGCCCGGCCAAAGTTTCAGTTGGGGAATATTTTAGGAATAGTGATCATAATTCCATATGTTTTCAAACACGCACAGATAAGGACAAGAGTGGTCCTCGAGTGAGGGTGCTAAGTTTAGGGAAAGCTAACTACAACAGAATTCGGCAAGAGCTGGAGAATGTGGTTTGGAACCGGCTGTTTGAGGGTAAATCCACATTTGACATGTGGGAGATTTTTAAAGACCAGTTGATTAGAGTGCAGGACAGGTAGGTCCCTGCGAAAATGAAGGATAGAAATGCCAGAATTTGGAACTATAGATGACAGAGGAAATTGAGAGACTAGTCAAAAAGAAAAAGGAAGCATACGTAAGGTCTAGGCAACTAAAAACAGACAAAGCTTTGAAGAATATAAGGAAAATAGGAACAAACTCAAACAGGGAGTTAGGAGGGCTAACAGAGGCCACAAAATGTAATTGGCAAGCAGGTTCAAGGAATTCCCAAGTCCTTTTCTACATATATAAGGAGCAAGAGGCTAGCTAGGTTATGTGTGGCGTCAGAGGTAGTGGGTGAGGTTAGGGATGGGTGTGTGAATACTTTAGGACATCTCAGCATAATGAATGAGGAAGTGTTGGATATATTAAAAATGCATTAAGGTGGACAAGTCCCCTGAGCTGGATGGGATATATCCCAGGTTACTGTGGGAGACAAGAAAGTGAATAGCTGGGGTCTTAACATATATCTTTGCATCATCTTTGATCACAGGTAAGAAGCGACATTCTCCGACCCCCCGCCGGGTCGGAGAATCGCCGGGGGCTGGCGTGAATCCCGCCCCCGCCGGTTGCTGAAGTCTCCGGCACCGGATATTCGGCGGGGGCGGGCCCCCCTGCTCGATTCTCCGGCCCGGATGGGCCGAAGTCCCGCCGATAAATTGCCTGTCCCGCCGGCGTAAATTAAATCACCTACCTTACTGGCGGGACAAGGTGGCGTGGGCGGGCTCCGGGGTCCTGGGGGGGGGCGCGGGGCGATCTGGCCCCGGGGGGTGCCCCCACGGTGACCTGGCCCGCATCGGGGCCCACCGATCTGCGGGCGGGCCTGTGCCGTGGGGGCACTCTTTCCCTTCCGCCTCCGCCACGGTCTCCACCATGGCGGAGGCGGAAGAGACTCCCTCCACTGCGCATGCGTGGGAAACTGTCAGCGGCCGCTGACGCTCCCGCGCATGCGCCGCCCCGAGATGTCATTTCCGCGCCAGCTGGTGGGGCAACAAAGGCCGTTTCCGCCAGCTGGCGGGGCGGAAATTCCTCTGGCGTCGGCCTAGCCCCTCAATGTTGGGGCTCGGCCCCCAAAGATGCGGAGGATTCCGCACCTTTGGGGCGGCGCGATGCCCGTCTGATTGGCGCTGTTTTGGGCGCCAGTCGGCGGACATAGGCCGTTTCGGGATAATTTCGCCCAAGGTTCCAGAGGACTGGAGAATAGCTACTGTTGTCCCTTTGTTTAAGAAGGAAAGCAGGGATAATCCAGGTAATTAGAGTTTGGTGAACCTGACGTCAGTGGTGGGAAAGCTGTTGGAGAAGATACTGAGGGACAGGATTTATTCACATTTGGAAGCGGATTGACTTGTTAGTGATAGGCAACATGCTTTTGTTCAGGGAAGCTCATGTCTTACCGACTTGATATAGGAGGTGACAAAATTAATTGATGAGGGAAAGGCTGTGGATGTCGTCTATATGGACTTTAGTAAGGCGTTTGACATGGGCCCTCAGGGCAGACTGGTACAAAAGGTAAAGTCGCATGGGTTTCGGGGTGTGCTAGCTAGATGGATAAAGAACTGGCTTGGCAACAGGAGACAGAGAGTAGCAGTGGAAGGGAGTTTTTCAGAATGGAGATTTGTAACTAGTGGTGTTCCACAGGGATCAGTGCTGGGACCACTGTTGTTTATAATATATATATGATCTGGAGGAAAATGAAGATGGTCTGATTAGCAAGATTGCAGATGACACTAAGATAGGTAGAGTTGCAGATAGTGAAAGGGACTGTCAGAGGATACAGCAGAATATGGAATGATTGGAGAGTTGGGTAGAGGAATGCCAGATGGTGTTCAATCCTGACAAATGTTATGGGCCAGGGTTTAGAAAACTCCAATGTATTTCATGGAGTTCCCCTGACCTACAACTGTTTATAGAGTTTGGTTATGATGAGCACAAAGGCCTCCCTTTCAGGTGTTATTCAACAGAGACCTTAAACACCTTTAATCAAAGACAAAGTTTATTCTACGAATGTAGTTATTTTTATAAACACAAACAGTAAGCATTTTTATCAACTACAAACATAAATACCCCACACAACTATAATAATCTATGTATAACCTTTTTAAAAAAAAAAAAATTTAGAGTACCCAATTCACTTTTTCCAATTCAGGGGCAATTTAGCGTAGCCAATCCACCTACCCTGCACATCTTTGGGCTGTGGGGGTGAAACCCACGCAAACACGGGGAGAATGTGCAAACTCCACATGGACAGTGACCCAGAGCCGGGATCGAACCTGGGACCTCGGCACCGTAAGACTGCAGTGCTACCACTGCGCCACCGTGCTGTCCGTCTATGTATAACCCTTAATAAATTTCCCCCGTTAAGCTGTTCCAATTTAATAACAAGATCCCAAAAACCAGAAAACCCTTTTCAAAGGTGTGGCCCAGCACATAGCACTCAAGGCCTGCTTTGGATGCTCTTGTGTCCTTTCCCAAAGAGCAGCTTTGAATTTCTTCCAGAAAACAATTATTTCTTTTCATGTTATCACGCAGTCAGGAAACAGCTTTTAAAATGCAGCTGGAGAAAAAAACCTACTTTCAACCTGTACTGTACAAACAAGTTCAAACTCAAAGCAAAAGTAAAACTCAGAGCCACAGCCCAGCTCCCAACTCAAAAGTGAAAGTAAAAACCCAGAGCCACAGCCCAGCTACCAACCCAAAAGCGAAAGTAAAAACCCAGAGCCACAGCCCAGCTCCGGCCACACAATTACATCACTGAAGCCATGTAATAAGATAAAAACATTTCTTAAAGGGACACTCCCATGACACAAATGCGAGGTGATGCATTTTGAAAGATCAAATTCAGGTGTGAATTTATACAGTAAATGGCAGAACCCTTAGGAGCATTGACATACAGAGGGATCTGGGCGTTCAGGTCTGTAGTTCCATGAAAGTGGCAATGCGGGTGGATAAGGTAGTCAAGAAGGCATACGGCATGCTTGCCTTCATCAGCCGGGGCTTTGAGTACAAAAGTTTGCAGGTCACGTTACAGTTGTATAAAACTTGAGTTAGGCCACAATATTGCATGCAGTTCTGGTTGCCACATTACCAGAGGACGTGGATGCTTTGGAGAGAGCGCAAAGAAAGTTTACCTGGATGATTTGGAGGATGTTGCCTGGTCTGGAGGGTGTTTGCTATGAGGAGAGGTTGAATAAACTCGATTGTTTTGTTGGAAAGACAGAGGTTGAGAGGAGACCTGATTGAGGTCTACAAAATTATGAGACGTATAAACAGGGTGAATAGTCAGACGCTTTTTCCCAGGATGGAAGACTCAATTACAAGGGGGCACAGGTTCAAGGTGAGAGGGGGAAAGTTTAGCGGAGATGTGCGGAGAACATTTTTCACACAGAGGGTGGTGGAAATGCGTTGCCAGTTGAGGTGGTGAAGGCAGGCATGATAGCAACATTTAAGATGCACCGTGATAGATGTGGTGATATGCATCGCTGTATATACACAAGGGGTTAATGTAAATACACTACAACTAAATAACCACTAGATGGAGCACCAGAGATGTCATGACATGCAGACATACAGCCAATGGGTCATTACAACAGGACACAACCAATGGGTAATCAAGCCATCCAGAGGTGGCATTACCACAAGGGGGCACTTCACAACCCATATAAAAGGACAGGGCACACATGCTCTGCCTCTTTCCACACACAGACATCTAGAGAGTACATCAGGGTTGATCAACAGCATCACACCCAGCACGTGGCTTAGAGCAGGCTGGTAAAGATAGACTGAGTTACTACAACTAGATTAGCAGAGAGTCAAACTCATTTAAGAACTGTGAACTGTGTTAATAGTTCAATAAACACGTTGAACTCACTTCATAGTCTGGAGCTTCCTTTGTCAAAGCATACATCAAGGAAGCAGCTTATGCTACACGAAGCAGCATAACACAACATGATAGCAGGAGTACCTGTTCAATCTGTTTAGTTCAACTCAGCAAGATCCGTGACAACCAGCAACCAAACCCAGGCACGATGATCGAGATTCCGGTTCCTAATCCATTCAGGTACCACGGCACTCTCAGTGCCAACTGGCGTGCATTCAAGCAACAATTTCAACTTTACATGGAAGCATCCAACCTAACGGGCGTGGCCGATGCTGAGAAGATTGCTCTTCTACTCACCATTGTGGGTGAACCTGCAACAGAGATCTTCCACTCCTTTAAATACACCAAAGGGCAGGACAGAACGCAAATCCAGACAGTCCTGGACAAATTTGAAAGCTACTGCGAGGTAAACACAAAAGAAATCGGTACAACTGGCGCCAATACTCACCACGAGGCAGATGTAGGGTTGCAACAGAAGCAAACGCCAATTTTGATTGGCAGCCATCTTGCGCGTATCCAGCCGGTCCAGTCCGCACATGTGCAGTTCACTGGACAATGCGAACCGGCAAAACGGTGTTTTGCGCATGAGCGAGAAGCCGCGCATGCGCAGTTGCGAAAAAAGCGCACAGTAAAGGAAAAGCGAATTGCGCATGCGCAATCCATTCCTACGTTTTGCGTCATGAGCCCACTTAAAGGGGAAATGTCCGAAAATTAAAAAGAAGAGTTTTAAAGCCGCAAAACACCATTCTTTCACCTCGAGAGACAGAACAATGCCTGAACTTCTACCAGTAGTTGAAATCAACCTCCTGCAACAAGCAGTTAGCACCGCCCAAAGAGATGATTTGGTCCTTAAAAACTACTACTCAGACAATGATTTCGTCCTTGGACACAGGGAGAGCAATGACAATACCGAAACACAAGAAGATAATTGGTTTATCGAAGAATACTACTCAGACATGGCTGAGTTATTCAGATATGATGATCATACAAGCATCAGCGCCACGGTTGAAAAGCTCAAAATGACTCTACTCATGGTAGATGAATCCAGTACCATGATGCCATTGCAGATTGTCGATACATTGGATGACAGCAACCTGTCAAATACCCACAAAGAAGACGAAGCCCACAGAGAGCAGCCTGATGCCACACAAAAAGTGGTCCACGCACCACGAAGAGTCCCCGACTGCACACAGAGGGTGGTCCACGCACCACGAAGAGTCCCCGACTGCACACAGAGGGTGGTCCATGCACCACGAAAAGTCCCCGACTCCACACAGAGGGTGGTCCACGCATCACGAAGATTCCCCAACTCCACACAGAGAGCGATGAAAGACTCCACAGCGAGACCACTGCACGACTCCGTTGAGAATGCACAGATTGACTCCACAGCAAGACCACTGCACGACTCCAGACAGGGAACGATGCCAGACTTCACAGAGAGAGCGATACAAGCCTCCACAGCGACTGGGAGCAACTCAAGACTCCAAAGCGTAGTCCATGCATGAATAAGACCATGAAGGTCCACCTTATCTGAGCAACCAGCAGCAGACGCTGCAAGTCTGCCATGCTCACGTGAACAACATAAAGACTATTACAGTCTACCCAGATTACTTGAGCCACCAGAAGAAGACTCTGACAGTCTACCCAGCTCATCTAACCAACAAGAAGACACTGCAGGTCTACCCACTGTATGTGAGACAAGTGATGAAGGCATCACAATTCCCATACAAGATGTGCAACATCACAGCGAGACTGACAGATCTCAGCTCGTATGCACAGAGGCACTCGACAATCCAAGTGAAACTACTCGTGAGTCCAGTGCGACCATGTCGATTGAAACCTCATGCACTCGAGCCTCTCCACAAGAAAATGAAATCTTGAACATTTTGACTCCAGACGAAGAGTATCAACAAGCCAAAGATGATTCAAGTGAACCGGACATGACTCCAGACAGGGAGCACCGAGGAATCAAAGACGAAACGCTCAATGAAACAGCAGATGCCATAAAGGACACTGACACAAGTAACTTTGTGAAGGACTCGAATTCTCCACTCGGAATGGTCATTGAGCGCAACAAACACAACAACAAAACCTCCAAAAACAACAACACAGCCAACAACAAGAAGCGTACCAAAGGCACCAACGTCAACAACAAGCACGACAAAACCAACAACACTGGAACAACGACTGGTATGACATGGTACAACTCTGCAAATGAAGGACAATATAATAGCACAGCTCAAGACAATGGCAAGTGTGCAGACATACCATGGCATGATAACGCATCTTACAAATTCACATTTACTACATTACAAACAAGCAGACCAGCTTTCAAGGCTGCTGGCATAGGGCATCAATACCGCAAACACAGACACCAGTCCAGGTCAGACAGGAAAGATGACATCAAGAATCGCTACCACAAGCATCGAAAAAAAAAAGAGTCCAAATCAGACAACGAAGTGATTTGACCATTTGCACATCTCCTGATGACTTCTTGGTTCCTTAAGCACAGGGACACTGACGGCGTTCACAAGGAAATGACAACATCAACATCGACACTTCAACAACAAAACAAGAAAGCAAAAGAGCAGGCTGGTAAAGATAGAGTGAGTTACTACAGCTAGATTAGCAGAAAGTCAAACTCATTTAAGAACTGTGTTAATAGTCCAATAAACAAGTTGAACTCACTTCAGAGTCTGGACCTTCCTTTGTCAAAGCATACATCAAGGAAGCAGCTTATGCTACACGAAGCAGCATAACAACAACAATAGACATGTAAATGGGCGAGGAATGAAAGGATACAGATCATTTGGGCAATAAGTAGTAGGTCTAAATAAGGAATCTGGATCGGCACAGGCTTGGTGGGCCGAAGGGCCTGTTCCTGTGCTGGAATGTTCTTTAGTCTCTTTGTTCTTCCTGTCATGTACTGATTTGTACGCTGTGCATTTACACCATTTTCTGGGTTTTGTACTTTGTTTCTATCTTGTCCATCAATGGTATATATTTAAAAGGTATTACAGAAAAATGAAGGAAGGTAATACTTATTCCCTCATAGGCTCTGAGCTTATTTCTTTTTTGAGTTCATAACATTTTGTTGCATTGAGGAGATATTGCCATCTGACACACCGCGCTCTCATGTATTCTTCCACAATAAACATGACCCAAATGGAACTGCAGGTTTGAAACAAACAAAGGATAAAATTACAATCCAAAAAAGACAGTCATCAAGGTCGATTTAACCACTTTCGGCATATGCATTTCAGTTAATTGAGCTCTTTCAGCTGTAACGTGCCGTTGACTAAATCCAGCAACTGATTTCTCTCATCCTCACGTATTTGACGCACAGTATCAGCAGCTTTTAAAAATAGTCTTTGAATTTAAAGGCTTACTTTAAAGCAATGGGGCAGCCTGTTATGTGATGTTATCATTACTCTTTTTTGTTTGCCTCCGCAATATATTCCCGAAGGGAAGGTTTGGGATATTGAGGTCCAGGGCAGGAGTTAGTGCATAGCCACAGTTTCTCTATAATCTCAGGCTGTAACAGTGACATGCATTTATATGGCCATTTGTATATTCCAGGACAAATAAAGCAACCCGCTTGATTGGCGCACCATCCACCAATTTGAACATTCACTGCCTCCACCACTGACACACCGGCAGGGATTCTCCGTTGCCATTTCGTCCCGGTTACCGCTGCTAGCGAGGGCGGAAAATTTGATGCTCAGCTGAATCTCCCATCTGAAAATCCAGCTTGTTATGTTCTGTGTTGTGGCCGTGGTAAAGATGCACACAGAACATCTAGTTCTTTGACTAGCAAGATAGTTTATTCACAAAATGAACAGATGGAAAGATAACTAATGAACTATAATACAAACGGTAACGAATAAGCTACTTTTTTTTAAATTTAGAGTATGCAATTCTTTTTTTTTCCAATTATGGGCAATTTAAATGGCCAATCTACCTACTCTGCACATAAGGGAGAATGGGAAAATGGGTCACGGAAAGTGACCCGTAGCCGGGATCAAACCTGGGACCTCGGCGCCGTGAGGCAGCAGTGCTAACCACTGTGCCTCCCGGAGCTACTTCTACTGCGATTGTTCTCAGGTACGACTTACTACCAACTGCCGATCTGTGGAGTCGCATGGTGGATCACCATCCCCACTTGCTGGTCGGAGGTCGTAAATCCAATGGGAAACATTATTATGCATATGTAAATCACCACACCGCTGTCATGACCGGACGGAGAATCCCACCCACAGTGGCGGCAGTGAGCACCTTTTACAAGATGTGCTGCTCAAACTCATCAAGGCACCTTATACAGCACCTTCCAATCCCGTGACCTCCACCATCGAAGGCAAGGGCAGTAGACACATGGGAATGTCATCACCTCCAAGTTCCCCTCCAACACACACACCATCCTGACTTGGAACCCTATCACTGTCCCTTACTGTCAATGGGATAAGAAACCCAGAACGTCCTTTCTAACAACATCGTGGGTGTATTTACAGCACATGGACTGCAGTAATTCAAGATGACAACTCAGCAGCACTTTCTCCAGGGCAATTAAGGATGGGCATGAAATGCTGGTCTATCCAGCAACACCCACACCCCATGAAAGAATGAAAATATAGGCCGTGATCGAACAGCCTCGTCAAGCCTGACTCGGAGATGCAACAAGGTCTCTCGTGAGATTTGCAATGCTTGGAACTCCTTCAAGATCCATTGAGATGTCACAAGACATCGGGATCTATATCCCATCTTCGTTGGGCGAGATCCAGATTTACATATTTAATTAAGCAGTTAAGCTCACTTCAGTGTGTGAGTGTGTCAGTGCCTGATGCTCCCCAGGCCTGGAAATGAAAGAGACCTCGCCATGGTGCCATTTAGCACTGGTCCAGACAAAAGCACCAAGTGGGGGGGGGGGGGGGGTCTACAATGCCATCAGAGACCACTGGGTGGTCAGGCTCTGGGAAGACCCTTGCACCCCTGCTACTACCCAGGATCGAGGAATCCTAACAGGTGAGTTGGGGTGTTGGAGGGGGACCGGAAGTTGCAGTGGGGAGTCCGAGGGGGGTTCGAAAGATCAGGACTTTATTTAAGAATTGCACCCTGGTCTCTTCCTGCACTGATGAGTTCGGGCCACGATCCGCAGGTGGGTCAACGCTGGTGTTGGGAGGGTCTTGCGGCCATAGGTCATGGCATCCCAATCGCAGGAAGAAGTGCCCAATGACTGCGACCGGCTTTTTAAAATGTCGGCCGCGACCGACTTTCAGAATGCCGCCCGTCTCATTCATGTTGCCCCCTCAGCAGTGCGCAGGCCTGGAGCCCAGCGAGGCAGACCACCTACTCTTGACGTCAGTGCACTGACTCCGAAGCAGATTAAAAAAAAAAATCGATGGAGTCTTCCTGCCTGGAGCAGTGGCAGAGAGCAGGTCACGCGCCCCGTACCCTGATGCCACGTACTCTGGGCACGAGAGAGATTCCTCCATTTTGTAGCTGGTAGCAGAGCTGATATTTCATAGAATTTACAGTGCAGAAGGAGGCCATTCGGCCCATCGAGTCTGCACCGGCTCTTGGAAAGAGCACCCTACCCAAGGTCCACACCTCCACCCTATCCCCATAACCCAGTAACCCCACCCTACACTAAGGGCAATTTTGGGCACTATGGGCAATTTATCATGGCCAATCCACCTAACCTGCACATCTTTGGACTGTGGGAGGAAACCGGAGCACCCTGAGGAAACCCACGCACACATGGGGAGGATGTGCAGACTCCGCACAGACAGTGACCCAAGCCGGAATCGAACCAGGGACCCTGGAGCTGTGAAGCATTTGTGCTCTCCACAATGCTACCGTGCTGCCCTGAGCTCCAGGACCTCTAGTGAACATGAAGAAGATGAAAACAAGAAGAAAGCAGTATAAAGATGATTTCTTGAGGTATGGGTTATTAATTGTGCCAATGCAAATCAGGATTCAAAGGTCATGTGTGTTATATGTTGGGAAGTTCTGGCAAATGAAGGATTAAAACCCTCAAAACTTCAAAGACATTTCAAGACTAAGCATGGTGAGTTTGAGGACAAACCTCTTGATTTTTTTCAGTGGATGCAGTGTGATCTTAAATTATCAGCTGAAGTCCTTAGCAGAAATGTAACATTGAATTGCAAAGCAAATGAGATCATGAGGATCAAGCAGGCTCACCTGCCGCATTAAAGGGAAACAAAAATGGTTGGTCGCGAAGGTCAGCCGGCATGGGTCCCAAAGGATTGGTAAATCCCAAAATATTTTAC
The DNA here is from genome assembly GCF_047496885.1 of Scyliorhinus torazame. Lineage (NCBI taxonomy): Eukaryota > Metazoa > Chordata > Chondrichthyes > Carcharhiniformes > Scyliorhinidae > Scyliorhinus > Scyliorhinus torazame. Next base: position 296,797,997 of record NC_092709.1, on the reverse strand, counting down.
CGGTTGATAAAAATGGGGTCTGGGTAAAAATATTTGAAAAGCACTGCATTATGCCACAAAACAAACGGCCCAAAATTCTGGATTTTCTGCCCTGCTACTAATTTCCAGCTGCCATTCAACCCTGACGTTGACCCTGGCCAAATACCAAGGGCAAGACCATTTTACTAGGTCAGGGGCTGGATTCTCCATCGGCCAACGGTGGAATCGGGAAACGCAATTGGGCGGAGAATCAGTTCCAACGCTGAAATCGCGGTGGGTGCCGATTTCACGCCAAATCGCAATTCTCCGTCACTTCGACAGCGGTGTCAATGCGTCCCAGAACGCACGTACAGTAAACGGCGTTGGCATATCGTTATCAGGCTCGACCCGGTATTCTCCAGGGCCTCCGTGATTCTCCACCTCCAATGGGCAGAATTCACTTGTGCTTTTAAAAATCGTGAAACAGGCGCCATGGCTGCTGAGGGAGAGAGATGGGGTACGGAAAGTGTCCAACATCGCCATAGTTTTCTGACAGTTGTGCCGCTGGCTGGGGGGCATCTGCCAGGGCCAGAGGGAGTGGGGGGGGGTGGCAGGAGCTGGGCTGTGGGTCGGGGTGGACGGGCATGGAACACTATTGCCGCAGACTGCGAGGCAGCAGTGCAGTTGCGCACGCTACTGACTGCCCACTGTGAACTTATGGCCACCGGTCGTATGGGTGTCTTCCCAGGCCATCCACTAGGTACCCTCTGATCCCCAGCCGACCCATCAGCTGTGTGGGCACGTTCCATTACAACCAGTGCCATCTTGTTGGCTGGGATGGTGTGTGTGGGGAGTGAAGTGTGTGTATACGGTTGCAGTTTGTCAGCCTCCTGAGTGTCAATCGTGAAACTGGCGAATCCCGCACCGATTCTCATTGGAATCGGTTGTGTTCTACGTGGTGCCGGTGCTATTCCCTTAACAGTCGCTGAATCGGTCCAGGTGCAGCGCCAGTTTTGCTGTCGCGGAAGTCCATGAATCCTGCCCCGGCATCAACACTCAGGAACGGGGAATTCAGCTGCAGATAATCTATGTTGATAAAAATGCCCAATCCAATGAGGTGGACAAGCACCTTGCCACTCTAACAAGGAGAAGGATTAAAGAGAAGTGTGAATAAAATGTTTCAAATGCAATCTCTCAATGGCCTGATGATCTTACTGGTGACTTGGGACCTCCAGAATGTCATAATATACACCAGTATATCATGGTGCAGACACGCACACACACACACTGATGGACATGCAGTGGGACCAATCAGCATACACAACACCGCAGCCAATCACCAGTGAGAGCACACGCACTATAAAGACAGGGGACAGGAGAGTTCCAGCTCATTCTAGTAGCAGCCAGCTCAGAGCACAGAGCTCACAGCCTGCAACACAGACATTCACCATGTGCCGAGTGCATCACCTGGTTAGGACTAGGCAAGGCTCAACAGTTAAGGCTGGTATTGCATTTACCCACAGTTCAAGTATGTTAATATAGTTAACCTTATAATAAAATAGAGTTGCACCACTTCCAGTGTTGGTGACCTGTTTGTGATCCAGAACACCCAACACATCACAGAAGGCCCAGTCATCGGCCTATGCTTGCTCAACTGGTGTAGTTCCCTCTGGGATTATCAGGTTTTGTAATCAACAGAATTCATGGAATAACCGGGAAAGCACCCTGAAATGTCACAAGAGCTGGTTATGGTTGGTGGCGCTGTAGTTGCAGACAGCAGACTTACACATCCCTTCCTCTAATTGGGATTTCTAATGCTGGAAAACCCCTTCATTTGGATGCTCCTCAAGTTCATTCCCCCCGCAAGATCAATTTTCTCAAGCCTCCCCCTCCCACCGCTGTAGAACATCAAGACAAAATTATTTTAATCTTACAACATTTATTCAACAAAATGTTATCATTGATGGGAGAGGGGTGAGACTACAGCTGTGCCTGAAACCATCGGCTTTGATTACCAAACAGGCTTTTTTCATTTTGTACACAGTTATCTATTTGTATTTTCTAAACTCAGTAAAAACATTGAGCTGAGTAGAGATAAAGGGGTCTTTCTCAGGTTGGAGGGCAGTAACCAGTGGAGAGCCGCAGGGATCAGTGCTGAGACCCCAGTTTGTCACAATATATGTGAATGATTTGGAGGAAGGAACAGAGTGTACTGTGGCCGCATTTGCAGATGATACAAAGGTGGGAGGAAAGGCATAATGTAAGGAGCATATAAATAGTTTACAGAGAAATATTCACAGGTTCAGTGAGTGGGTAGAAGATTGGTAAATGAAATTCAATGTGAGAAAATGTGAGATTGTTCATTTTGGAAGAAAGAATGAAAAGGCAGATTATTATTTAAATGGCAAGAGACTTCGGAAAGCTGTAGCACAACGGGACTTGAGGTTCCTTGATCATGAAACCCAGAAGATAATAGGGAATCATAGAATCCGTACAGTGTAGGTTTAACTCGGTGGGCTAGACAGCGGGTTTATAATGCAGAACAAGGCCAGCAGAGATGGTTCAATTCCCGTACCGGCTGAGGTTATTCATGAAGGCCCTGCCTTCTTAACCTTGCCCCTTGTCTGAGGTGTGGTGAACCTCAGGTTAAACCACCACCTGTCAGCTCTCCCCCTCAAAGAAGGAAGCAGCCTATGGTCATCTGGGACTTTGGGGACTTTAAATCTTTACAGGTCCAGACTGTGCGACTGGAGAGAGGGATAATCACAGCTTAAAGAGATGTGAATTGTCTCAAGCCAGGACAGTTGGTAGGATATCACAAGTCCAGGCCAGATGGTGGGGGGTGAATGCAATGCGACATGAATCTAAGGTCCTGGTTGAGACTGTTGAGGATGTCCCGAGGCGTGGTACATTGATTAGACCATGCAGACGCTGTGACAACGGATAAATGGACATCGCTCGACAATCGGCAGGCAGGAATGTTCCCTTCCAGTCGGGGAACACTTCAGCAGTCAAGGGCATTCAGCCTCTGATCTTCAGGTAAGCGTTCTCCAAGGCGGCCTTCAGGACAGACGACAATGCAGAATCGCCGAGCAGAAACTTACAGCCAAGTTCCGCACACATGAGTACAGCTTCAAACGTACTCATGTAAAGACTTAATTACCTGCAATGACTCGCATTCAAAGTATCGTCTTGCATCATTGAACTTGTCTATATATGTGGTTGTGGAAACCACCTCTTCATTCACCTGAGGAAGGAGCTGCGCTCCGAAAGCTACTGATTCAAAACAAACAGGTAAGTAACAGGCACAGCACCCAATAAAACAGGTTGGCCACTTTGGCTCCGGGTCCACACTGCCCCAGGGCTCCACGCTGTTGCCTTTTTTTTCACTCTGTCTTTTCTGTGGCTCTGTTCCAATTATGGCAATCAGTGAGTTTGCTTTTCTTTCTATGTTATCTATGTCTTAATGCTTAGAGTCGCCAGGGACCAAATGATACCACCACAAGTTTCAACCGGCTATCGATCAAAGAGCCAAACACCAGTTAGTTAGTTCAAGGTCAAGGGTACTTTATTTACACACAATTAGTCATGCAACATAAACACTACTAGTTAACTATACCTATCGACTAAGACAACCTGTACTTAACTTCGGGCACCCGACTTAGGTCAGAAAACAGTGGCCGCTGTTCAATTCTGGATCTCTCAGGTTCAAAGGAGTAACTGCTGCTCAGCTGGGCTCATCCGTCTGGTAGCGGGCGTTGAACTTGGACTCGCTTCTGGTGTTGTTGCAGTTGGCGATGGCCGTGACCGGGGTACCAAGGCCAAGAGAGAGCAAACATATGGCGGACTCTTCTCCTTATACTCATGGGGTTTTCGCGCTCTTTTGGGCGGTCCTCCGATTTGGGCCTTACTAATTGGGTGATCCCTGATCACTCCGTTAGATTCCTTAACCAATAAGTGGGCGGGGATCTGGATGGCTGGGCGTGTCCCAAACGGTCACTGACCTGGTTGTTTGCGTTTCCCTTGAACAGGGAGAGGCGCCAAAATGTCTGGGACTGTCCCGGTTGCTTGAGTACCAGTCCTTTGTTTTGGGGAAGGTGGGCCATCAAATGCTAATCGGCCCCATTAAAATGCTAATTGGACGGAGTTTCGATACCGTCTGGATTTCTTGCTTACAAATATGCATTTCAGGCTCTGAGCCTGCCTGAATCTTGTCTTGTCCATTTTACCCTCCAGGCTTTGCGAGTTTCTCTGTACCAAGTTGGAAGCGGCCATCCCAGATGGCTACATTCCGTCCTCTTGATCCTCAACGCAAAGCGTGAAGGATCACAATACTGGGTCTTCTTTGTTCTCTGAAATGCCGGGTACCCTTAACCAAGGACAGGTTCTACTCTACTCTGTCCTATGGGTCCAAAAACATTTACCTAATTTTCCCTAAACAACACATGTCTAAGAATTTGTAGGGGGCCATTCAGTAAAAAGGGGAACCTCTAACTGTCTCTGACTAGACTACACTCATGCTGCTATTTAACAATCAAAGAACTTACCTTGCAATACAAAATAAAGGGCAGCATGGTAGCATTGTGGATAGCACAATTGCTTCACAGCTCCAGGGTCCCAGGTTCGATTCCGGCTTGGGTCACTGTCTGTGTGGAGTCTGCACATCCTCCCCGTGTGTGCGTGGGTTTCTTCCGGGTGCTCCGGTTTCCTCCCACAGTCCAAAGATGTGCAGGTTAGGTGGATTGGCCATGATAAATTGCCCTTAGTGTCCAAAATTGTGTTGGGTGGGGTTACTGGGGTATGGGGATAGGGTGTAGGTGTTGACCTTAGGTAGGGTGCTCTTTCCAAGAGCCGGTGCAGACTCGATGGGCCGAACGGCCTCCTTCTGCACTGTAAATTCTATGATAATCTATGAAATCCAATAGCAGCATCACATTTCTTCCTATCACTGACATTCACATACAGAGAAGTAACTTTATTAACAAAACAACAACCGTGGAATTTATTGAAGAGAAAGGTTCAGAAAGAGTGTGGGGTTTGCTGGAGTCCACGGAAGGGGGCTCTAAATGTGTATACTGGAGGGCGGAGGCTCTTCTTCTCTATTTTCGCAATCTAATTGTCTGAATGACGCTGTACAATATAGCTATCACTAGTAAGGCTTCCATTGTGTAGGACAGTGAATACCACTTGACGAGGTTCTCACACCATGTGAGGGTATCAGTGGCTGGGTGTGTGTGTGTGGTGTAGTGTCTGGGCTTGAGGTGTTGTGTTGGGTAGTCGTGTTCGGGGCCTGTGTGGTGAGGGGGGTAGAGGTGGGTAACGCGCGTAACTGGACTGTTCCAGCGATGATCATGATGCCGATCATCAGGGTCGTCTTCATCTTATTTGGGCTTTCCTTCGCCAACGAGTATCTTTGTATCTTCCTAGGGGAACAAGCATAGTATCTGTATTAATCGTGTTGTTTAACATCTCGTATGTCTGTCTGTTTCTCCTTAATGTCAATTTCCCATTATAATCGTCACCATGTGACTCCCTCATTTTTTTTTTAAACAACCAAGAGATAAGACATCCGAAAGAAAATTCAGTGTCACAGTGCGAGCACTCTCGCAGCCTGTGGTTGATGGGCTGAGTGGGTGGCCAATTTCTCGGTCCTCTGCAAACTTGTCTTTCCAACCACGCATTTCTGACATGTAAATAGTATGTGGGGGATAGCAACCGAAGGGTTGCCGGAAAGGGCAAAAGTTGTGGCAAAAAGCATTCTTTAAACCACAGGACTAGAAAAGAACAGCAAAAGAGTTTCGAAAATAAGTATCCGAATGGGCTGGTGCATATGATCCATGGCAGGGCAAGAATGTGTGGGATCCCCGGGTAGGGCGGTGACCAGTGCCGTTGCTCCACTACCCGAGCTTGGCTGACCAAATGTATAGGGAGTCCCCAGGCAGGGCGGGGATAAGTGCCATTACTCCACTGCCCGAGTGACCTTCCAAGAGCGGTAAGAATTCATAACTATATGGGCTCCAGACAAACTTGTTTCACTAACTGCCATCTGGCGTCGGAAGAGTAATTATGACTGTATCAAGAAACTTGGTGTGAGACCGAAAGAATAAACTGTATCAAGAAAGTGTCCGTGAGGCTGACACACAAAATCATACAAGAGAGAACGTACAACATTTAAAACAAACTAAACATAAAAGCGGGCAGGCTCCAACAGGGTACAGGACAGCGTAAATCTCTATCGGTTCCTGACTCTCATCATCTGGACACCTCAAGATTCCATTTCAAAAAGATTTGCAAAGGGGTTACCATGGTGGGAGTCAGACTTGGAGTTGTCGCCATCTCCCGGGTGCCAAACTCGTTCATGGAGTTTGCGTGCTAACGTGGCATGTGCCGATGTGGGGTCCATTTCATCATTCCTCGTCAGGCGACAGGAATTGTCACGGTGCCAGTGCTTCATGTTCCGTAGGGAGGTTGCAAGGGGGCAGTCGCTATTGCCGGGTGGTGGGTCAGGTTCCGGTGTGGGCAAATAAATCGTTTCAAAGAGGCTGAGCGTATCGTGGTCGGGGTCTCTGGGCCTGTAGTGCCTGGGGCCTGGTTCGTGGGATCTTCGTTCGAGTCTCTCAGGGGCTTCAGTTCTGCTGTCGCTGTCGCTATCAGCCGAATCAAGTGTCAGGGTGAAATTTGATTCTGGGGGCGTGGTCAAGGTCGGGTCTGTGGACGGGCTGCTGCTGATGGGGGAGGGGGAGCTCGGGTTGTCAGTGGGCGGGTCCTCATTGTCTGCCATCGCCAATGAGAGGTGGTGTGAGTGGCTGCACTGCGTTCCATAAACCTTAAGCTGGTTTACATGGAACCATCCTGATTTTCCATTCGGATACACAATTTATAAACTGAGGGGCTTACTTTGCCCGAGATTGAATAGGGTCCTGCAAATTTAGGAATGAGCTAGGGTTGTATAAGGTGATCATTACCTGCTGTCCGACTGTGTGCTCCGTCAGGTGTACTGTTTTATCAAAGCAGGCCTTACTCTGCTTCCGTTTAGCGCCTAGTCGAACAGCTGCAGCGAGCTGTGCTGCTTTAATATTCTCTACCATGTGCTGGACTGCTTTCTCGTGGGTCAGGGCGGTTACTGCAGGGCTGGCCAAATCAAGTCTTAATAAGTATTCGGTACCCTTCATGGATCGTCCGGTCATGAGGGTATGGGGGGTATATCCTGTAGAGCTCGACACTGTGTTCCGAATACTCATCAGTGCGAATGGGAGCACTGTGTCCCATGTTGTGTTGTGCTGCTGCAACATTTTTCTAAGTGTGGCCTTTAGTGTCTGATTCATACGCTCCACAATGCCGCTGGGCTGCGGGTGATAGGCAATGTGGAACTTTTGCTTGATACCAAATATCGTCATTACAATTTTCATGACCCTTCCCATAAAGTGGGAACCTTGGTCCGACTCAATACTACAGGGGAGTCCCCATCTCGTAAACATTTTCTCTGTTAAGATCTTCGCCGTGGACTTGACTGTATTTGTTCTTGAGGGAAACGCTTCGACCCATTTCGTAAATGTGTCTATCACCACTAACACATACTTGTATCTATTTCTGCAGTGGGGGGAGGGGACCAATGTAATCCAATTGAAGGTTTGTCCATGGTCCATTTACAAGGCGGGTGTGGCGTAGCTGGGTTTTTTTCGCATACCTATCGGGGTTGTTTTGAGCACAAATTAAACAGTTTTCGACATAATGGGACACGTCGTTTTTCAAATCAGGCCACCAGCAGAGGGGCCTGAGGTGGGCAAGGGTGAATTCAATCCCTTGGTGTCCACTTCCATCATGGAACTTACAAATTATCTCATTCCTGTCCTGGGTGGGGTCTACATAAATTCCATCTTTTAAAATGATTCCCTCATGGACCGTCAAAGAATTCCTAAACTTTTCATAGGGAGCTGGGAAATTCCCTTTTAAAATGTCTTTTAACGCTTCATCTGCTTTCAGTGCCTGGGCTAGGTCTTGGGTGTTGGTCTGTGAGACCTGAACTGCGTGTACAGGGGCACTCTCAGCGGGTTGCCAAAAGTGGCCATGTCATGAGCCTGCCTTCGCTAGGGCATCAACTTTCACATTACCGGGTGGAGAGGAACGATGGTAACTTCTTACTTTGACGATGCCATATTTCCTGCCTTTAGCTGTCTGAAGGATATATTTGAGCAGTGGGGCTGATGGTAGAGGTTTCCCGTCAGCAGAAATAAATCCTCTCGATTCCCACAGGGGTAGGAATTCCGTTAGGCTGTTGCAGACGAACAAACTGTCCGAATATATGTCTGCAGGGGTCGGGAATGAATCGGGGTGCTGGACAATGTAAGCAGTGACCGCTAACTCAGCTGCCTGCGAACCTAAGTGTCCAGGCAACTTTAAAGCTATCTCTTCCGAAGTGCGTCCCTGCGCGTCCCCCACATAAATGCCACATCCTGTTATCTTTTTTCCCTCAAGGACTGTGGAGGAACTATCTACATAAATTCTCAGTGCTTTGTCTCTGGGCTGGGGTCCGATATCTGTCTTTTTTGGTACCAACTTGGGAACAAAGGGGCCTGTGCTGTGCGTTGGGGCTATGATCTCGCACTCATGTGGGGTTCCTGCATAATGCAAATTATCGGCCAGAAACATGTGCCGTTTTTTTTGTCCGTTTTACAGTGATGTCACGTCCCTGTAGGAGTAGGGTCCATCGCGCTGCTTGAATTTGGCTTACTGTACCGTCTTTTAGTCTGCCGTCCAATAAAAGCTGTGTCGGGGTGTGCTCGGTCAAAATGGGTACTGGGTTGAGTCCGGTTATGTACGAGAAGTACTGTACCACCCAGAAAACTGCTCACAGGTGCCTTTCGCAGGATGAAAATCCTTGTTCGACCAGATCTAAGACTCGTGAGGCATAGGCTATGGGTCCTAGACGATCGTGCCTATCCTGCAGGAGTACGGCCGAAAGGGTTCGGTCTGTGGTCGTTACCTGTATCACGTATGGGGAGTGGGGATCTGGAGCTTTCAAAGCGGGGGCTGTGCTCAGGGCGCGTTTCAATGCGTCCACAGCATCCGTGTGCTGTGGAAGCCATTTCCATGGGGCCTGTTTCTTTAGTAGCTCAGAAAGTGGGGCTGCTTTTGTGGCGAATCCATCTATGTGGTTCCGACAATATCCAACCAGTTCTAGAAATGACCGGAGTGCTGTAATGTTTTGGGGCAACGGCAAATTTACAATGGAATCAATGTGTTTGTGTTCTATTTCACGCTTTCCATGTGTGATGACCGTACCTAAATATGTGACTTTTTCCTGAAGGATTTGGGCTTTCTTGGGGTTAATTTTGCATCCAATCGTTGTAAGGAGTTCTAATAATTCCTTGGTGTCAGTCTGTAGGAGCAAGTCGTCCACATACTGAACAAGGCATTCAGGGCGGGAAAATTTAGATAATCCGTTTGCCAATTGTCTGTGAAAAATGGAGGGGGAGTTGTGGAAGCATGTGGAAGGCACGTCCACGTGTACTGCTGTCCCTGGAAGGTAAACGCTAATTTATACTGGCATTCTTTGTCCAGTGGTATGGACCAAAAGCTATTACTGATATCTAATACTGAAAAACATTTTGACTGGAGTCCTTGTCTCAACATGGTCTCGGGACTTGTGGCAACGGTGGGGGCTGCTAGGGGAGTCACTTTGTTTAATTCTCTGTAGTCGATAGTCAGCCACCATGATCCATCGGGTTTTCTTACTGGCCAAATCGGGGCATTATTTGTCGATGCAACGGGTCGAATCACGCCTTGATTCAATAAACTTTGAATTAGCTTGGCTCTCTCTCCCTCGGCTTGCTGGGGGAAGCCGTACTGTTTCTGAGGCTTGGGATCGGGACCTGTAATGTTTACTACTCCTGGGCAAGGAGAGCTTGTGCTGGGCAAATGCTGTTTTATGTCTTTTCAAGACCTCTCTAACCGCTTTGTCTGTGGTAATGGTTTGTGGATCGAATCAGTACTCTCCTACTGAACTGATTCTATGGGCATAATCTCCTACTGTGAGCGTGACGAGGGCTTGTGCTGCTCTAGCCATTTTCCAAATGCATCGGTTGACTGGGTCGAATTAAAAGTTGTGTGCGCTCATGAAACCGATGCCTAGGATGTGTTCTGTTGCCTGGGGCAAGTCTACTAAAACAACTAAATGTTTTTTCCTAATATTACCGAGCTGTACGTCCACAGGGGCTGTGATGTGTCCCTGCTGGAGGTGACCTGTAAAGCCACTAAGGGTAACGGTATCCTTAGTGGGCCATATCTCCTTCTGGTACATGGTGGAGGAGTTTAACATGGTTTGGGATCCTCCTGTGTCCCAAAGGAACTTTACGGGGTGTCCCCGGACTGTGCCTGCAATGACTGGTCTTCCGGACTTATCCCAAAGAGTATCGCCAACCCAAATTGGGGAGCCTGAACACCGTCAATCGGTGCCACTCATGGCCGAATCATCTGGTCGGGCGCGAACGCTGTGAATGGGTCGGGTATTGGTTCTGGGGGGGCGTTTGGGTGCTGATTCCTTTGCTGCTTCGGGGGGGCTTGACATTCTCAGTCCTTTCTGTCCACAATTATAGCATTCCTGTGTCTTGGGGTGCTGTGCTGTACCTCTGCCTTCATTTACCCATGTGGGGTCTTGGTGTGCCCTTATTGGATTCATTGTGGCGTCCACTCTCTCATGCTCTGTCTTTTTCTGTACAGACAGTTCCCAAGCTCTGGACAATCGTTTCAGAACCCACACTTCATTGTGTGCCGGGTCTGAGGGGTCGTAACTGGCACATGCCTTCTGTCCTGCCTCTGTGGCATGGGATACTAACGTACGGGTCCATTTGGCCGTATTGTCTGCTGATAAACGGACGCGGGCTAACTCACCAAATACAGCAGTGAAATGGATCCAAAGGCGTCCAGCAAACACTGTTGGGTGCTCTCCCTTTTTCTGCCTGCACCGGTTGAGTCCGTCTACCGGATCTCCTCTGTTATATCCTATGGCGTCTAAAATGGCCGTTTTTATTTCTTGGAGGCTACCTCCTCCTACATTCTGTGGGTCGGGAAGGGCTGAACTAACTGAGGGGTCTAAGCACATAACTATGAGCTTAACCTGTTCCGGCTCGTCTAAACCATACATGAGGGTTTGTTGTTTCACTAACTCGAAAAAGTGATGTGGGTCCGATGTGGGGTGGAAAGAATCTATCGTCTCGCGGGCATCTCGTAACTGGGTGATCGATAATGGTGTGATGTACATAAAATCGGGTTGGCCTTCCCTGCGCTGTGTGGTAATGGGGTTCATTGGGTTGGGTGCTGCCTGTGCAGTCGGTGGTGCGAGTGCTTTTCTTTTCGGGGCCTGGGGGGGCTCTATTTTGATTCTCGGTCTCGCTTATGTACCGTTGGGCCGTTTCACTGAGTTCCTGCCAATCGGGGCCGTCTTCCTGGTCTAGTTGTGGGCCAAAGGTGTCTCTAAACCCATTTTGAACTGATAGCAGGGATTGCAACCTTGCAATTTGCTGCCTGCATTTGGCATGGTTCACCAAACTCTGTCTCTGTTCCATGGTGGAACTGTGGAGTGCTCGGAGGGCTGCCTTTAGATCATTGCACTGTTTCTTTAACTGCTGTACCTGATTCTCTATCTCTTCTTGTACCATTACAGCACGCTGTGTGTCCTGGTAGGCCTTATCGTACTGGATTTGGAAGCTGCTAAGGTGGGCGAGACAAGATTGATGTGCCCTCTTGACATCATCCATTTCCTTGTCCTTCCCTGCGAACTGCTCCCGGAGCTGTACATTTATCTCTCGCTTTCACTTAAATCTCCCTCTCTACTTTTCTCCTTTTCCTCTAGCTTCTTGCGGAGCGTCCTCACGATTGCCAGACAGGACACAATTGCCATCGGCTTACAAACCTTAGTCAAACTCTTTTTATGGATCTCGGTCAGGCTGTCCCACCAAGTCTGTCCTACGCTGCCAGGATCTGTCTCTTCACTTGCGCAAAACTCGGACCATAGGGGCCATCCTTTCCCCTTTAGGTATCTCCTAATCTCTTCTTCTCATACGGGACACTGTTCTGATCTATTTGTCGCTGTGAACTCGGGCTCTTGTGGATGCAAAAGGTGGTCCATTGTCTTCATGGCCATCCCTACAAATATTTCTGACACCCGGAAATTTGGGACAAGGGGGAATAAAGCGGTGGTGCAAACACGGGTACGGTTCAAGCTATTTTCCAGTTTACGCAACTCCCGAAAGTTTCACGCAACAAAATCTATCGAGTTTACCTTATATCCCTTTGTTAGTATGCATGCAAATTACACACTTCCGAATTCTGGGTGTTTGATCCATACTGGTTTCACTTGTGGTTTCTTTTACTTTGCCAATTTGGATTCTAATTCAAACACTTTTGTGGGTTCCCTCGGAGTGACACGGTCACTTCTGGGTCGAATCCCGTCAGATGTCGCCAATAACTGTTGCCTTTTCTTTCACTCTGTCTTTTCTGTGGCTCTGTTCCAATTATGGCAATCAGTGAGTTTGCCTTTCTTTCTATGTTATCTATGTCTGAATGCTTAGAGTCGCCAGGTATCAAATTATACCACCACAAGTTTCAACCGGCTATCGACCAAAAAGCCAAACACCAGTTAGTTAGTTCAAGGTCAAGGGTACTATATTTACACACAATTAGTCATGCAACATAAACACTACTAGTTAACTAAACCTATCAGCTAAGACAACCTGTACTTAACTTCGGGCCCCCGGCTTAGGTCAGAAAACAGAGGCCGTTGGTCAATTCTGGATATCTCGGGTTCGAAGGAGTAACTGCTGCTCAGCTGGGCTCATCTGTCTGGTAGCGGGCGTTGAACTTGGACTCGCTTCTGGTGTTGCTGCAATTGGCGATGGCCGTGACCGGGGTACCAAGGCCAAGAGAGAGCAAACATATGGCGGACTCTTCTCCTTATACTCATGGGGTTTTCGCGCTCTTTTGGGTGGTCCTCCGATTTGGGCCTTACTAATTGGGTGATCCCTGATCACTCCGTTAGATTCCTTAACCAATAGGTGGGCGGGGATCTGGATGGCTGGGCGTGTCCCAAGCGGTCACTGACCCCGTTGTTTGCGTTTCCCTTGAGCAGGGAGTGGTGCCGAAAAGTCTGGGACTGTCCCGGTTGTTTGAGTACCAGTCCTTTGTTTTGGTGAAGATGGGCCATCAAATGCTAATCGGCCCCATTAAAATGCTAATTGGATGGCGTTTTCGATACCGGCTGGATTTCTTGCTTACGAATATGCATTTCAGGCTCTGAGCCTGCCTGAGTCTTGGCTTGTCCATTTTACCCACCAGGCTTTGCGAGTTTCTCTGTACCTAGTTGGAAGTGGCCACCCCAGATGGCTACAACACAAACACCCTATTGGCCGGGGTTCGTACGCTCCCACGCGATTGGTCCAATCTGGTCACATGGTCAATCAATCCTGCCCCCTTAAAGGGGCCTAGCTACCACATCCCTCCTCCCTTAAGTCCCTTATAATATACTGTCCAAAAACAAAATTTATGTACATGACAAAGTCAACAAGGGAAAGCGAGTCCATCAAAACGTCAATCAGTCCGGAGACCTCCGAGTCCTTCCGGACCTCCTCAGTCCACCCACTCTGGAGGCACTGCCTCAACGGCAGAAGGGCTGGCCTTGCCTGCTTCCACAGGTGCAGCTGACTGAGTGGGTTCAGGAGTCTTTAGCTCCCTTTGGTCAGAAACATTTACAGGAGTGTCAATAACACCAGTGGAACTTGTTGGCCCTAAATCAGGGGTTGTCACCCGCCCCCCCCCCCCCCCGACTTACGTGGTCGACAAGCTTTCTTTTTTATAAATTTAGAGCACCAATTAATTTTTTCCAATTAAGGGGCAATTTAGCATGGCCAATCCACCTAGCCTGCACATCTTTCGGCTGTGGGGACAAAACTCACGCAAACACGGGGAGAATGTGAAAACTCCGCACGGACAGTGACACAGAGCCGGGATCGAACCTGGGACCTCGGCGCCGTGAGGCAGCAGTACTAACCACTGGGCCACCGTGCTGCCCCGTCGACATGCTTTCTGACAGTCCTTTAATTTCCATTGACCACCTATGACGCAGGCCTTGCCTGGGCCACAATTTATCCAGCTAGCCAAGGCGGCAAAGCTACAAACCAAAACCAGGTCCCTCACCCGGAACAACCAGTCATCCCTCTGCGCAGCCCCTTGGCTTCTCTGGGATGTGTTCCATGCCTCCACCCTCTCCGTCAACCTAGGAAACACAATATCCAAATGGGTTCTGAGGAGACGGCCCACGAGCAGCTCAGCTGGTGTGACCCCCATGGTGATGTGGGGAGGGGGGGGGGGGGGTTGAATTGTACTACAACAAAAAATTGACCAATTGTTGGTGTAGCAGTTTGTTAGACTGTCTCCACATTGCCTTCCTGAAGGTCTGAACGGCTCTCTCAACTAAACTGTTAGACGCAAGGTGGTATGGGGCTGTCTCATGTATCATTTGCCATTGGCTCGGATGGAAATCTGGAAATCGTCACCTGTAAAAGGGGTGCCATTGTCAGATACAATGGACTCCAGAAGTCCATGAATAGCAAACAATCAGCTCAAGACATCCATCGTAGCCGTCAAGGCTGTGGTCTCCATCTCATATGTAGACAGTCACTTGGAGTGGGCATCCTCCAAATCTAAAAACATCCTCGTGCCCAAGAAAGGACCGACGTAATCAACATGGACCCGTGTCTATGGGTGACCTGCCCATTTCCAAGGGTGGAGAGTGTCTCCGGAGGCAGGGACTTCTTTATTTGATAAAAGTGACACTGATGTACCAATTCTTCAATGGCTTTATCAATGCCTGGCCACCCAGCATAGATAGCCGCGTGCCAGCACTTTCACCTTTGTCTGCCCTGGGTGGCCACTGGGCAGCTCCTGTAAGAGGGATCTCCTGGTTGGAAACAGAATGATCCCTATAAGACCACATCATCTTTGCAGCTCAATTCATCCTGATGGGTAAAATAGGACCTTAATTGCTCAGATTTCTCATAGTGTCACCTGGTCTGCACCATTGTCTTTATGTTTGATAATATGGGGTCTCTCTGGGTCCAGTTGGGAATGTGAATGGCCTACATTGGCGAGATGTCTAGGAAGTTCAGAGCCAATATGATCTCCTGGGCTAGTGGTGGAAATGGACACTCTTCGGCAGGGGGAGTCAGCTCAATGCTCCTGCATTGGCAATCTGTGTGCTAGCAGGGGCTGAAAAGCATAATTTTAGACTGCCAGCAGCAAGGCCCAATGTGGCACCCTCTCCAAGGCTATTGGCTGCATAGGATTTTCTTCCCTTAAAAGTCCCCGTAGTGACTTGTAGTTGGTGACGAGGTCAAATCGCTGTCCACATACATATTGGTGGAATTTCTTTATACCAGGTATGACTTTCTCGATTTGGGCATAGTTCCGTTCTGCTTCTGACAGAATCCTCGAAGCAAGGACGATAGGGCGCTCAGAACCATCTCCCATCTTATGGGGCAGGAAATGAATCAGGAGATAGAAAAGTCATATAAGAAAAGCAATATTACAATAATCATGGGGGACTTCAATATGCAGATGGACCGGGAAAATTAGGTTGGTAGTGGATCCCAAGAAAAGGAATTTGTGGAATGTTCACGAGATGTTTTTTTTGGAACAGAGCCTACTAGGGAACAGACATTTCTGGATTTGGTGATGAGGCAGACTAGATTCGGGAACTTAAGGTGAAGGAACCCTTCAGGAGCAGTGACGACAATATGAAAGAATTAACCCTGCAGTTTAAGAGGGAGAAGCTAGAATCAGATGTAATGGTATTACATCTGGCCAGAGTTGATTGGAAAGGGAGCCTAGCAGGGAAGACTGTGGAACAGCAATGGCAGGAGTTTTGGGGAATTATTCGGGAGGCACAACAGAAATTCATCCCAAGGAGGATGAAATATTCTAAGGGGAGGATGATGCATCCATGGCTGACAAAGGAAATCCAGGCATAGAATAAAAGAAAAAGAAAAAGCATACAAGGTGGCGAGAATTAGTGGGAAGGCAGACGATTGGGAAGCTGTTAAAAGCAAGCAGTGGACAGTTAAAAAAGTAATAAGGAGGGAGAAGGTGAAACATGAGTGTAAGACCATAAGACCATAAGACATAGGAGCGGAAGTAAGGCCATTCGGCCCATCGAGTCCACTCCACCATTCAATCATGGCTGATTTCAACTCCATTAACCCACTCTCTCTCCATAGCCCTTAATTCCTCGAGAAATCAAGAATTTATCAACTTCTGTCTTAAAGACACTCAACGTCCCGGCCTCCACCGCCCTCTGTGGCAATGAATTCCACAGACCCACCACTCTCTGGCTGAAGAAATTTCTCCTCATCTCTGTTCTAAAGTGACTCCCTTTTATTCTAAGGCTGTGCCCCCGGGTCCTAGTCTCCCCTGCTAATGGAAACAACTTCCCTACTTCCACCCTATCTAAGCCATTCATTATCTTGTAAGTTTCTATTAGATCTCCCCTCAACCTCCTAAACTCCAATGAATATAATCCCAGGATCCTCAGATGTTCATCGTATGTTAGGCCTACCATTCCTGGGATCATCCGTGTGAATCTCCGCTCCAGTGCCAGTATGTCCTTCCTGAGGTGTGGGGCCCAAAGGGCCCATAGGTGTAAGCTAGCTAGTAATATAAAAGAAGATTCCAAGAGTTTTTTCAATAATAATAATCTTTATTAGTGTCACAAGTAGGCTCACACTAACACTGCAATGAAGTTACTGTGAAAATCCCCTATATGCCACACTCCGAAACTAAACAGCACATTGTTAATACAAAATTAACCAGCAGATAATCTTCAGTCTTCACTACAACACGGCCACCATCACCTATACCTAACAACTGTACTTCACATATCAGCTTTCTGGCTACGCCTATTCTAAACACCAAATTCATTTCTGTAAAGAAATAACTGAGTCTGTTTAATGTTACACGAAGCTGTTGACCTCTTAGTATTAAATATTGATATTCCAGTTCAATTCTTCTGAATATCATGAGTGTTGCAGATGGAGGGGATAAGTAGAGAACCTTGGTAAGGCTGCATTTGGAATATTGCGCACAATTCTGATCGCCACACTACCAGAAGGATGTGGAGGCTTTGGAGAGACTGCAGAGGAGGTTTACCAGGATGTTGCCTGGTCTGGAGGGTGTGGAGAGGTTGAATAGATTTGGTCTGTTTTCATTTGAAAGACGGAAGTTGAGGGGTGACCTGATAGAGGTCTACAGGATTATGTGGGGCGTGGATACAGTGGGTGGGCAGGCACTCTTTCCCAGGGTGGAGGGGTCAGTCACCAGAGGACATAGGTTTAAGGTCCGTGGGGCAAAGTTTAGACGAGATGTGCGAGGCAGGTTTTTTACACAGTGGGTGGTGAGAGCCTGGAACGCGTTGCCAGGGGAGGTTGTGGAAGCGGATACATTAACGGTGTTCAAAAGGCATCTCGACAAATACATGGATAGGATGGGTATAGAGGGATACGGCACAAGGAAGTGCTGAGGGTTTTAGCAAAGGTTGGTATCATGACTGGTACAGGCTTGGCGGGCCGAAGGGCCTGTTCCTGTGCTGTATTGTTCTTTGTTCTTTGTTCTAAGTCCTTGAACTGCCCAGCTGATAAATCAGTGGTCAGCACTGCTGCCTCACAGCACCAGGGACCCGGGTTCAATTCTGGCCTCAGGTGACTGTCTGTGTGAAGTTTGCACTTTCTCCCCGTGTCTGCGTGGGTTCCCTCCAGGTGCTCCGGTTTCCTCCCACAGTCCAAAGATGTGCAGGTTAGGTGGATTGGCCATGCTAAATTGCCCCTCAGCACCCAGAAGGTTAGATGGGGTTATGGGGATAGGACGGGGGTGTGGGAATCTTTCCAAGGGTCGGTGCAGACTTGATGGGCCGAATGGCCTCCTTCTGCACTGTAATTTCTATGATTAAATCAGAAAAGATTGATTTTTGGTGACTGTGTGCGACAAATTACAATTTTATTACATCGTGTTTTGAGGGATGCTTTCTTAGTCTGTCTATTTTCCATACAAATATACGTCAGCACCCTTGATTATTAATTTACTTTCATTTATCTATAATTCATGTCTGTTAAAGTCTGTCAAAATGGTAGGCAAGATAGGTCATGTTGGTATCTGGGAGCTGAAATTCTACTGCAATTTGTCTCTTTAACTCAGAGCACTTTGTTTGCTCATTCTTGGATTCTTCTGTTAAATACCTTGGTCTCTGTTCTTTTAACTCCAGTTGTCTTCGACAGTCTTTCTGTCCTGATTCTTCATGCTGTAACCCTCTCTGAGCACAATAGAATCACAGTTAGAATTGAAACCAACCCCCACACAAGCAAACACCTTGGGCGGGATTCTCTCAGCCCGGGGCCGGGCTGGAGAATCGCTGCGACGGGCACGAATCGTGCCATGCCGCCCAGATTCCGGGGCACGATTTTCCACAGAGCGGAGACTGGCAGGACTGGCCAGAAACCGACAGCCGCTCGGCCCATCAGGGCCTGGAGAATTGCCGCAGGTGGCCACTGCCAACGGCCCCCGACCGGCGCGCCGTGATCCCCGCCCCCGACTGAAAACCAGCGCCGGAGAATATGGCAGCTGGCGTCGGAGCGGCGGGACGGGATTCACGCTGCCCCCCGGGGATTCTTCGACCCGGCGGGGGGTCGGAGAATCCCGCCTCTTATTTCTAATGTTTATCAATACAAATATAAATCCTTTAAAACTATCTTTGTATTCTTAACACTTTGCTCAAAGTGATGTGGAGACCTCATTGATGCATTCTCCTATTATGTAGGATCATTGCCTGATGTAGGCACCAGACCCTTGTGAATAGCATGAACATTTCTTAAAAAAATGAAGGATGAAGAAGAGTTTTATAAGATATAAGAAAAAGGAGCAGAATTATGCCATAAGGCCCATCGAGTCTGCTCCGCCATTTGATCAGTGCTGATCTCATCTTGGCCTTAACTCCACCGTCCTGCCCATTCTCCATAACCCTTCAACCCATTACCAATTAAAATCTGTCTAAATCCTCCTTAAACCTACTCACTGTCCCAGCATCACCGCACTCTGGGGTAGCGAATTCCACAGATTCACGACCCTTTGGGAGAAGCAGTTTCTCCTCCAAACTGTTTTAAATTTGCTACCTCTTATCCTAAGACTATGACCTCTCGTTCTAGAATGCCCCACAAGAGGAAGCATCCGCTCCACATCTACTGTGCCAATACATTTTAGCATCTTGTATACCTCAATTTGATCTCCGCACATTCTTCTAAACTCTAGAGAATATAGGCCTAGGCCGGGATTCTCCGACCCCGCGCCGTCCCGACGACGGCTCGCCGATTCTCCAGTGCCGATTCTCGGGCACCCGCGGGATCGCCGTTGGGGGCCGTTGAAAGCGCCCCCCCCCCGGCGATTCTCCGGGCCTCGATGGACTGAGAGCCCGCTGGGTTCTGCTGAGTCCCGCCGACGTTGGTCACGTATGGTCCCACATGGCGGGACATGGAAGTTGTGTCTGCGGGGGCCGTTCTGGTGGGGGGGCGGGGGGATCTGACCCCGGGGGGGGGCCTCCATGGTGGCTGGCCTGCGATTGGGGCTTACCGATCAGTGGGCGGGTTGGATCCGTGGGGGCCTATGTTCCTCTGCGTCAGGCCCCTGTAGGGCTCCGACATATTGCCCGGGGGCCGGGGCGGAGACAGGAACCCACACGCATGCGCGGAATCACGCCAGCCTTAGCGGCATGTGCGGATTAACGCCGGCCGTAGCGCGCATGTGCAAAGTCATGCCAGCCGTAGAGCGCATGCGCGAACCCGCGCCGGCCGTGCCGTGCCGGCTGGAGCTGCGGGAACCACTCCGGTGCCGACCTAGCCCCCTAGGAAGGGGAGCATACCGGACAATTGAGGACCGTTGGCGCCGGAGTGGTTGACGCCGCTTTTCACGCCGGCGTCAGAACTTGGCCACGGGATTGGAGAATCCCGGCCCTAATCTGTTCAATCTCGTTTCAATAGACAAACCCCTCATCTCTGGAGTCAATCTAGTGAACCTCTTCTGAACAGCCTCCAAAGCCACTACATCTTTCCTCAAATAAGGGGACCAAAGCTGTGCACAATACTCCAGGTGTAGTCTCACCAATGCCTTGTATAGTTGCAACAACACTTCCTTACATTTATACTCAATTCCTTTAGCAATAAATGCCAACATTCCATTCAATTTCTTTATTATCTGCAGCACCTGCATGCTCGTTTTCTGTGATTTGTAGCCAGAAACAGCTGCACCTGCATTAGAGGAGAGCTGAGCACATTCCACATCTATTATATGACCAACAACCACAGAAACCGCCATCAGCAAAGAACTTTGCCCTCTCTCTAGTGCAGCTGAGCATCCTGGGAGATATACAGCTCTGTACATTGTCTTGGAAAGCATGACTGCCTTTTCTTTAATCCAGTTTATGGCATGTGGGCTTTGCTGGCTAGACCAGCATTGCTGGTACACCCACAATGCTGTTAGGGAGGGAGCTCCAGGTTTTGGACTCAGCGACAGTGAAGGAACAGCGACGTATTTCCAAGCCAGGATGGTGAGTGACTTGAGGGTTAACATCCAGGTGGGATTCCCAGGAATCTGCTGCCTTTATCCTTCTATATGGCAGTAGTGGTGGGTTTGAAAGATGCTACGTAAAGAGCCTTGGCGAGTTCCTGCAGTGAATCTTGTAGATGGTGTACACACGGCTGCCACTGTTTGTTAGTGGTGGAGAAGGTGAATGTTTGAGGAAGGGGGAGCATTGTCCTGGATGGTGTTTAGCTTGGCATTATATGCCACATGCTCCTTTCAGAGAACATCAGGTCACATCTGCCACATCAGATGCTATTGTTGCAAGGGCCAATTATCTTCATATCAAGAGGATAGCATTTTCTCTCAGCTGTCAGTGTGACTGGCTTCCAAGGATGGCAAGGCATCATTAGACCCACCACCCCCAGAAACTGTGCATAAGCATTGACAGGGATTGCTGAATACCAAGGTAGGCTGGTTAAAAGGCCACCTTGGGCTCTTGGACCTCTCCCCAGTTGCAGTAAATATAGTTGGGCCCTCACTCCTCACTTCCCATCCACTTCCTTAGCCCCATTCATGCTCCCCATCCCATCCCATGGCCCTTCATAGGCCAACTAGAGGGGCAACTATGCTCCTCTATCCATCTCCATGGCACATCACATTCTCCATGTTGAACCTATGCACCTCTTGTCACCCCCTTGGTCACTTATAGCCCCTATGACAACTTAGTACCAACTCATAGAATCAAAGGATCATGGAATCCCTACAGGGCAGAATAAGGCCATTTGACCCATTGATTCTACACTGACCCTTTGAAATAGCACCCAACATAGGCCCAATCCCCATCCCTTAGACCCACCTAGGGCAATTTAGAATATCCAATCTACCTAAGCTGGCAATACT
Organism: Scyliorhinus torazame; assembly: GCF_047496885.1. NCBI lineage: Eukaryota > Metazoa > Chordata > Chondrichthyes > Carcharhiniformes > Scyliorhinidae > Scyliorhinus > Scyliorhinus torazame. The sequence continues at coordinate 296,776,529 of NC_092709.1, read as the reverse complement.
TTGGACTGTGGGGGGAAATCGGAGCACCCAGGGAAAACCCACACAGACATGGGAAAAATGTGCAAACTCCACAGTCTCCTGAGGTTGGAAACAAACCCGGGTTTCTGGCACTGTGAGGCAGCAGTGCTAACCACTGTGGCACCGTGCCGCCCTGTCCAACCCATTCCCTCCACACACCACCTTTTGCCTTTCCACCCTCCATGCCAACTCCATTCAATATTCACCATGGGAAGACTACAAGAAACTTGCTGAAATGAAGTAAAATAAAGTTATAAACATCTATTACAAACTTTGCGATATAAAAAAAGTCATTATAAAACCATTTTAATGTATTTCAATCCCTTCAAGTGCTTAATCCCATATAAAAACAAACATTTGCTTTCACTGCCCCACATGAAAGTTTGCTAATTCCTTAATAGACTCTTGGAGTTGTTAATCAAATTGTGAATTCACAGGCTCTCTGCTGTGATAATGAGAGGCTGAGGAAACAGTCAAGCAGTGTAACCCTCAAGCTTATGCTAACAAATAGCTATTGACATTACAAGCACTGATTTTTTTCAACTCAGAGACTCAGCAGGCTGATTTTTATTTTCTTAATTTAAATAGCAGGGAACATAAATCATGTGACAGCTTGATCGTTCCACATAGACTCTCATCTATATACCTTTTATGCACATTTATGTCTACTCTTAAAACTGGTAAGTCACACACTGTGGGAAACGGATTTTGTTCCAAAAAAAAATAATACTTAATACTGAGTTCAAATATCTTGCTGGGTCCTGGTTTTCTCCATGCATGAATCACATCCAACTCTCAAAAGTGTGGAAACATTTTAGGTAGAACTCTGAGTACCTCTGCAACAAATATTTGTGGTTGCTGACCTCAGTGTTCCCATCAGCTTTGGATTCATTGTTAATGAAAACTACAAGTCACAATGAGCCATTCAGTTATATGGAACTTGGTGTGTAATGACTTGAAGAATGATCAAAGTCATATCACTTTATTTGAAATCCTCCTGTGACAATACTATTCCTCCATTGTTTATTTTTCACAGTGCCTCTGGTGCTTAAACCAAAAGTTGATTTTCTTGAATTAAGAAATGCTACCAGAAACAAGCTTTCGCAATCTCTACCTTGAGAAACATTTTAGATCCTGCCAATCAAGTTGTGACAACAGCCTTTGTTTTGTCACCAGCAATTTCTTCCAAGTGTGTCGCACTTTACCTTAATACAACCTGCACCAGTTCTTCCAAAAATTATTTTCCAATATTATCTATTTTAACAATTGAAAATTAACACGGCTCCAGACACCAGAACAAACAAAACTGCAAAAAGGAGCATGGTAACATTTAGTTTTGATCAACATCAGTTGGAAGAACAGTCATATTGGAATTTAAACGTTAGCTCTGTTTCTCTCTCTACAACTGCTGTCAGACTTGCTGTTTTTTTTTTAGCACTTTCTGTTTTAAACCCACTCCTAGGCCCACCTTAGTGTCCCCAGGTTGCGTTCACCAAATTAGGTGATTTCCCAGTTTGGCTGACCAGACCGTTAAAAATGTCCACCTACAGATCAGATTTTTGGTTCAGGGTGAGGTGGATGGGGGATGGGGGGCAGTTGGGGGGTTGAACCGAGAGTTGGTGTGGATGACCCTGCAATGAATGCACAGGGTCGTGGATGTGGAGACAGGCTGGGTACAAGGCCTGCACCTGTCCCCTGGCGCTGTGTTCAAATTAGACAAAGTAACAAAACAAAAAACATTCCTTCTGCCCTCATCCCACCCACCTCCAACACATTCCCTATGCCCCATCCATTCCAACCCACTCCCATTGCTCCCACACTCCCTATGGCAACTTACAGCCAACTCATGACAACCCATGCTCCGCACCTACCAATCTTGTTCTTATCCCTCCATGCCAACCAATCTCCTATCCCTAAACAGTTCCTTAATGGCATTGACACTTCCTGTACAGCTTTGACAGCTGGACTACTTATTGACAATTGGACAGTTGCTTGATAGCTGGACTGCTGTTTAAATGTTCCTTGACCGCTAGACAGCTCTTTTACAGCTTGTCAGTTCCAATAATTATGTATGTAAAAAGTTCATAATCATGTTCACCTTTACCAATCCCATGGGTGCCTTACCTCTCCGAGGTGTTTCTTACTTTTCCACTGGCTATGCAAATGTATCCATCAAGTTCAGACTTTTTCTTACCTGTTCTAATCTGTGCACTCCAAAATTCCACTTTGGTGGATGAAGCTGGTGATTTGAATGGCCAGCTGCCTCCGCGAATCGTGCATGCATGAACTGTGTCCTCACTCCAGTCTTTCCCTCGCAAAGATTTAAAATGCTGGGTTTGGGGGCAGCACTTAGAAATTTGGGGGATTTTCGTGTGACAGATACCCTCTCTGTCATGGTGAAAAAGTAGACCTTATTGGCTGTTCAATATTTACAGCTGCATTGACTCATGTCAATTTGGTGCTATTTTTAGATTCTTGCCAAGATGCATTTGTAAGATCTCAGTACCACTTCCATCGCTACCTTGGAGCTTCTGCTACTGTTGGAGCTGGAAATTATTTTTGGGTGGCACAAGAAATGAAAATGAAAATCGCTTATTGTCACAAGTAGGCTTCAAATGAAGTTACTGTGAAAAGCCCCTAGTCGCCACATTCCAACACCTGTTCGGGGAGGCTGGTACGGGAATTGAACCGTGCTGCTGGCTTGCCTTCAAAGCCAGCGATTTAGCCCTGTGCTAAACCAGCCCCTAGGTCCAGCAGTTTTTGATTTAGCTACTGCATGAATGAGTAAACTGATCACATCAGTTTGGATATTCTGGTCAGCTGCCAATGAAACATGCACCAAGCCCCCAACTTGCATAAATATTAGGCCTAATGTTAGTTTCAGGCAAGCGCCCTGGACCCTCTGAAATGTACTTCGACCAGTATAGCACACAGCACATTTCACTTGCAGGCTGAGTGTGTGGATATTGGATCCTGCAGCGTCTGTTTTCTTTGCCTGAAAGGTTTATGGGCCACGTTCATATTTAGTAAGTTTTTTTGCTGTCTGAGGTGAAGGATGTCAGTGCTGGGAGGGGTAGGACTCTTCCCACATTGCTGGCACTCGCCCACCGTCAATAATGAGCCGTCCCAGTCTCTGCAGACTCTCAGCTGCAGCTGCAGACCCTCGTTCTCAGCCCTTATTCCTGACCTCAGTAAAGCATTCGCTATGGCAGTATTTCCCACACGTTCGGAGTCAAATTGCTCATTGAGTCCTGACTGGAATGTATTTATGAATAAAGCTTATAGTGGAGAGCTCTTGGGCTTCTTTGATGCCTGGTTTAATTTTAATTTAGTAATAGATTAAAGAGCAGTGTTCTGTTTCATTCACACTAACATGATACATGGAGATTGGAAGTGCGGTTATGACTATGGAATGATAATTTGAAGGGCCCTACAATTGCCCCAGGCTCTCTTCATCTTCAGTGTATTGTCTAAAGAGAGACAAAACCCCTCTGAAAATATGATCTTCTGTGCCACACATAAAAAGCACAAAAGGGTGTGAGGGAACATCACAGCTCCAGTGTTCCACATTGTAGAGCTAGGAATCAATGGAAAACCCATGAATTAGACTGGCACTTAGGTAGCATTACTTGGTATATATAGTAGAAGTAGAACCATCTTGGCCAACAGGCTCATATCAATGTTTATGACCCCTCCACTAGCCTCCTCGCACTTTATTTAATTTAAACCCCATTGATAAACGGAGATTTACCACCAGTTTTTGCTGCGTCTTGTATTTAGGCCGAGATCCGCATGATCCATGAATGAAAACTCACATTTGAGTGGTCATGAGGAAGGGTCTTCCAGCCTGAGAGTTCATCCTCAACCTGACTCAAGACTGGAAGAGGTCAGTACGTTGAATGAAGGGAAAAATGGAAGATTTGTCAGAGCTAATGAAAATTCATTGATCTGAAATGTTAACTCTGTTTCCCTCTCTACCAATGCTGCCTGAGCAGATGAATATTTCTGGCATTTTCCATCTTTATATCAGAAATTACATCATCTGCGGCCACACTAGAAGTGGACTGTCCTCCTTATTGGCTCTATAGGCACCAGCTCTACATCTGAAAACAGACATACCAACAAATTTCTCAATTGAGGAGTTTTCTTCAATCTACCCCGACCTTGAAGTTCTTCTGGGTCCAATGCAATTCAACAGCGCTATTGTAATAAAAACATAGGATGCAATAAAACGGCCGGGCATGCTGGGCGCAAATCCGCACAAGCTGTAGTGAGATCGCGGGAGAGGCCAAAATCGGGAATCGCGCCGTGCGTCCATCAGCTTCCCATCTAACCGGTCCACTCCTGTTGGTGAGATCTGGATCACACGATGGCGTGGCGAGAAACCAATAATCACCAATTAAGGCCAATTTCCAGATCATTAACCGGAAGAAGGCCCTATCGTACGACCTCCTGTGATCTAACCGGCTCCCCAGCGAGCAGTCACATGGCACTGATTGGTACTGGTCCACACACGTGGACCAGGCGTCAGGGCAACTGAGGGGTCTACCAGACCATTGGAGATTCCTGGGTGGTCTGAGACAGGGCTCTCCCTCTGGCACATGGGCATCTTGGCACTTTCAAGCTGGCAGGAACACTACCAGGATACCAGGGTGGCAGTGCCAAGGTGCCCAGGTGCCAGGGTGGTACTGTCAAGGGTTAGGGCCTGAGTGGGGCCATTTTCAGGAAAGGAGAGTTGGGGGATATGAAGGGTGAGGGAGGTGTAGTGGGTATGAAAGGCCCTCCGGAAGGTTGGGGGGGGTGAAAGATCAGAGTCCTGGAAGGGGGGAACCAAAAGAGGGCATGGGAACTTGAAAAGCGGGGTCCCTCGGCAACCCCATTGTGGTGTGTCGTCACTTGGGGGATCTGGGGTAATGCTCATGTGTGTGTGTGGGGGGGGGGGGGGGGGTGACATTGCCCATGGGTGTAGGGTGTGGGGGACTCTCAAGCTCACCTTTTCAAAATGGTTGTCCAATCTCTGAGGAGCCAGTCTGGCCAGCAGCTTCAGCTCTCCAGTGATGGAAAAGGTTTTGGGATGAATCCTCTGCCTCCCCGGCCGAGTGTTTCTCGGTGGCGTGCTGGATTCTCCATTCCAGCAGCTGGCCAATGGGAACTCCCATTATAGCCACCCCACACCGTCTGGAAACTCACAGGTAGGGGTGCGCTGCCGGCAGGACGAAGAATCCCGCTGCAAGTGATGGCGACATTAGTGGACAGGCTTCTGGGCCACAATCTGGTGAACACCACACAGTTGATGATGCACATCAGGTGGAGGCAGGAATATCCATGGGAGACAGCAATCGGAGGTCTGCTGGATCCCAGGACTCGGCTGGGTCCCAGACAGATGCCGCGCCTCTGGTCAAGGTTATCCCAGAGCTGATGCAGATGGTAGGACACAGACGTGAGATTCAGGAAGGGATGTCAGCAACATTCCAGTGAGTGCAAAGCTGATTGGAGGAGTCCCAAAGGCTATGGCCGCTGGATATGATGCTGAAAATGCATGGCACCTAGGCCAACGCTACTAAGGTGGCGACAACAGTGGAAATCCGGGAACACAATGTCAGTGTTTTGAGTGATGGTGTCCAAGGCAAGGCGCAGTCTGTGACGACCATAGCTGAGGGCCTCGGCAGTCGATGAGGGACATGTTCCAGATGCAGGTGGACATTGCCAAGGCACTCCAGAGCATGGCCCAGTCACTGAGGAGCATCACTGAGGTTGTCGCCCCTATGGTGAAGACAATGGGGAATCAGCAAGACTGGCAGAACCAGGTGATGCAGAGCTCTCTGGCACTCATTACAGCTGCCCCACAACCTCATAGAGAATACGGGCACCATCAGGGTCCATCATCCCCCCCTGGTCCGGCTCCTCCTCCCTTTCAGACGAGGCAGCATGTCCCTCTATCCCCTCCACCAACATGTCGCCCCGCTGCTGTGACAGGTTGTGAAGGGCACAGCAGACCATCACAAAGAGGGGGACCCTCTTGGGGGTGTTCTGCAGTGCACCACCAGAGCAGTCCAGGCGCCAGAACCACATTTTCAGCGGTCCAATGCACCGCTCAATGACAGCACAGGAGGCAACATAGGCCTCATTATATCGTGTCTCCACCTCGGTCTCTGGCCTCTACAGTGATGTCATCATCCAGAACCTCAGTGGGTACCCGTTATCCCCCAAGAGACAACCCGTCATTCTGGAGTGTCCTCAAAGATGCCCACGGGGATCTCCATGTGTCCCAGGATGTAGCTATCATGCACACTCTCTGGGAAGCGTGCACACATGGGCATGATCCGGAGGTAGTGGTCGCACACGAGTTGAATATACACGGATTGAAATGCCTTCCTGTTAATGAAGGCCACATCCTGATGCCCCGGTGCGTGCAAGGCGACATGTATGGCTTTAATTACCCGCTGGATCTGGGGTACCCTATCAATGGCGGAGGACCCTGCAGCCCAGGCACCTTGGTGGGTCTGGTCCAGCTCAGGGCATTCAGGGCATCCTTGACTTCACGGAGGTACTTGTGGGCTGTCGCTTGGGAAATGCCGCGCAAGTCAATGCTCGAGCCCTGGAATGAACCGTATGCATAGAAGTTCAAGGCTGCAGTGACCTTCATGGACACCGGGAATGGGTGTCAAGTCCATGAGAACGTGGCATAGGTGCTGCACTGTCTCTTGCTGAGGCGGAGTCTCCTGTGGCACATGTTGTGCATTATCTCCTCGAAAAGCCAACAGCGCCCAGTCCCAGTCTGTGTTCCTCCTCAGCCTGATGGGCAGCCGTGTCTTCAGGGAGTGCGGTGACGCCCTGTATATGCTGCTGCTGCCTTCTCCGGCATCTGACCCCCTGGGCTGCCACCAGCTATGCAAGGGCAGCCTCTGCGGGGCTGACATAACCATTCATTTTTCATATATCTGTAAAGAATTGGAGAAGGCGAGAGACCAATAATCAGTTCGGGCTTCCACCCCGGGACCCTCCGATCCCCCCAAACCTCCTCACCCTTACGTGTCCTGCCTTTTCCTAGAGTGTCATCTATCAAGCCAGTTGTGCTGGAAAACCTGACTCTGCACATTCAACCCCGGTCACAGCGGGAGCTCCTAGACCCCAGACCCCTGCCGGGAACATTAGGGAGACCTCTCCTGATCCACACACTTACCCTCTGGTCACGAGGATATTCCCAATGCTGAAGCTCAGCTCTTGAGTGTTTGTTTGTTGGCTGCAGCCTCTAAGGTGCTGATGCTTCTGATGTTCAGGCTTCAAAATTTGATTGAAATGCGATGCAATAATCATTGTCTGAGACATAGCACGTGTACCCACGAGAATACACTTGAGAATATTTTGTTTATTAAATGAGCAATAGTACCTCTATACAAAAATATGATAACCAACTACATAACAGTCCATATGTCACACGAACCATTAATCAACAAGGAAACGGCACTGTGCCGTACACATACAAGTACCTTTTTGCTACAGAATAGACATAAAAACAGAAAGATGAAACAGTTCATTTGTACAAAGGAAACCAAAACACACTGTATCACCCCTCGCAGGTCCCCAACAGAAATGGAGGATCCTTGCTGTTCGGTCATGTTACGGATCACTCTGTGTCCATGATCCTCCATTGAACCTGGCCTTCTCACACGGCCTAATTTAATCAGAACCAAAGCTTGGTATCCACATGTTCCACTGACGTTAATAACAATAATAATCTTTATTATTGTCACAAGTAGGCTTACATTAACATTGCAATGAAGTTACTGTGAAAATCCCCTAGTCACCACTTTCCAGCGCCTGTTTGGGTACACGGAGGGAGAATTCAGAATGTCCAAATTACCTCACAAGCATGTCTTTAGGGACTTGTGGGAGAAAACCGGAGCACCCGGAGGAAACCCACGCAGACACGGGGAGAATGTGCAAATGTGCAGACTCCGCACAGACAGTGACCCAAGCCGGGAATTGAACCTGGGACCCTGATGCTGTGAAGCAACAGTGCTAACCACTGTGCTACCATGCCGTCCAAGATGCAGTAAAACAGCCTCGACGTCCAGAATGCACTCGCGGCAACGTGTTCGTCGACATGCAGCACTCACCACACTTACAATAAAATCATCCGCAATCTGCAAAAGCATTTCTTCAACACCTTCATCAAGTTTCTCATTCGGATCATCCGCCTATTTCTCTCCCTCCTGCAGCTCCCAGCAGTAGACTCCTTGGCAATGGACAATCACACCGTGCAGAGCACGCCAGAAGAGAGAGCTCCCCTTCCCCTTCTCCAGCCCAGGCAGTAGGCTATCTCACCATCCTCCCTTTCCTTACTTCAGGCAACAGAAAAAAAGGATACAACAGCAGCAGCAGCCTCCAGGTACTTGCAGCTACAAGCAACAACAAGCAGCAAACATAATCTGCAGCACCACTTGAGAATATTTTGTTTATTAAACGACCAACAGTATCAACAATTTGAAAATCAACTACATAACATTTCACATATCACACTAACCATTAAACAACAAGGAAACGTCACCGTTCCTTGGTACCAATTGAAAGCTGTATCAGCTCATTTTCAAAAAAAGAAACACACAGTATCACCCCGTGCAGGTTCCTCATCAGAAACGGAGGATAAGCCTGAGAATGTGTATTCATGTCCAGAGCTTTGTCGTAGAAATGGTCTGTCCATCAATGTGTGACTTGTTCCATGTATCAGTTTCCATCATTCCAGGAGTCACAGCTGTGCAGACTCAATCTCACTGGAACCAAATCTTGGCATTCTCATATTCCACTGGTGCTCAAGGTGCAGTTGAACATCCTTGACTTCCAGCGTGTTTAACCCGCGGTGACGTCCCAGTTGTATCCAGCACTCACCACACCAGCAACAAAAGCATCAGCAATCTGTGAAAGCATTTCTTCAACGGCGTCTGCCGGTCGTCCATTTGGAACAATGTCACACACTAGATCCTGCAGCGTCTTCTTACTTCAAACCAGATTGCCTTCTGGACTCATATATCCCCCTGAGCCAGGTGTTCTATGACCCAGGTATTCTAGAAACAAAATGTCCCTCTTTCCGGCTACAGAAAAGGAAGGAAACAGCAACACCAGCCTCCAGGCATCTGCAGCCACCAGCAGCGGTGAGCAGCAAACATAACCTGCAGCTGTGAAGTGCTCTCACAGCTAACAAGGCCAATTTCTTATTTGCAATAGCCTTCAGCAGTGAAGCTCACAGTCAAAGGGAATTAAAGTGACTGTCATCATATAACCAAGAGCAGGGCTCTGTCCTGCAAGTGTTTGGTAGGACAGACAGGCAGCAGCTGTAGTTGCCCCTGTTATGGGTATTCACAATATGGCCTCACAGATGAGAAGCCTCCTCCCGCCTCCCCCGCCCAGGGGCGACCTCCACCCTGGAACCCTTCAGCCCCCTAACCAAGTCCAAATGCCCTGAGAGGTACCCCCCTCCCCACCAGCCCCCCTGAGCACTGGGACAGCAGCTCCAGTGTCCTTGAGCTGCATGCCAAGAAATGGAAATGGCTACTCACCTCCTCACTTCCCCTCAGCAGCCATTGCACCAGCTTCACGTTTTCAAAAAAGAGCACTAAACGATGCCCGTGTGATTTCTCGCTGGGGAGCCAGTTAATTCCCGGGAGGCCGTAACACTTGACTTTAATTTCACTAATGAGATGGAAATTAATGCTAATGAGGTTTAATGATATGCTTTCCATACTTGGGCATGATCCGGAATCAGATCAGTCAGCACAGTGGAAGACACCGTCTCCAGTGATGAAACATCATTGTTTGTTGGAGTAATAACAGAGAAGAAGAATTTTTTGGAGACATCAAAAAATTCCCTAGCACTTAACAAAATGCAAACTGATACCCCATTTAAAATAAATGCGGTTGAGGGGGACAAATTGCTGCTACCACTTGAAGTGAATGGTACAGTGGTTCAGTTGAAGTTAGACACTGGTGCCAAAGCCAATTTAATCAGCATGACTGATTTTAAAAATCTAAAAATTCAGCCGACTTGAAGAAATCACAAAATATCTCTACGAGATTATAATGGTTCAAGGTAAATTCCATGGTATGTGTGAACCAAAAAAATAGTGGTTCTCGTATGGGCATGGATCCCAAAGATCTTAACGAAAAAAGTGTACATATTGTAAAACAATCATTATAGAAAGCAATGGACAGCCAATTTGATCCATATCTCGCGAAATCACATTACAAAACGTTACCATTGTCACATGGTAGATCATCAGCAGAGTTACTCATGAATAGAAGGTTGCATAGCACACTGCAATATTTGGAAAAGAAGGAGGAGAATGCAGTTGTACTTCAGGAAATGCAAAACATTAAAGCAAAACCAAAGCACTTTTATGATAGAGTGTCCAGAACTTGACCACTTCTGAGTGGTGATGATGTTTGAAAGTAGAAGATTCAGGCAATTGGTCGAGAAAAGCCATTGTACTTGAAGAAGTAGCACCTCGTTCCTGCAATGTACAGACAGAGGATGGGTTGGTTTTAAGAGGAAATTGCCACGCACTTTTGAAAACTAGAGAAGACTTTCACAACAACGTGATGGATGACGAATCTACATCAGAATCAACGCAAGCTGCAGTGTCAGATAGTTCAGCAGTTCCTGAGCATGAGAATGTCATGGAGAACATTGAATCTACAAGTTCTGAGCAGCAAGGTCAAACTTTGAGAAGATCAACCAGATTCAGAAGAAAACCTGATTGACTCAATTTGTAGATTTGGAGTATTTGTATATACTATGCTTGCTGTTCTTGTATCTATATATATATATATATATATATTTGTTAAACCAGTTTTAATTTAAAAAAAAATAATTCTATCACATGATGATACTGATGATAATGTATTAATTTATTCCTTCAAAGGAAAGGGAATGTAGTCATGGTTGTGTTGCAATTCACTAACTGACCACTAGGTGTCTTATTAGCATATAAGTGAATGTTAGAGTCAGGTGACACCTCAGAGTGGCTGGAGGAAGCTGGAGAGAGGTTGCTTATGCATGATCTTACTGTCATTCATTTGTTGTTTTGTCCATAGTTTACCCACAGCTAATGTTAATAAATCGCTTATAGCTTTGGCTACAAGTGTTCTTGTAATATAAATCTGGCCGTTCGACAAGAACATTACAGCCATGTGGGTGCAACTGTACTCAGTCTCACGTTAACCCTTTAGGTTAGATCTTTCTACTACACCATCTTGAAGGTAAGGTAATTTGGAATACCTTCTGCTGTTTCAAAGTCTCTGGAAATGCTGTGGACTATTTATGGAGTTCCTGGATTTGGTTGCAAGTATTGCTGCATACTCTTAGGAAGGGCTTGTTCACACAGAAAGGGCTGTAAATGGTATGGAGGCTGTGGTTGTAGTGCGTCTCCAGAGAAGGCAGAGCAGAGGATATAAAGAGGGCAAGTTCTGAGAGACGGGTTCCATTTCCTTTGTTTAGAATCACAGCATTAAAAGTCCGCAGCAAACTCCAGTGATGTGGTGCAGTGGGCTGGTTTAGCACAGTGGGCTAAACAGCTGGCTTGTAATGCAGAACAAGGCCAGCAGCGCGGGTTCAATTCCCGTACCGGCCTCCCAGAACAGGAGTCGGGCTTTTCACAGTAACTTCACTGAAGGCTACTTGTGACAATAAGCACTTATTATTATTAAGATGGAGAGAGTGCCTTTTATAGGAGGAAGCTACGTGCCTGGGAGAAAGTTGCTGAGCCTCCTGCTGAACACTGACGCAGCCAGCAGCATGAGCCCAGCTTTAACTAACATTACACTCAGGTAATAGAAGCACTGCCAAGTTTACATGCTGCCTGTTCGCCATGGCAATGGGGGTGCGGGCAGGTTTCATATTGCAACCACTGCACCCAAAAAATAAGCACACTGCAATTTTTAGTCCAAACTGTTTTCTGCCACCATGTGCCTGCTCCTATTTTTGAAATACTCAATGAATATTCAAGATGCAGGATTTTTTTAAAGTGACTGTTTACTTGCAGCTCACTCGTTTTCTTGAGAGTGCAGCTACAAGGAAATGCTGCCAATTATTTCAACACTGGGATGTTTTCTGAAAAGAAATGATGAAATAAAAATTCCCATCCTGTTTTTCTCTTAAATTCCTTTGGACTCTCCTGTCCTGAAAGAGAGAAGTTCAAGCACACTCAGCCGATTTTGGATCCACACATCATCCTTAAACTTTGCACACCACCAAAAGGAGCGAGGGACTGTGTTGCTAGCCAAAGTTTACATACGCCACTTTTGTTTTTCTATCTCTCAACCATGATGGTCATCAAAATAATAATAATCTTTATTACTGTCACAAATAGGCTTACATTAACACTGCAATGAAGTCACTGTGAAAATCCCCTAGCCGCCACATTCCGACGCCTGTTCGGACACACAGAGGGAGAATTCAGAATGTCCAGTTCACCTTTCGGGACTTGTGGGAGGAAACCGGAACACCCGAGCTAATAGGCAATGACTCAAAATTGGTCCTCCTTCATTGCTGTAACTACATCAGGAGCACGGTGGAAATTCTACTAAAGATTTCCTCTGCGCCTTCAGCAAGTTATGGCGATATTGCAGGATCAGCTCTGAGGTCTAAATACTACTTAAGCCAAAAGTGGCAAGCGCGCAACGTTTGGAATGAGATTTACTCTCCTGAAAAATGTCTCTTTTCACCACAAATCTCTGCTTCTGATGATTTTTTAAAATTTGGTTCTAAAGTAAAATAGAAATACCAACAATTTTCTAACTAGTGCACCCAACCTACCTTTACCTTTGGCTTTGTTAATGAATCGTTCCTACCAGAGTACACCACAACTTGAGCCCATTTGAAATACGGTTTGAAACAGATTGGAATTATACTCTATAAAGCGTAAATTCAAAGGGGTGTGAGCAGGTTTTCCTGTGGGAATTTCCAAGTAAGATAAGGACCTAATTTTGAGTACAGAAGTGCTGGTGATAGAAGAGTGGGTGTTTCACTTGCCTCCCCATGGAACTTTAGGAAAAATCATATCAACGGCTATTGCTGCCATTTCTCTAGAAAGTTGAGTTATAGAAGTCTACATCACAAAAAGACCCTTCGGCCCACCATGTCTGCACAGTCAAAAACAACCAACTAAAGTATTTTAATTCCATTTTCCAGCCTTGTGTATCTGAGTAAAGTACACATCTAAAGGCTTCTTAAGTGTGATGAGGGTTTCTGCCTCCACCACCTTTTCAGGCAGCGAGTTCCAGACTCCCACCATCCTCTGGGTGAAAAGGTTTTTCCACACATTCCCTCTAAACCTCCTGCCCTTTACCTTAAATCTAAATTGGTCATTGACCCCTCCACCAAGGAAAATGTCTCTTCCTGACTACTCTATCTATGCCCCTCATCATTTTATACATCTCAATCATATTCCCCCTCAGTGTCCTCTATTCCAAAGAAAATCACCCGAGTCTCTCCAATCTCTCTTAATAAAACTCCAGCCCAGGAAACTGCAAATTTTCAGTGTCGATTCTGCATTGCTGCAAAATGGAAACTGCTTAGTACCAAAGTTTCTGTGCTCATTTCTCCTATTGTGGGAACCTTCACTTTCTTCCAGTAGTGTCAAATATAGCTGAAACCCAAACAGATGGAAATAACAAATGACTAACTAAACAGCCGAGTGAAAATGCGATAATTTCTTCAAATGGCTAAATTAGCAAGTCATTGGCAACTTACAAATCATAACGCCCTTTTCCTACGGTTGGTACTTCCCTTCACTCAGTCCCCAGGTGCCACACAGACCATTCCAATGAATGACAGGTAACCTGCTCTGCCTTTGTTCATGATGCTCCTCATTAGCCGTTATCAGGTGCACGAGAAGAGAATAGATTAATTCCATGATTCTGCCTCACTCTTGTTTTTCGCTGTGAAACTTAAGTGAGAAGCCAAAGTCCACACTGCAGGATGCAACCTAGATGGCACGGATTGGGAGAGCAAATAATGATCAGTAAAAAATTGACCAAATAGATCAAACAAAACCTAGGCTCTAAAAAATGTGCGGATGACAAGACGCTTCACGAAGATTGGGATTTTCTTGTGACCTTTTCAAGAGTGAAAAAAAGATTTAGAAAAGCCATCAGATTCCTCCCCCACCACCCCCCATCCCACAACCACCCATCCCCACACCACCCTCCCCCACCTCGCAACCCACCCTCCCCAAACCCCACCCCACCCCACCCACCCCAACCACTCCCACACCACTCTCCCCCTTCGTGCACTCACCCCACCCCAACTCCAACCCCCACCCCATCCACCCCCCACCCCTCCATCCAGTACATCTGGCCAAAATGTGTGGGCTTGCTGAATGATTGATAACAAGGGGTGTTTTAACCTGCCTGGATCCTATTGGCTGGGGACAAGTGGTCACACCATGTTCCTTGGGAAAGATGAGCTCCCCCAATAAGGGGGGCATCAAACAATAGTAGCGCAGTTGTATAAATGGAGTTGGCCAGTGTGGTTTGGTTTGGTTTATTGTCACGTGTACCAAGGTACAGTGAAAAGTATTGTTCTGCATGCAGCTCAAACAGATCATTCTGTACATGAAAAGAAAATACATAATAAGGTAAACATAAAATACACAATGTAAATACATAAGACACAAGCATCGGGTGAAGCATACAGGAGTGTAGTACTACTCAGAAGAGAAAATGTGTGAAAAGATCGGATCAGTCCATAAGTCCATAAGAGGGTCATTGAGGAGTCTGGTAACAGCGGGGAAGAAGCTGTTTTTGAATCTGTCAGTGCACGTTCTCCTGCCTGATGGATGAAGTTGGAACCGGGTAGAGACGGAAGCAGTAGTGAACTACTAGCCCTGTGTACATATCCTTGTAAATAAAGTTTCTTTCTGTTTGACTACAAACTCATGCTGGATTCTTCGTGGCCCTCACAAAAAGGGAGCAGAGATTTGCGATGATTGGCAAGGGAACCAGATATAAGACGAGGATTTTTTTTTTTTTACACAGATTGGTTAGGATTTGAAATGCACTGCTTGAGAGAGTGGTGGACGCAAATGTTATTGTAGCCTTCCAAAGGGAATTAAATATATAATTTAAAGAGAAATACATTGCAGAGATATGGGGAAAGCAGCGGAAAATGGGGATAACTGGATTGCTATTCAAGAATGTCCACGCTGACTTGATAAGCTTTCACTCTGTGTTGTATTACTGTACCATGATTGTAGGCTGGTTAAACATTCAAATTGGGGGTACTGTGCCAATTGAGAAAATAAGATTCCAGCATCCGCAGTAATTTGCTTTTGTCCTGTGCCAGTTGTTGGACCTGGATTTCCATTTTGATGTATGAATAGGTTAAGTGTCTGCCTCTACCCTGGGTACAGTTGTACAAAGCATTGAGCAATCTCACCGCTCCAACTTAAATGGGCCACTGGAAGATACCCAAATAAGGTTGAGAAATTTGATCAAAATATTTTTTTGTTCAGCGTCAGGAGTATCCTGAACGCTCCTACACTGACAGTGGCACATTGCCGATCCATTCCCGCCCTCCCTGAACCACAGGCCAGCTCTGTTCAGAAGACAATCAATTGTCAGCCTTTCAAAATGGGCAAGGTGCAGTGGAACGCCCATCTGACACTCTCAGCTCACTGGTTCAATTGGAAAATGAGCTCATACCTGAAATCGGATCTGAATTCCTGCCTTTTCCAATTTCAGGAAAGCTGTAGGCATCTAATTTAAACAGTGGTGGAATATATGGAGAAAATGCCAATGGTTCATTTTTTTTTAGTGACGACTGCAATCGTAGGCCTATAAAAATGGGTGAAGCAACCTTAAGGAAAATAAAGAAAAAAGGTTCCATGAATTATGTGGCATAAGGACAGGTGATTTCGAAATAACAGAGCTCGTATAAGAAGCAGCCCAGACATGACTCGCAGAACCTGTCTGTTGGCTTGAATTTGGACATACCACAAGAGAAAACAAACAAATATATATATGTATGTACACAAGATAATTAAACTAGTTCGAAAATTGACAGTTGTCCTCTTTACTTTAACCTGGCAGAATAAAGGGAAAGCGAACCGAAAATGTTCAGAAATTATAAATGTTCTGGAAGTGTGCCAGATGGTTAGTAAAACAGAAATTTTAAATTCGCTCTTTCGTTTTCATAGCTCTTACCAAGAGTTATTTTTCCCCATGTAACAGGATGTTGTTAGGTTTGTTACTTCATCCATGAGACTCCACTTACAATTTCATCAACTCGCTGACGTATTAAACCTGAATGATATTGATCAGAAATGAAGGGGGATTGCGTTATCTTTAAGAAAATGATGTCCATAGCGATCTGTTTAAGCAAGTGATCATAGAATTTACAATGCAAGAGGAAGCCATTCAGCCCATTGAGTCTGCACCGGCTCTTGGAAAGAGCACCCTACCCAAGGTCAACACCTCCACCCTATCCCCATAACCCAGTAACCCCACCCAACACTAAGGACAATTTTGGACACTAAGGACAATTTATCATGGCCAATCCACCTAACCTGCACATCTTTGGACTGTGGGAGGAAACCAGAGCACCCGGAGGAAACCCACGCAGACACAGGGAGAACGTGCAGACTCCGCACAGTCAGTGACCCCAAGCCAGGAGTCGAACCTGGGACCCTGGAGCTGTGAAGCAGCTGTGCTAACCACTGTGCTACCGTGCTGTTTTTTTTCTGGGGGGTTTGACCTCATCAACGTGCTCAGAATGAGCTGCTGGTGCTCTTCAGGCCTCCACAGGTGGCTCACTCGATGAGCCACGTGCCTCACCTCTGGGAGCCCTCAGTTGCAAGGCTTTGGAGCGTAAATTTGAGATTAGGCAAGTAGACGGAGATTGGGATTTAGTGGTGTGACGGCTGCTGAAGGACATTAAGTGGAAGGGGATCTTGCAGCATCGCCTGCTGAAATTTTGGGAAAAACAGGCATTAGACCCCTAATTCACATGTTTACGGTGCTTAACATTTTTTAGAGGGGCCTTAAAAAAAGGGCCTAAAACTCTGTATGCCATGTTCCAGCCCTAAATTCTCCACTGATTAATTGTGCAATGTTAATTCTCATTTTAAAAATGACGCACAGTGTTATTCTATATATTCTATGTATTATAACCGGCCCCAAAGGAGGGATTCCACATTAGGTTGCAGGTTTATTGAAGTTTAGAGACTTTTGTACAAGCTGCTCCTCCGAGTGAGTGCTGGGCTTTATACTGGAGGTCCTCGGAGGCCCCGTCCCCTTTCAGCAGAGGAGCACATATTTGCTGAGAGCTTTTGGGAAAACCAGATCCTCAACTCTGTAGGCCTTTGTCAGCCCCACGATATGATATCCCTCCCCACCCAAAGTCCAAAAACCCCTCCATAAATTGTTGACTAGAAAGGGGAGGAGAGATCTTGAGCACATTGTACCTTTGCTCCGAGGTCCGGGAGTAACAATCCTAAATGAGTACGGAGGCGACGGCCCATGAGCTGCTGGAGTCACCCTGGTCACTGCATGTGGTGTGGTCCAGTACGCAAACAAGAATCAGGCCAGACCCGTGTCCAAGGATCCAACCTGCTGTTTACAGAGGCCCTGCTTGAAGGTCTAGATGGCACTCTCTGCAAACCCGTTGGAGGTCAGATGATAGGGGACTGTCCTCACATGCCGGATACCATTTGTCCGTAGAAACTCCAGAACGTCCGCACTCATGAAGGATGCCCCGTTGTCCGTTACTAGTATCTCTGGGATGCCATGTGTGGAGAACGAGAGGCGCATCTTTTCCATCGCTGCGTGAGAGGTGATCGCCCCCATCTGATGGACGCCTCACCATTTAGGATGGGCATCGAATAAAAGAAGGAACATTGATCCCATCCTCGTCGCCAGTATTATAACCGCCCCGAAAGGAGGGACTCCACATCGGGTTGCAGGATAAACAGGAGGTTTACTGAAGTTTGTTACAGAGACTTTTGTAAAAGTTACTCCTCAGAGTGAGTGGCGGCCGGTTGTGAGCCGGCTGGCTTTTACCAGAAGTCCTCAGAGGCCCCATCACCTTTCAATGGGGGAGCGCGTAGTCTCCGAGGGCTTCGAGGAAAACAAGATTCCCCAACGCCATAGGCTTTTGTCAGGCCCACGATAGAACAGTATTCTCCAAGCAAATGCAATAAATTACAGAATTTAGAGCAATATTTTGCTGTCCGATACTACCACCTGAGTGTGTGTAATGCTTAAAGGTCAGTCAAAATCATGTCAGTGTAGTGTTCATACAATACGTCTGACTGAAAGGAAATGCCTTCATTATAATAAACATGGAAAACTTAATGGTCTAATTCACGAGTGGAATAAGTTCTGCATCAGTTATTTTAAATATTTTTTACTGTAACACATTTTGATGATTTAATTATGATGAAATACTTTGAAAGATTGAAATATTTCTGGAGAACTAAGACATTGATCTGCAGCTGAATTGAGAAGATTACTGTAAACAAATCTTTCTGTGGCTGACGGAATTCAAACCAGTGAACCATCTGGATAAAACCTCAGTTCCTAACCGTAGAACCACATGGAGCTCTTTCAGTTTCAGACAGTGTAATGGAAATAAAATACTGAGTTCAGAAGTTGTTTTGTTTCAGGAATATGTAAACTGTCCACACAAGGTCAAAATGTTGGTGTTCTACTCAAGCTGTACTGCTTTTTACACATGCACACCTAATCACAAAAACCTTGACGCTTTCAAAAAGATTTGCTATTTTGAAGTCTGATCTCGACATTATGGCATCACGTATCTCGAAGTAAAGCTTCACTGCAGGCGAGAACGACTAACAGCAACAACTTGGGTAACATCCAAAAAGAACAGTGGGCTTGAGATTGGGCAGGATTCTCCGTTTGGAAGACTATGGGCGGGATTCTCCGTTGCCCGACGGCGAAATCATGTTGGGCTCTGGTGTCGAAATCGGGCCCGGCGCCGGTTTGACGCCCGTCAGTCATGCTCCGGGGGGCCTCCAAACTGCCGTCATCGTGACGTGCGCCGTTGCAACAGCGTTGGCGCGTCATCGGCCGGCCCACCCGTGGTGCTCTGCCCCCCACCCCGATGGGCCGCGTTATGGCAGCGCAGGACACGTGTGGTCTTAGCCCAGCGGGAACCTGGCGTGGTTGCTGCGGACTGTGTCACAGTCAGCCGGGATCCGTGCCGCTGGCCAGCGGAGGTTCTGCGAGAGCTGGGGGAACTAGTAGGGGTGCCTAGGGGTGGGCTATGGGGTCGCGGATGGTGGGTTGGGTCCGCGCACGGCCAGCGAATATTTTGCAGTGTAACTGCTGCAGGTCATCAGCCATGCGCATGCGCGGCCCAGGAGCCAGCCATTCTCCGGCTGTTTTCGGTGCGGGAGCCGGGAGTTTCACCTGGCGGTGGTGCTAGCCCCTCAACGGTCCCGGAATCAGTGAGGGTTTCACGCTGAATTTTTGGTTGTAAAAGACCACACATGCTCCGCTGGTGCCGGCACTTAGCCGCTGAAGTGGAGAATCCAGCCTTATGTTCTCCCGCCAGAGGAGTATTGCTACTGATTTGTGCTACCGCGGGAAGTGCAGGTCAGGAAGAAATTCGGTATCCGTCGCCATACAAATTTATGCTATTTTGAGCGGACGGCCCAATAGCCAAGTCCCATGGTGGGCCATTCCCCACCCCCATGCACCGCAAATCAGCCCCCTCCCCACCGCACCCCACCACATCGCAGGCCCCACCACGGATTTTCTGTGTGACCCCCCTTCCCTCAAGTATGGGGTTGACCTGATCCCCCCCCCCCTCCCCCGGAGATCTCCTAAATAGGGAGACTCCCCCACAGGGCCCCCCTAAATAGAGAGATGCCCCACAGATTCCCCCTAAATAGGGAGATACCCCACAGGGACCCCCTAAATAGAAAGACCCCCACAGGGACCCCCTAAATAGAAAGAGCCCAACAGGGACCCCCTAAATAGAAAGAGCCCAACAGGGACCCCGTAAGTAGGGAGACCTCCCACTTGGAACCTCTAAATAGGGAGAACACCTAAATAGGGAAACCCCCCCATAGGGACCCCCTAAATAGGGAGACCTCCCACAGGGAACCCCTTAACTAAAGGAACATTGCTGCGTTCATCTTTATCACTCTAAATTCTACAACCAGAATGTTTGCAAACATCAATCACATCAAAGGGAGTTAAGTGCATTCCAATCACGCCCTTTCATGTTTGAATGATTTTGAAGTGCTGAGCTGAAAATTGACAGCCCTTAACTCGCTTTGATGTGATTGCTGTTTGTAAACATTGTGATTACAAAGCTTGGGTGGCATGGTAGCACAGTGGTTAGCACTGTTGCTTCACAGAGCCAGGGACCCAGGTTCAATTGCCGGCTGGGTCACTGTCTGTGCGGAGTCTGCACGTTCTCCCCGCATCTGCGTGGCTTTCCTCCGGGTGCTCCGGTTTCCTCCCACAAGTCCCGAAAGACGTGCTATTAGGTAATTTGGACATTCTGAGTTCTCCCTCTGTGTACCCGAACAGGCGTCGGAATGTGGCGACTAGGGGCTTTTCACAGTAACTTCATTGCGGTGTTAATGTAAGCCTACTTGTGACACTTAAGATTATTATAGAGTGAAGAAGATTAATGAAGCAAGGCTCACAGCTGTTTTGTGGAAGCTGTCGATCACAACCCAACAGCAGAAATGAATGAATGGCTTGCAGCTAATGTATCTGGAGGGTTTAAACACAGGCCACAGCTGTTCCCTTTCCAATAATGGACACATAGTGCTTCCAGGTGAGTGTTACAACTTTAATTTTTCCACTACCCCTGTTTGGACTGCACGCTAGCTTCCAGTCAGAGGTCTCTTTTCTGGAGAGTCTGTGGGGTGGGGGTTCCCTCCAGTTAGGGGGGCTCTATGGGGGGTTCCCTCCAATTAGGGGGTCCCAGTGGGGGTGTTGCCTCCAGTTAGGTAGTCTCTGTGGGGGGGGGGGGGGTGTTCCCTCCAATTAGGGGGTCCCTGTGGGTTTCTCCCTATTTAGGGTGTCTCTGTGGGGGTAACTTTATTTAGGGGGTCCCGCTGCAGGACCTCTCTATTTAGGTGGTCCCTGTGGGGCTCTCCCTATTTCGGGTGTCTCTGTGTGGGATATCTTCATTTAGCGGGTCCCTGTGCAGGGTCCCCCTATTTAGGGAGTCTCTGGGGGAGCCATTAGTTAGGGGTCTCTGGAAGGATTCCTTTAGTTAGGGGGTCTCTCGAAGATCCCCCTATTAAAGGGGTCTCTTTTCATTAAGATTTATTTGCATCCTCCCATTGGCATGCAGGCGAGAACCTCGATCCTGCTGCCAGCAGTGGGCCAGAGCATAGCCGTCAGCTTGATGCCTGGCGCGAAACTTGATTTTGGCTGGGTGCCTAATCCTCCACGCGATCCGATCATGGGGTGGAGAATCCAGCCCATTACTTTTGGCAATTATGTTTTTATTTAATCATTCATGGGCATTGCTGGTTAGACCAGCATCTACTGCCCATCACTTATTGCCCTTGAAAAGCTGGTGGTGGTAACCTTCCTGCTTGAACTGCTGCAATCCAATTAGTGGGGATGCACCCACAGTGCAGTTAGGAAGAGATTTCCAGTATTTTGACCCAGTAACAGTGGAGAAACGGTGATATATTTCCAAGTCAGGATGGCGACTGCCTTGGAAGGGAATATGCAGGTGGTGGCGTTCCCATGCACCTGTTGCCCTTGACCTTCTAAATGGTAGATGTCATGGTTTGGAAAGTGCTGTTGAAGGAGCCTTGGTTAGTTGTTACAGTATTTCTTGTAGATGTTACACAATGCTGCCACTGCGTGTCAGTCGTGGAGGGAGGGAATGTTGAAGGTGGTGGATGGGGTGCCAATCAAACAGGCGGCACTGGGTCACTGTCTGTGTGGAGTTTGCCCATTCTCCCTGTGTCTGCGTGGGTTTCATCCCCACAACCCAAAGATGTGCAGGTTAGGTGGATTGGCCACACTAAATTGCCCCTTAATTGGAAAAGAAAAATAATTGGGTACTCTAAATTTATTTTTAAAAAGTGAATGGTGCTGAGTATTGTGAAATCATCAGTCAACGTCCCTACTTCTGACGTTATGATGGAAGGAAGGTCATTGATGAAGCAGCTGAAGATGGTTGGGCCTAGGACACGACCCTGAAGAACTCCTGTGGTGATGACCTGGAGCTGAGATGACTGACTTCCAACAACAACAACCATCTTCCTTTGTATTCACATTGTATTCTTTTCTTTGAAGTTTAAGTAGTGTGTCATCCTAAAATCTGTATAAAAGACAGACAGAAAGCACACTTAGTAAGCATTGCGCTGGTCAAGGAGACACAGCCTGAGTGAGTGAGACACAGACAGAGTGAGAATTTGGTAATTTGGTGCAGTGTGGTAATTCGGTGAAGAGTGGGAGAAGGTGCTTTTTCCCTACTGTTTTGTCCTCTCTCTTTCTTCTGGCCTGTAACTTTTAATCAGCAGGGAGAGAACCTGAGAACATCTGAGACCCTCAGAAGGTAAGTAAGTGATTTTTACTCATTTTTACTTTTATTACCTTTTCAAATTGTGTGTGTGGGGCGGGGGAAACTGAAGTGACATCACAGAAAAGCTGTGACCTGAGTGACTGGTTGGGAATCTACACTAAATTTTAAAAATTAAGCATTGGTAACTAATTAAACATAATTACTTAATTATAATTTAGAAGAGTATCTAAGCATAAATATCCTGGCCGCGAGGTTTGCTAGTATCACACGGGAGGGTTTAAACTAGTATGGCAGGGGGGTGGGCACGGGAGCAATAGGTCAGAAGGTGAGAGCATTGAGGGAGAACTAGGGAATAGGGACAGTGTGGCTCTGAGGCAGAGCAGACAGGGAGAAGTTGCTGAACACAGCTGGGCTGGTGGCCTGAAGTGCATATGTTTTAATGCAAGAAGTATTACGGGTAAGGCAGATGAACTTAGAGCTTGGATTAGTACTTGGAACTATGGTGTTGTTGCCATTACAGAGACCTGGTTGAGGGAAGGGCAGGATTGGCAGCTAAACGTTCCAGGATTTAGATGTTTCAGGCGGGATAGAGGGGGATGTAAAAGGGGTGGCGGAGTTGCGCTACTGGTTAGGGAGGATATCACAGCTGTACTACGGGAGGACACCTCAGAGGGCACTGAGGCTATATGGGTAGAGATCAGGAATAAGAAGGGTGCAGTCACAATGTTGGGGGTTTACTACAGGCCTCCCAACAGCCAGCGGGAGATAGAGGAGCAGATAGGTAGACAGATTTTGGAAAAGAGTAAAAGCAACAGGGTTGTGGTGATGGGAGATTTCAACTTCCCCAATATTGACTGGGACTCACTTAGTGCCAGGGGCTTAGACGGGGCAGAGTTTGTAAGGAGCATCCAGGAGGGCTTCTTAAAACAATATGTAGACAGTCCAACGAGGGAAGGGGCGGTACTGGACCTGGTATTAGGGAATGAGCCCGGCCAGGTGGTAGAAGTTTCAGTAGGGGAGCATTTCGGGAACGGTGACCACAATTCTGTAAGTTTTAAAGTGCTGGTGGACAAGGATAAGAGTGGTCCTAGGGTGAATGTGCTAAATTGGGGGAAGGCTAATTATAACAATATTAGGCGGGAACTGAAGAACCTAGATTGGGGGCGGATGTTTGAGGGTAAATCAACATCTGACATGTGGGAGGCTTTCAAATGTCAGTTGAAAGGAATTCAGGACCGGCATGTTCCTGTGAGGAAGAAGGATAAATACGGCAATTTTCGGGAACCTTGGATAACGAGAGATATTGTAGGCCTCGTCAAAAAGAAAAAGGAGGCATTTGTCAGGGCTAAAAGGCTGGGAACAGACAAAGCCTGTGTGGAATATAAGGAAAGTAGGAAGGAACTTAAGCAAGGAGTCAGGAGGGCTAGAAGGGGTCACGAAAAGTCATTGGCAAATCGGGTTAAGGAAAATCCCAAGGCTTTTTACACGTACATAAAAAACAAGAGGGTAGCCAGGGAAAGGGTTGGCCCACTGAAGGATAGGCAATGGAATCTATGTGTGGAGCCAGAGGAAATGGGCGAGGTACTAAATGAATACTTTGCATCAGTATTCACCAAAGAGAAGGAATTGGTAGATGTTGAGTCTGGAGAAGGGTGTGGAGATAGCCTGGGTCATATTGAGATCCAAAAAGATGAGGTGTTAGGCGTCTTAAAAAATATTAAGCTAGATAAGTCCCCAGGGCCTGATGGGATCTACCCCAGAATACTGAAGGAGGCTGGAGAGGAAATTGCTGAGGCCTTGACAGAATTATTTGGATCCTCACTGTCATCAGGAGATGTCCCGGAGGACTGGAGAATAGCCAATGTTGTTCCTTTGTTTAAGAAGGGTAGCAAGGATAATCCAGGGAACTACAGGCCGGTGAGCCTTACTTCAGTGGTAGGGGAATTACTGGAGAGAATTCTTCGAGACAGGATCTACTCTCATTTGGAAGCAAATGGACGTATTAGTGAGAGGCAGCATTGTTTTGTGAAGGGGAGGTCGTGTCTCACTAACTTGATCGAGTTTTTCGAGGAGGTCACAAAGATGATTGATGCAGGTAGGGCAGTGGATGTTGTCTATATGGACTTCAGTAAGGCCTTTGACAAGGTCCCTCATGGTAAACTAGTACAAAAGGTGAAGTCACATGGGATCAGGGGTGAGCTAGCAAGGTGGATACAGAACTGGCTAGGTCATAGAAGGCAGAGAGTAGCAATGGAAGGATGTTTTTCTAATTGGAGGGCTGTGACCAGTGGTGTTCCGCAGGGATCAGTGCTGGGACCTTTGCTGTTTGTAGTATGTATAAATGATTTGGAGGAAAATGTAACTGGTCTGATTAGTAAGTTTGCAGACGACACAAAGGTTGGATAGCGATGAGGACTGTCAGAGGATACAGCAGGATTTAGATTGTTTGGAGACTTGGGCGGAGAGATGGCAGATGGAGTTTAATCCGGACAAATGTGAGGTAATGCATTTTGGAAGGTCTAATGCAGGTAGGGAATATACAGTGAATGGTAGAACCCTCAAGACTATTGAAAGTCAGAGAGATCTAAGTGTACAGGTCCACAGGTCACTGAAAGGGGCAACACAGGTGGAGAAGGTAGTCAAGAAGGCATATGGCATGCTTGCCTTCATTGGCCGGGGCATTGAGTATAAGAATTGGCAAGTCATGTTGCAGGTATATAGAACCTTAGTTAGGCCACATTTGGAGTATAGTGGTCAATTCTGGTCGCCACACTACCAGAAGGATGTGGAGGCTTTAGAGAGGGTGCAGAAGAGATTTACCAGAATGTTGCCTGGTATGGAGGGCATTAGCTATGAGGAGCGGTTGAATAAACTCGGTTTGTTCTCACTGGAACGACGGAGGTTGAGGGGCGACCTGATAGAGGTCTACAAAATTATGAGGGGCATAGACAGAGTGGATAGTCAGAGGCTTTTCCCAAGGGTAGAGGGGTCAATTACTAGGGGGCATAGGTTTAAGGTGAGAGGGGCAAGGTTTAGAGTAGATGTACGGGGCAAGTTTTTTACACAGAGGGTAGTGGGTGCCTGGAACTCGCGACCGGAGGAGGTGGTGGAGGCAGGGACGATAGTGACATTTAAGGGGCATCTTGACAAATACATGAATAGGATGGGAATAGAGGGATACGGACCCAGGAAGTGTAGACGATTGTAGTTTAGTCGGGCAGCATGGTTGGCACGGGCTTGGAGGGCCCAAGGGCCTGTTCCTGTGCTGTACATTTCTTTGTTCTTTGTTCTTTATTCTTTGTGCCAGGTATGTCTCCAACCAGTGGAGAATTTTCCCCCTGATTCCCATTGACTCCAGTTTAGCTAGATCTCTTTGATGTCAGACTCAGTCAAATGCTGTCTTGATGTCAAGGGCAGTCTTCAGAGTTCACCCTTTTGTCCATATTTGAACCAAGACTGCAATGCAGTCAGGATCTGAATGACCCTGGTTGAAGATGGCTACAGATGCTTCAGATGTGCTGGGCTCCTCATCATTAAGGATGGGGACGTTTTTGGAGCCTCATCCTATATGAGTTGTTTAATTGTTCACCACCATTTGTGACTAGATGTGGCAGAACTGCAGAGTTTAAATCTTATCCAATGGTTGTGGGATCACTTAGCTCTATCACATGCTGTTCTCGATGTTCAGTATGCAAGTAGTCCTGTGATGTAGCTTCACCGGGTTGACACCTCGTTTTTAAGTATGCTTGGTGCTGCTCCTGGCATGCCCTCCTGCACTCTTCATTGAACCTGGTTTGACACTTGGTTTGGTGGTAATGGTAGATGGGGGAATAGGCCAGGCCATGAGGTTGATTACAATTCTGCTGCTTCTGCTGATGGCCCACAGTGCCTCATATATGCCTAGCTTTGAGTTGCTAGATCTGTTCGAAATCTATCCTATTTGGCATGGTGGTGGTGCCACACAATAAGATGTAGGGCAGAGTTTATAAAAATGTGGGTCGTGACCCATGGGTAGGTTGCAGGCGGGTGTTGGGAGGATCGCGGAGCAATTGGTCGTGGCATTCCTGCGATGTTCCTGGTCACGGAAGAAGCACCGAACGCCCACGACTGGCTTTTAAATTGAGAATGCCAGCTGCGAAGAGAGGGCCAGAGATACAAACAGGCAGGGTACCTCCTGGCCTGGAACTCACAACTCAATCTGCTAGAGAGAGCTGCTCAGGACAGTCCATGGCAGGATAAAGCAGTGTCGGTGTTAGCTCTGTACAGAGCTCCAGAGCCTCTAGAATCAAAGAATCAAAGAATCTAGAATCATCAAAGAAAAAACTTAAATCAGGAATAAAGCAGTATAAAGATGATTTCTTGAAGTATTTGTAATTGTGCCAATACAAATCAGGATGGAAAGCCCATGTGTGTTATATGCAGGGAAGTTATGGCAAATGAGAGTTTAAAACCTTCAAAACTTCAAAGGCATTTGAAGACTAAGCATGGCAGGTTTGAGGACAAACCTCTTGATTTTTTTTCAATGGATGCAGGGAGAACTTAAATCATCAGCGGAAGTCCTTAGCAGAAATGTAACATTGAATGACAAACAAAATTTGATTGTGAGGACCAAGCAGGCTCACCTATCACATTAACGGTAAGCGAAAATGGTGGGTCACAAAGGTCGGCCGGCCTATGGGTTGCGAGGTTCGGGCAGCTTGGGTCGCAAAGGTCAGTCTGAATGG
Organism: Scyliorhinus torazame; assembly: GCF_047496885.1. Taxonomy (NCBI): domain Eukaryota; kingdom Metazoa; phylum Chordata; class Chondrichthyes; order Carcharhiniformes; family Scyliorhinidae; genus Scyliorhinus; species Scyliorhinus torazame. Next base: position 296,749,262 of record NC_092709.1, on the reverse strand, counting down.
GTCCGAAGGTCAGCTGATTGGTAAGTGTGTGTCCTGGGAAAAGAAGTTTGAAAAACATTGATGCAAGGTATCGCCAATGTCAAAATTGGACTTCTGCGATACGGTCATGGACAATCTCTGCGGCAGGCAAGATGGTGAGGATGAGGTCAGGTATGCTTTTTTCCTCTTGGTGGTGCCCTCACCACCTACTGCAGACCCAATCTCACAGCTACATCCTTTAGGACTTTCTCAGCCTGGTCAGTACTGATTTTAGCAAACCAATTTCGATGATGGATATTGAAGTCCCCCTCCCAAATTACATTCTGTGCCCTTGCAACCCTTAGTGCTTCCGCCAAGTGTTGTTCAACATGGAGGAGTACTAATTCATCAGCTGATGGAGGAGGGGGTGTTAGGTGGCAATCAGCAGGAGGTTCCCTGTGCGTGTTTAACTTTATGCCATGAGACTTCATGGGGTCTGGAGTTGATGTTGAGCAATCCCGGGGTATCTCCCCTTCCCACTGTATATCACTGTGCTGCCACCTTTGCTGGGTATGTCCTATTAGTGGGACAGGACATAGCCTAGTCTACCGATTAATCGGAGCCTACCGATTAACTAGTCTGTGAGATGGCTCTCCCAATTTTGGCACAAGTCCCCAGATGGTAGTAAGAAGGTAGTTAACCTGGTGTTGTAAGACGTCTTACAGGAGTGAGGAGGACTTTGCAGGGTTGACAGGGCTGGGTTTGCCGTTGTCCAGTCGGGTAGTCCAGTCGGTCTCATTCCTTTTATACTTTGTAGCAGTTCGTTACATCTGAGTGGCTTGCGCTAAGCTATCTCGGGGGTCATTGAAGAGTCAATTATATTGCTGTGGGTGTGGAGTCACATGTAGGTGTAATAACCCTCATGAGACCCAGAGAATTGACCAGATTGATTTCCCCGTGGGGCTCGTGGAATATGAGCTCCCTCACTAATGGACGGAGGCCCATCAGGTAGTCCTGGTTGGGACCTTTGTGCTGTATGCCGCATTGAGGCCTTTTCATTTGGCTGAAAATAAATTGTCGTTTGATTTGCCTTACCCTGTCTCCTGAGCTTTTATAGTAATGCTGGACCAGATAAGGACAGCAGATTTCCTTGCCTAAACAACCAGTTGGATTTTTATGACAATCGTCAATGATTTCATTATTGAGACTAACTTTTAATTCCATATTTATTAACTTAATTTAAATTCCATCAAGTATCTCCAATACATTAGCCCGGGCCTCTGGATTACCAGTCCAGTGACATTACTACTACACCACTGCATCCCCAGGGTAGATTCTGGGAGGCTGTCTCCCCTCATGAGGGAATATGGAACTAGGTCACAGTTTAGGGAATCTAGAACTAGAGCACAGTTTAGAGAATCTAGAACTAGGTCACATTTCAGGGAATCTAGAACTAGAGCACAGTTTAGGGATTCTAGAACTAGGGCACGGTTTATGGAATCTAGAACTAGGGCACTGTTTAGGGAATCTAGAACTAGGGCACAGTTTAGGGATTCTAGAACTAGGGCACAGTTTATGGAATCTAGAACTAGGGCACTGTTTAGGGAATCTAGAACTAGGGCACAGTTTAGGGATTCTAGAACTAGGGCACGGTTTATGGAATCTAGAACTAGGGCACTGTTTAGGGAATCTAGAACTAGGTCACATTTCAGGGAATCTAGAACTAGAGCACAGTTTAGGGATTCTAGAACTAGGGCACAGTTTAGGGAATCTAGAACTAGGGCACAGTTTCAGAATAGTGGCCGGGATTCTCCGACCGGAGAATCCCCGGGGAGAGGCATGAATCCCGCCACGCCGCAGGCTTCCCTATTCTCCGCCGCAGTTTTTCGGGCGACGGTGGGATTCCCGCCATGCCAGTCGGGGGCCGTTGACAGCGGCCCCTCCAGCGATTCTCCGGGCCCCGATGGGCCGAGTGACTGTTACATTTTTCCCAGTCCCGCCGGCGTGAATTGCTCACCTCACACAGCGGGACGTGGCAGGTAAGTGTGCGGGGGCAGTCCTAGGGGGGGGGGATCCGACCCCGGCTGGGCTCCCACAATGGCCTGGCCCACGATCGGAGCCTACCGATCTGCGAGCGGGCTGGTTCCGTGGGGGCCTTCTTTCCTCCACGCCGGGCCCCTGCAGGACTCCGCCATATCTCCCGGGGGTCGGCGCGGAGAAGGGAACCTCTACGCATACGCGCAAATACGCCGGCTGTTCTGCGCATGCGTGGAAATACGCTGGGCGGTCCACGCAAGCACAAGATCACGTCGGCCATTCCGCGCATGCGCGAACTCGCGCTGGCCCTTCGGTGCCGGCTGGAACTGCGGGAACCTCTCCGGCGGCAACCTATCGGCGAGAAGGTGGAGAATTCCTCACTTTCGGGGGCCATTGACGCCAGAGTGGTTGGCGCCTGTTTTCACACCGGCGTGGGGACATAGCCCCATTATTGCAGAATCCCGCGCACGGCGTCTGACATTTAAGGTGAAAATGAGGAACACTCTTTCCTCTCAGAAGTTTGTTAATCTATGGAATTTACCCCAGAGAGCAGTGGAGGCTGGGTCATTAAACATATTCAAGGCTGGGTTCGTCAGATTTTTAATTGACAAGAGAGTCGGGAGTTATGGAGGGCAGGCAGGAAAGTGAAGTTGATACCACAGTCAGATAAAGCATGATCTGACTGAATGGCAGAGCAGGTTCAAGAGGTCAAATGATCTCGTCCTGTTCCTATATCTTATGTTCTTATGAATTACAATATAGATAGGTGCATTTCGGTAGGAGGAATAAAAATGCCTACCTCTTGGAAAATAAGATTCTTCAATGGGGTAGTGGCACGAAGGTACCTCGAGGTACAAATTCACAAATCTTTCAAAGTAACAATACTAAAAACAGAAATGCTGGAAGTGCTCAGCAGGTCAGGCAGCATTTGTGAGAAACACACAGAACATTCCAGGCCATTGACCTTTCATCAGTATTTGTGTTAAAAGTAGCAACACAGGTTAACAAAGCTATAAAAGGTGCAAACAGAGCACTGGGGTTCTAGAGGAATATAAAAAGCAGAGAAGTTATGTTAAACTTATATTGAACCTTGGTTAGACCACACGTCTAGTGGTGGGAAAGTGGAAAAAGGAGATGCACTAAGCATGCTTGGATGAAAAGAATCAGGCATTAGGAGAGATCATAGAGACTTGGAGGATTTCTTCATTACATCAGACGAGAAGTGTTCAAAACCACAAAGGGAAGCATTGCTCACCAACCTCCTGTAATCATTGGGTAATATTATCCAGTGGACCACAGTTTTACAAGATAGAAATAATTATTACTCTGGTCTAGCTGCATTTTGGGAGATTCTGTCCTTAAGATCACTGCTAAGACCTAATGAAAGTCAGCCAATCTACACAGGGGGAAATGACAAGAATAATATTGCTCCTGGGTTAGGATTTTGGTGAGAAACTAATATTTTACAGTTTGGTTTATCGAGCAATTCAGCAATGGCCATTTAAACATGTCTTTTTAAACAAACCATTTAATAATCCCTTCCCAGCTCTCACAAGCATGGCAAATGTACTGCGGCTCTCGATAAGTAAAATTATGGCTGTGAATATAATAAGTAAGCACACATTCAGACCACTTAATTCACGCATACTAAACATATCATTATTTCAGGATTTTCTGCAGTCCAATTATCTACCTCCTCAATTATCCAGCAACATTTCCATGAGACAGCAAAACTATATAATGCAATAAACATGTTGAGGTAGAGATTGCTGCAATCAATGTGTTTGCTGGTGATTGACATTACTTAAACTTTTAAGCTCACTTTTGACATTGCATTATATTTGATCGGAACCTTGATTGGATAACAGCGCACCGATGTCAATGGCGCATCCTGGACTTCATGAACATTGAGCCCAATGTTTCACGTCCCTTCCAAATGAAAAGAAAGAATGAAGAAGGGGAGCCAATGAAGATCAAGGAAATAGTCAGTGAATTAAAGTCAAATGAGAAAGTGGAAAAAGGAGAAACAATGCAAGTAATACATCATGAACAGCAGGACCCTGAAAGCACCGAGGATTAGAGGGATCTTGGTGTGCATGTACACCGGTCCCTTAAAGTAGCAGAGCAGCTAGATAAAGTGGTTAAGAAGCATATGGTATACTGACCTTTATTAGCCCAGGCATAGAGTTCAAGAGCAGGGAGGTTATGTTGAAACTGTATAAAACATTAGTTAGGCCACAGCTAGAGTATTGTGTGCAGTTCTGGAATCCACATTATAGGAGGGATGTGATAGCACTGGAAAGGGTGCAGAGGAGATTTATCAGAATGGTGCCTGGGCTGGAGAGTTTTAGTTATGAAGAGAGATTGAATAGACTGGGGTTGTTTTCCTTGGAGCAGAGGAGACTAAGGGGGAACAGGGTGAGACGTATAAAATTACAATGAGCATAGAGTAGACAGGAAGAAACATTTCCCCTTGGTGGAGGGATCGATGACCAGGGGGCATAGATTTAAGGTAAGGTGCAGGAGGCTTAGAGGGGATGTGAGGAAAAATCTTTTCGCCCAGAGGGTGGTGGGAGTCTAGAACTCACTGCCTGAAAGGACAGTGGAGGCAGAGACCCTCATAATATTTAAGATGTATTTAGATGTGCACTTGCAATGCCAAGGCAGACAAGGCTATGGGCTCAATGCCTGAAAGTAGAATTAGAATCGTTAGGTGGTTGTTTTTGACCGGCGTGGATGCGATGGGCCAAAGGGCCTTTTCTGTGCTGTAAACCTTAGAACATAGAACATACAGTGCAGAAGGAGGCCATTCGGCCCATTGAGTCTGCACCGACCCACTTAAGCCCTCACTTCCGCCCTATCACCATAACCCAATAACCCCATCTCACCTTTTTGGTCACTAAGGGCAATTTATCATGGCCAATCCACCTAACCTGCACGTCTTTGGACTGTGGGAGGAAACCGGAGCACCCGGAGGAAACCCACGCACACACGGGGCGGATGTGCAGACTCCGCACAGACAGTGACCCAATGGGGAATTGAACCTGGGACCCTGGCACTGTGAAGCCACTGTGCTAGCCACGTGTGCTGCTGTGCTGCCTATAAACCTTGATTACTCTATGAGAGGGAAAGGTACAGCCCAAAATCTTCCATCCTAGTTCGTGGATGGGATTTGCTTGTGTCGCTGAAAGTGAATGGAGTTTTGGTTGGAACGCCAAATTTTCCATTCTCACTTTCAACAGGTCCTGCTATAGACGAGACCGGAGAATCCAGTCCACAGGGTGCATTTGGAGATGGAGAACAAATGATCAGAAAAGAAACGGAAGTAATTTAAAAAAACAAGCGGAAGGAAAATGGCGTTGAAATTGCAGTGGTGATGACAATGAAAGAGTCAATGCAAGCTGCAATTTCTGTGTAAAACTGACAGCAACCTCTCGCATCTGCACATGTAGCTAAACATGGAAATTTGGAAGTCAGGGATACCTTGCTCTTCCAAGGAGTGTTGCTTCAGTCTTTCCAGATTTTTGGTTCAATCAGCACCAAATTCTGTTCCAGTAGTTCACCCCAAAGAGCCCATTTTCCTGACTCCGGTCTTTAATGAGCCCACTCCATGTCTCCCTTTACCAAACTATTAATGCTCAGGCCTGGGTCCTGGTTTCTGGAATTGCCTTGATAAAACTCGCTGTTTCTTCATTTTTGAAAAAATAACTTCATCAAGTCTTGGTTAGTCCACCAAATTTCTTTCTTCCTGACTTGGATTGCATTCCTTGCCACCAAGAAGAACTTTTAAACACTTTTTTAATACATTAAAGTTATTATATAAATGTTTCTTATAATTTGTATTAAACCTTACCATTGTTTGAGTTTGCTGATCTGAGCTGAGGTGGGTCTGAGCTGTGGCATCTAAAGATCAGCCAGCACCCTCTGGTAATCTGGACCTACAGTGACTTTACTTTTTACAGTTAAAATTGCCTCACTGCTTCCGGCCATGTGTGCAATATGATCACTTGGATGGCAGGTACTTGGGGAATGACATTTGCTAGGTAATGGTACGGAAGGAAATTGAAACAGCCAGACAAATGGAGTTAAGACACAGGTCACCCTTGATCTGATTGAATGGCGGAACACGGTGGTGGGACTAAATGGTTTATTTCTGTTCCCGTGTTCCTATTGGTATGATCCTTGAGGAGACCAAACTCAAAGAACCAAATATATCGAACAACCCCCAGCGAAAAACCAATCAAATTTTTAAATAAATTTTACTTCATTAAATCAAAATACAATCAGCTTTACTCCACCCGAGTTCCACGGGGTACAACATTCATCTTAAGGTACACTTTTACATTTCTGCTCCCAGATTCAGCCTTCTTTGTCTTCTTTTCTGGATACATCACACTCCTTCTCATTCTTCCTCTCTCTAACCTGGTTACCTTAGGCCCGTTTCTATGCCACCCCTGGGTCACATGGGCCTGCATCGCCATTGTAGACTCCAGCTCCCACAATGCATCAGGCAAATCGTGACTACAAAATACAAATGGTGGGTAATCCCTCAGTGTGTCATGGGCTGGCTGGGTGGGGCAGGGGGATAGGCACAGCAAGAAGCAGTGGCACAACCAGCCGCCAACCAGCAGGTGAACATGTCAGAAGTGGCCTCATCACGATAATCAATGTGGAAAATGGCTGCGCTGGAGGCAACCCGTCCTTGCATATCAGCTACCACCACCCACCTGGGTATGTACCCCAGCCTCAGCCTGGCCACCCTGCTCACCAGCAGTCACAAACTCCACAAGCCCCAGAGCTTATCACACCATGCGATTACAGTCCATCCTTCAGGAGAGGAGGGGAGAACTACATTTAATAATTCACCGGGGTGATTGATGGCCAGTGTTGGGAGGAAAACTAGGCACTTGGAAATGACAACAGCATCCCCTGTAGGCAGTGCTGTGACATAGCAGCCATGTTGACAATTTATTTGTTTAAGAATGCTATTAATTGGCAAATACTTCTTGCCAATTTCAGAATGTTTAAAATCAATTCATATTTCAACAGATAGTTTGCAATATCTAGCTGGACCATGTTTAATACATTTATATATGTATTTACACACAAACACAGGCACACACTGCTGGGTTTTAAGTGAAGGTCAATACCGCTGTTCATCTGAGTCACAAACTAAGGAATTTTGTTGGTAAGATTAGATAAACATACATTGCTTTTATTTGCGCATGGAGGATCTAGCTCAGAACCAACCACCTGGCTTCATTAAATATTTACTACATTTTATGTTTTGATTTCTAATTAGTGGAAGGTTTGTCGAATTTACATGACTTAACAGTATGTGTACATAAGCAAGGTTGGACATGTTTTGTTCCCCAAGACTGGACAGGATGCTGTGGGATATCATCAATCATGGAATCTGTGGTCTGAGCTTGGGAAAAGTTAAAGCCAAAGAACCCTCCCAAAACCATGCTGGAAATTGGAAAAGTCTGGAACATTGCGAGTACAAGAACATGAGCTTAAACCTTCATGTCTCCAGTATTTTTGCCGAGATTAGGGCAAAAATATGTACTTGAACTCCAGGGAAACCTGAAGGATTCTGGAGCCTTAGATGAGCTTGAATTGTACAGGAGAAGAAATCTAAGATTTCCTGAATCCATGGCATGTTCTGAAACCTGCTAAATTTATATTAATGTTACAAAGTTTCACCATTCTATACTAAATGGAAGCAGAACAGATAATAAATGGCCACTAACCTGACCCAATGAATTAATAATCCAGCCACTCTGGAACCAATAGAAGGAGTAGCGTATGGCTATTTTACTTTTAAATATCTCCTTAAAATTTGCATGTACTGGATTGTGTGTTTCAAACACTTCATGTAAAAATGCATAGGAAATAATTTCAAGGATTGCAGTAATGTACCTGGAATTATGCCTGATGCACATAAAAATACACCACACACAGACGCACAAAGAGTCACACACACAGACACAAACACAAAACAACAACTTTAACACCTTTAATCCCAAAATGCTTTGAAAGAAGCGTTAACAAACAAAATTTGACCTCAAGCCCACACAAGAATGACCTAAAGGTTGATTAAAGAGTTGTAAGACAGAGAGGGAGAGACATGGAAAAGTTCCAGGATACCATTCCAATGCTTAGGCAGCTGAACGCACATCCGTCAATGGTAGAGCAATTTAGATCGGGGGGTGGGCAAAAGGTCAAACCTGGGGGAGAGCGGAGAGCTCGGGGAGTGGGGGGGGTGTTGGGGTCGTAGGGCTGGAACAGATTTGGACTCAGAAACTGACACTACCCATGAGCTTTGATGCACTATCAATTACGACGAGACGAAAGTAGAGAGTAATCGAGGCTTTATTACACAGAGATGTGTGGCCTCCTACAGCAGGCAGTGTGGAGAAATTTGGAAAGGTTAGCGTCATGGTCCTGCTGGTCGTGGCCGCAAATGGTGATGTTGTCCAGGTACGGGAAAGTGGCCCGCAGTCCGTACCGGTCAACCATTCGGTCCATCTCCCGTTGGAAGACCGAGACCCCGTTGGTGACGCCGAAGGGAACCGTAAGGAAATGGTAAAGGCAACCGTCTGCTTCAAACGCAGTGTATGGGTGGTCCGCCTTGCGAATGGGGAGCTGGTGGTAGGCAGATGTCAGGTCCACTGTCGAGAAGACCCGGTACTGTGCAATCTGATTGACCATATCAGATATGCATGGGAGGGGGTACGCGTCGAGCTGCGTGTACCGATTGATGGTCTGACTGTAGTCAACGACCATCCTGTCTTTCTCCCCGGTTTTCACCATTACCACTTGGGCTCTCCAGGGGCTGTTGCTGGCCTCGATGATACCTTCCCGCAGCAGCCGCTGGACCTCAGACCTGATGAAGGTCCTGTCCTGGGCTCTGTACCGTCTGCTCCTGGCGGCAATCCGGGATGAGGTTTGCAAACAGGGAAGGCGGGTCGACCTTAAGGGTCGCGAGGCCGCAAACAGTAAGGTGTGGTAGGGGCCCGCCAAATTTCAGGGTTAGGCTCTGGAAGTTGCACTGGAAGTCCAGGCCGAGTAGCAAGGCAGCGCAGAGGTTGGGGAGGACGTAGAGACGGAAGCCGCTTAACTCTATGCCCTGGACGGTGAGGGTGGCGATGCAGTACCCCCGGATTACCACGGAGTGGGATCCGGAGACCAGGGAGATTCTTTGGTTAGCGGGGTGTACCACGAGGGAGCAGCGCCTTACCGTATCGGGGTGGATGACGCTCTCAGTGCTCCCGGAGTCCAGAAGGCAGGATATCCCGTGCCCGTCGACCTTCACCTTTGTCGAAGCGGTCGCGAGGTTGTGCGGTCGAGACTGGTCGATTGTGACCGAGGCGAGATGCGGCTGGTCGGCAGCGGTTGCAGGCGATGTGCGGCCCAATGAGGTGCCCGACGGGCAGGGCTCCTGAGGCGGATAAGATGGTGGCGCCCACGGGCCGCACGTGTCCTGGGGCAGGCAAGATGGCGGCGCCCTCGGGCCGCACATGTCCTGAGGCAGGCAAGATGGCGGTGCCCTTTGGTTCTGAGGCAAGCAAGATGGCGCCGGCCACGGGCCGCACGTGGTCTGAGGAGAGGAAGATGGCGGCGTCCTCTGACCGCACGTGGGGCGTGCCGGTACAATAGCGGTGATTCAGCGGGCCTAGCACACTGCAGCAAAATGTTCCTTCTTGCCACAGGCACTGCAGAGTGTGCTCCGTGCCGGGCATCGCTGCCGGGGGTATTTTGTCTGTCCGCAGAAGTTGCACTTGGGTCCCCCGGGGTTGGTTGGCTGCTGCGCGGCGCAGGCGTGGGGTTGGCTGAGGGCAGTCGCTTTTGGGGTCCACGATGGGATGGCCGCTGGCGGGGTCCACGATGCACAGGGGGGGTGGGCCGTGCGGTCGAGGGCATAAGCCTGCACGTTGCGTGAGGCGACCGGAGGGAGAGCGCTAATTTCTTGGTCACCGCAAGGTCAAGTGTGGCCCCTTCTAAGAGGCGCTGGCGGATGTAGGCCGACCCTATGCCCGTAACGAACGCGTCTCTCATTAGCAGGTTTGAATGTTCAGTGGCCGAAACGGCCTGGCAATCACAGTCTCTCACCAGGGCGAGCAGGGCATGCCAGAAATCTTCCACAGACTCACTGGGAAGTTGGTGCCGCGTGGTCAGGAGGTGCCTGGCGTAGACCTTGTTGGTCTGCTGAGCGTAATTCTCCTTCAGTAGCACCATGGTCTCTGCATAGGTAGGCGCGTCCTGGACGAGGGTAAAAACGTTGGAGTTCAGCCGCGTGTACAGAATGTGGAGCTTCTGTGCTTCTGAGATTGGATCTGGCGCAGACCCGAAGTCTGCTTCAAAGCAAGCTAGCCAATGTTGGAAGTCCTTTTTGGCGTTGTCTGCTTGAGGATGCAGCTGCAGGCGATCCGGCTTGATGCGGAGGTCCATCTCTGAAAAATCTCTGTGTAATAAATTGATGCACTATCATGGCAAGACGAGAGTAGAATGTAGTCGAGGCTTTATTACACAGAGATGTGTGGCCTCCTACAGCAGCTGACGAAATGGCTGCTGTTCGGAGAGCACACACATTTATACTCTGCCTACTGGGCGGAGCCAGCAGGCAGGGATCTACCCCCGTACCTGTAGTACAGGGGCCTTACCGTAATACCCATATATACAATATAATACAACAGTGATGACTACCACAGGCTTGGACACGTGGATTCCTCAAAACTATGGCTGAACTACGAACTGTACCACAGATAATTGTATTGTTTGGCTCCAACCGATTTTGATATGAGTGGAATTGAGACTTGAATCACAATTTCTAAGTCCTTGCAGTTCTCTATTGGTGCTATTAGGTCCCGAGTTAGGTCAATATGTTCTGATGGAAGGTCACTGACCTGAACATTAACTCTGCTTCTGTCTCCACCGATGCTGTCCGACCTACTGTGTATTCCAGCATTTTCTATTTTTACTAACATGTGAGGCTGGTTATAATCCTAAAGACTAACCATTCCAGTTCTCCACCTCCCTTTCCTCCTTTACTACTCCTTAGAAGTCGTTGTTTTGGTCAGACGTTTGTTCACCCCTTTTAATTATCCCTTCCTTTGTCTCAGTATCTATGTTTGTCTGATTATGCCTCTGCGAAAGACCTCTATTTTTCTGTATCAAAGGCTTTCGACAAATGCGAGTCGTTGCCTTATTGTTGTTGGGATTTTAGCGCTGTTCCCCCGGCGGGATCTTTAGGTCCTGCCGAGGGCGACCCACCACCGAGGGTACCCCGGCACCGGAGGGTGCAGACAACAAGAAATCCCGTTGACAGGGGCAGGACCAGAAGATCTTGCCACCAGCCAATGGCGGGCTATCTCTGCCACTGCAAAACATACCGGGAGAGGGGTGAAAAATCCCACCGGTTGTGGGATTGAGGCTAACTTGTTTCTCAAGGAAATGGCAACAAAGTAAGAAATCGATGCTACAACAGATTTTTGATAACAACATCCATTACTCGCCCTGTCCCCAGCACACACCCCTTTTCTCTTGAAACTATGTTTAGTTGCATTTTTCCGGTGAGGTTAATCTAGGTTAAAATGCAGCGTTGTCAGAAAGCAAGGAACAACATGCTGTTGTTTTGTTCAAACTATTTCTCCTTGAAACGTGTGGATACTGGATTCTTACTCAGAACACTTAACACAAAAGCTGCTACAAAGGATTCAATATTGTTAACATCTCAGAGAAAGGCCATTTAACTCAGGAGCTCCATACCAGTATTTATACTCAGTACAAGCATTCTCCCAATTCTTCATTTAAACCTATCAGCATATTTTTCTAATCCTTTCTCATCGGCCTAATTGCTTTCCCATTAAATGTAAATACGCTGTTGGTCTCAACTACTCCTTGTGGTAAGGAGTTCCTTTGTCTTGAACTTCCTATTTGATTTCTTAGTGGCTAACACATAATTTTTCGCCCTAGTTGTGGTCTTCCCTGCAAGTGGAGGTGTTGGGCGTGATAAGCCGAAATAATGACAAAGTGTCGTTTTGGGCGTGAATCCCGGGATGATTTCTGGCGGGTGAGTGGGCATGAACCCCTACGTGATACACGCTAAGCCTGAGTACCCAGGCATCTGATTCACCCAACTCAGGGATCAGCTCTTCACAGCTAAAAAGGAGGTGCAGCATATAATGGTCCCTCAGCACTCACTCCCAGTCAAGCCAGCAAGATGGTAACGCAAAGGTCTGCTCCTCACTTTCTGCACTCAGACCTGGCCAGGCTTCTGGATGCTATGGAGGAGAGGCAGGGCACTGTGTACCCCCGAGGGGGTAGGGATCCCAAGCCCGACGGGATGTCAGCTTTGCAACACTCCCCCACCCTTAACATGACTGTCTCGCCTTCTCTCAGAGTGCCATCCAGCGAGCCACTTGTGCTGGTAACCTTCGCTCTGCTCACTCACACGCCTCGATCAGGAGTCCCTAGACCTCTGGCAGCAACATTAGGGAGGTTGTGCTCAGCCATCATCCGCTCAGCCAGACCCTTACCTTTTGGCCGCGAGAGGATCCTCAGTGGTGAAGCCATGCTCTTTAGTGTGCTGCCTCTATGGTGCTGATGCTCCTAAAGTACAGGCACACAGGGGGCGATTCTCCGAGCCCCGGGCCGGAGAATCGCCGCAACCGTGCCACGCGCCCCGATGCCGGCGCGTGATTCTCCGAGGTGCGGAGAATCGGCGCCATTTGCGTTGGTGCGTTTGACGCGCCGCCGGCCGCGGGCCGATGGAAACTCTCCAGCCCGGATGGGCCGAGTGACCGCGTGGATACGACAGAGTCCCGCCGGCGCCGTTCACCCCTGGTCGCTGCCGGCGGGAACTCTGCGCGAAGGGTCAGGGGGGCGGCCTGTGGCGCGGGGAAAAGCGATCCTTCACCGGGGGGGGGGGGGGGGGCCTCCGATGGGGTCTGACCCACGATCGGGGCCCACCGATCGGCGGGCCGGCCTCTCTGCCCCCGGGCCTACTTTGTTGCGCGGCCGGCCCCTGAACACCGATGCTATGTTGAGTCGGGGCCGGCGCGGCTCAACTGCGCATGCGCGGTTTGGCGCGGTGCTCATTTGGCACCTGGAAGGGAGGCTGGAGCGGCGTGAACCGCTCCAGCGCCGTGCTGGCACCCTGTGGGGGACAGAATCGGTCACACCCGGGCCCGTTTCGCGCCGTCGTGAAACGCGACGGTGTTCACGACGGCGCAAACACTTGGTCTCCATTTGGAGAATCGCCCCCACTGTTCAGGCATCAAAGGTTTCTGGACAGCCATTCCAGGTTGGGGGGATTGGCTGCCATTAGTGGGTGGTCATCTCAGGGCTGCGAGGCGAAGAGCTCAATACCCGCAGGTCCGACATCATGTATCATCCCCCACATTGGCGATCGTGTATACTCATAACGGGGGAAACCTCTGCTGCTGATTGTCCGTCCCACCGAACACCTCCAGGACAGAGCCCCGTCTGCGGTAAGGTGGTGAGGGTCACTTTAATCCCCAGTGACCTCTGGCAGCGCTGCTGAAGGCTATCGCTAATAGGGAATTTTAGTAATATGAGAACTTTACAGCTCCTAAGTGGATTCACGTGGGTAGGCATGACATGTTGCAGGCGGGTTTGACTGCCTGGCACCCCAAGTGAGGCCTCGACACTTTACCCGAATAATGGAGGCTGCAGAATGAGCAGACAAGAATAAAACACCCAAGAGCTGGGCTGCAGCACTGGCGATATCCCTGTGGCCAAAGACTGGGTGTTGGGATCAGGGAGGGAACCTGCGCCCAGTCCAAGTAATGTTCCTGGCAGGGGTCCGGGGTCTGTTGCCCAGGGGCACCACCCAGTCGATGCCCTAAGGGCCATGGGGGTCAACTTGGGATGAAGAGGCAGCTGAATTGAGCTCCAGAGGACCATGCATCATCTGGCTCTGCCAGCATTGACAGTTTCCCAGTGTCTGTACCACGGTGTCGATGCCCCTCTGTGACCAAGTCACGTTCTGCCGCACTTCGCCAATGTCCACCTGCATCTGGAACACGGTCCTCAGTGACTGGGACATGGTCTGGAGTGCCCCGGGAAGGTCCACCTGAGACTCTAACATGCTCCCCTGCAACTGGGACATGGTCTGGAGTGCCCCGGCAAGGTCCACCTGAGACTGAGACATGCTGCCCTGCGACTGGTACATGCACCGGAGCATCTGGGCAGTGTCCACCTTAGACTGAGACATGCTCTGCAGCGCCTTGGCAAGGTCCACCTGCGCAGGGACATGCAGTAGAGGCCCTCAGCCATAGATGTCACTGTCTGAGCAATGCCTTGGACACCACCAGTCATGGTGCTGATGTCATGCTCCTGGCTTTGGTCTGCCGTCGCCACCCTAGCAGTGTTGGCCTTGGTGCAACGCGTTGCCAGCGCCATCTTCTGCTCCCGTAGCCTTTGGGACTCCTCCGAACACCTATGGATCCGTGGGAGTGTCACTGACATCCCCCTCTGAATCTCACGGCCGCACTCTAGCGTCTGCATCAGCTCTGGGGTACCCTGATCCAGAGGCTCAGCATCTGACTGGGACCCAGTTGGGTCCTGAGATCCAGCAGACCAATGACTGCTGTCTCTCCTCGACCTTCCTGCCTCTGCTTGATGTGCATCAACAACTGTGTGGTCTTCACCAGATTGTGCCCCAGAAGCCCGCCCATACTTCCGTCCACCGGTGTGCGTGCAGAGGCACTGGTGGAGGATGGGGATGAAAGCTGTGATGCCTCGATGGTGGCATCCTCGGAGCTCTCACCCGAGGTGTTCTCTTGGGAGGCGGGGGAGGGGGTCCATCCCAGATGGGCTGACACCATCGGATGGAGATCCTGCGGGAGAATGGACCTGTGGTCAGTGGGAGTGAAGGATCATTATTCTGGCATGAACAACAGACATGTGACAGGTCATCTGGGTAGGGGCCGGTGGATCCTCACCTCTGTGGCGCAGGCCAATCACGATGTCAGTGACCGCTCTGTCCTCGGCCATCCCCGTGGTCTCCAGGGTCTGTTCCTTGTAGTGGGTGAGGACTCTGATGTCTGGCACCTCGTAGCCCTTCTGGGCACTCTCCCGTTATGGGCTAACCTCTCCTTGGGGGACAAAGAGAGGGCATCTTGAGTCGCATGTTTCATGCATCACAGGGTGGCAGGAGCTATGGCAGGAGATAGGCATGGGCACCGCTGCTGTAGATGGGTGGGGTGTCCTGGAAAGTGCCAGAGTGCGCTGGGGCACACGCGAGGTATTGTTCTCGGGGGGGGGGGTGGGGGGGGGGGGGGGAATGTTGCGGTGCCAATCGCCAATCGCAGTGTCGTCAGGGTGGAAGGGGTCAGCTGGGGGCGGGGCAGGCAGGACTGGTGCCAGGGAGCTGATGCCAAGTCACCCGTGTGGCCCAGTGGAGGTTGCTGAGCTTCTTGTGGCACTGAGGTGGTCCTCCTGGTGACACCCCCGCTCTGACGGCTGCTGCCACTGCCTCCCAGGTGGCACTGGCTGCCCTGTGGCAGCCCCTCTGACCCCCTTGGGGGAACAGGGGGCTGGATTCTCCGCCCCGCTGTGCCACATTTCTGCCCCGACCCGCCGGCGGGATTCTCCGTTACGCTGGCCGGTCAATGGGGTTTCAAATTGTGGGGCAGCCCCACGCCGTCGGGAAACCCCCGGGCGCCGGCAAAACGGAGGATCACGCCGGCGGAGAATCCCGCCCAGGATATCCCGTCTGGATTCCATTGCATCCAACAGCCTGGCCAGGTCGGTATATCCAAATCGTTGTGCAGGTCTCCTTGGTGGCAGGGCTGCGTGCTGTCTGTGGTTTGTTGTGGTTTGTTGTGCGGGATCGGTTTCTGTGCTGCTCGGTAGCGGGGAGCTGCAGGGCGCAGTCCAGGTGAATCAGCTGGTGGGACAGTCATATCTGACGTGAAGCCCCTGGGGCATCATTACTGCCCTTAATTGGCGTTCAGTATTGATAGCGGCCATCCATTGGGAAGCACCCGGCAATTCCCGGTCACTACCACACTTAGAAACCTTTCCGTCAGATCTTTTCCATACTAATCACATTAATCGTCCACCAGTCCTCTGCATCACTCCCTTTTCAATAGAACTTTTACATAAATGTGCCATCTCTGTCCCAACTTGTCCAACTGGATCAGCCAGCTTGACATTTAGATACTTCTCCCCAACTTCACAAGTTCTGACCTTAAATAGAAAAAGAAAGATATAACCCACAGAATGAGGCCATTTGACCCACCATGTGCGTGTTGCAAATGAGTCAGCTATCAAGCTTATCAGTAGCTTTATTCCAGCCCCCCCCACCCCCTTTTATATTTTAAATCTTATTTTTTCTTCTGTCATGCCCATCAGTTTAGTCTCTCAGTCATAAACCGAGTCAAAGACATTGGACGGGATTCTCTGCTCAACCTGCTGCATGTTTCGTGGCAGTGGAGACACCCAGCCGTTGGCCGGCGATGGGACCACCTGGTCTGCCGTTGGCAACGGGGTTTCCTGTTGAATGCACCCCTTGCGCCGTGAAAACCGCAGTCGGGATGTGCCATCGGCAGGACCAGAAGATCCCGCCACTGTGAATGGCCATTGTGTGGGACTTTCAGTGTCCCCCTCCCCATGGCATGACTTTCCTGAAGAAAGTCCGGAGTGATTCTCCGTCTGAAGGGGGCTGGCAGGGTCCCGGAGTGCTCGTGGCAGCTCTGGCTGCCGATGTGGGGCCCTGCACTTCAGGTCGGGGGCCCGCGCATTTGCCTGGCAGCAGCCTTCGGCGGCCGCCTCGTGCAACATGGCACACTCACACCGCGGACCGGCCCCGAATATATAAGCCCCCCCTGAGATCGCGTGCGCCCATGGATCGGTGGCCCCCGATCGCTTGCCTGGCTGTCCATGAGGCCCCCCCCCCGGTGAAGGATCCCCATGCCCCCCACCAGGGCGGCCGTGGACTGACCCCGCAGCCGCCACTGGCCGTTCCCAACAGGCAAAACATGGTGAGAACCACGCGGTCGGGAACTCGGCCAGTTTTTGTCGGAGAATCGCCGCGGGGTCTCTGTCAATGGCCCCCGGCCCCACGCCGAGTAGACCACAGCGGAGTATAAATATGCATGTCCTCCATTCAGCAGCCATTTCGCCAGCTGCTGTGGGAGGCCACACATCTTAGAGCAATAAAGCCTCAGTTGTATCCAACTCTAGTCTTTGTTTAATTGATCGTGCATCAATTTATTGCTCTAAGATTTTCTAAAAGATGGACCACCGAATCAAACCAGATCGCCTGCAGCTGGATCCGCAATCAAGCAACGCCCCTACCACCCCTCACTGTGTGCAGCCTCACAGCCCTAATCATTGGCTAGCTTGCTTCGAGGCGTATATCAACTCAGCGACCACCCCTGTTCCGGAGGCTCAGAAGATATAGATCCTGTACAAAATGGCCGGAAGCAGCCAGACAGAGAAATACACATCACAAGATCATCCCAGAGTAGAACAAAGGGGCCAGGGCAGGGCCAACAGAAAAATTATGCCAGGTATGTGGATGGCTCAGAGTGAGCTGAGGAAGACAATGACTATGGAAATGAGTTTCTGCCCAAACCAGACAGAAACCTATTTCGCTAATGGCAAACTAATTCAAACTGTCCCAGTATCTCCTAGGAGCCATTTGCGAGCAATCAGGCAAGCTCCGGTGATGTCATCAGCTATTGTAAGAAACTGATCAGGTTAACATCTTCCTGAGGGTGATTAGAAAATGAAATGAAAATCGCTTATTGTCACAAGTAGGCTTCAAATGAAGTTACTGTGAAAAGCCCCTAGTCGCCACATTCCGGCGCCTGTTCGGGGAGGCTGGTATGGGAATTGAACCGTGCTGCTGGTCTGCCTTGGTCTGCTTTCAAAGCCAGCGATTTAGCCCTGTGCTAAACAGCCCTTCAAGCCGCCTTTTGTCTTTGAAATCGATCAGTGAGAGGAGCCAGCCGGCTCCATTGAAATATGTGCGCTTAAAGACACAGGACACAGCCAAGTGAGCGAGCGATCTTGGGTAGATTTTACTCAGAAGTTCCGATTGAGAAGTTGTGCACAGAAGTTTGGGCTGGAGGAGATTTGAGAACTAAGAAGAAGAAACTCTAAAAACCTACCAAGGGACCACCACAAGGTAGAACTACGGGCCCAACGGGAGAAGCAAGTCTCCACGAACCAGGTGCAGAGGCAGACCGCAACGAACTAGGACCCAAGAAGCCAGGGGGAGCCTAAAGATTTTGTGTGTTTTCAAACAGGCTCATTCAGCTAGGAAGTGGTGAGTATATTTTGTCAGCTTACAGAAACCCCCAATTAGGCTAGGTTTACTGAGGAGGGGTGGTGTTGTACCCTCAATAACAACGCTTAGAGAGTAAACGATAAAGAAGGCTTTAATAAGCTAAGAACTCGCCTGGTGCCGAGACGGGTGCTAACTGGGTGCCGCCCACAAGGCGGCCCCTTTTCTACGACACCCAGATGGGCAGAGCCGGAGGCGGAGTCCCCCAGGGTTCCAAGCCCGGTCTTAAAGGGGACATCACCTTACATGATGATAAGGGTACAGTAATACAGTAACCGTTCATCACATTCGCCCCCTGTTTAAAATAAAGTCCGGCGGGGTGAAGTGCCATCATAAGTCCATTCGTCTCAGCAGCCTGATCGTCCTTATGACCTCCTCAGCTCGGGCGGTGGTGCGGCGGTCCCGGGTGTCTTAGTTGAGGGTACGTCCGGGAGCAGGGTGGTTGGAGCCTTGGTCCGGGTCGGGGTATGGGATCGAGGTGTCAGGGGAACAGTTGGGGCTGCGGGTAGCGGTGCCGGCGCCGACAGGGTGTGTAGAGGGGGGGGGGGGCTCGGGAGCGCGCGTGGTAGGTGCCCACCAACGGGGAGTGAGGCCGGGAGGGGGGCGTTGTAGTGGGTGCCGGATCCTGCAGGGGAGCTGCGAGGGAGGGGGCATCTGTAGTGGGGGAACTAGCGGGTGCCAGATCCCGGATGGAAACCGTATCTTGCCTGCCGTCGGGGCACTTGACGTAGGCGTAACTGGGGTTTGTTTGTAGTAATCGGACCTTCTTGACCAGGGGGTCCGTTTTATGGCTCCTCGTGTGCCTCCGGAGAAGAACAGGTCCCGGAGCCGTCAGCCAAGGTGGAAGTGAGACCCGGGAGGTGGGGAAGACAAACAATCGGTTGTGAGGGGTCTCATTCATGGGCGTGCAGAGGAGCGACCTAATGGAGTGTAGGGCATCGGGCAGGACCTCCTGCCAGCGGGTGGTTGGGAGACTTCTCGACCATAGGGCCAGAAGGACAGCCTTCCAAACTGTCACGTTCTCCCTCTCCACCTGCCCGTTTCCCCGCGGGTTATAACTGGTCGTTCTGCTCGAGGCGATGCCTTTGCTGAGCAGATACTGATGCAGTTCATCGCTCATGAATGATGTACGCCGGTCGCTGTGGATATAAGCGGGGAAACCGAACAGGGTGAAGATGCTGTGCAGTGCCTTTATCATGGTGGCTGAGGTCATGTCGGGGCAGGGAATGGCGAATGGGAAGCGGGAGAACTCATAGATAACGGTGAGGAAATAGGCATTGCAGTTGGTGGACGGGAGGGGGCCCTTGAAGTCCACGCTTAGTCGCTCAAAGGGCCTTCACGAGCCTAGCCTTGTCTGGCTGGTAGAAGTGCGGTTTGCACTCCGCATAGATCTGGCAGGCCCTGGTCATGGCCTTGACCTCCTTGGTTGAGTAAGGTAGGTTGTGGGACTTGATAAAGTGGACTAGCCGGGTAACCCCGGGTACAGAGGTCATTGTGGATGGCTTGCAGGCGATCCTCCTGCGCATTGGCGCACGTGCCGCGGGACAGGGCATCTGGGGGCTCGTTGAGCTCCCCTGGACGGTACTTGATATCGTACGTGTAGGTGGAGAGTTCGATCCTCCACCTCAAAATTTTATTGTTTTTTATTTTGCCCCGTTGTGCGTTATCGAACATAAAGGCAACCGACCGTTGGTCGGTGACGAGGGTGAACCTCCTACCGGCTAGGTAGTGCCTCCAGTGCCGTACAGCCTCCGCAATGGCTTGTGCCTCCTTCTCGACTGCAGAGTGCTGAATCTCAGAGGCGGTAAGAGTCCGGGAGAAGAACTGGCTGCCTGGTTGAGGGTAGCAGGGTCTGACACATCGCTCTCTACCTGGAAAGAGATAGTTTCGTCCACCACGCACATAGCGGTCTTGGTGATATCGGCCTTGATGCGGTTGAAGGCCAATCGAGCCTCAGCCGACGGGGGAAATATCGTGGTCTTTATGAGTGGGCAGGCTCTGTCTGCATATTTGGGGACCCCCTGGGCATAATAGGAGAAGAGCCCCAAGCACCGTTTGAGGGCCTTGAGGCTGCGGGGGAGGGGGAGTTCCTTAAGGGGGCGCATGCGGTCGGGGTCGGGACCTAGGACCCCATTTTCCACGACATAGCCGACGATGGCTAGCCGGGTTGTGTGGAAAACGCATTTTTCCTCGTTCTAGGTCAGGTTGAGGGCTCGGGCGGTCTGGAGGAATATTCCGAGGTTTGCGTCATGGTCCTGCTGGTCATGGCCGCAGATGGTGACATTGTCCAAGTATGGGTATGTAGCCCGCAAACCGTACTGGTCCACCATTTGGTCCATCGCCCTTTGGAAGACAGAGACCCCATTTGTGGTGCCAAAGGGGACCCTGAGGAAGTGGAAGAGCCGGCCGGCTGCTTCGAAGGCAGTATAGGGACGGTCTTTCGGTCGGATGGGAAGCTGGTGGTAGGCAGATTTGAGGTCGACCGTCGAAAAGACGCGGTATTGGGCGCTCCGATTTACCATTTCTGCTATGCAAGGAAGGGGGTACGCATCGAGCTGCGTGAAGCGGTTTATGGTCTGGCTATAATCCACGACCATCTGTTTCTTTTCCCCGGACCGGATTACCACCACTTGTGCTCTCCAGGGGCTGTTGCTAGCCTCGATGACCCCCTCCCCCAGTAAAAGCTGGACATCTGACTTGATAAAAGTCATGTCTTGGGCACTGTACCGCCGGCTCCTGGTGGCGACGGGCTTACAGTCGGGAGCGAGGTTCGCGAATAGAGAGGGGGGTGCGACTTTCAGTGTTGCAGGGCTGCACACCGTGAGGGGGGCAAGGGTTCGCCGAACTTCAGTGTCAGACTTCGGTGGCTGCACTGGAAATCCAGTCCGAGCAGCAGGGGGGGCGCAGAGGTGAGGGAGGGTATAAAGTTTGAAACAAGTGTATTCGGCGTCCTGGATCGAGAGATCTGCGATACAGTACTCCTTGATTTGTACCGAGTGGGACCCGGATGCGAGGGCTATGGTTTGGGACGCGGGATGGGTGCACAAGGAGCAGTGCCTTACCGTTTCTGGATGAATAAAGCTCTCCTTTCTCCCGGAGTCAAAGAGGCATGAAGTGTCGCGCCTGTTGACCTGGACCTTCATCATCGAGTTCTGCAGATGTTTTGGCCGTGTTTGGTCGAGGGTGATTGCTCTCAATTGCGGGTAGTCCAAGTCCTCAGCCGAGTCGGACTCGTAAAATGGCCGCCGCCGTCGATCATACGTGTCGAGTCGAGAAGATCGCTGCCGACAAGATGGCCGCCCCCATGATTCGCACGAGGCGGATGATGCGTCAGAAGGGGGGTGTCGGGTCGATGCGCAGCCACATTGCGGGGCCTGTGGGCCTGTGAGACAGATTTTCGGGCCTTCTGTTCCTTGTGTTTCTGGCCCCTGGGCCTGGCCAGGCAGACCCTCTCAAAATGCCCCTTCTTCCCGCAGTTGCTGCAGATGGCGGAGCGGGCTGGGCAGCGTGGGCGTGGATGCTGGCCCTGCCCGCAGAAGTAGCACGGTGTGCCCCCAGTCTGAGCAGGTCGCAGCGCGGCGCAGGCCCATAACGTGGCTGAGTCTGAGGAAGTCCGAGGGGGGCTTGCAGAGTCTGCGGGGTACGTGCCCAAATTATGTCGGGCCACTTCCAGCGAGGAGGCGGGCATTAGCGTGTCCTGGAGGTCTTTTGCCCCATTTTCGAGTAGCCGCTGCCGGATGTAGGTCGAGCGGATGCCGGACACGAATGTGTCTCTGATGTGCAGATTTATATGGGTATCCCCTGTCACATCCTGATGGTCACAGTCCCTGGCAAGCGCGGTGAGTTTTTCTACAAATTTGTCCAGCGATTCCCCCGAGCGCTGCCGGCAGCTAGCGAGCATGTACCTCGTTGATGGGTTTGATGAACCGCTTGCAGTAACTCGACCGCCTCTTCATAGGTAGTCACCTTTTCGAGCGTGGCGGAAATTCTGTGACTCACCCGGGCGTGGAGTAGGCTCAGCTTGCGTGGCCCCAGGATGGGGGTCTCTGAGGAGTCCAGCTAGGCCTCGAAACATCGGAGCCAGTATTTAAACATTTATTTTGCCTCCGGTGTCCGTGCTTCCAGATTTAGCTTCTCAGGTTTTAGGCCTGCATCCATCCTGATGTAGTTTAGTTTATTAAATTGTTGTACCCTCAATAACGACGCATAGAGAATAAACGGTAAAGAAGGCTTTAATAAGCTAAGAACTAGCCTGGTGCCGAGACAGGTGCTAACTGGGTGCCGCCCACAAGGCGACCCCTTATGTACGACTCCCAGGTGGGCGGAGCCTGAGGTGGAGTCCCCCAGGGTTCCAAGCCCGATCTTAAAGGGGACATCACCTTACATGATGATAAGGGTACAGTAATACAGTAACCGTTCATCACAGGCGGTAATGGATGGTACATAACAACCTCTTGTAAAACATTGCTAAAACTGTTTAAAGTAAGGGTTTTTCGTTGTGCCGTTAGTCCTAGATCTCATAGACATTATTGCAAGTATGTGTGTGTAGATTTCAATTTGGGTTTGTTGCTCTCTTTTGTTGTCTCTGAATATGGCGGTCAATATGGTCGCCTTCCTTAATCCTAATTATGTTTGCTCTAGAGTTGCCAGGGATCTTCCGATACCGTCACAAGGTTCAAACCCGAATACTGAACAAAAGAGCCAATACACCAGTTAGTTAGTTCAAAGTCAATACTATTTATTTACACACACAGTAATATCTACTCATGCACAAAATACTACAGACTAAACTATCACGACTGCTAAAGCCTATACTTAGCTTCGGGCGCCCACTCAGTCACAGGAACAATGACCGTTGTTCGGTTCTGAGGCTGCTGGGGTCGAAGTGGTAGAGGGGAAACAGCTAAGGTCGTCCGTCTGGTAGCGAGCATTGACCTTGGACTTACTTGCTTTTGGTGCAGCTGGTGGACGGGTCTCTCCGCTGTGAGAGCCGAGTCCAAGAGAGCGATTCTCTCTTGGGGGTTTCTTCTAATGCCCGAAGGGGCTTCGCCCGCTTTTGGGGGGGCCTTGAACTTGGCCCCAATCAATTGGGCCGTATCTTGATCATCCGCATTGATCCTGACCAATAAAGGGGTGGGTGCCCTGATGGCTGGGCGTGTCCTAGGTGGCTGTTGGCCTGGTTTGTTTCTGCTTTCGGTTTGGGGAACTGGCGCCGCGAGGTCTGGGGCCAGATCGGTTACTTAAGTATCTCCCTTTGTTCCCGGAGATGGGCCATTCATATGCTAATGGGCCGACAGTTTCAGTCTCGTCTGGGAGCTGTTTCTCCAATATGCAGACAGGCTCTGTGCCTGCTTGCTTTCTTAACATTGTCTATTTTTCCCTGCAATCTTTGCAAATGTCCATTTTGTATTCTGGAAGTGGCCATCCCAGATGGCTACAGGTTGTGGATTTCATAAACAGGACTTCCTTTTTCTTTCTTGAATAAATTACTTAATTTTAATTCACCTTGGTTGTGATCTCGCCTGTTCCCTTATCACTCGCCCTGGCCAAGTCACACTCAAGTGCCAGGGCATAATTCCGCAGTCGAGAATCTTTGAGGGGGTCTGGGCACCTCGAAACGCTCACCCAGGAGGAACCAGCTGGTTAGGGATAAACAGGGATTCCTCCTTCTCTCTTGTGAAGCAGCCCTATCGAGGCACTTACAGGGCGGTAGTTTTCGCCACCGACAAGAGAGAGAGTCACACAGGTGTAGGTGGCGCTCAGGATAGCTGGTGTGGCATAAGGACAGGGTCACCGGTCAGGTATAAACGGTGAGCCTTGCTCACTCTCCCTTGCGAAGCGCTCCCAGTGTGATGCTTCCGGGTCTTTGATTTCAAAGCCTGCAGGGGAGAGACACCCACAGCTATCTGTGACACCCAATTCCAGCCTGTTGTGGGGTAAAAAGAACACCCTTCTACATAATATACACATAGGTATATGATGGTGCACAGACAGGCTGTGATTGACACACAGGATGACCAGTGAACACACAGAACACAGCAGCCAATTACCAGACAGGACACAACCACTATAAAGCCAGAGGGCACTAGTTTTCCCGCTCTCTTGGGATGCAGCCTCTGAGACAGTCAGAGCCCGTGAGCAGCAACTAGAACATACACCATGTGGTAGTAAGATAGTCTGGTCAGGTTAGCCTCAGGTCTCCAGTCAAGTCAGCATAGTGTCAACCCACAGTTAAAGTATGTATGATAGTTAAGAGTGCAATAAAATCGAGTTGCATTTCTTCAAGTGTTGGAAGCCTGTCTCTCTCACTGCTGCAGTAAACGCAGTCCTCGCAGACCCGGCATACCCAACACATCATGGTACCAGTGAGTCATGCTCGAGTTTGATGGACCTACCTTGAGACAGTCTGCCTTTGACCAGCGATCAGCCATCCGGTAACATGGACAGCGTCCGCCCTCCCCGTAGGTCCGCATCGCCGGCAACCTCGGTGCTAACTGGAAGATTTTCAAGCAGAAGTTCCAGCTGCATCTTGACGCCACCGACCTCGAAACCGCATCGGATGCCAGGAAGATCGCTCTCTTCCTCTCTACAGCCGGGGACCACGCTATCCACATCTTCAACTCCCTCACCTTTGCTGAAGGCGAGGACAAGACAAAGTTTAAAACAGTCCTGCTGAAGTTCGACAGCCACTGTGACATCAAAGTCAATGAGAGCTTTGAACGCTATGTGTTCCAGCAGAGGCTGCACGGTAAGGATGAACCTTTTCAGTCCTTCTTAACCCATCTCCGTATCCTCGCCCAGTCCTGCAACTACCGTTCCACTTCCGACTCCATGATCCGCGACCAGATCGTTTTCGGGGTCCACTCCGATTCCCTTCTCTAGCAGCTCCTTAAAGTTAAGCAGCTCACCCTTACCATCGCCATCGAAACCTGCGTCGTCCACGAGCACGCCAACAACCGGTACTCCCATATCAAGGTGGCAGAGACGGCGCGGCAAGGCCCCCACGATGCGGAGCGGCTGCAGGCCGTAAAACAGCTCCAGGGCCTGAGTCTGGATGAGGGCGGCCATTTTGCGTGCTTTTCCCGCGCTCCTGTGCATGCCCGCCACAACCAAGGGGACGGCATGGCTGACGACCGAACTGCGCAGGTGCGCACATCGTTCGCCACACCGCGCATGCGCGGTGGCGCACAGAGCGTCCTGACGTCGGTGCCATGACGCTCAACAACTGTGGCTCCGCCCATTTAAAGCGGCAATGTCCCACGAAATCTCGACGCTGTCTCCAGTGTGGCAAACTTGGCCACTACGCAGCCCTGTGCAGATCTGCTCAACTACCCAATACACAGCGATCACAGTCACAGCGCAGGAACGTCTGGTCAGTACGGCAACCCGTTGCAAACTCCGACTCCGACATGGTTCCAGATTCCGACACCGAGGGCCTCATATGCCCATTCCGGGTGGGCATCATCACCAAGCATACGATGCTTTCAGCGAAGAAGGTGAAACAACTCCCAGTGATAAGCATTGATCCGGACGACGAGTGGTGTGCCACCCTTACGGTCAACAAGGCTCGCATACGCTTCAGGCTGGACACTTCAGCGAACCTCATTTCAAAGTCTGACCTTGACACCATCATCAAGCCAAGCATTCTTCCACCGGCCTGCCAGTTCCTTGACTACAATGGCAATGCCATTGCTGCCAGTGGCTCATGCCAACCTGCGGTATCCCATCGTTCTTCAGAAGCAACCTTGCGTTTTGAAATTGTAGGAACCAACAGAGCTTCCCTGCTCGGTGCTCGGGCCTGCAAAATCCTGAATCTTGTGCAGCGGGTTCACACCATGTCGTCCGCAGAGGCAATGGCCTCGCCAGATGTCAACTTCCAAGCCCAATTAGATGACATCATAGCACAATACCACAGCGTCTTCGAAGGTATGGGTACACTACCTGACCGATACAAGATACTGCTGAAGCCGAAAGCCACACCTGTGGTTCATGCACTGCGTCGGGTGCCGGCACCCCTTAAGGACCGCCTCAAGCAGCAGCTGCAAGACCTCCAGGACCAGGGTGTCATTTCTAAGGTCACTGAACCCATGGACTGGGTTAGCTCCATGGTCTGTGTCAAAAAACCGTCAGGGGAACTTCGCATTTGTATCGACCCCAAAGATTTGAACCGTAACATCATGAGGGAACACTACCCTATACCTAAACGAGAAGAGCTCACCAACGAAATGGCTCACGCCAAATTTTTTACGAAGCTGGATGCCTCCAAGGGGTTTTGGCAAATACAGCTGGACGCGTCCAGTCAAAAGTTGTGTACATTTAACACCCCATTCGGTCGCTACTGTTACAACCGGATGCCCTTTGGCATCACCTCCGCCTCGGAGGTGTTCCACCGCATAATGGAGCAAATGATGGAGGGCATCGAGGGGGCGCGAGTGTACGTCGATGATATTATTATCTGGTCCACAACTCCACAGGAAAACATCGATCGCCTCAAGCGAGTGTTCCACAGGATCCACGAGCATGGCCTCCGACTCAATAGAGCCAAATGCTCATTCGGTCAAGCAGAAATAAAGTTCCTTGGCGACCATATTTCGCAGTTCGGTGTGCAGCCAGATGCAGACAAGGTGGCGGCGATCACCGCCACGAAGACCCCGGAGGACAAGAAGGCGGTCCTCCGCTTCCTAGGGATGGTCAATTTCCTTGGGAAGTTTATCCCCAACCTTGCATCACATACCACAGCTCTCCGCAATCTTGTCAAAAAAACTACGGACTTCCAGTGGCTCCCCACTCATGAGCAAGAGTGGCGTGAGCTCAGGGCGAAACACACCAAGGCCGGTACTGGCGTTTTTCGACACCGCCAAGGAGACGAAGATCTCCACCGACGTGAGCCAGGCTGGCATTGGGGCAGTACTCCTCCAGCGGGACGAATCCTCCTCCTGGGCCCCAGTCGCTTATGCCTCTAGAGCCATGACACCTACTGAGCAACGATACGCTCAGATTGAAAAAGAATGCCTGGGCCTTCTCACAGGGATTGACAAATTCCATGATTACATGTATGGACTCCCCAAATTCACGGTCGAGACAGACCACAAGCCATTGGTTCACATCATCCAAAAATACCTCAATGATATGACGCCACGGCTACAACGTATCCTCCTCAAACTCCGCCGCTACGATTTCGACCTGGTCTACACCCCAGGAAAACAGCTCATTGTGGCCGATGCACTATCTAGATCCATCACCACGCCGTGAGAGCAGTCGCACTTTGTCTGTCAGATAAACGCTCAGGTGAAGTTTTGTGCATCCAACTTTCCGGACACTGATGAAAGGGTCGTGCAAATTTGTCAGGCGACGGCCAGGGATCCTTTACTCCAGCGGGTAATGCGACATCTCATGGATGGTTGGCAAAAGGGGCAGTGCCCCCAGTTTTATAATATTAAGGACGATCTAGCGGTAGTGGACGGCATATTAATGAAGATGGACAGGATAGTAATCCCACAGAGCATGCGAGAGCTGGTCCTCGGCCAAATCCATGAGTGTCACCTGGGGGTCGAAATGTGTCGCCATCGAGCCCGAGAGGCGGTATATTGGTCAGGCATCAGTCAGGATATCGCCAACACGGTCCTCAATTGCCCAACGTGTCAAAGGTTCCAGCTGGCTCAGCCCAAAGAGGCTCTACAGCCGCATGAACTGGTGTCCTCCCCATGGTCCAAAGTTGGTATTAACCTCTTTCATGCAAAGGGCCGAGACTATGTCCTCCTCGTGGGCTACATTTCTCACTACCCCGAGGTGGTCAGACTGACTGACCTCACATCAGCAACGATCATCAAGGCATGCAAAGAGACTTTTGCCCGTCATGGCATTCCACTTACAGTTATGACTGATAATGGCCCTTGTTTCTTCAGCCAGGAGTGGACGGATTTTGCCCGGCTGTACAATTTTACACACGTCACTTCAAGCCCCCACTACTCCCAGTCGAATGGGAAGGCTGAAAAGGGGGTCCACATGGTTCAAAGACTGTTGTGCAAAGCTGCTGACTCGGGTTCGGATTTTAACCTGGCGCTGTTAGCCTGCAGGGCGACTCCTTTGTCTGCTGGCCTGTCCCCAGCACAGCTGCTAATGAACCGCACACTACGGACGACGGTGCCAGCTATCCACATCCCGGACTTTGACAATTTTTCGGTTCTGCAGAGGATGCAACAGTCTCGGGCTCAATGCAAGTTGGCGTACGACGCCCACGCCACAGATCTCCCTGCTCTGGCTCCTGCTGACCGAGTTTGTGTTCAGCTACCTGACGGTGGCTGGTCTGCCACGGCTGTGGTGGTTAAGAAAGTGGCCCTGAGATCGTTCCTTGTTCGCATGCATGATGGCTCCTTTCTTCGGCGTAATAGGCGGCACTGCGGCTACTTCCACGCCTGCCACCTGAACGTGATGTCCCGCCTCACATGCTGGTTCCTCAGGACGCGCTCTTCCACGAGGCCATCGATCTGCCAGTTCTTTTACCGACCTCTACATTGGAGGCAGTTCCGCCCGTTCAAGTGCAGGCGGCCCCTGACCCACCCTTGAGGCGGTCAACCAGAACGCGTCGCCCGCCACAGAGACTGAATTTATAGACTCGATGTTGCATTACCTTGTGATCCGTTTACGCATCGATACATATTGTTTCTTCCTAATTTGTTATCTGCCCTCTATCTGCACTAGACACCTTCCCATGTGAATACGTTAACATACTTTGTATATAGTCAGGCTCCTGTACACACACACACTCACTATTTATTGACCTACACACAGCTTTTTAAATAAGTAAAAAAAAAGGGGGGGTGATGTCATAATATACACATAGGTATATGATGGTGCACAGACAGGCAGTGATTGACACACAGGGTGACCAGTGAACTCACAGAACACAGCAGCCAATCACCACCCAGGACACGACCACTATAAAGCCAGAGGGCACTAGTTTTCCCGCTCTCTTGGGATCCAGCCTCTGAGACAGTCAGAGCCCGTGAGCAGCAACTAGAACATACACCATGTGGTAGTAAGATAGTCTGGTCAGGTTAGCCGCAGATCTCCAGTCAAGTCAGCATAGTGTCAACCCACAGTTAAAGTATGTATGATAGTTAAGAGTTCAATAAAATCGAGTTGCATTTCTTCAAGTGTTGGAAGCCTGTCTCTCTCACTGCTGCAGTAAACGCAGTCCTCACAGACCCGGCATACCCAACACATCACCTTCTACATGGGTTATGGAGATAGGGTGGAATTGAGGGCTTAAGTGGGTCGGTGCAGACTCGAAGGGCCGAATGGTCTCCTTCTGCCCTGTATGTTCTATGTTCTATGTATGTTGGGATGTGCAGGCAGCGACCAATTCGGAGGGCACATCTGGAACTGCTGTCATATTAAAGAGCCTGCCTCTCTGAGCTGATTGGTCAATAAAGGACTGGCAGCTCTGCAGCCCTGGCAGTGCCTGTGATAGAGGCAGCCACTGCTGTGGCTGCAAGGAGAAGGAAAGGATGTCTCTGTGCTGAGGCCTCTTTGCGGCGAAGTGATTTCTTGTGCGCTGGAGTCAACTAGGCTGGCCCTGGAGGTTGGAGGGGTGAACCCTTCAATGGTTGCATCAGGTATGGCCATAGAGCCTCTGGAAAGGAAGCCCCCCTCTTCACAATCGGGAAACTGCTGGGGGGCCAACTTGGAAGTAGCCGGAGGAATCCACACATGGCAGAGGCCATTAAGGGGCTTGTAAGATTCCAGGGGTGAAATTCTCCCCCAACGGCGGGATGTCCGCCGACTGGCGCCAAAGACGGCACAATCAGACGGGCATCGCGCCGGCCCAAAGGTGCGGAATGCTCCGCATCTTTGGCGGCCTAGCCCCAACATTGAGGGGCTAGGCCGACGCCGGAGGGATTTCCGCCCCGCCAGCTGGCGGAAATGGCGTTTGTTGCCCCGCCAGCTGGCGCGGAAATGCGGCGCATGCGCGGGAGCGTCAGCGGCCGCTGTCAGTTTACCGCGCATGCGCAGTGGGGAGAGTCTCTTCCGCCTCCGCCATGGTGGAGGCCGTAGCGGAGGCGGAAGGGAAAGAGCGCCCCCGCGGCACAGGCCCGCCCGCGGATCGGTGGGCCCCGATCGCGGGCCAGGCCACCGTGGGGGCACCCCCCGGGGCCAGATCGCCCCGCGCCCCCCCCCCCCCCCCAGGACCCCGGAGCCCGCCCACGCCGCCTGGTCCCGCCGGTAAATACCAGATTTGATTTACGCCGGCGGGACAGGCAATTTCTGGGCGGGACTTCGGCTCATCCGGGCCGGAGAATCCAGCGGGGGGTCCCGCCAACCGGCGCGGCCCGATTCCCGCCCCCGCCCAATCACCGGTACCGGAGACTTCGGCAGGGGCGGGGGCGGGATTCACGGCGGCCAACGGCCATTCTCCGACCCGGCGGGGGGTCGGAGAATGACGCCCCAGAAGTCTGGTAAAGTAGCTGACAATAGGCTAATTGATTACCTTAATTGGCTGCCCTTCTAGTCACCTTCTGCCAACATTTCACCTCCTGTCTCCCAGCACACTTCCAGGGAGCTGGTAGAATTCATCCCATCAACTCTAATTCCTGCCCTTCTTCATCCTGCCTACATGAAATCAATAGTTCTGTAACCCATGACATGTTCATTGTTCTCTGCACAGTTGAAACTTATCTATTAAACACCGCAGCTTATTTCAACGCCCACCAACGTAAATATCATCCATCAATATTCTTCCTCTTAGAAACGCAAGTGCACATCAAAAGGCAGCTTTTTAAACAATTGTTCTTTTGCTATTTAAAAATTAAACGCTGCTGCTGTAGAATTGTCAGCCAAATTTTACCCACTGTTGATAATCATGATGATTCGAAGATGCCAACAATCAGAATACATTGAGCTGAAGAAGTTATTGGGTGTGGGGGGGAAATATTGAAAATGCCACCACAGGAGTTCAGTCCTAATATCTCACTGCAAGAAATGTTTCCCCCTCACTCACTCCCATAGTGTAAGCCATCAGCCAAATAGCTGATATAGAACATACAGTGCAGAGGCAGGCCATTCGGCCCATCGAGTCTGCACCGACCCACTTAAGCCCTCACTTCCACCCTATCCCTGTAACCCAATAATCCCTCTTATCCTTGGACATATACAACATATCCAGTTGTGTATGAACAGCAGGAGGTTCAACACCAAAAATCGTCTCCAAAGTTATACAAAAACTGTGAAAGAAAATTAGAGACCTGTCAGTTTAACGTATGTTGTGGGAAAGTTATTAGAATTTATCAATGAGGACTGAGAGAATATTCACCCAAAGAAATGTGAGCCAATTAGGGAGAGCAATCTGAAGTCTCAAATCCAGCAGTAACTGGAAAATGGATGTAATATTGGCATTTCAAAATGGAATATTGTGGTTCATGTAAATACAAATGTTCCTTTCTTCGTAGCAATCATAAAATCCCTACAGTGCAGAAGGAGGTCATTCAGCCCAGCGAGTCTGCAGCCACCCTCTGAAAGAGCACCCACCTAGAGCCCACTCCCATGCTCTAGCTCCGTAACCCCACCTAACCTTTTGGACAGTAAGGGGCAACTTAGCATGGTCAACCTACTTAACCTGCACTGTGGGAAGAAACCGTAGCACCTAGAGGGAACCCACTCAGACACAGGGTGAAAATGCACACTCCACAGAGACAGTCACCCAAGGCTGGAATTGAACCTGAGACCTTGATGCTGTGAGGCAGCAGTGCTAACCACCGTGCCACTCTGCAGCCCCTATTGTACAATGATTGGAGAGGAGGAAGCGTATGGTTCAGGGGCTGTCAGTGAGCCCTTAGAACTCCACGTAAATTGACACTGGAGGCAAAAGAAGCAACACAGAAGGAAAGAAAAAGCCTGATTGCCTCTGGAGAAACCTGCCCCAAATGGGATGATGAATTCCTGTAGAAACATGATGAGGCCAGCATTCATGGGATGTGGGCATCACTGGCTGTGCCAGCACTTATTGCCCACAGTTAATTGCCCTTGATTATCCTTCTGAGGGCATTGTAAGAGTCCACCACAATGGAGTCAGATGTAACCCAGACCTGGGGTGAAATTCTCTGACCCCCCGAGGGTCGGAGGATCGCCTGGGGCTGGCGTGAATCCCCCCCCCCTCCCCCGCCGGTTGCCGAAGTCTCCGGCACCAGATATTCGGCGGGGGCGGGAATCGCGCCGCGCCGGTTGGCGGGCCCCCCCGCTCGATTCTCCGGCCCGGATGGGCCGAAGTCCCGCCGCTAAAATGCCTGTCCCCCCGGCGTAAATTAAACCACCTACCTTACCGGCGGGACAAGGTGGCGCGGGCGGGCTCCGGGGTCCTGGGGGGGGGGCACGGGCCGATCTGGCCCCGGGGGGTGCCCCCACGGTGGCCTGGCCCGCGATCGGGGCCCACTGATCCGCGGGCGGGCCTGTGCCGTGGGGGCACTCTTTCCCTTCCGCCTCCGCCACGGTCTCCACCATGGCGGAGGCAGAAGAGACTCCCTCCACTGCGCATGCGCGGGAATGCCATCAGTGGCCGCTGACGCTCCCGCACATGCGCCGCCCGGTGATGTCATTTCCGCGCCAGCTGGCGGGGCACCAAAGGCCTTTTCCGCCAGCTGGCGGGGCGGAAATTCGTCCGGCGCCGACCTAGCCCCTCAATGTTGGGGCTCGGCCCCCAAAGATGCGGAGCATTCCGCACCTTTGGGGCGGCGCGATGCCCGTCTGATTGGCGCCGTTTTGGGCGCCAGTCGGCGGACATCGCGCCGTTTCCGGAGAATTTCGCCCCAGGTAAGGACTTAGTGAACCACATAGGTTTTTAATTACAATTCACAATCCGATCTCTCGCTACAACAGGGAGTTCCAGCGAGCAGAGCTCCCCACTGTACAAAATGTGACCTCGGCTGCGTGGTTCTTGTTCAGGCCCTTGAATATCCATGTGTTTCACGGCTCGCTAGGAGACTTTGTTCCCTTTTGATGAATCGCGCCCACCGTGTCTCCTTTGACATTTGAATGTCAGTGTTTTTGAACCTAAAATGAATGAGGTACTGTTTTGCTTCCCACAACACAGACTCAGCATCCAATGCAACAGCACCGTGGGCACCAGATAATGGCTTTTTAGTTCATACGCTAAGTCAGTATCCATTAGCCAAGATTCAGGAGGACATTTAGAGAGCAGATTTTCCTCTCTATCTGAGCATGAAGGATCGCCTGGGTTAAGTGCACAGAGAAAATCCAAGCAGGGTAAATCTGCATTTCAGAGACTGAACAACTTTCATTCTGTAGGGGGGAGTTTAGAACTTAATGGGCGGAATTCCCCTCCCCACCCCCCCCCACCCCCCCACCCCCCACGCCGGGTGGGAGAATCGGGCAACGGGCAAGCGGCGATTCTCCGGCCCAGGTGGGCCGAGCGGCCTGCCCAATACAACGGGTTCCCACCGGTGCCATCCACACCTGGTCGCTGCCGGCGGGATCAGTGCAGGAACGCTGGGGGGACGGCCTGTAGGAGGAGGAGCGGGGTTCCTGCACCGGGGGGGGGGGCCTGAAAAGGGGTCTGGCCCGCGATCGGTGCCCACCGATCGGCGGGCCGGCCTCTCTGAAGGAGGACCTCCTTTCCTCCGCGCCCCACAAGATCCATCCGACATCTTCTTGCGGGGCGGCCTCGGGGAGGACAGCAACCACGCATGCACGGGTGACGTCAGTTACGCGACGCCGGCCGCGTCATTTACACGGCGCTGCTTTTACGCGGCGCCAATGCCTGCCGCGCGTAAATGACACAACGCCGCTCCTAACCCTCCCGGGGGCGGGAGAATAGGGTGCTGGAGTGGGCTCCGATGCCGGAGTGAAACACTCCGGTTTTCACTCCGGCGTCGGCACTTAGACTCCCGATGGGAGAATTGCGCCCATGATTCCTGGCTGCAAAGCATCCAGGAAAGATGGAGCACGAAAACAAAGAAGTCTGGGGGTGGAGTGGTTGATAATTGTGATGAACGGTTACTGCCTTATCATCATGTAAGGTGATGTCCCCTTTAAGACCGGGCTTGGAACTCTGGGGACTCCGCCTCTGGCTCCGCCCATCTGGGAGCCATACATAAAGGGCTGCCTCATGCTCTGTGTAACAGTCAACTCTCGTCTCTAGCTCTAGCATAGTTATTAGTCGAATAAAGCCTTCTTTACAGTTTAATCGCTAAGCGTCATTATTTTTTTAAAAAATATATTTTATTCAAGATTTTTTGGCCAAACATAACAATACATAGTGTTTCTTTTACACAACAATAAAGCAATATAAATAACAGTGGCCAGTTTAAAATAAATAAATAATATATAAACAGAAACAAAAACAAAACTAAATGGCAACTGCCTTGTCAAAAATAAATACTCTCCAAAGCTACAATCCAACAGTCCAATATTCAATTACCTATAACAAATGCCTATACATATACAATAACATCCCTGAGAGTCTGTCCGATTCCTCCCCCCCACCTTCCCTCCCCCCCCTCCCCCCTGGGTTGCTGCTGTTGTCTTCTTCTTTTCCATTCCCTCTATCTTTCTGTGAGGTAGTCGACGAACGGTTGCCACCGCCTGGTGAACCCTTGAGCCGAACCCCTTAATACGAACTTAATCCGTTCTAACTTTATAAACCCTGCCATGTCGTTTATCCAGGTCTCCACACCCGGGGGTTTGGCTTCCTTCCACATTAACAATATCCTGCGCCGGGCTACAAGGGACGCAAAGGCCAACACGTCAGCCTCTCTCGCCTCCTGCACTCCCGGCTCTTCTGCAACCCCAAATATAGCCAACCCCCAGCTTGGTTCGACCTGGACCCCCACCACCTTCGAAAGCACATTTGCCACCCCCATCCAGAACCCCTGTAGTGCCGGGCATGACCAGAACATGTGGGTGTGATTCGCTGGGCTTCTCGAGCATCTCGCACACCTATCCTCTACCCCCCAAAATTTACTAAGCCGTGCTCCAGTCATATGCGCCCTGTGTAACACCTTAAATTGTATCTGGCTTAGCCTGGCACACGAGGACAATGAGTTTACCCTACGTAGGGCATCAGCCCACAGCCCCTCCTCAATCTCCTCCCCCAGCTCTTCTTCCCATTTCCCTTTCAGCTCATCTACCATGATCTCCCCCTCGTCCCTCATTTCCCTGTATATGTCCGACACCCTACCAAACCCCCACCCATGTCTCTGAGATCACTCTATCCTGCACCTCCTGCGTCGGGAGCTGCGGGAATTCCCTCACCTGTTGCCTCGCAAAAGCCCTCAGTTGCATATACCGAAATGCATTCCCTTGGGGCAACCCATATTTTTCCGTCAGCACTCCCAGACTCGCAAACGTCCCATCGACGAACAGATCTTTCAATTGTACTACCCCAGCTCTTTGCCATGCTCCAAATCCCCCATCCATTCTCCCCGGAACAAACATATGGTTATTTCTTATCGGGGGCCGCACCGAGGCTCCTGTCCTTCCCCCATGCCGTCTCCACTGCCCCCAAATTTTCAATGTAGCCGCCGCCACCGGGCTTGTGGTGTATTTCTTCGGTGAGAACGGCAACGGTGCCGTCACCATTGCTTGTAGGCTAGTCCCCCTGCAGGACGCCCTCTCCAATCTCTTCCACGCCGCTCCCTCCCCTTCTCCCATCCACTTACACACCATTGAAATATTGGCGGCCCAGTAGTACTCACTTAGGCTCGGTAGTGCCAGCCCCCCCTATCCCTACTACGCTGCAAAAATCCCCTCCTCACTCTCGGGGTCTTCCCAGCCCACACAAAACTCATAATACTCTTCTCGATTCTTTTGAAAAAAGCCTTCGTGACCACCACCGGGAGGCACTGAAACACAAAAAGGAATCTCGGGAGGACCACCATTTTAATCGCCTGCACCCTACCTGCCAGTGACAGGGACACCATGTCCCATCTCTTAAAGTCCTCCTCCATCTGTTCCACCAACCGCGTTAAATTAAGCCTATGTAATGTACCCCAATTCTTGGCTATCTGAATCCCCAAGTACCGGAAGTCCCTTGTTACCTTCCTCAACAGTAAATCCTCTATTTCTCTGCTCTGCTCCCCTAGATGCACCACAAACAGCTCACTTTTCCCCATGTTCAGTTTATACCCTGAAAAATCCCCAAACTCCCCAAGTATCCGCTTTATCTCTGGCATCCCCTCCGCCGGGTCCGCCACATATAGCAACAAATCATCCGCATACAGAGATACCCGGTGTTCTTCTCCTCCCCTGAGTACTCCCCTCCACTTCCTGGAACCCCTCAATGTTATGGCCAGGGGTTCAATCGCCAGTGCAAACAATAACGGGGACAGAGGACATCCCTGCCTCGTTCCTCTATGGAGCCGAAAATAATCAGACCCCCGTCCACTCGTGACCACGCTCGCCATCGGGGCCCTATACAGCAACTGTACCCATCTGATATACCCATCTCCAAAGCCAAATCTCCTCAGCAGCTCCCACAAATAATCCCACTCCACTCTATCAAATGCTTTCTCGGCATCCATCGCCACCACTATCTCCGCTTCCCCCTCTGGTGGGGGCATCATCATTACCCCTAGCAGCCTCCGTATATTTGTATTCAGCTGTCTCCCCTTCACAAACCCAGTTTGGTCCTCATGAACCACCCCCGGGACACAATCCTCTATCCTCGTTGCCATTACCTTGGCCAGAATCTTAGCGTCCACATTCAGGAGGGAAATGGGCCTGTAGGACCCGCATTGCAGCGGGTCTTTTTCCTTCTTTAGGAGGAGCGATATCGTTGCCTCTGACATAGTCGGGGGCAGCTGCCCCCTTGCCCTCGCCACATTGAAGGTTCTCATCAGTAGCGGGGCCAGCAAGTCCATATATTTCCAATAGAATTCAACTGGGAATCCGTCTGATCCCGGGGCCTTCCCCGCCTGCATGCTCCCAATCCCTTTCACTACTTCCTCCGTCTCAATCTGTGCTCCCAGTCCCACCCTCTCCTGCTCCTCCACCTTCGGAAATTCCAGCTGATCCAGAAAGCACATCATTCTCTCCTTCCCATCCGGGGGCTGAGCTTCATATAATCTTTCGTAAAATGCCTTGAACACTCCATTCACTCTCTTCGCTCCCCGCTCCATTTCTCCCTCCTCATCTCTCACCCCCCCTATCTCCCTCGCTGCTCCCCTTTTCCTCAGTTGGTGGGCCAGCAACCTGCTCGCCTTCTCCCCGTATTCGTAATGTACGCCCTGTGCCTTCCTCCATTGTGCCTCTGCATTACCCGTAGTCAACAAGTCAAATTATACATGTAGCCTTTGCCTTTCCCTGTACAGTCCCTCCTCCGGTGCCTCCGCATATTGTCTGTCCACCCTCAGAAGTTCTTTCAACAACCGCTCCCTTTCCCTACCCTCCTGCTTTCCTTTATGTGCCCTGATAGATATCAGCTCCCCTCTAACCACTGCCTTCAACGCCTCCCAGACCACTCCCACCTGAACCTCCCCATTGTCATTGAGCTCCAAGTACCTTTCAATACACCCCCTCACCCTTAAACACACCCCCTCATCCGCCAATAATCCCATGTCCATTCTCCAGGGTGGATGCTGTTGTTTTTCCTCCCCTATCTCCAGGTCCACCCAATGTGGAGCGTGATCCGAAATAGCTATAGCCGTGTACTCCGTCCCCGTCACCTTCGGGATCAGTGCCCTTCCCAAAACAAAAAAGTCTATTCGTGAATAAACTTTGTGGACATAGGAGAAAAACAAAAACTCCTTACTCCTAGGTCTACTAAATCTCCAGGGGTCTACTCCTCCCATCTGCTCCATAAAGTCCTTAAGCACCCTAGCTGCAGCCGGCCTCCTTCCGGTCCTGGACCTCGATCTGTCCAGCCCTGGGTCCAGCACCGTATTAAAATCTCCACCCATTACCAACTTCCCCACCTCTAGGTCTGGGATACGCCCTAACATACGTCTCATAAATTTGGCATCATCCCAGTTCTGGGCATATACGTTCACTAAGACCACCGCCTCCCCTTGCAATTTGCCACTCACCATCACGTATCTGCCCCCACTATCCGCCACTATGGTCTTTGCCTCAAACATTACCCACTTCCCCACTAGTATAGCCACCCCCCTGTTTTTTGCGTCTAGTCCCGAATGAAACACCTGCCCCACCCATCCTTTGCGTAGTCTGACATGGTCTATCAGTTTCAGATGCGTCTCCTGGAGCATAACCACATCTGCCTTAAGTTTCTTTAGGTGTGCGAGTACCCGTGCCCTCTTAATCGGCCCGTTCAGCCCTCTCACATTCCACGTGATCAGCTGGGTTGGGGGGCTCTTTACCCCCCCCCAACCCCTTGTCGACGAGCCATCTCCTTTTTCAATCCAGCTGTAGCCTTTTTCAATCAACGTAGCCGTATCTCCCCCCAACGGCGCCCTCCTGCCCCGACCACCCCACCCCATACCAGCTCCCCCTTCTCCCCAGCAGCAGCAACCCAGTTAACCCCCCCCCCCGCTAGATCCCTCACTAGCGTAATTGCACCCCCCATGGGTGCACCCCCCTTGGGCAGCACGGTAGCCTTGTGGATAGCACAATTGCTTCACAGCTCCAGGGTCCCAGGTTCGATTCCAGCTTGGGTCACTGTCTGTGTGGAGTCTGTACATCCTCCACGTGTGT
Organism: Scyliorhinus torazame; assembly: GCF_047496885.1. NCBI lineage: Eukaryota > Metazoa > Chordata > Chondrichthyes > Carcharhiniformes > Scyliorhinidae > Scyliorhinus > Scyliorhinus torazame. The sequence goes on along the minus strand of NC_092709.1, from coordinate 296,710,282 downwards.
GCGTGGGTTTCCTCCGGGTGCTCCGGTTTCCTCCCACAGTCCAAAGATGTGCGGGTTAGGTGGATTGGCCATGATAAATTGCCCTTAGTGTCCAAAAAATTGCCCTTAGTGTTGGGTGGGGTTACTGGGTTATGGGGATAGGGTGGCGGTGTTGACCTTGGGTAGGGTGCTCTTTCCAAGAGCCGGTGCAGACTCGATGGGCCGAATGGCCTCCTTCTGCACTGTAAATTCTATGAAAAAAAAATGTTGCTCCCAAAAGTCAGCAAACTCTGGCTGACCTCGGCTTCCCCCCGTGACCTCGGCTCACACTGTGCGAGGCCCCCTCCTTCCTGCTTCCCTGTTCCCGCCATGATTATCATAGCGCGGGAACAAAGCCCGCGCTTCCTATTTGGCCCCGCCCCCAATGGCCGGCGCCCCCAGCTCCTCATCCTCCCTCCCCCCCTCCCCCACGACATGGGGAAGAGAGAAAAGTTACAGGGTCGCAGGATTAACAACTTGGGAAGTCATCTCTTCCCCCTTTTCCCCCCCTTCACCCCACATATTCACCCCACCACTTTGTCCCAAACGTTCTTTTTCTAGCCCGCTTATTCCAGTTTCTCCTCGACAATAAATGTCCACGCCTCTTCTGCCGTTTCAAAGTAGTGGTGTTTCCCTTGATGTGTGACCCACAGTCTTGCCGGCTGCAGCATTCCAAATTTAACCTTCCTTTTGTGCAGCACCGCCTTGGCCCAATTAAAACTTGCCCTCCTTCTAAGTGTCATTATTGAAGGTACCTCAATTTATTAGACTAAACTAGACTCAGGATGGAAGCAGGCCTAAAACCAGAGAAGCTCAATCTGGAAGCAGGAACGCCGGAGGCGAAGGAAATTTTAAAATACTGGCTGCGGTGCTTCGAGGCCTACCTGGACTCCGCAGAGACTCCCATCCTGGGGCCACGCAAGCTGCATCTACTCCATGCCCGGGTGAGTCACAGAATCTCTGCCACGCTCGAAAAGGCGACAACTTATGATGAGGCGATCGAGTTGCTCCGCAAGCGGTTTGTCAAACCCGTCAATGAGGTGCACGCCCGGCATCTGCTCTCTGCCTGCCGGCAGCGCTCGGGGGAATCGCTCGACGAGTTTGTTGAAAAACTCACCGCGCTTGCCAGGGACTGTGACCATCAGGATGTGACAGGGGAAGTCCGTATGAACCTGCACATCAGGGACATTTTCGTGTCCGGCATCCGCTCGACCTACATCCGGCAGCGGCAGCTCGAAAACGGGGCAAACAACCTCCAGGAGACGCTAACGCTCGCCTCCTCGCTGGCGGTGGCCCAACATAACTTGGGTACGTACCCCGCGGACTCTGCCAGCCCTCCCCGGACTTCCTCAGACTCAACCATATTACAGGCCTGCGCCACGCGGCGACCCGCTCACCATGGGGGCACACCGTGCTACTTCTGCGGGCAGGGGCAGCACCCATGCCCACGCTGCCCAGCCCGCTCCGCAATCTGCAGCGACTGCGGGAAGAAAGCGCACTTTGCGAGGGTTTGCCTGGCCAGACCTAGGGGCCAGAAAAACAAAGAACAGCCGGCCCAAAAATCAGGCTCTCGGGCCCGCAGGCCTCGCAATGCTGCTGCGCACCGACCCGACACGCCCTCTTCTGACGCGTTATCAGCCTCGTGTGAATCATGGGAGCGTCCATCTTGTCGGCGGCCACCTTCTCGACCCAACACGCGCAGCCGGTGGCGGCGGCCATTTTACGAGTCTGACTCGGCTGAGGACTCCGACTACCCGCGACTGGGTGCGATCACCCTCGATCAAACTCGGCCAAAACAGCTGCAGAACTCCATGATGCAGGTCCAGGTCAACGGGTACGACACTGCATGCTTCTTCGACTCCGGGAGCACGGAGAGCTTTATCCACCCTGAAACAGTAAGGTGCTGCTCCCTGCGCACCCATCCCGCATCCCAAACCATAGCCCTCGCATCTGGGTCCCACTCGGTACAAATCACGGTGTACTGTATTGTGGATCTCTCGATCCAGGGCGCCAAATACACCCGTTTCAAATTTTATATCCTCCCTCACCTCTGCGCCCCCCTGCTGCTCGGACTGGATTTCCAGTGCACGCACCGAAGCCTGACACTGAAGTTCGGCGGACCCTTGCCCCCCCTCACGGTGTGCTGCCTTGCGACACTGAAAGTCGCACCCCCCTCGCTATTCGCGAACCTCACTCCTGACTGTAAGCCCGTCGCCACCAGGAGCCGGCACTACGGTGCCCAAGATATGGCTTTTATTAAGTCAGAGGTCCAACGTTTACTGGGAGAGGGGGTCATCGAGGCTAGCAACAGCCCTTGGAGAGCGCAAGTGGTGGTAGTCCGGTCCGGGGAGAAGAAACGGATGGTCGTGGATTATAGCCAGACCATAAACCGATTCACGCAGCTTGATGCGTACCCCCTTCCTCGCATCGCGGAAATGGTAAATCGGATCGCCCAATACCGAGTCTTTTCCACGGTCGACCTCAAATCTGCCTACCACCAGCTCCCCATCTCACAAAAGACCGCCCCTATAACGCCTTCGAAGCAGACGGCCGGCTCTTCCACTTCTGCAGGGTCCCCTTTGGTGTCACAAATGGGGCCTTCGCCTTTCAAAGGGCGATGAACCAAATGGTGGACCAGTACGGTTTGGGGGGTACATACCCGTACTTGGACAATGTCACCATCTGCGGCCATGATCAGCAGGACCATGACGCTAACCTCAAAAAGTTCCTCTCGACTGCCCGAGCCCTTAACCTGACCTATAACGAGGGCAAATACGTTTTCCACACCACCCGGCTGGCCATCCTCGGCTATGTCGTGGAAGACGGGGTCCTAGGTCCCGACCCCGACCGCACGCGCCCCCTGAAGGAACTCCCTCTCCCCCGCAGCCTCAAGGCCCTCAAACGGTGCTTGGGGCTTTTCTCCTATTACGCCCAGTGGGTCCCCAAGTATGCGGACAAAGCCCGCCCACTCCTAAAGACCACCACTTTTCCCCTCTCGGCTGAGGCTCAATTGGCCTTCAACCGCATCAAGGCCGACATCATCAAGGCCGCCATGCACGCGGTGGACGAAACCATCCCTTTCCAGGTAAAGAGCGGTGCATCAAACATCGCCCTGGCTGCTACCCTCAATCAAGGAGGCAGACCAGTAGCGTTCTTCTCCCGAACCCTCACCGCCTCCGAGGTTCGACACTCTGCAGTCGAAAACGAGGCACAAGCCATTGTGGAGGCTGTGAGGCGCTGGAGACACTACCTAGCCGGTAGGAGGTTTACCCTCGTCACCGACCAACGGTCGGTCGCCTATATGTTTGATAACACGCAACGGGACAAAATAAAGAACGATAAAAGTTTGAAGTGGAGGATCAAACTCTCCACCTACTCGTACGATATCAAGTATCGTCCAGGGGAGCTCAACGAGCCCCCAGATGCCCTGTCCCGCGGCACATGCGCCAACGCGCAGGAGGACCGCGTGCAAGCCATCCACAATGACCTCTGCCACCCGGGGGTTACCCGGCTCATCCATTTCATCAAGTCCCGCAACCTACCTTACTCAACCAAGGAGGTCAAGGCCATGGTCAGGGCCTGCCAAGTCTGTGCGAAGTGCAAACCGCACTTCTATCAGCTAGACAAGGTTCGGCTCGTGAAGGCCTTGGGCCCCTTTGAGCGACTGAACGTGGACTTCAAGGGGCCCCTCCCGTCCACCAACCGTTATGCCTATTTCCTCACCATGATCGATGAGTTCTCCCGTTTCCCATTCGCCATTCCCTGCCCCGACATGACCTCATCCACGGTGATTAAGGCACTGCAAAGCATCTTCACCATGTTCGGTTTCCCCGCTTATATCCACAGCGACCGGGGTACATCGTTCATGAGCGATGAACTGCGTCAGTATCTGCTCAGCAAAGGCATCGCCTCGAGCAGAACGGCCAGTTATAACCCACGGGGAAACGGGCAGGTGGAGAGGGAGAACGCGACCATGTGGAAGGCTGTCCTTCTGGCCCTGCGGTCGAGAAATCTCCCAACCACCCGCTGGCAGGAGATCCTACCCGATGCCCTACACTCCATTAGGTCACTCCTCTGCACGGCCACGAATGAGACCCCTCACAACCGATTGTTTGTCTTCCCCAGGAAGTCTACCTCCGGGGTCTCGCTTCCACCTTGGCTGATGGCTCCGGGACCTGTTCTTCTCCGGAGGCACGCGAGGAGCCATAAAACGTACCCCCTAGTTGAAAAGGTCCGACTGCTCCACGCCAACCCCAGTTACGCCTACGTGGAGTACTCCGACGGCAGGCAAGATACGGTTTCCCTCCGGGATCTGGCACCCGCTGGACCCTCCACCACAGACGCCCCTTCCCGCGCCGCTCCCCTGCAGGACCCGTCGCCCCCTACAACACACCCCCTTCCAGCCCTACCACCCGTTGGTGAGCCCCTACCGTGCTACCCTTGAGCCCCCCCCCTTTACACACCCCGCCGGTGCCGGCACCGCTACCCCCGGCCCTGCCTAGTTCCCCTGCCCCGACCCGGACCGAAGCTCCGACCGCTGTGCTCCCGGATGTGCCCTCAACCGGGACGTCCGTGCCCGCCGCACCACCGCCCGAATTGAGGAGGTCGAGGAGGATGATCCGGCCACCGAGACGGATGGACCTATGATGGCACTTCACCCCCGCCAGACTCTTTTTTAAACTGGGGGTGAATGTGATGAACTGTTACTGCCTTATCATCGTGTAAGGTGATGTCCCCTTTAAGACCGGGCTTGGAACCCTGGGGACTCCGCCTCTGGCTCCGCCCATCTGGGAGCCATACATAAAGGACTGCCTCATGCTCTGTGTAACAGTCAGCTCTCGTCTCTAGCTCTAGCATAGTTATTAGTCTAATAAAGCCTTCTTTACTGTTTAATCTCTAAGCATCATTATTGAGGGTACCTCAATAATATTGATCAAAGAAACTATTATGACACTGTGGAGGGATAATGTAGATGGGGGTCCAAAAGCAGAATCTATGTAATTAGAATTAAGGAATAATAGTGGAGCTATTATGAGCGCAATTTAACAAGTGCCATTTTGGGCAGGTTTGGCGGGCTGTTTTGGGTGTAATCCAAACTTTCAAAGTGTCATTTTCATAAAATCATAGAATTCCTACAGTGTAGAATGAGGCCACTCGGCCCGTCAGATCTGCACCAACCTTCTGAAGAGCACCCTACTTAGGCCTACTACTCCACAACCCAGTAACCCCACCTAAACATCGGACACTAAGGGGAAATTTAGCATGGTCAATCCCCTAACCAGCACATCTTTGGGCAGTGGGAGGAAACTGGAGTACCCAGAGGAAACCCACGCAGACACAGGGTGAAGGTGCAACCACCACACAGTCACCCGAGATCGGAATCCAACCTGGGTCCCTGGCGTTGTGAGGCAGCAGTGCTAGCAACCATGCTGCCCACTGTACCACCATGCCACCCACATATTTTGGGCGAGATTGGCGAGGTGGTTCCTGATGGCCACATTGGCGAGATCATGGCCCATATTTAAAGGCATTTAGTGCCGGAAATGAGCCCCTTACTGGCTGCCTTGCTGTCTGATTCGCCAGACTCACGCCTCAGCGTCTCAATGCTGCTTTTAAGCGCTCCCTCACCACTCACTCCCAGTCAACATACAATCATGGCAACACCAGACCTGGGGCAAAATTCTCCGGAAACGGCGCGATGTCCGCCGACTGGCGCGCAAAACGGCGCCAATCAGACGGGCATCGCGCCGCCCCAAAGGTGCGGAATGCTCCGCATCTTTGGGGGCCGAGCCCCAACATTGAGGGGCTAGGCCGACGCCGGAGGAATTTCCGCCCCGCCAGCTGGCGGAAACGGCCTTTGTTGCCCCGCCAGCTGGTGCGGAAATGACATCTCCGGGCGGCGCATGCGCGGGTGCGTCAGCAGCCGCTGACAGTTTCCCACGCATGCGCAGTGGAGGGAGTCTCTTCCACCTTTGCCATGGTGGAGACCGTGGCGGAGGCGGGAGGGAAAGAGTGCCCCCACGGCACAGGCCCGCCCGCGGATCGGTGGGCTCCGATCGCGGGCCAGGCCGCCGTGGGGGCACCCCCCGGGGTCAGATCGCCCCCCCGCCCCCCCCCCAGGACCCCGGAGCCCGCCAACGCCGCCTTGTCCCACCGGTAAGGTAGGTGATTTAATTTACGCCGGCAGGACAGGCAATTTATCGGTGGGACTTCGGCCCATCCGGGCCAGAGAATCGAGCGGGGTGGCCCGCCAACCGGCGCGGCGCGATTCCCGCCCCCGCCGAATATCTGGTGCCGGAGACTTCGGCAACTGGCGGGGGCGGGATTCACGCCAGCCCCCGGCGATTCTCCGACCCGGCGGGGTGTCGGAGAATGTCGCCCCTGATCCTTGCTTTGGGGACACCGACTTGCGTAGGCTTCTCGATACTGTGGATGCGATTCAGGACATCCTGTTCCCTTGAGGGGGTTGGAGGACCTGCGGCAGGGTCACTATGATCGCCCGGGAGGCAGTGGAAATGGCTGTCAGCTCAGGCACCATGACCAGGAGGACCAACATGCAAAGTCGGAAGAAGACCAATGATCTGCACTGAGCTGCAAGGATCAGTTACCAACTCTCTCCTGGCATCAGTTCCACATGCTACCCCTCGAATTCACAACCAACCCCCCCGTCACAAATCACTGGCTGAGCAGAACTCCCCATTGTGAAAAACAGGGCTACGTGCAGCCCCGGCCGTGCGTTCTCCATTCAGGCCACTTATTCAAAGCGAGGCGCGTTGAATAGCCACGTGTTTCTCGGCACTGTGAGTGCCAGGAAACATACGGCTAAATACACTTGCTCGGGGACTTTGTTCCCTTTTGATCGTGCCCACAGAGTCCCATTTTGGGCGCGTTTAGTGGGGTGTAAAAGACCCCACTTTTCAACGGTACTTTGCAGTTTTATTTGCCTCAGCAAGGAATACCCCATTGAGGCCAAACTAATCTAATCTCCAGCACTGACGAGCTCAGCTCTCCAGTGCAGGAAGAGTACTCGCGGATCGGGGGGCTATTTTTAAAGACCGCTCCAATCTTTCAACCCCCCTCAGCGACCCTACCACGGTCTCCAGACCGCGCCCCGCTGCACCCAACGCACTTCTTATGGAGTCCTCGAGCCCCCACCCTGCACCCCATCTCTTATGGGCAAGGCACCCCCGGCCTGACCCCTGGCATGGGCAAACCGGCACTGGGGCACCTTGGCACTTCCAGCCGTGCAGCCTGACAGTGCCCCTGCCAGCTTGGCAGTGCCACCTTGGATCCCTGGCAGTACCAGAGATCAAGGACAGAACCTATTTGGCGAGAGCTCAGGAACAAAAATGGTGTAATTATGTAAAGGGCTTTAGTGAACCAGTTGGGTTTTTACAACAATTAATTCATTGTCCTCATTTGACTTTTAATTCAGATTCAAACTTCACCATCTGTGATCATAGAATCATAGAATCATAGAATTTACAGTGCAGAAGGAGGCCATTCGGCCCATCGAGTCTGCACCGGCTCTTGGAAAGAGCACCCAACCCAACCCCACACCTCCACCCTACCCCCATAACCCAGTAACCCCACCCAACACTAAAGGCACTTTTGGACACTAAGGGCAATTTAGCATGGCCAATCCACCTAACCTGCACATCTTTGGACTGTGGGAGGAAACCGGAGCACCCGGAGGAAACCCACGCACACACGGGGAGGATGTGCAGAGTCCGCACAGACAGTGACCCAAGCCGGAATCGAACCTGGGACCCTGGAGCTGTGAAGCAATTGTGCTAACCACCATGCTACCGTGCTGCCGGCGTAAATGGTGGGATTGAAATCTGGGTCCCCAGCACATTACCCTGGGTTTCTGGATTATTAGTCCAGTGACAATACCATTATGCCATCACCTCCCCTGTAACTGCAAATGCCTTCCCTGACTGTGACTGTGCCATCTACCTCACAATATCAACCCAAAAACCTCAGGACCGATGTCTGTGAGGGGTTTGAACACCATGCTGGGCAAGACTGGCACAGGGGCCCAGGGTAGCAAGGTAGCATTGTGGATAGCACAATTGCTTCACAGCTCCAGGGTCCCAGGTTCGATTCCAGCTTGGGTCACTGTCTGTGCAGAGTCTGCACATCCTTCCCGTGTGTGCGTGGGTTTCCTCCGGGTGCTCCGGTTTCCTCCCACAGTCCAAAGATGTGTGGGTTAGGTGGATTGGCCAGGCTAAATTGTCCTTAGTGTCCAAAATTGCCCTTAGTGTTGGGTGGGGTTACTGGGTTATGGGGATAGGGTGGAGGTGTTGACCTTGGGTAGGGTGCTCTTTCCAAGAGCCGGTGCAGACTCGATGGGCCGAATGGCCTCCTTCTGCACTGTAAATTCTATGATGACCATGACGATGGCCAATCACAGCCTTCTAAATTGGTGCACAATTGCCCAGGATATTTTGTACCCCAGCCATGTGTCTTTGTGCTTCTTCTCCACTCCCTCAGTCATGTGTCCTGTGTACCCTTCCCTAATCATCCTCCAGTCATGTGTGTCTATTCACTCTTCCTCCCAGGGTCCAGCCAATCCCCAAGTCCTCCTAGTCCAGCCATTTCCTTTGCCTCTTGCTTGTTTCAAACAGCTCCCCTGTAAAGTCCTTGGGCGGGATTCTCCGCCCTCGGGATTCTCCGTTCTGCCGGTGCCCGGGGGTTTCCCGATGGTGTGGGGCTGCCCCATCATGGGAAACCCCATTGACCGTCCGGCGTAACGGAGCATCCCGCCGGCCGGTCGGGGCAGAAATGTGACGCGGCAGGGCGGAACTTGGGTGGGATTCTCCGACCCTCCGCGCCGAAATCACTCTCGGCGCGGGGGCGGAGAATTACCCAAAATAGGTTCCCACACCGGCATGCAATTCTCCGGCGACCAGAGAATCATTGCCAGTCGCGCGCGCGATTGATGCGGTGGCGGTCGGGGGCCGTTGAAAGCAGCCCCTGCGGCGATTCTCCGCGCTCGACGGGCCAAGTGCCCGCCGTCGTCGTCCGGGTATGGACCTCGGTGTCGCTGCTGCGGGGGCCGTCCTGGTGGGGGGGGGCGAGGGGATCTGACTCCGGGGGGGGGTGGGTTCCACGGTATCCAGGAGTGATTCGCGCCCGTTTTCCGGCGGGCATGGGGACATAGCCCCATTTTCGGAGAATCCCGCCCCTTGTCTTTCAGAAACGCCCCCTTGCCTTCCCACTCATCTTGCCTGAGTATCTTTGGTGAGTTGGAGCAGTGGTGAGCACAGTACATTGAGAGGTAGGCGGGCACTGTGCGCACCAACCTCGAGGTCACAAGTGCAGCGTAGTTCGCCAGGTACACATCATTTATTGTGAATTGGTAATGATTCACACCGGTCCATTTTGATGCTGGGGTGACCATTTGATCTGGTAGGGGGACATAATTCTGGCGACCTTGTTTTTTTAGTAAGTATATTTATTAGGATTTTATATTTTAGAAATTGATGTAACAAAATTACAAAGTGATACCAGACATAAAATAAAGCAAAAGAAAAACGGAACAGGGAAGCAGTATCATACCCAGACCCAAAACCTCTCGAGCAGCCTCCTGAGACACACCAGTCAATAAAGGGGGAATCACGCCTACCCCAGGGGAAAAGTACATACAGTGTTCAGCCCATCCCCAAATCACCTGGGTCCAAACTCAGCTTCTCTGCGCTCCCCCCCCCCCCCCCCCGCTATCCACTGTCGTCCATCCCCCCCCCCCCCCCCGGCTATCCACTGTTGTCGCCCCCCCCCCCCATCCCCCCCCGGCATCCACTGTGCCCCCAAAAAGGGACACCTCCAGTCCTCGGGGACAACGGAATACCAGCCACGGCATCAGATTGGCCCAGCCCAGGAACTCCCGTACAACCCCAAAACCCACACCCTGCCAAGCCTGCACCCATCCAACCCCTTTCAGGGCAATGCACTACCCCCACTCACACAAAGAGGGAAAGGATAATCGCTCTAACCCTTGCCAGAAGGGGATCCCGGTCTGGGAGAAGAAGAACCATCAAGACACCCATCTATGGGGTGCCCTGGGAATGAGGGCTGGCCCTCCTGCCTCGTCACATGTGAGCCCCCATCCACTCCATCGGGCCAGACTAAATCCAGGAGCAGCACAATGCTGCTGAGGTAGATTGGAAAATAGTAAGGCCACCTCAACATGGAGGTGCTACCATTGCCGCCAGATACCTAAAGGCTACACTGAAGATATCTGAAGTCATGGTCTTTAATCCATGTGGCCCTGCCATTAGAGCATGAAGCCTCCAGCTCTGATGGACCCCACCCAGTTGCAAAGAGGCTTCCCCAATGAACTGGCACCTCCACAGGTGGTGGGTGTGGGTTGTTCCGCCAGTGGGAGATTTCTGGCAACAGTGCAAAACAATTAGGCTTTAAATACCCTATATGGCTGCCTGTCTCCACAGCCAATATTGTTACCAGCCTAACCCTTGGAAAACTCCCTATGCTGGTGTGGTAGTATGTATTGGGGGTCATGTGGGACTGGAAGCCCTAATGTCATTGGCTGACAGATCCCGGGTCCTGGTTGGCCGTTGACCTCAAGCTCCGCCCTGAAGGCGGAGTATAAGAAGCCGGTGTCTTCCCCCGCAGGCCAGTTTACTATCGAGCTGCTGGGGAACAGACACGCTTAATAAAGCCTCATCGACTTCACTATATTCGTCTCATGGAGTCTTTGTGCGCTACAGCTGGTCACTCTGACCTTTCAAATTATAGTTGTTCGCATTTTCCAATATCAAAGGGATATAACTGGAGGAGTTGGCTGCCTTCCCCAGGAAGTTCTACCCAGTCTTCCTCCGAGTAGGCCCAACAGAACCTATGCTTTCTGAGAGCAGGTGACGGTTCCACTGTGGGCTGCAGTATAGATCATAAAATTCAGGTGAAAGCAGGTAATCAGTCCGAGGGGGGATTAATCTTCTTCAAGCAGGGACATTTTGCTTTAGTTTCTGTTAATATGTTGATAAGCACTTTCCTTCTCCACTTAATTGCTTCTCATTTTATTGAAGCAACGTTCTGAATGCTCAAGCAAGACCAAGCGTGGTGCTGGGATTCCCAGCAGAAGCATGCATTCGATCACATTTAGGTGATGTCTCTCTCCACCAACATCCTGGCCCATTGTACCATCGTAGCAGCTGATACACAGACCTCCGCTGTTCATTTTCAGGAGAAATTGTATGATAATCAGTGACCCATCCTCCATGCTTCTAGAGGGCTGTCAGACGTGGAAACCAGCAGGTATCCCATTATCGAGGTGGAAGGTCGTGAGGTCACATGGGCCTGTGAAAAGTTTTTCAACTTCATCATTGACCTCGAGGTCACAATTGAGACAGACCATAAACCATTGGTCTCCTTGTTTAAATGAAAAGGAGCTCGAAACGATGCCTCTTTGGATCTAGAGGTTTTGCCCACGGCTCATGAGATTCGCCTATGAGACCAATTTTGAACAGAGAGAAATATCAGATGACAGCAGATGCAGTTTCAGGGCCACTGTGGGCCTTCTGCTCAAACAGGGCACTGTTTTTGTTGCTGAACTAGAGGGCTATAGCAAATCTCTACCAGCCTCCTGTCAACAACCGTGACCAGGTTCCAACAGATCCGTCAAGAGTAGCTCCATGAAGAAGAGTGTGCCTGTATCCACACCTACCGCCAACAAGGGTGGCCTTGTCAGTGGCCAAGTGGTGGTTCAGCCAATTCCCAGTCATTGATGACCTAATTTGTCTATGACAAATGGCTGGTCATTCCGGCCTTTCTGTGGCAGATGTTTTTCAGAAGATCCAGCACGATCATCGGGACATCACTAAGTGCAGAGCATGGACTCAATTTGGTGTCTGATGGCCAGGTATCTCCAAACCAAAAGAGAAGGCCACCATGAGTTACCAGGTTTTTGCATTGCACAGCTGGGACCAAAGGAAGCCACTCATTCCCGTGCAGTTCCCCAACAGGGAATTGTTTGTCTGCAATGTCAAATCCTTCCTTCATCGTAGGTGAAGGGTGAAAGTAAAGCACTTTGTGCAGCCACCATAGAGATGGTCAGCAAAACAGTCCAAAAAATGCTTGCGAACCATGGCATCCTGGACGAGCTCATATCAGATAAAGGTCCACAATTCTTTAACGATTGCTTCACACATTTTGCAGCCATACCTGGCTTCTGTCACTGCACCAGCTTCCCAAGATACCCAGAATTAAACAGTGAACTGGAATGAACACTCCATACTGTGAAGACAAATTAGGAATTCCTCACCGCACTGCTCATTTACAGGTCCGTCCACCCCCTTACAGTGTGGGATGTTCCTGTCTGAACTCTTGATGGACAGGAAACCTCGGACACAACTCCTGATCCTACCACAAAAGCGCCTGTCAGAGCTGGTAGACAAGGACTACAGGGACTTACAAGCAAAACAGCAATTCTACCCTCAGAAACAAGCTTCTGCTTTCAACAAGCGGCACCACACCAGACACTCGGCACAGCTGCTACACAGTGGTAAGGTCCAGACCCCTGACCTCAGGTGACAAGGAACAGTCCTCCAATGAATGAGGACCAACCCCGGTCCTACCAGATTGGCACACTGGAGGGGACAGTCAGACACAACAGGAGAAGTATTGCTAACTTTGGCTGTTTCTTAATTTAGCTCTGTTTAATTACATTTGCTCAAGAGTCGGCAGGTATCTTTCGATACCGCCACAAGGTTCAAAACCGAATACTGATCAAAGACTCGATACACCTGTTAGTAAGTTCAAAAGCAATGCTCATTTATTTACACACAGTCAAATCTACTCATGCATAAACTCTACAAACTAAACTATCACTATTACTAAAGCCTATACTTAGCTTTGGGTGCCCACTCAGTCAGAGGAACAATGGCCGTTGCTCAGTTTTGAGGCTGCTGGGTTGAGCTGTTTGCAGGATAGCAACTAGGAACGTTTATCTCGTAGCGTGCGTTGACTTGGAACTTACTTGGTCTGGCGTAGCTGGTAGGCTGGTCTCTCTCTTCGCTGAGAGCCAAGGCCAAAGAAGAAAGATTCTCCTTTGGGGAATACCTTTTATTCTAAAAAGGGCTTTGCATGCTTTTGGGCGGGCCTTGAACATGGCCTCAATTAATTGGGTCTTTCCCAATCATTCTTATCGATCTTCCTCTAATAGAGGGGTGGGTTCCCTGGTTGCTGGGCGTGTCCTAGGTGGCCGTTGGTTTGCTTTGTTTGAGTCTCCTCTGGCGCCGGGATACCTGCCTTAACATTGTTTATCTAATGTTTCCCTTTTGTCCCCGGAGATGGCTCATTAGTATGTAGATTGCTTAGCAGTTTCTGTCCTGTCTGAGAGCTTAAGGTTCTAATCAACAGACAGACCTTGCACCTGCTAGTTTCTTAGTATTGTCCAATTTTCCCTGCATTCTTTGCAAGTGTCCATTTTGTAATCGGGACGTGGCCATCCCAGATGGCTACAGAAGTCTCTTCCCCCTCCCTATTCAGGCTGCACAGTGGAGGGCTGTCGATGAGGATACCCAAATGCCATTCCAACCTCAAAGCCAAGAAGAACCAGAATTAACAGAGCCTACCATTCTCCCGACAGAATGGCGAATGAGAGCTGGAAGTGTTATAAACCCTCTAGACAGCCTGGAGCTCTAACTGCAAGGACTTGAAGGGGAGAGATGGGTACTGCGAATGTTGTTAATATTGTAATAGCAATAACTTTGGAACAGCATTAAGGTTGTAATAATAAGGTAAATGCAGAAGACTTATAACAATGTAAGACTTGAAGTAAATAAAGTATCTTTATCCATGGGGTAAAGACTTGGGGGAGGTATGGTATATGTGCAGAGTTAATGTGGGACACAATACAGTACTGCCCACATCGTGATGGGAGAAGGCATCTCCATACCTGTACCTTTACTATGTGTGTGTAATTAGTTACAAGTAGTTAATAAAGACATGCGGTTAACATACAAGAAGGCTACAAAGATTTATTCAACAGTCACGTTCTGTAACCAACACCAATCCAACAAAAACTAGTCTGAGTAATAGTGACCATGAAACTCCCATCGATTGTTGTGAAAACCCACCTGGTTTCACTAATGTCCTTGAGGGACGGGAATCTGCCTTCCTTACCTGGTCTCGCCGACATGTAACTCCAGACCCCACAGCAAAGTTGCTGACTCTTAACTGTCCTCTGAGATGGTCTCGCAGGTTTCTCAGTTCAAGGGCAATTAGGGATGGGAACAAACACTGACCTTGCTGATGATGCTTACATCTCACGAAAGAATGAACTTTTCAAAAATATCCCCACTATTGAAATGAGTAGGGCTGGCCTCTCTGGTTTTACTTACTTTTAACATCAAAGCTACCTTCAGACTTTGTGACATTTATGGGGAAAAAACTTGGTTGCTGACTCAACAGGGAAGTTTTAGTGCCTTTGAATCTTTCTCATTCTGATTCACTGTCTGCTTGAGCTGTCAAGGGGAAGTCTGGTTATGATAGGATATTAGTAGTCATTGCTAAAAACCACTCAATTATTTTTGAAAAATTCATTCTTTCGTGAGAGGAAAGCATCATCAGCAAGGCCAGTGTTTGTTGCCCATCGCTAATTCCCGATTACAAAATATGAAAAAGAATAAAATTGGTTCCAAAATGAATGGAATGAAGTAAAATATGGATGAAAGAAACGACACCTAAGACCTGAAGGTGCTAATGCTAAGAACACTGAACTATTTCTACAGTGATTGTCCTAATCTCCCCCTGTAACTGGACAGGTAATTTTTCAAATGGTTCTGCAAACTCTTCCCAAAGTTATGATGGGAAATTAAGATAGCCCATGGAGAATTCAGGCACATGCTTTGAACACAGGACAGCAGAGTTAGCGGAAAGGATAGTCCATTGCCTGCCCTGTTGTAGAGGGTGCCATCTCCGCTACTCCACTACTGGGCCGATATCTGGGGTTTGGATGTCTGTGTGTGTCTCTCTCCAGCTGGCACTGAAACTTCAGAGGCCAGGGGATGTCGCACTGGGACACTTCCACTGAAGAGAGCACTGATTCAAGCCTGCCGTTTATTCCTAACCGACAGCCTGAGACTTATATCACACAGATCTCCAGACCCCTACCAATACCCAGGTGATTCTCTCTCTTGCCGGTGGGGCAACACCCACCCGGTTCCTACTCCACTAGAGTAGCTTTCCCAAGAGAGAGAATAGGACACTGCTGTTTATTTCCTAACCAGCAGTCTGTCCTGAGTGAATCGCTCAAGATGACCCTCGATTCTTGAACCCGGAATTAAGGTGAGGAGTATTTTAACAATGACTTGGTCAGAGATCGCTGGTGAAGGATTGAAGAATTTAAACGACTCCAATTATCATCAAATCAAGGTTTATTGTAAAACCCAGGTCAAAATCATCAACAGAAGAAACACAATAAAATCTTATGCTCTAATACAACTAAGTCTATTCAAAAGTAATATAGCGGACACAACGAAAATTCTTATGATTACACAGGTTTTAGCAATATCACAAGGCACAAAACAAGTTCCCTTCCCCAAAGCCTCAACCACTATTAAAGTCAAGGGAGTTTCGCAAGCTGCTGCAGAGTACTTACGGTCACAGGCTGCAGAGGTCAAGTCAGGGGTGCAGAGGTCGAGCCAAGAACGAAGAGACCCCCAATTGAAAACACAGCCCCTTTTATGTTGCTTTACCTGGCTTTGTTCTGTGATCGGCCAGCCCCTTTTGCATTGAAAAAGGTAAGATTTAAAGTTCCCGCTGGTCCCGCCCCCTTTGAGCCGGTCAGACCTGTCGAGATGGGAGTACCTCCCCTAGGTCCGCCTCCAGTCTGTTTTTTGAGATAACGAGGTTGAGCTCCCTTGAAGATTTTCAAAGACTTCCATCTGCTCCGGAGATAGCTGCTATGTTGATGGGGTGTTGATTGGATTCTGCTCTGGTGGAGGCCAGGTCATTTACATCTGCATGGGGCTATGACCATCCCATTGTCCTGCTTGCAGGCAGGCCCCCTGTGTATTCCCGTGCCCCTTGGTCTGTGTTTTGATCTTATCTCGTTGTCTGGCTCCTTCTTCCTTGTAGCTCCTAGGGGGGGGTTTGTAAATACTTATGTTCCCTACTCAGCTCAGCGGACCAGGCCTGCTGGGAAAACTGGTTCCGTTCTCTTGGCTGAAAAGTCAGTTTACAGTCTCTGAGTTTTTATTCTTGGGCAGTTCCAAAAAGGCCGAATTGCCCGAAAACCTTACAGATGCCCCTTCGATACGTCCCTACCTGCTTGGACCGTATCGACACAGGTGAAGGGCAATCATTTCCTCTTGTGTGGACCGTAGGCCCCCCCCAACAACATGCGAAATTACAATTCCCAAGACAGTTCCCTTAATCTAGGCTACCCCTGGTTTCAATGAAAGGGAAAGACAAGACCATATCTAATTTAAACACACAGTAACATATACACATTTCACCGGAACCCCAAACGTAAGGGTCCCTGTACATATATCACAATCAAGTACACATTTCACCGGAACCCCAAACGTAAGGGTCCCTGTACATATATCACAATCAAGTAACTGAAACCCGCGAATCCATACAACTATTTACAATTGCATCTCTTTATTTCACCAAGGATCCTCCTTTCTTGGCTGCACTTCGTTTCTTCCCGTTGAAGGCTCTTCATTTACTCTCCATCGTCGATACCTGCAGCTGAGAGGTTTAGTCCAACTGAGGCGACAGCACAATGTACCCCCTGTACAACATTTCCTTTGTGGGGCAAACACTAAACCATTCTCAGGCCCCCCCCTGGTGGTGATCGGACAGTTGTGAGGGTCGATCGGTTGGGCTGTGGGCAGGGGTCGCTTTACCTGAACCAGCAGTTCGGTAGCTTCTACAGTCATCCCTTCCCTGGGCGTTACACATCCCTCCCCACTGCGGTCACTTTATCCCGTTCCCTGGGTTCTGCCACCACCTTACAAAAGTGATTAATGCCCCTTGTGGACATGCCTTGGTAGATCCCCATAAACACAAATAAATGCCCTGGTCAGAAGCCCACCACTTATCCCAGCAAACGGTGATCCTACCCGGTGACCCCGTGATGGTCCGTTAGGTGTTGTCCAGGCGTTCCCAGTCCGAGGACCGATCCCTCATGTCCAGCCTCAGCTTCCTGGGCCACCACCATCTCCCCAAAGGAACGTCCCCCTCACAGGTTAAACACCCCCGCCTGCCCTCAGTCACCCTAACCCGGTCAGTCGAAGGACTCTTCTGTCTCGCCTCTGCGGAGTTCTCCCGGTCCCACCATCGCCAAGATCATCAAACTCCACATCGTCGGGTGCCCCATCTGTAAAAAACAAAACACATCCTTGCCTCTACAGAACTACCTACCTTAAAGTGCATGGGTTCTATCCAGCGGCAGCATCAGCTCCCGCTTTGAAATTGCCGCAGCCTGTCTGTGATTCTGTGTCCACAGCCCGGCTCCCCAGGGTCCTAGTGCCTGCCGCTATCCGGCGGCAGCAGCAGCTCCCGCTTTGAAGTTGCCGCAGCCTGTCTGTGATTCTGTGTTTACAGCCCGGCTGCACCAGGGTCCTAGTGCCTGGTGCTTCATCATTTTACCCTTGCACCAGGCGCTTCTGTGTTCCCACGATCCTAAATACTTCACACACAACTACACACTAATTAGAACTAACAGGGGGGGAATGCTATATACAATGCCACCCGTCTCCGGGTGGCCAAATTAAAACTGTGCCCCGCTAAACTGGGGCAGTTCACCTGTTTGGTCCAATGGCTCGGGCCAGACCGTCCCCTCCCGGGGGTTCGGGCTGCCCCTTGCCTCTCCTTTCCCAACAGGGTTCGGTGATCCCTCATCGCTCCCTTCCACTCGGGCCCCCTTACTGCGGGACCGGGTGACAGGGAGGTGTGATGGGGACCATCTTACCGGGGGCTTGGAGACCCGATTGCTCCCTCGTCCCCCGACTGGTTCCCAAGCCCAAGGTGATATTTCCACTTCCTCCGCCTCCTTAGCCTCTATACTAAGGCAGGCCACCTGACCCACAGGTAAGGGCTTGGGAATCGTTACTGTCCCTGGGCTGGGTGCTTGCAGCACTGTCGGTCTCTTTGGGACTGCCCCTTCGGGACAGCACCTTGTCACCGGTTGTGTGATCGTGGAGTCAGGGACCTCCCCCACCGTTGTTAATTCTACGGGGGGTTTCTCCACTACCACCCCCAGTCTTCCCCCCACCTTGCTCTTTCTTGCCCTTATGGGGTGGAACAATTTAAATTGACTGATGTGGCGTTCGCATGGGTCCCACCTTAAGGGATTTAAACTGCAAATAGCCGCTGGGGCAGCCTCCAGAATGGGACCCTGCACCTGGACCGGACCAGGGTCTGGGGCTAGAACTACCCCTGCGCTCCCTTTTTCCTGAGGCTGCTCCCTGGGTAGTCATACGGGTTCTTGTGGTGTGAGTGCGGGCAGGCCCTGGCCCGTTGCCATTGCCACCTGTCCCGACCCAGCTGCTAGGCTCTGCAAAAAGGCTAAAAGTTTCTTTACCTCGAAGGTTTCCGGGGCAGCTGCTCCTGCCGCCGGGGTCTGACTCTCTACTGCGGGAGCCCTCTCCTCCTTGCTAGGGTTTTTACATTCCCTCTTGAAATGCCCGGCCTTCCCACACCCGTAGCATAAGTATTCCTCATGCTTCCACTCTCTCTTAGGGGCTGCTGGCGCGATTTCATGCACCCTACCCTTAAGGGGCTTGTCCTCACCCCTCTCCCCATTACGATATGCGAGGGTAAGTTTCCTAAGGACCTCTTCCTCATTAAGGGCCGGGGTCTGCGGGTCGAACCAGTGTTCGGCTTTTGCCCTAACGTTAGGGAGACAGTTGGCAACTAGGGTCTTCAGCCAGTGGGCGGTTCTTTCCCCTAAATTCCGTCTATCCGCGGGAACCCCGCATGCCTCCATATAGACAGTCCACAGTCTGTCTGCGAACATGGTGGGAGATTCCCCTGGTTGCTGCTTGGTTTCCCCCACCCTCATGAAAGGGCTCCCCAGATTCAAGCCCATCGCCTCCAGAACAGCAGTTTGTGCTGCCGCCCATGTGTCAGGTCTTCCCCCATTCCCAGAGGTCACTGTCCTGCATAGCTGTGCATCTAGGGTCATCAGGAGCATCTTTATTTGCTCCCCTTCGTCGCAGTCATTGATGCTGGCTGCCTGTTCCACCTCCATAAAATGAAGCGACGGATCCCCTTTTGGAGTTAGTCTGGGAACGTGGGCCACCATCCCCCTGAGCTCGGATGCCCCATGAGGAACGATAATGTCGCCCTCAACCGGTCCCCTATTTGCCATCCCCGCCGGGGGACCATACCTTCTTTGCCTGACAGGGCACATCTGCCCTACCTGGGGTTTCTGCTCCTCCTCCCCACTGTCCAGCTCTCCTGCCCCGTTGGGTAGCCCCCCTGTCCCCGGGCTAACTACCCATATAGGAGACGCCGCTATCTGGGGATACACCACTGACCCCCCTTGGACCTGCCCCTGACCGGGCGGTCCAAACCCTACCTGCTGACCCGGCCCCATCACCGGCCTCCCAGGCAGCGGTCTGTCCCCATCCCATGGGGACCCACATACGAAACCAGGCGGACACGCCGCCAGCTGGGGGTACCCTGCCGACCCCCCTTGGACTTGCCCCTGAACGTGCAGTCCGTTCCCCGCCTGCCGACCCGGGCACGATCCCGGTGCCTCAGGAGGCGGTCTATTCCCCTTGGCCTGTGGGGAATCATCCGCTGCGAGGAGCACCTTGCCCCTTGGGGACCCCCCTGGACCTACCAGGTGTATCTGTCCCCTGACCTTGGACAAGGCCTCCTCCAACTCCGTTATTCGTGCCTGGCACGGCCCATGGGCACAGTCCCCTACTTCCTCGCGAGCCACCCGGTACGCTGCCTGGATGTCCCGGAACTTCCCCTCCAGCTTCCTACAGTGCTCTGTACTCCGAGCATAGAGTTCCTGGAGCCTCCGTTCCTTTTCTTTACCCTCCACTATCTGGCAGTGGAGATAGTCCTTCTCACACCGGTTAGACTCGCTTTCCTGTTTCATTTCTGCCATTTCTTCCCGCAGTCGTTCCGCTGCGCTAGCGCTGTCCCCTGCGCTGGCCCTCACTTCTCTCAACTCCTGCTCTAACTCTTCGACCCTATCCTCTGTCTTGACTACCTGCTCGGACAGGCAAACCAGCCAAACTGCCTTCTCCAAGTGCCTTTTGTGCGCCTTGCTTTCTGTCCATGCAGCCGCTGCCATTACCGGTTGCTCCGCATTGATCAATTCTGAAACCCAAGGTTTGGTGAGGTTGACCTTTTGCCACAAATACGAGGATATTCTCTCCTCCATTTTGCTTCGTTCCCTCACCCCCTCTGCCAAGTCACATACTCCAAACCACCGGGCTCTTGCCGCGGTCGCCATTGTAGAGGGTGCCATCTCCGCTACTCCACTACTGGGCCGATATCTGGGGTTTGAATATCTGTGTGTGTCTCTCTCCAGCTGGCACTGAAACTTCAGAGGCCAGGGGATGTCGCACTGGGACACTTCCACTGAAGAGAGCACTGATTCAAGCCTGTCGTTTATTCCTAACCGACAGCCTGAGACTTATATCACACAGATCTCCAGACCCCTACCAATACCCAGGTGATTCTCTCTTTTGCCGGTGGTGCAACAGCCACCCGGTTCCTACTCCACTAGAGTAGCTTTCCCAAGAGAGAGAATAGGACACTGCTGTTTATTCCCTAACCAGCAGTCTGTCCTGAGTGAATCGCTCAAGATGACCCTCGATTCCTGAACCCGGAATTAAGGTGAGGAGTATTTTAACAATGACTTGGTCAGAGGTCGCTGGTGAAAGATTGAAGAATTTAAACGACTCCAATTATCATCAAATCAAGGTTTATTGTAAAACCCAGGTCAAAATCATCAACAGAAGAAACACAATAAAATCTTATGCTCTAATACAACTAAGTCTATTCAAAAGTAATATAGCGGACACAACGAAAATTCTTATGATTACACAGGTTTTAGCAATATCACAAGGCACAAAACAAGTTCCCTTCCCCAAAGCCTCAACCACTATTAAAGTCAAGGGAGTTTCGCAAGCTGCTGCAGAGTACTTACGGTCACAGGCTGCAGAGGTCAAGTCAGGGGTGCAGAGGTCGAGCCAAGAACGAAGAGACCCCCAATTGAAAACACAGCCCCTTTTATGTTGCTTTACCTGGCTTTGTTCTGTGATCGGCCAGCCCCTTTTGCATTGAAAAAGGTAAGATTTAAAGTTCCCGCTGGTCCCGCCCCCTTTGAGCCGGTCAGACCTGTCGAGATGGGAGTACCTCCCCTAGGTCCGCCTCCAGTCTGTTTTTTGAGATAACGAGGTTGAGCTCCCTTGAAGATTTTCAAAGACTTCCATCTGCTCCGGAGATAGCTGCTATGTTGATGGGGTGTTGATTGGATTCTGCTCTGGTGGAGGCCAGGTCATTTACATCTGCATGGGGCTATGACCATCCCATTGTCCTGCTTGCAGGCAGGCCCCCTGTGTATTCCCGTGCCCCTTGGTCTGTGTTTTGATCTTATCTCGTTGTCTGGCTCCTTCTTCCTTGTAGCTCCTAGGGGGAGGTTTGTAAATACTTATGTTCCCTACTCAGCTCAGCGGACCAGGCCTGCTGGGAAAACTGGTTCCGTTCTCTTGGCTGAAAAGTCAGTTTACAGTCTCTGAGTTTTTATTCTTGGGCAGTTCCAAAAAGGCCGAATTGCCCGAAAACCTTACACTGTGTTCCGTCCTGAAGCAGCTCCTAACGCAAGTCGCAGAGGCTATTCTTGAGGCCCTTAAGAGGGTTGGGCAGCAAGGTAGCTCGCCATTGCCGTTCTTTCGCGTACCTTCCCTTGCTTGACAGTAACCAAGGCGAAAGAGTCCTTCTCCCCTTTACAATGGGGCAGGGGTGTGCCTACACCCACTGGATGTAACCACCTCTGCTGGACGTCAGTTCTGTAGTCAGTCAGTACGCAAGTCCCCACTTACCAGGACCTTCTGAGGTGGAGCCCAAAACCAATCTTCCTGACTCAAAGTGGGAATACTATCAGCCTGTGGCTGCTGTGTCCAAATGCAAGGGCCCCGATGGATGTCAACCCATTATTTTGAGACCATTTTCCCCTCTCCATTGTTGGTCTTCCACCGTAAAGCTGTCCATGATTGAATGTTGCAGAATGGCACAGCCTCTGCTCCGGGTTGTGAATGGTACTGAGGGATACACTAAAAGATTGGTGCAGCAGCAGCAAAGACTCTCTGGGGAAAGGGCCGTCTCAGGCCCTCCTGCTATGGTGCACAGAGGGACTATAAGACCATAAGATGCAGGAACAGACGTATTTCATTCAACCCATTGAGTCTGCGCTGCCATTCAATGAGATCATGCCTGATCTGATATGATAATTCTCAACTCCACTTTCCCGGTTTATCTCCATTCCCTTTCTGTTTAAAAATCCGTCTATCTCAGCCTTGAACATAGTTAACGACCCTGCCTCTACAGCTTTCTGAAGTAAAGAATTCCACAGATTCACTACCCTCTGAGAGAAGAAATCTCTCCTCATCTCTGTGTGAAATGAGCAACGCCTGACTCTGAGATTATGCCCTCAGGCCCTCAACTCTCCCACAAGAGGCAATAACCTCTGAGTATCTACCTTGTCAGACCCCCTGAGAATCCTATATGTCTCAGTAAGTTCACCTCTCATTCTTCTAAACTCCAATGAGTACAGGCCAATCTACTCAACCTCTCCTCATAAGAAAATCCCTCCATACCTGAGATCAACTTAGTGAACCTTCTCTGGACTGCTTCCAACGCCAGGATATCTTTCCTTTGATAAGGAACGGCCAAGAGCGAAATTTTTCTTTTTTTCCCCCAAAGTGTTGTCTCCAGCAGGAAAAGTCGACGGCAGCCCACCAGCTGCCTTGCCGAGTTTTCCCACCATATCTTTAATCGCTTTGATTAAAAAACATTGAGCTGAATCTCACAATGCCATGCTGCGGATGGACAACATAACCATCTGGACTCTCACTACCACTACCACTGCATTCTTATGTGCTCCCCCACCACTTGAATGGTTTCCTGTACCACAGTGCCATGGACAGTCAGGTCATCCACCCTGCAGCCCCCACTCTCATCCAAACAAGCTGAGAGAACCTCAGATCTGTTGGACAATTGCAGAGGTTGACAATACTGTACTGTCCTCTGGGCCTCCTTTCCTACCTCAACTGGACTGGAACCTGTGTGAAACCCCTTGAGAACGTTTGACATAAAATGTAAATGCACATTGTAAATATAACTTGAAATTAATTGTAAGTGTAGTGAGGCACCACAGTACAGTACTTTAATGAAGTTTTTGAATGAGGTTCTTGGGGGATAAGAAATGTATCCTATACTCCATTCTTCAGGTGTGTCTCAAGTGGAACACGAACCCTTCCACTTAGGATTCGAAAGTGGGAAGATTACCCCTCAACAACAACAACTTGCATTTATGTTGTACATTTATTGGAGTAAAACTTCCCAAGGGGCTTCGCAGCGGCATTGTCAAACAAGATCTGACACCGAGTCACGTAAGAAATTATTAGGACGGATGACCAAAAACTCGGACAAAGAAGTAGGGATTTAGGGAATGACTTAAAGGAGGAAAGAGAGGAAGAGAGATGGTGAGGTATCGGGAGGAAATTTCAAAATTTGGAGGCTGTTAATGGTGAAGAAAATAAAATTAAGGAGGCAAAGCAAACAAAAAAAATCTCGATCAAGGGTTCACTCCTGAAAGGGGATCTAAAATTTGAAATTTGAGTTCAGCTATACTCATTCTGCTCGAGAGGCTGTCTCAGCCAGATCTTGGCAACATAGTCCCTAATTTGGCAATTTGATTACATGCAGTAATTTCTGGCCTGCAAAAGAAATGTAAGAAACAGCCTCTGCCCTGAATTGGCAAAGATAATCCTTGGTTGGAACCAAGTCGAAGTTTGTTCCCGCATTGAAATGAGTCACATAGTCAGCCTGGAGCCAGCCGTAATCAGAAATGAGGTCCAGTGTGTCTATATAATTACAATGTGTACATTTTCTGTCCATATCCATTATTCTAAATACATTTAATTGATGGATCATGTGTTGGCACATGTCAAGGACAGAAGAAGTATGGAAAATGAACTGCAGAGCAGCACTAGCCATGTATCATATAAGCTCCGTGTTCATTTGTGTATAGCTGTAATATACTGGCAACTACATATGATATATATCGACATCTATGTAGCAGAGAGAGAAAAGTAGGGCGGAATCTCACCAATAAATGGCAAAGTGTCAGTTTCGGTTTAAAAAAATGTGTGAATCCCGCTGGTGGCATCGATGGGATTTCTCACGGAATTTTGAACCTCTTAAAGAAATGTTTTCCCCACGTGAATCATGCCGCTCTCTTGGTGGCCTTGCGCTGATTCTCTCGCCCCGGGGAAACTTAATGACTGCAATCAGACTCCACCACCTGGAGGTTCCCCTGACACACCACCCTGACTTGGAAATACATCACTGTTCCTTCTTGTCGCTGGGGTAACATCCTGGAATCCCTCCCTAAGAGCTCAATGGGTGTACCTACACCTCAAGGACTGCAGCAGTGCAAGAAGGCAACTCACCACCACCTTCCGAAGGGCAACGAGGGATGGGGAATAAATGCTGGCCCACCCAGCGATGCCCACATCCCGTAAATGAATTTAAAAAATGAGATGGCAGCCACGAAGCTTGCTCCAAGATTTCCTAGGCGAGCCCTGACCAGGCTCCTGGATGGAGTCCAGCATAGATGGGGCGTCCTGTACCCATCTGGGAGGGTATTGCGGCATTAGTTAGTGCCAGCTCACTACACAAAAGCACGGGGCAGCAGTGCCATAACAAAAAGAACAATCTTCTTCGTACATCCAAGCTCTGGCTGCCACCCATCTCTCACACACCTCATCACCCAGCCCTTACGCCTCCTCTCACCCAGCCACCTTGCGTGTTGTCCAACTGTTATGAGACCCTCTTCAGACCCCCCCCCTCCCACCCAACCACATTGGTTCCCCCCAGTCTGAACTCTGCTCCTCACATCCTTGCTCCCACTCCGGACCCATGCATACCAATACCCAACCATATGAACTGCAGGACACCCGCATACATTCTACCCATCTGCATCCCAGCAGGACAAAATCGGTGTGAGAGGGCACAGCCACCCGGAGTCATGCGGGAGGTGCACACCCTCATTCCCCCATGAGGAAAGAGCCCTTGAGCTGGCCAGGGAGGAGCAGGTCCGCACCAGTGCTGATGGCGAAGTGTGGGCAGTGAGCAAAAGTGAGAACCCTAAGGACAAACAATCATTCCTCAAACCTCACGTGAGTAAACATCTCGCATCATTTATCGCCCGTGATGTCCTACCGTCATCTCCCTTCCCTTGCAGGGCAATCAGGAGAGCAGCTCGGACCATCCTCACGCCCCCGGGCAAATACAGACTCGAGCAGCTCAGAGGGGGAATTCTTAGACATCAGCATTGAGGAGGCATCACATCTGTCACCCGCACCCTTCCCCAGCGCAGATACTCGGCAGGCTTCTGGGTCACTCACTGGTGAGCACCTCATAGCTGAAGATTCACAGCGGATGGAGCCACTCTCACAGGGGTTCAGAGCGGTGGCGACTTTAAAAGCCACAGACAGTGGGTGTTCTCCCGTCTAATGTGGTGCCAGCTCTTGCAGGACGTGGCAAAGGTGATTCACCATCCATCAGGATAGGCTCAGCCTTCTCCGGCACTGTGGCTCTGACTCCTGTAGGTAGGAAGGCTGACGTCAGAGTACCCTTGGGCAATATAGTCTCCAACTGTGATCCACCCTCTGTAGTGGTGCTCCCTGTACAGATAGGGCCCAGTCCCTTCCCCCCCAAGCAGGAGGCCGATCCTGGCCACGTGCAGCGTCATGTCACTCTCTGCTGCTGCTGTTCCATTGCAAGCAGTGCAAGCATTAGAAACGTCAACTTGACAGGCTCCATGATTCTCCCGAATCATGCATTGAAAAGAGAAGGGGCGAAATTCTCCCCCAACGGCGCGATGTCCGCCGACTGGCGCCAAGAACGGCGCCAATCAGACGGGCATCGCGCCGGCCCAAAGGTGCGGAATGCTCCGCATCTTTGGGGGCCGAGCCCCAACATTGAGGGGCTAGGCCGACGCCGGAGGGATTTCCGCCCCGCCAGCTGGCGGAAATGGCGTTTGTTGGCCCGCCAGCTGGCGCGGAAATGCGGCGCATGCGCGGGAGCGTCAGCTGCCGCCGACAGTTTCCCGCGCATGCGCAGTGGGGAGAGTCGCTTCCTCCTCCGCCCTGAGAGACCGTGGCGGAGGCAGAAGGGAAAGAGTGCCCCCACGGCACAGGCCCGCCCGCGGATCGGTGGGCCCCGATCGCGGGCCAGGCCACCGTGGGGGCACTCCCCGGGGTCAGATCGCCCCTCGCCCCCCCCCCCCCAGGACCCCGGAGCCCGTCCACGCCGCCTGGTCCCGCTGGTAAATACCAGCTTTGATTTACGCCGACGGGACAGGCAATTTCTGGGCGGGACTTCGGCCCATCCGGGCCGGAGAATCCAGCGGGGGGTCCCGCCAACCGGCGCGGCCCGATTCCCGCTCCCGCCCAATCTCCGGTACCGGAGACTTCGGCGGGGGCGGGGGCGGGATTCACGGCGGCCAACGGCCATTCTCCGACCCGGCGGGGGGTCGGAGAATGATGCCCAAGATCAGCAAAGTAAGCAGTGAGGGTTCGTCAGAAAGGCCTGACCCTTAGCCCTCTACTCTTCTGGGAATTCATGCATTTCCCCCTTAGTTAGTGCCTCTCCACTACGCCTCACACCGACCCCTCTCACACTGCCATATCTGCACTCCTGTTCTTCTCAACTCCACCAGGACTAGGCACCTGGATCATCTAGAGTCTCACTGACACATTTCTCCTGGCATTTCCCAAACCCCCAGCCCTGCCAACCTTTGCAGGGCAATTGAGTGGATGCATGGGTCCCGGGTCTGCTTTTCCCCGGGGCATCTCAAAGAAACCATGATCTGTAACGGGGTGAGTGATGATAGACTTCACCATGAAGCCTTGCATTGCTGTTCATAACAACTATGTAAAGTTAACTCTTTTTTGAGCACTGGAGTTCAACTATTTTGATAGAAAACAATGAACCTAAATGAAACAAACTGTGGGACAAACATAAAAGGGGCAGTCCCTTAAAGGGATACCGACTTAAACAAAAATAAAGAGCAAATGAAACTTAAAACATCAAACCAAAATGTGATTAAAAGGGTTGACAAAGGACACCAGACACTGCAACACCCACCAGGCACGGAAGGCCTTGGTGGTGCCCATGGAGACCACATGCTCCCTCTCCAGGGCCAGCCAGCTGTGAATGTAGCCACAGTAGAGGGGCAGACTGTCGGGTCAGATGACCCCTCAGTCGCCCGCTGTCTGGACCTATTTATGGCTAGTTTGGCCAGGCCCAGAAGCCGGTCTCCTCCCTCCCAGTCCCCCTCTGCACTGGGTGCCCGTGGATCAGGAGCGTGGGTCTGAAGTGCTAACAGAACTGTAATGAAAAACTAGAAAGGGGACGCAGTCTATAACAACTTACATACGCATGGTCCATGAACTCCACAAGGCCACAGAAAAGGCAGGCATTTTGGGAGTCCATGAACCAATGCAGTCTACGGTTAAATGGGACCGCTGCATGCAACACCCTCCACCCCAGGTCCCTGAGTTTTAGAGGGAGGACTCCTCCGAAGAGGGACTCCCAGTGGGGACCTCCACCATCGTATGGAGACATGGTGCACGGGCAAGGAGGTGAAGGGCGTGCAGCAGCAGCCCATACAGGAAACCCTTCCGTGCAATGCAAAATGCTTGGGACTTCAATTGATGGCAGTGAAAATTGAAAAACCCAATCACGCCGGAGAGAATAGCGATTTTCAATTCTCTCTGGATTTGAACCCATGCTTATTTTCTCTGAGACAGAGAATGTAGGCTCAAAATCACCCCCATAGAGAGAGAATGCCTGGATAACAGTCTCAAGGAATTCTATGTGGCAAAAGTTCAATGTTTTTTGTCATAATATCCACGCATGTATATAATGAAGTGCAGACAGGCAGTGATTGACACATAGGATGATCAGTAACCACACAACACAGTGCAGCCAATCACCAGACAGGACACCACCACTATAAAGCCAGAGGGCACTAGGTTTCCCGCTCTCTCTGGACCCAGCCACTGAGACAGTCAGAGTCCACGAGCAAGCACAATGCAAATTCCATGCGGTAGCTAGTAAGTCTGGTCAGGATAGTACAAGGTCTCCAGTCAGTTCAGTATAGTGTCGACCCACAGTTAAATATTGATGCACGATCAATGGCCACTAAAGCGAGGTTGTAGTCCACCTGAAGGCTTTAATAAGCTAGATGTTTCCCCCATCAGCTCAGGTACAGAATGAAGGCTGCTGGGGCGGCACGGGCTCTTATACCCCGCCTAGCATGGCGCAGCTACCATACAGTTTGACCAATGGGAAACATACAATGTCTACCAATGGTGTTCCAGCATTACCAGGTACCGTAATAGAGACTACCACATTCACCCCCTGTTAAAAAAGAGTCTGGCGGGGGTGGTGGCCTGACATTACAGAATGGTAACGTGGTAGAAATTATAGTTATGGAGGTACCGTAATACCTCCGTACAGCGTTTTGTAACTATTTACAATTCTATTTACAATTTATGATTATACACTTTAAAATGAAGCAATCAGTCGATCGGGGGCCCTGGTCATCCTCTGTGATCGTCGAAGCTTCGGTGGTGACTCCGTTGGAGGCTCGGGCGTCTGTGACTCCGCGAGCGTGGCCTCGATCCCTGTGGCAGCTTCGACACCCCTAGACGGCGCTGGTCGGGAAAACGGTTGACCTGGGAAGGGAGCATCTGCGGGGTGCGTCGGTGGGTGGGGGAGCCTAGACGGGGCCGGCGGAAGGACCGACCCTCCTGTAAGGTGCACAGGTGGGAGGGAGGGTGGGGCTGGTGGCTGGGGTGTGCGTGGTGCTCCGACAGGCGCCAGGTCTCGTAGGGAGACCGTATCTTGTTGGCCGTCGGGGTACGCCACGTAGGCGTACTGGGGGTTAACGTGGAGAAGATGGACCCTCTCGACCAATGGGTCCGACTTGTGTGCCCGCACATGTTTTCAGAGCAGGATGGGTCCGGGAGCTGCCAGCCACGTCGGGAGCGAGGTCCCAGAGGAGGACTTCCTGGGGAAGACAAGGAAACGTTCGTGAGGTGTTTGGTTGGTTGTGGTAAACAGCAGTGACCGGATGGAGCGGAGGGCATCCGGGAGGACTTCCTGCCAGCGGGAGACTGGGAGATTCCTGGACCGTAGGGCCAGTAGGACGGTTTTCCAGACCATTCCGTTCTCCCTCTCTACCTGCCCGTTACCCCGGGGGTTGTAACTGGTCATCCTGCTCGAGGCAATGCCCTTGCTGAGCAGGAATTGACACAGTTCGTCGCTAATAAAGGAGGACCCCCTATCACTGTGTATGTAAGCGGGGAACCCGAACAGTGCAAAGGTGCTATGGAGGGCCTTGATGATGGTGGTTGTGGTCATGTTGGGGCAGGGGATGGCGAATGGGAACCGGGAGTACTCATCAACCACGTTCAGGAAGTACATGTTGCGGTCGGTGGAGGGGAGGGGGCCTTTGAAGTCCATGCTGAGGCGTTCAAAGGGACGGGAAACCTTTATCAGGTGCGTCCTCTCTGGGCGGTATTAGTGCGGTTTGCACTCCGCGCAGATTTGGCAGTCCCTGGTGGCTGTCCTGACCTCCTCGATGGAGTAGGGTAGGTTGCGGGTCTTGATAAAGTGGAAAAAGCGAATGACCCCCGGGTGGCAGAGGTCTTCGTGGAGGGCTCGGAGGCGGTCCACTTGTGCGTTCGGGACAGGGCATCAGGAGGCTCATTTAGCTTCCCGGGATGATACTAGATCTCATAGTTGTAGGTGGAGATTTCGATCCTCCACCGCAAGATCTTATCGTTCTTTATCTTTCCCCGCTGTGCATTATCAAACATGAAGGCACCGACCGTTGGTCAGTGAGGAGAGTGAATCTCCTGTCGGCCAGGTAATGCCTCCAATGTCGCACAACTTCTCATAACAACTTACATACGCATGGTCCATGAACTCCACAAGGCCACAGAAAAGGCAGGCATTTTGGGAGACCATGAACCAATGTAGTCTACGGTTAAAGGAGGTCTGGGCCTCCTTTTCGACTGAGGAGTGGCGGATTTCGGAAGCGTGGAGGGTACGTGAGAAGAAGGCCACAGGTCTGCCCGCTTGGTTGAGGGTGGCCGCCAGAGCTACGTCAGACGCGTCGCTCTCGACCTGGAAGGGGAGGGACTCATCGATGGCGTGCATCGTAGCCTTTGCAATGTCTGCTTTGATGCGGCTGAAGGCCTGGCGGGCCTCTATCGACAGGGTGAAAACTGTGGATTGGATCAGGGGTCGGGCCTTGTCTGCATAGTTGGGGACCCACTGGGCATAGTAAGAGAAAAACCCTAGGCAGCGCTTCAAGGCTTGGAGCAGTGAGGGAGGGGGAACACCAGTTTGACCAATGAAATGAAATGAAAATCGCTTATTGTCACAAGTAGGCTTCAAATGAAGTTACTGTGAAAAGCCCCTAGTTGCCACATTCCGGCGCCTGTTCGGGGAGGCTGGTATGGGAATTGAACCGTGCTGCTGGCCTGCCTTGGTCTGCTTTCAAAGCCAGCAATTTAGCTGTGTGCTAAACCAGCCCAGGGAGCATACAATATCTACCAATGGTGTTCCAGCATTACAAGGTACCGTAATACCTCTACAGAGACTACCACAAATATGTATGTTAGTTCTATCATTCAATAAAACCGTGTTGGATCTTCTACAGTGTTAGAGGTCTGTTTCTCGCATCGCTGCATCAAGTGCAGTCCACACCGAACCGACTTGCCTAACACATCATGGTACCACGGAGTGATACTGAAAATTGACCGACCTACCTCGAGTGAATCAGCATTGACCAGCAAGCAGCCATCCGGTGACATGGAAAACATCCAGTCTCCTCAGCAGCTCCGCATCTCCGGCAACCTCGGCGCAAATTGGAAGCTCTTCAAGCAAAAGCTCCTCTGGTACATCGAGGCCTCCGACCTCGAAGCAGCATTGGATGCCAGGAAGATTGCGCTATTTCTCTCCACCGCGAGGGACCACGCCATCCACATCTACAACTCCCTTACGTTCGCTGATGGCAAAGACAAAACGAAATTCGTAACAGTCCTGCTGAAATTTAACAGCCACTGCGACATGGAGGTGAATGAGAGCTTTGAACGGTACGTTTTCCAGCAGAGGCTTCAGGGTAAGGATGAACCTTTTCAGTCCTTCGTCACCCATCTCCGCATCCTAGCGCAGTCATGTAACTATGACTCGACGTCTGATTCCATGGTCCGGGATCAGATCGTTTTTGGGGTCCACTCCGACTCCCTTCGGCAGCAGCTCCTGAAAGTCAAACAGTTGACCCTCTCTGTCGCTATTGAGACGTGCGTTGTCCATGAGCTAAGAATCGTTACTCCCACA
This sequence comes from Scyliorhinus torazame, assembly GCF_047496885.1. NCBI lineage: Eukaryota > Metazoa > Chordata > Chondrichthyes > Carcharhiniformes > Scyliorhinidae > Scyliorhinus > Scyliorhinus torazame. The sequence goes on along the minus strand of NC_092709.1, from coordinate 296,678,617 downwards.
TCAGGACAGCAGAAACTGCGAAGCTGGCCTCCCACGAGGCGGAACGGGTGCAGGCCATTGCACAAATGCAGGGCCTGAACATCGAGGAGAGTGGCCGTTTTGCGCGCTTTTCCCGGGTCCCTGCGCATGCGCGCCACGACTGACTGGACGACGAGCCCGACAACCCGACTGCGCAGGTGCGTGCGTTGACCGACCGCACTGCGCATGTGCGATGACGCACGGAACGCGCTGACGTCGGTGTCATGGCGTGTCCGAATTGTGGCTCCGCCCATTTGAAGCGGCAATGTTCGGCAAAAGGACGCCGGTGTCTACAGTGTGACAAGCTTGGCCACTACGCAGCCCTTTGCAGATCTGCTCCACCGCTCAGCAGCCAGCGATCCCAGCTGCGGCGCAGAAGTGTCCGCTCAATACAAGGCATGCCAGATTACGATCCCGACAGCCCAACGGACCCTTATGCTGAGTGCCTCGCGTCCCCGCACCGGGTGGGCATCATAACTACACATGCGCTGCCTTCCACCACACCTACGCAACGCCTCTCGACCCTCAGTGTGGATCCCGACGACGAGTGGTCTGCTGTCCTCACAGTGAACAAGGCCCGCATCCGGTTCAAACTAGACACTGGCGCAATCGGCGAACCTCATCTTGAAATCCGACCTCGACACCATCCGCGCCAAACCAAGCATTCTTCCACCAGCCTACCAGCTCCTTGACTACAATGGCAACGCCATAGCTGCCAGTGGCTAGTGTCAACTGGGGGTATCCAACAAGGTGATCAAGGCGACGCTGCGATTTGAAATCGTCGGGCCTGACAGAGCATCTCTGCTCGATGCTCGCGCCTGCAAGCTCCTGAACCTGGTTCAGCGAGTCCACACCATGTCATCATCACCGGCGATGGCCTCGCCCGATGGAAACTTGCAAGCCGACATAGATGACATCATCACACAGTGAACAGTGTGTTCGATGGAATGGGCACGCTCCCATACCGATACAAAATCCTGCTCAAGCCGAACGTCATCCCTGTAATTCATGCACCTCGCCTGGTGCCGCCGCCCCTCAAGGATCGTCTGAAGAAGCAATTACAGGACCTCCAAGACTAGGGCATCACATCAAAGGTTACAGAGCCAACAGACTGGGTCAGCTCCATGGTCTGCATCAAGAAGCCATCAGGGGAGATTCGCATTTGCATTGACCCTAAGAACTGAGCCTGCCTGTGACCGGTACAACACTGAAGGCGGCCCCACAGGTCAGCAGCCCTTATACTTCCTGTAAAGGGGGTGGAGCCATGGCCGGAGCCCATACATGCCCCAACATATCCCCTGTGGGTGAAGCCACACAATGGCCCATAGGTGGAGCCCACAGGGTTAATAACTTAACACAGTGCACTGGTGAATTATCAGCAATTATACATTCACCACATTCACTCCCTGTTTAAAAATGAAGTCGGTGGGGGTGACGGGCTCATAGATTCTGCCGCTCCGGCGCACGGATCGTACATTGCGACCGCCGAGCAATGGTGTTGCAGCCGCTTCGGGTGGCTGTGGAAGTGGGTCCGGAGCAGGCACAGGCGTGGACTCCGGGAGCGGCTCTTCCGGAGCTTCATTCCTGTGGACCGGTGCGGCGGATGGGAGGGAGCGCAGGAACCATATAGGGGTGGGGGCGCTGGACATGGTAGGTTGGACGGGACATAGTGTGGGGGCTGCAGTAGTGGGAGTGGTGTTGGAGCCTGCGGGCGCCAGGTCCCGGAGGGAGACGGTATCTTGCCGGCCATCAGGGTGTTCAACGTACACATAGTGTGGGTTGGAGTGTAGGAGCTGGACCCTCTCTACCAGGGGGTCGGTCTTATGGATCCAAACATGTTTTCGAGGAGGACTCGACCCAGTGTCATCAGCCATGGCGAAGCGAGGACCCTGAGGTAGCTCCCCTAGAGAAAACAAACAAACGGTCATGAGGAGTCTGGTTTGTGGCCGTGCAAAGGAGGGACCTAATAGAGTGGAGCGCATCGGGGAGGACCTCCTGCCAGTGAGAAACTGGGAGAATCCTGGACCGCAGGGTCAGTAGGACGTTCTCCCTCTCCACCTGCCCGTTCCCCCTGGGGTTAAAACTGGTAGTCGTGCTCGAGGCGATGCCCTTACTGAGCAGATACTGGCGCAGTGCGTCGCTCATGAACGATGAGCCCCTGTTGCTGTGGACATAACTGGGGAAAGCAAACAGGGTGAAGACACTATGCAGGGCTTTAATGACAGTGGGGGTGGTCATATCAGGGCCGGGGTTGGCAAACGGGAAGCGGGAGAACTCATCTATAATAATAAGGAAGTACGTGTTGCGGTTATTGGAGGGGAGGGGCCCTTTGAAATCGATACTGAGGCGCTCAAAGGGCCGGGATGCCTTTACCAGGTGGGCCTTATCTGGTCAATAGAAGTGTGGTTTACACTCCGCACAGATCTGGCAGTCCCTGGTCATGGCTCTAATCTCCTAGGTGGAGTAGGGCAGGTTGCGGGCCTTGATGTAATGGGCTAGCCGGGTGACCCCCGGGTGGCAGAGGTCATCGCGGATAGCCCGTAGTCGTTCATCTTGCGCGCTGGCGCATGTGCCGCGGGACAGGGCATCTGGGGGTTCGTTGAGCTTCCCAGGACGATATACCATATCGTAGTTATAGGTGGAGAGTTCGATTCTCCACCTCAAGGTCTTATCATTCTTGATCTTGCCCCGCTGCGTATTGTCAAATATGAAGGCAAATATGATCGTTGGTTGGTGACGAGGGTAAACCTCCTACCAGCGAGGTAGTGCCTCCAGTGCCGCACGGCTTCCACGATGTCTTGGGCTTCTTTTTCGACCGAGGAGTGTCGAATTTCGGAGGTGGCGTGGGTGCGTGAAAAAAACGCTACCGGTCTGCCTGCTTGGTTGAGGGTGGCGGCGAGAGCGACCTCTGAGGCGTCGTTCTCCACCTGGAAGGGGACGGACTCGTCCACCGCGCGCATCGCAGCTTTGACGATGTCCGCCTTGATGCAGTTGTAGGCCTGGCGAGACTCGCTGCCAGTGAAAAGAGGGTGGCCTTAAATAGTGGGCGGGCTTTGTCCGCATACTGGGGGACTCACTGGACGTAATAGGAGAAAAATCCAAGGCACCTCTTCCGGGCCTTGGGACAGTGAGGGAGAGGGAGTTGTAGGAGGGGGCGCATACGGTCAGGGTCGGGCCCTAGGACCCCGTTCTCCACTATGTAGCCAAGGATGGCTAGTCTGGTTGTGCAGAAAACGCATTTCTCCTTGTTGTAGGTGAGTTTGAGTTTTGGGGCGGTTTGGAGAAATCGGTGGAGGTTGGCGTCGTGGTCCTGCTGATCATGGCCGCAGATGGTGACATTGTCCAAGTACGGAAACGTGGCCCGCAGCCCGTACTGGTCCACCATTCGGTCCATCGCTCGTTGGAACACCGAAACACCGTTCGTGACGCCAAAGGGGACCCGGAGGAAATAGAAAAGGCAGCTGTCTGCCTCAAACGCCGTGTAGTGGCGTTCCTCCGGGCGGATTGGGAGCTGGTGGTATGCAGACTTCAGATCCACCGTGGAGAACACGCGGTAGTGCGCCATCTGATTTACCATGTCTGCAATCCGGGGAAGGGGGCACGCATCGATTTGCGTAAAACCGGTTAATGGTTTGGCTGTAATCAACCACCATCCGGAACCTTTCCCCACTCTGGACGACCACCACCTGAGCTCTCCAGGGGCTATTGCTGGCCTCTATGACCCCCTCCTGCAAGAGACGCTGGACCTCGGACCTAATGAACGTCCTGTCCTGCATGCTATACCACCTGCTTCTGGTGGCTACTGGCTTGCAATCGGCGGTGAGGTTTGCGAAGGGGGGGGGGTCGATTTTTAGGGTCGCGAGGCTGCATATGGTGTGCAGGGGCAGGGGACTCCCGAACTTAAGAGTTAGGCTCCTGAGGTTGCACTGGAAGTCGAGTCCCAAAAGGAGAGGAGCGGAGAGGTGTGGGAGCACATCTCGTTGAAAATTAGCGTACTCGGCGCCCTGTATTGCTAGGGTTGCAGTAGTGCACCCTTGGATTTGCACCGAGTGCGACCCAGAGGCGAGGGATATGGTTTGTTGCGTCGGGAATATTGGGAGCGAACAGCGTCTTACCATGTCCGGTTGAATGAAGCTCTCTGTGCTCCCTGAGTCGAAAAGGCAAGGTGTCTCGTGCCCGTTAACCCGGACGGCCATCATGGAGCTCCGGAGGTGCTTAGGTCGCGACTGGTCCAGGGTGACCGAGCTGAGTTGTGGGTAGCCGGCGGCGTGATTGGAGGTGCTGGGGCGGCCCCGCGATGTCTGTCCGTGTAGATCGTATGCATCGAGCGGCATAGCAGATAGCGGCCAAGGTGACGGCCCCCATGGATCGCACGTGGCCGGCCGCGTGGGGGAGGTTGGCCAAGATGGCGGCCCCCATGAGTCGCACATGTTATGCGGAGGCGGAGGCGGCAGACACGCTGCCACCTTGCGGGGTCTGCGGGCCTGTGAGTCTGTGGATCGGGTCTGTGAGTTCGAGTTATTTGACCTGGCCAGGCAGACCTTGGCGAAGTGTCCTTTTCGCCCGCAGCTGCTGCAGTTCGCGTTGCGGGCCGGGCAGTGCTGTCGGGGTGTTGGGACAGGCCCAAAAGTAGCAGGGTAGCCCCCCATGATGGGCGGGCGGCCGCGCGGCACAGGCCTGGGGTAGTCTCGGGTCGGGGGCACACGAGGGGGTCGCGTGATCGGCCGGGAACGCAGTAAGGCTCGGAAAAGCGGCCTCCAGAGAGGTAGCCAGTTTTACCGTGTCGTCATGTCCTGGGCCCCTTTTTCACGCAGGCGCTGTCTCACATAGTTTGATCGGATCCCCGCCACGTAAACGTCTCGGACGGCGAGCTCCATGTGCTGAGTGGCCGTAACGGCCTGGTAGTTACAGTTGCGTGCGAGGGCTTTGAGGTCGCGTAGGTAATCATCTAGCGACTCCCCGGGGCGCTGGCGGTGAGTGGTGAAGTGGTGTCGCGCGTATACCTCGTTCACAGGCCATATGTAGAGGTGTTCGAGTTGTGCGTGGGCCTCTGTACAGGAAGTGGCTTCGTCGAGCTGGACAGAAATGCGATGGCTCACCCGTGCTGGAGGAGGCTCAGCTTCTGTTCGTCAGTGACGGATGGCGTAGACGACGCGGCGAGATAGGCCTTGAAGCATCAAAACCAGTGTGAAAACATTTATTTCGCCTCCGCGGCCTGTGGATCGAGTTCCAGTCTGTAATGATCTCCAATTGGCATTATTGGTTGGCCAATTGGAGTATGAGCTCCCTCAATGATAGCTCATTGAGGGGGCCCATATAAGCACCTGTGTAGGCTTTGTGACGGAGTCTTAAGTTGACTGGAATGCTAGCAGCACTGTTTGGAGCTGCTCTTGTATATAAGTTATTGCAAATAAATACTGGTGTGGTGACGGAACCCCTGCCTCCTGTGGATTATTACAAATTCTGTCAGGTTTGAGGGCTAATTCCATAGTAGTATTTTAAGCTGATTAAATTGATGCGACCATCAATTCACTCGAAGACACGTGGAGAAGTAAACCGTGGTTTTAATCAGCTTAGAACTGAGCCTGCCTGTGACCGGTACAACACTGAAGGCGGCCCCGCAGGTCAGCAGCTCTTATACTTCCTGTAAAGGGATGGAGCCATGGGCAGAGCCCGTACATGCCCCAACATATCCCCTGTGGGTGAAGCCACACAATGGCCCATAGGTAGAGCCCACAGGGTTAATAACATAACACAGTGCACTGATGAATTATCAGTAATTATACATTCACCACACAGAGATCTCCCTCAGTTCCATAGGCCTGTAAAATGTAGGTATTTATCCCAAAGGGTTAAGTGCTTCTGAAGGTTTTAAAGTTCTTGTGTTTTTCAGAAGCACTTGCTGTTTGGGTATGGAATGATACATGTGGTAGCACATCTGGACTCATCTATACATCTTAACTTGGGTGGAAGCCTTCTTTCCAAGGATTGTATAAAATTGGTCATTCATTCATCCATGACACTGCAGCAGATGTTTGTTCTGAAAGCGGACGTTGTTCCAGATGGAGCAGTTTCAGCTCAATTAGTCCTTTAACTTGATTCCAAACTCATTTGGCTTTACTAACCTGAGGCCACGTCAGCAACATTCTGCAAGGCTGTTGAATCTCAATTTCACTTCAAGTCAACGTTGTCCTGGCTGCCCACCACAATATCTTCTGCAATCACGCCCAAGACCACAGTACAACAGAGGAGCCTGAATCTGTATCTGTTCATTATTTCCCCCCCCCGCTTTGTAACAATGTTCAGCATTAACTCCCACAAACAGCAGTGTGAGAGTTACCAAATAATCCATTTTTGTGATGTTGATTGAGGGATGAATGTCGGCCAGGGCACCGGAGATAACTCCAATGCTCTTCTTTGAAGAGCTATTGGATCTTTTACATTCACCTTCCAGGATAGACAGGGCCTTGGTTTAACATCTCATCTGTGACAGTCCCTCTGACAGTGCAATGCTCCCTCAATCCCACACTGCAGTGTCAGTTTGGATGTTTGTGCTCAAGTCACTTGAACAGACTCAAACCCACAATTTTCTGACTCAGAGGTGTGAGGATGCTACCGTCTGAACCACAGCTGACGCCATTTTCCATCACAGATTTAAAGAGGTGGTGCACGTCAGGTTGGCAGTGGGCAGAGGGATCAGGTCATCCACCAGATGGCAACAGTGAGAGTCCTGATCCAGTTCCTTGTGGCACCTTATTTTAATATCGCCGGGAAATTGCCCATTTGGGTGAGGTGTGGCTCATCAGCCAAGAGAGCAGGGGTGGAGAACGCGAGAAGTCCTTTGTGGAGCTTAACCAGCATCTTATGTTTAATTGGGTGGGTGGGGAGAGGCAGATTTGGGGGCAGGTGCTATGATGGTAGATGATGACAGTGCGCAGGCCAAATATCATGGAACTAATTTTCCTTTAGTGTTTTGGAATATGCTCTATCTCTTTAAGATCACTCAACATAAGGTTCCACTGCATGGGGCACCAAACACGCCACCCTAATTCCAATGTCGTAATGGGGCCTTATGCATATGGTGATGAGGCTCCTGCCTGATTCCTATGAAAACATTCAGGATGGCACGGTGGTAAGTGGTTAGCACTGCTGCCTCACAGCGCCAGGGACCCGGGTTCGATTCCGACCTTGAGTGACTGTCTGTGTGGAGTTTTCACATTCTTCCTGTTGTCTATGTGGGTTTCCTCCGGGTGCTCCGGTTTCCTCCCACAATCCAAATATGTGCAGGTTAGGTGGATTGGCCACGATAAATTGCCCCTATGTAGGGTTACAGGGATAGGGTGGAGGATTGGGCTTAGGCAGGGTGCTCTTTCAGAGGGTCGGTGCAGACTCGATGGCTTCCTTCTGCACTGTTGGGGTGCTATGATTCTATGATTGGCTGCCTATTTCATAGCACAGGTTAAAATGGTGGCAGGCTGCATAGTGTTGGCAATGGAACAATAAGTGCCCCCGCCAACACCACATAGCCATCTGTAACTTGTTCTTTAGTTTTGCTTTCACTGAGCGCTGACACTTGAACACTTGAGCATTCTCCTACTGACACATTCTGCTGTGTTGCCTTCATGCCACTATCCGCACCTTCTTCAGTCCTAGACTGGGACTGTACTCGTTGGAATTTAGAAGGATGCGGGGGGGATCTTATAGAAACATATAAGATTATGAAGGGAATAGATAGGATAGATGCGGGCAGGTTGTTTCCACTGGCGGTGAAAGCTGAACTAGGGGGCATAGCCTCAAAATAAGGGGAAGTAAATTTAGGACTGAGTTTAGGAGGAACTTCTTCACCCAAAGGGTTGTGAATCTATGGAATTCCTTGCCCAGTGAAGCAGTAGAGGCTCCTTCATTAAATGTTTTTAAGATAAAGATAGATAGTTTTTTGAAGAATAAAGGGATTAAGGGTTATGGTGTTCGGGCCGGAAAGTGGAGCTGAGTCCACAAAAGATCAGCCATGATCTCATTGAATGGTGGAGCAGGCTCGAGGGGCCAGATGGCCAACTCCTGCTCCTAGTTCTTATGTTCTTAATGCTACCATTAGCACTCCTTTCGTCCTATGCGCATGGCATATTTGTCAATCTCTCCATAGCTCCAATCTATCCCTGAACTCCAAAACGTTCAGCTGGTTTAGCACAGTGGGCTAAATAGCTGACTTGTAAAGCAGACCAAGGCCAGCAGCGCGGGTTCAATTCCCGTACCAGCCTCCCTGAACGTGCCGGAATCTGGCGACTAGGGGCTTTTCACAGTAACTTCATTTGAAGCCTACTTGTGACAGTCAGCAATTTGCATTTCATTTAATTTTCATAAATAAATCGTCAAATTTCTACCCTTCTTCAGCTTTGTAGAAGAGTCACACAGACTCAAAACATTAACTCTGTTTCTTTCCCCACAGATGCTGCCAGACCTGCTGACTTTATCCAACATTTTCAGTTTTTATTTCAGATTTCCAGCAGCCGCAGTATTTTGCTTTTATTTATAACGAGTCTCTTTCAAAAAGTTCGAACTTGGTGTTATTTCAATCCTGCTGGAATGTAGGGTAGTAGAAGGACCAAATTTTGTCCCGAAGATCATGAAAACACAGAAACATCCAGCCCATAAAGTTGGTTTCTTGTCGGCCAGGGGTGTTTCAACAGGAAGGGCCTCCTTCTGCACTGTAAATTCTGTGATAAACAGGAGGACCAGCAGATCCTGCGGACAGCCAATGGCGGCCGCCTGCCAACGCCCCAAAACGCGTGGCATGTTGTTGGGTAAATCCCGCCCTTGGTTTGTTCTTTTAGCAGCCAACATAATCCATTCTCCTGCTTGCTTCTTTTAGTATTTTTCTTTTTAAGCATTTACCTAATTTGCTCTTGAAAGAATTCAGGGATAGAACATAGAACATACAGTGCAAAAGGAGGCCATTCGGCCCATCGAGTCTGCACCTACCCACTTAAGCCCTCACTTCCTCCCTATCCCCATTACCCAATAACCCCTGCTAACCCTTTTTTGGACACTAAGGGCAATTTAGCATGGCCAATCCATCTAACCTACATGTCTTTGGATTGTGGGATGGTTTATGGCAGAAATATTCACATACAAAACTTATCAACTCAACTTTAATTATTTTTGTGATTGCCTTAAATCTGTGCCTCTTTGCTAATTGGCTTGCTGAGCAATGAAAACAGTTTATCACAACTCACTTTACTGTAGTCCGTAATGTTGATGACCTCTATCAGGGCACCTCTTGTAACCATTCCGGCTTTAGTGAAAAAAATCTTACTTTCTCATCTTCCAATTAAAATCCCTCATCCCTAATAATGTCATAATAAACCATCCATCCATTGATCAATGTTTTGTTGACTCTCAGGATCTGGACAGTGTTGCCAAGGCCAGCATTTATTTCCCATCCCGAGCTGACCTGGGAATACCCTTTTTGATCTGCTGCATTTACCTGTGTTTTCTTTTTGTTGTTGACATAATTGTGTGGATAGGTGTGGGACTGAAGGCTCAACCAAATGATAATTGCAGGCTTCCTTCCTTAAAGGACATTACTGAACCTGTTTAGTTTTAACAGCAGCTTCAATGTCACTTTTACTCTCAGATTTTTATGCCCACCTCATTTTACAAATTAATTCAATTTCTTCCGATGCTGTGGTGGGGATTTGAACTCTTCTGAATTATTGGTCCTGGCCTCTCGATTATTTGTCCAGTAACATAACCACTACACTGTTGTACCCCATTATATTTGCTGCAACAAATCTTGATCTGAAGTGTTTCTCAAATCTAAGTGTTTTTCTCCATTTGAGTTACTGAGGCAACATTTTACTGAGTTTTTAAGGATTGGATGTAGACCTTTTTTGAGGGGTAATGGATGGTGGAAAGTAACAAAGAAAAGGCTGGAGCGTACCTGCTGCCCTGCAGATATTAGATGGCTGGATAATGCTCTGAAAGAATGTCATCTCTGGATTGGAGAGACACTTGAAGAAACTGTGAAGCATACATGGTAGGTTGTACAAGGCGAGCCATGACAGAACTGAATAGGGCGGCACGGTGGTTAGCACTGCTGCCTCACGGCGCTGAGGACCCGGGTTCGATCCCAGCCCCGGGTCACTGTCCGTGTGGAGTTTGCATATTCTCCCCGTGCCTGCGTGGGTCTCACCCCCACAACCGAAAAAGATGTGCTGGGTAGGTGAATTGGCCACACTAAATTGCTCCTTAATTGGAAACAAAAAATAGTTGAGAATTTTTTTTTAAAATGACAGAACTGAACGCTTTCTGAAAGGACTGACATCGCTGCAATGAGGTGCTGGAAAAGGTTGCTGACTTGCAAAAATGTGCAAAATGAGGAGCCAAAGTAATGGTAAAGTTTATTATACTTCCTATCGGCATCCAGAAAAATAATTCATCCAGTGAATTTTCAACACATGGATGAATTGTAAAATAATCATAGACTATTGTAACAAGTATGGGACCATTCCATCAATATTATATGCATCACTTATATCATACAGTGAATGTACAGTAGAACAAAAGTATTCTGCATGTTTATGTTGATTAAGCTCCAGCTACTGAAGTTCAATGTACATCATTCTATTAATTGCAGGACAGGTTAGCCTTTCTTATGATTGAGTGGACAGTTGGAAATGTTCCTCTCAAGTTGAAATTCCTCAGTCCCCTGGATCATCAGATATTGAATCCACTGAGGAAGAAGGGGCTGTTGAAACTTGAGATCCCATCTGAGTTGAGGGGTTGTATTATAATGATAATATAATGCACCCAGTTCTTCATAATTATGTATCAGCCCAGCACAGACCCTGCAGTCCCTCGGCAGGACACGGCACAGCCGTTGCACAGTCTCACAAAAAGGAAAGCATAAAAATCAGGCTCACAGGTAACGATCCTGAAATTCCCCAGCTCATCCCCTGGGGTACCATTACCACAAAGACTACAGTGACTTAAGGAGAAATTACTTTCTCAGGGCAAGGACAGATGGGCAAATAATACAACCTTGTCATGTGAAGACCAGATCTCGTGAAGAATTTGTAAAAAGATGCTCCTACCTGAGGTCTTAATACATATTGCACACACAGAGATTCCCAAACTTCCTCTGAGTATTACTAAATCCTTAAGATCACATTAGCAAATTAGCTGTATGGCCTAGTTGACCATCAATTTCAATAAATAGATTTTTCATTTTTATTGCACACTTACTGATCTGTATATTTTTGTCCAGATTTTCACTTGACAATGCAGTGCTCTGATTTTTGGGGGACAACCTTTACAGCGTGTGACGAATGTGATATAAAATAGTTACTTTAGAGATATTAGTTAATGTAATGTAGAAATAAGCCACTTTGATTCTGGCAAGTAGAGACAAAGGATTTTAGACCACATGGGAAAACGCAGGAAGAGGTGTGTCTATGAGAGTGATGCTGAATTGATAGGGGCCGGAGAAAGGGATTGGAAGTGAGCCAATCAGAATAGATCAAACAAGTCAGGAGGGACATAGGATGACCTATGGGTGTCGAGTATGTGAAACTTGATGCCATTTGAATGTATCAGTACTGATCTCTTTGTCTGGGACATTCACTTAGTTCCCGGGGCTACAGAAAGCAACATGTTATCTGTATCACTGTGGACTAGGTAGCTTGCAAGCTGAATAAAATAACTTTTGTTATACTTGCAAATCCATCTCGACTTTTATTGAGGCCAGACTGACGGATAAAGAAATTTGGGAATCAACATTTGGTGCCGAAAACCGGGATTTCTCAGGGCGATCCTGGTCCAACTGCGAAATCAGAATTAGACTGATTATGAACAGGAGGATGGGGAACGAGGGCCCTCAATGTAGAACTGGAAAATGACCGCGCATTGATTGTTCCCCTCTTCTTATCGTCTGATTAGTCTGGTCACTCGCGGTTGGCACAGAAAGACCGCCTCGACGAAATCACAGGTCAGTCTGGGGATTAGCAATTTAATTGATGGGATTTCATATTGTTGTTTCGGCTTGGGTTAGGGTTTTGGGTTGATGTGACATCTCAAATGATGATTCAATTCCAAGTATAAGGGTTCAGAGGCTGATGGGACTTCAGTAATGAAGGTTCAGTCTATTATATGGGTTCAGGGGCTGATGGGACTTCAGTACTGAAGGTTCAGTCCAGTATAACTGTTGTTAAATCTGAAGATGGTTCAACTCTATGTGTGAGTGTTTTAAATATATAGTTGATTAAGCTAAAATTGTCTCCTTGGACTGTATTGGCGAAAAACGCAGTTCCGAGGACTAGTTGAGATTGTGGGGAATGCTGCATATTGGTTGAAGCAGAAGTCTCTCAAAGGGTTAACAGCAGCAGGCAAAGTTAAAGACAGACAGTGCTTCTCACTCAGGCCTTGAGATAACAGCACCAGTCTGTAGTGTAATCGGATACCTTTCCTTTGAGTCAGTGAACACCAGCAAAGTTACGTTTTGAATTAATTAAAGGAAACCAGTGGGTTTCTCCACCTCTTTGATAAAAGTTATTATTTTCGAAAGCAATTGATTGAAATTGCCAGAATCTTAAGTTTTACTTACTTGAAATAAGGTTTATCTCATTTTATCTGGAGATTAATAGAAACTTAAAGAAGATCATGGACGCCATTTTAAAAAGTGTAAATCTGGAGATGATAGTTGATTTTGCTAATACTTATGTGTATGTAAAAGAAAAAAAAACTTGTTAAAAGAAAAATTGTTAAGATAAAGAAATAATTAAGTTGTAAATGTTATACAAGTTTGTGTTAAGCAAATTGTAAATTTAGTTCTGAGTTGAGATCAGAGCTAAGCTTGCAAGTTGCAGTAATCCAATTTGAATTTTCAAACATTTTTAAGTTTTAAAAAAAAGCGCAAGTAGAGGAAAGACGCGGGTCAAACAAGAGATGAGCTACGTAGTTCAATGGCTGGCCTTGAATTGACAGAAAAAGAAAAATTCAATAATTTGGAAAAGTAAGCATATCACCTAAGTTTCTCCAAACTAAGCAGAAACCACAAGGTTCGGGAACAAAGGAAGCTGAAACAGATTCTTTTGAAGAGAAAGAACTCCCCCTAGTGACAGGGAGAGACGTTGAAGTCCTGGAACAACCAGGGGAAATAGCTAGAGTGCCCCCGGTGACATTCGGAGACAGTTACCGATTAGGAAGATGCGAAACCCCGACGCAGTGACTGTGGGAGCGAACCCCACGATAGACGTTTACTTCCCATGGACACCCAGTGAGATGATGGCTATTATGTCTACAATCCCAGATAGAAAAAATCTCCTGCTGCCTTCATGGATTCCTTGAGAACTACCATCTCAATTTATCAAGCTGATTTAAGGGACCTCTGGGCCCTAGTCCAGCAGATTTTAACCTCAGCAGAGTACCGCAATTATCTTAACCACCTGAATTATGCTAGTCATGCCGCACTTCAGCAGGCCTATGCGTTAGACGACGATAGAAGGACACAGATCTTGAATGCGTTGAATAGCACATTTCAAAGGCCCATAAATCTTTCTGTTATCTTAGACCTAAAACCTAAGAAGACTGAAGAGCCAGAGGAATTTCTGGAGCGTTTTAATGAAATCTACCGGGGGCAGTCAGGCGATTTGCTGTATCAAAATGGTCAGAATTCCCCTCAATATTGTGCTATGTTAATGCATTGCCTACCACCTTCTGTGGTTACTGCTGTGAAATGTAATAACATGAATTGGACAGAGAACGACCCTTCCCAGATGGCAAGGGCAGTCAGATTTTATTGGAAGGAGGGTGTAGGCCAAGAAGGAGGCTCAGTTACAAAGGTTAAGACTGAGTATGTAATGAAAAAGGATGATCTGCGACCCCAACAAGCGGCAGAAATGGTAGTTTACCAGCAGGAGCCCCAATATAGTGACTTTGGGTGGGTGGATCAGTGAAGAGGAGGATACCAAACCCACCCACAGGGACCCTCACCCCCTTTTTATGGCCCACCGAACGAATCAATAGCTCTACAACCGCAGCCCCCTCTGAGGGGCCATTGGTCTACTGGAAGAAGAGGACGGGGCAGAAATAGAGGGAGCAATGCATGTTTTAATTGCGGCCGTGTAGATCACTGGCAACAGGAATGCCCCTTTAAAAGACAGGCAGTAGAAGGAGATTATCCGACCCACAGGAGAGGGTACCCACCAAGGGGAGGACAGACGAGATACACTGACTTCTCCCAGGAAAACCCTTTCCCAACACAGGATTGACTAGCTAATTTAGCCATAAGGACTCTCCAATCGGACAGGGAACCTATTATCTCTCTGCAGATAGGAGATCAACATCACTCATTTGTAATCGACACCGGGGCAGCCATGACTTCTGTGCAATCAGCACTTAAATTACCATTATCCGACTACACGCAGCAATTGACAGGGGTCCAAGGACAGGTGTGTGAGTATCCTATTTCTGAACCTGTGACAGTCACTTACGAGAATAAGTCTGCAGAGCATCAGTTTGTAGTGACTACTGGATTGGACTGTAACTTGTTGGCCCGAGATTTACTGTGTATCTTCCAGCTACAGCTAGAATGCGGAGATGAGGGGGTAACGGTTACATCATGGAGGATGAGACAACAGTGCTATATTTCTATCACCCCCCAGTGGTGGACGTTAGACGTTGAACAGTCACTGCATCACGTTACCCTGGCCCATGACAGAACTGGACGAAACAGGGAGTTGGAGGACAAATACCGGCCATTACTTGAGACCGAATGGCCAGTCAAGGTTACAGCCACAGTCACGGGAAAAGAAGGTACAGCCGATTTTGTTACAATATCACCACATTTATGGCCACAGTCAGCTTCGGTAAGCCCTCATATTACACGTCAGGTCCATGACCAGTACCATGCCAGGGATATGGGGCGAATGGTCAGGAGGGCAGTGGATCATTCGGATCCAACAGACTACGCACTTCAAGTCATGCCGGACGGCACTACCATAAAATATTTTGAGGTCCCTGAAACGATTAACACTCGACTGCAGCATCACAGGGGACATGATGTGTTGGAATATGTCAATCCACAGGTCTGGGCGGAATACCCATCACAAGTGGGAAAGACAAATGTTACACCTATTAAGGTGATGATTAAGGATCATGTAAAGCTACCTTCCATTCGACAATACCCCCTGAAATCTCAAGCTGCTCCATCAATAGATAAATTAATTCAAGAGCTGTTGAAACAGGGTATTTTGGTCCCTTGCCAATCAGAATGTAACACCCCCATACTTGCTGTGCCTAAACCAGCCAAACCAGACCAGTACCGATTAGTACAGGATTTACGTTCAATCAATGCCATCGCATAGCCGTTACATGCTCTCACCCTCCAACAGGATATTACGGTGTATAGCTCCCACTCGGTCATCGCACTACTGAGGCAACTGCAGACTCAGCATCATACCGCAGCTCGTCAGAATAGGTATGAGATATACCTTTTGAACAATCCACGTCTGACATTTAAATACTGTACCACTATCAATCCAGCCTGTTTTCTTAGTGGTCCCCCTGTCTATGAAGACGCACCTGGCCACGACTGTTTAGCCTTGATTCAGGAAACTACCACAATAAGGGGCGATTTGAGTGACATTTCGTCAGAACAACCTGACATGATTATGTGTGGTCAAATATCCCACCGGGGTTTAGTTAATGACCTACTGCAGGCCCTCCTTATGCCCGCGCAGATTTCCGTTATTAAATGCGCTGCCCACACGAATGGTACAACCCCAGTTGACGTTGGTAATGAACGAGCAGATTGTGCAGCGCGAACAGCCGCGCAAATTCAGCAAGTGATGGTGCCTAAGATGTTAAGTCAGACTAAACGATCTACTATAAATATGTCTGCTTCTGACAAGTCAATGCCAACCATCCAAGATGTCATAAGGTTACAGGAGGACGCTCCTGAAAGTGATAAACAAATGTGGAAACGGTTAGGTTGTACATATGATTCTGTTTCCTCTTTATGGACCACGCCTGCACATCAGACTTGTATGTCTGATGTGCTGGCTTTATGGGTCATTGAATGTGTACACTTTGCAACTCATTGTGGGGCTCGAGGGACTAGTGATTTGTTGCTGGACACTTGGTGGCACCCTAAAATGCAGGGGTTGGCCCAAAGTATCAGTAATCGGTGTTTGATTTGTCAGCAATATAACACCGGAAAAGGTATCCCTTGTGGGATGGGGCAAACCCCGTTGCCCAGTGGTCCCTTTGAGACGCTCCAAATGGATTACATTGAGTTGGAAAGGTGTCAATGTTATAAATATGTTTTGGTCATTGTGGATGTGTTCAGCAGATGGGTTGAGGCGTATCCGACTATCGATAATAAAGCTGCTACTGTGGTTAAAGTCTTGATGAGGGAAATCATTCCCCGGTACGGTATACCAGCTCAGTTAAGTTCTGATAATGGGCCTCATTTTATTGGACAAATTAACAAGGAGTTTTGCTCCCAGTTGGGCATACGCCAGCAGTTACACTGTGCTTATAGACCGCAGGCGGCCGGGTTGGTTGAGAGACACAATCAGACCCTCAAAACTAAATTGGCTAAATTAAGAGCAGACACGGGACTGACATGGCTTAAGTTGTTCCCCGTTGCCCTCTTCCAGCTGCGGGTTACACCTGCGGGACCGGCCCGGCTCTCTCCCGCCGAGATTCTTTATGGCAGGCCTCTGAGAACTCCCTGGAGCCTGCAGGTTCCCAGACTGGTTCAGTTTCATCAGATGACTGAAGAGATGACCACATATGTTCTAGCCCTCACGCAAGTGCTCAAGGAACTCCATGGCCAGGTCCGCGCGGCTCACCAGCCATCGCCCCCAGTACCTAGCTCACTTTCAGTCCAGCCCGGTAGTTATGTCATGGTCAAAACTTGGACTAGGAAGGGGTCGGAGCCGCGATGGGACGGGCCCTTCCAAGTTCTCCTTACCACCCCCACAGCAGTTAAAGTGGAGGGGCGAAGTGCTTGGGTCCACCTACATCACTGTAAATTGAGTCCATCTCCACTACTGTAAAAGGTCGGATACTAACCTGCCTCCCTTCTCCAGTGCTATTTTACAGGTGTGGAGCATGATGGAGTGGCTACGCATCGTCTGTATGATATTTGGCCTCACTTCGCTTGGCGTGTTATTGGCGATGGACATGGAAAAGGGGAATATTATGTATCTGTGTAGCCCCAACCAATCTACAAGGTTACATCACCTCTGCAAAGGTGATGTTCTTCGCTGCCCCCATATACGAGGACATGGTATCGACTCATGGAAGGTCATCAAAGTTAAGGAGAATGCAGGAGTCATGAAGCAGTTGCACCGGTCCCGGCGATGGGAAGGGAACATTATATGGACATTGCCTTGTTTTTGGAATACATGTAAATTCGATTTTGGATGTGTTAAGAGTGGTGCAATAAAGGTAATATCAGGCTGTCAGAAGAGCGTAGGAAGAGGCTATGAGGAAGTGAAAGGGACTAGAGAGAGGATAGGGCGTATGAGAAGGGAAGTACAGCTAGAACGTAGGTTACCGGGAGATACACTAAGTTAGTTAAAGGCCAAACTGAGGAAAACCCGGGTAGTAAACCTTGGGAGCCCTCGGGGCAATAACCAAGGAATTGTCTCAGCTACGGTTGTTTGCAATGCAGAACCGGTATGCTCTTGACTATCTTCTGGCCCGTGAGGGTGGGGTATGCGCCATAGTGCAGGGCAAGTGTATCATGGGAGTTCATATTATGGCAGGCCTCTTAGAACATCACTAAATTTATGGATCACATACGGGATCACCTGGACAGAATGCAGGATCCTGGCTCTTGGGGTAACTGGGGATTTGGAGGTTGGAAGGACTGGTTGATAAATATGGCCATGTATCTAGTGGTAGCTATCGGCTGCATCTTTGTGGGCCTGGCCATCCTTAAATGTGTGATGGGTAAAATTTAACCAAAAAAAAATTTAACTGTTAAAATCCATGAGGGTGAAGCAGATGAAGGGGGGCTAAGACAGGAATTGGAAATGCAGCGACGGATCTTTTTAGATGAGGAACCGTAGCTATGGATTGGATAGTTCGGTTATCATGGAATGATAAAAGGAGGGAATGACGAATGTGATATAAAATAGTTACTTTAGAGATATTAGTTAATGTAATGTAGAAATAAGCCACTTTGATTCTGGCAAGTAGAGACAAAGGATTTTAGACCGCATGGGAAAAAGCAGGAAGAGGTGTGTCTATGAGAGTGATGCTGAATTGATAGGGGCCAGAGAAAGGGATTGGAAGTGAGCCAATCAGAATAGATCAAACAAGTCAGGAGGGACATAGGATGACCTATGGGTGTCGAGTATGTGAAACTTGATGCCATTTGAATGTATCAGTACTGATCTCTTTGTCTGGGACATTCACTTAGTTCCCGGGGCTGCAGAAAGCAACATGTTATCTGTATCACTGTGGACTAGGTAGCTTGCAAGCTGAATAAAATAACTTTTGTTATACTTGCAAATCCATCTCGACTTTTATTGAGGCCAGACTGACGGATAAAGAAATTTGGGAATCAACACGTGCAAAAACATCTTTCTATCTCATTAACTGGACCACTCATTCCCTGCCTTAATCGCTATCCATTCATCACAATGGTCTTTTGTCTTCTATTCAATTCTCCATCATAATCCTCGCTCTCATTGTCATTCAAATTCTTCTGTGCCCCATCATGTGGTACCCATACCACACTCCTGCACTCTTCTTTGAACTTGCAATCTTCTACCCATTCGTAAGTGCGACAAAATGTTGAAAATATTCGCACCGGCTCTCGCCCCGCACCTACGGGAAATGTTCGCAGGCTCGCTAGCGAGGGGCACCCTGCCTCCAATGCTAACACAGGCCACCAAATTGCTGATACCCAAAAAAGATAAAGACCCGACAGAATGTGGATCATACAGACCCATTTCGCAGCTCAATGTAAACGCAAAAATACTTGCAAAGGTCCTGGTCAGGAGACTGGAGAACTGCGTACCGGAGGTGGTCGCAGAGGACCAGACAGTTTTTGTCAAGGGTAGAGAGCTAACTCTGAACATCAGATGGCTGCTGAATGTGATACTGACCCCATCTGGGGAAAGAACACCAGAGGTGATCGTCTCCCTGGCTGCAAAAAAGGCCTTCGACAGAGTCAAATGGAAGTACCTCATTGAGGTACTGGAGGTGTTTGGGCTATGTTCACCTCATGGATGAAACATCTGTACAACGCCCCCAAAGCAAGCGTTCAGACAAACATCACCAGCTCTGAATACTTCCAGTTGCACAGAGGCACCAGGCAGGGATGCCCGCTGCCTCTGCTCCTGTTCGCCATAGCAATTGTACCCCTGTGAGACGCAAGAGGTTGGAAAGGTATCCAAAGAGGAGGCAGAGAGCAGAGTCTCACTCTGTGCGGATGATGCTCCTCTACATCTCGCACCCACAAAACAGCATGAAAGAAATCATGAAGCTCCTGGAAGAGTTTTGGGCCTTCTCGGGCTACAAACGCAACCTGGGCAAAAATTAAGTTTTCCCGGGGGGGGTTGGATCTCGGTATGAGACTGTGCATAATGTTATGGGCCTGGGTTTAGAAACTCCAAAGTGTACAATGAAGTTCACCTGACCTGTAACTTTTATGTTGAATTTGGCTAGGATGAGCGGAAGAGCCTTCACTTCAGGTGTGATTCAACAGACTTCCAAGGCACTTTTATCAAAACAAAGTTTGTTATAAAAATGTAGTTTATACATATAAAACACCGCAGGAATTTGTTATCAATTACAAACATTAAAAAAAACCACAGCTGCAGTAATCTATGTATATAACTCTTAATGAATCCCCCTTAGTAGCTGTTCCAATTCAATACAAAATCCAATAAACCAAAACCCCTTTCAAGGGCCTGGCCCAGCACACTGTAATCTCACTTGAATGGGTCTGGTCCTTTCCCTGAGATTCGGATCCAGTTCCAACCAGCAGATTCAAAATCCCTTCCAGAAAGCAACTCTATCTTTAAAGTTACCAAGTTGCCACACCCAATGTGCTTTCTGTTCCCTGGAACAGCTTCTAAAATAAAAACAGAGAAAAACAGGGAAACACTGCTTTTTCTTCTGCTGTCCAAAGCAACAAACCAAAACTGAAACCCAAAAACCTGAACCCCCCTCTCACCTGACAGCCACAGCCCAGCTCCACCCATAAATGACATAACTGAAGCCGTGCTACAAGTCATGTGGTAAAACCAAATCTTTCTGAAAGGGACACTCACATGACATTAGAACTTCAAGATGGGAGGGTTCAGGTCAACATGGAACTTCAGGACATCAACATCAAATGGTTCAGGTGGAGGACAGGGATATCAATAACAATCACAATGGGTTCCAGAATTAGAGGAAGGAGGTTGATCAGAGGGAGGTAAACCTGCAAGGGATGCTCTTTCAATACAATGGGACGACGTCGCTGATGTCGGGACGGTGGGCGGATGGTTGAAAGCTGATCTCAAAGTAACACCTGAGCACCATCATACTGCAAACCAATCCAATTACACAATATGTAGATATTCCAACTAGGCAAGGGACCATACTGGATCTGGTTTGGAGAATGAGCCCAGGGAGTCGAAGTTTCAGTAGGGGAGCATTCCGGGAACAGTGACCATAATTCAGTAAGTTTTAAGGTACTGTTGGATAAAGATAAGAGTAGTCCTCGGATGAAACTGCTAAATTGGGGGAAGGCTAATTGTAACAATATTAGGCAGGAACTGAAGAATCTAGATTGGGGGCAGATGTTTGAGGGTAAATCAACATCTGGCATGTGGGAGGCTTTCAAATGTCAATTGACAGGAATTCAGGACCGGCATGTTCCTGAGAGGAAGGATAAGTATGGCAAGTTTTGGCAACCTTGGATAACGATGGATATTTTGAGCCTCGTCCAAAAGAAAAAGGAAGCATTTGTAAGGGCTAGAAGGCTGGGAACAGACAAAGTCCATGAGGAATATAAGGAAAGTAGGAAGGAACTTAAGCAAGGAGTCAGGAGGGCTAATAGGGGTCACAAAAAGCCATTGGCAAATAGGATTAAGAAAAATTCCAAGGCTTTTTATACGCATACAAAGAGCAAGAAGTAGCCAGGGAAAAGGTTGGCTCAGTCAAGGACACGCAAGGGAATCTATGCGTGGAGCCAGAGGAAATGGACAAAGTACCAAATGAGTACTTTGCATCAATATTCACCAAAGAGAAGGACATGATGGATGATGAGTCTGGGGAAGGGTGTGTAGATAGTCTGGGTTACATTGAGATCAAAAAAGTGGTGTTGGGCATCTTGAAAGGTAGATAAGTCTCCAGGGCCTGATGGGATCTACCCCAGACTACTGAGCGAGACAAGGGAGGAAATTGCTGGGGCCTTGAAATAAATGTTTGGATTCGCACTGGCTACAGGTGAGGTCTCAGAGGGCTGAAGAATGGCTAATGTTGGTCCCTTGTTTAAGAAGGGTAGCAAGGATAATCCAGGAAATTACAGGCCAGTGAGCCTTACCTCAGAGGTGGAGAAATTATTGGAGAGGATTCTTCAAGACAGGATTTACTCCCACTTGGAAGCAAATGGATGTATTAGCGAGAGGCAGCATGGTTTTGTGAAGGGGAGGTCAAGTCTCACTAACTTGATCGAGTTTTTCAAGGCAGTGACGAAGATGATTGATGAAGGTAGGGCAGTGGATGTTGTCTACATGGACTTCAGTCAGGCCTTTGACAAGGTCCATCACAGCAGACTGGTACAAAAGGTGAAGTCACACAGGATCAGAGGTGAGCTGGCAAGATGGATACAGAACTGGCTAGGTCATAGAAGGCAGAGGATAGCAGTGGGAGGGTGTTTTTCTGAATGGAGGCATGTGACTAGTGATGTTCCACAGGGATCAGTGCTGGGATTGTTGTTATTTCTGGTATATATAAATTAGTTGGAGGAAAATGTAACTGGTCTGATTAGTAGGTTTGCAGATGACACAAAGGTTGGTGGAATTGCGGATAGCGATAAGGACTGTCAGAGGATACAGCAGGCTATAGATCGGTTGGAGACTTGGGCGGAGAGATGGCAGTTGGAGTTTAATCCAGACAAATGTGAGGTAATGCATTTTGGAAGGTCTAATACAGGTGGGAAATATACAGTAAATGGCAGAACCCTTAAGAGTATTGACAAGAAGAAGGATCTGGGTGTACAGGTCTACATGTCACTGAAAGTGGCAACGCAGGTGAAGAAGGTACTCAAGAAGGCATACGGCATGCTTGCCTCATCGGCCGGGGCATTGAGTATAAAAATTGGCAAGTCACGCTGCAACTGTATAGAATCTTAGTTGGGCCACACTTGGAATATAGTGTTCAATTCTGGTCGCCACACTACCAGAAGAATGTGGAGGCTTTAGAGCGGATACAGAAGAGGTTCACCAGGACGTTGCCTGGTATGGAGGACAGAAGCTATGAGGAGAAGTTAGATAAACTCGGTTTGTTCTCACTGCAACGACAGTGGTTGAGGGGCGACCTGATAGAAGTCTACAAAATGATGAGGGGCTTGGATAGAGTGGATATTCAGAAGCTTTTTCCCAGAGTAGGAGAGTCAATTACTAGGGGAGATAACTTTAAGATGCGAGGGACAAAGTTTAGAGGAGATGTGTGAGGGAAGTTTTTTACATAAGGGTAGTGGGTGCCCGGATCTGGCTGCCGGAGGAGGTAGTGGAAGCACATACAATAGTGGCGTTTAAGGACGTTTAATACATGAATAGGATGGGAATAGAGGGATATGGCCCCCGGAAGGGTAGGGGTTTTTAGTTCAGACAGGCAGCATGGTCGGTGCAGGCGTGGAGGGCCGAAGGGGCTGTTTCTATGCTGTAATTTTCTTTGTTCTTTGTTCTCAATAGAAGTAAAGTTACTAAAACATAATCACTCAAGCCTTTAAGCACACTGCTTGGCTTATGTACCCTATGAAGAGGCTGGGTGGTTAGCTGGGTGAGGATGAGAAGTCAAGTTCTAAAGATGCCTATGGATTGATGGACTTCTAGAAGTCCAATTTATCAAAGGGCTAGTTTGCAGGTCTGTATCCATCTGTCTGAAAGTCGACCTCTAACAGTAAATTATAAATTTAAAGCAGAATAACTATTATATGGGCTTATCTATGAATGAGAACTTCAACTAAATTACACAGTGTCTCACTATTTATGCTTTGTCAGCAGCAACAAATTGTACTTAGTGACGATAAACAAAGAACAATACAGCACAGGAACAGTCCCTTTAGCCCTCCAAGCCTGTGCCTTGGTACCTGCCTAAACTAAAACCGTATGCAATTACAGAGTCCATATCCTTCTATTCCCACCCTATTCATATATTTGTCTAGATGCCCCTTAAATGCCGCTATCGTACTGCTCCCACCACCACCCCAGGCAGCGCGTTCCATAAATTTACCACCCTCTGTGTAAAAGATTTGCCTCGCACATCTGTTCTAAACTTTTCACCATGCACTTTAAACCTATGTCCCCGAGTACTTGACTCTCCTACCCGAGGAAAGGGCATCTGGCTATCCACTCTGTCCATGCCACTCATAATCTTGTAGACCTCTATCAGGTCGCCTCTCAACCTCCGTTGTTCCAGTGAGAACGGACCAAATTTATCTAACCTCTCCTCATAGCTAATGCCCTCCACACCAAGGAACATCCTAGTAAACCGCTAGGTTTTAGGTTCGACGGTTATAGGTTAGACTTTGTTCTTTTGACACAGTACAAAAATAAGTTATTTAAAAAATCACCTGGGGAGGGGTCCAGAGTGGAATTCTGCACTTTTGGACCGAATGAAGGGTCCCGCTCCTAATTTGGGCTTTCCCAAATGTAGAGCACTGCAACAGCTGAGGCATGTTCGGTAAACTTAAATGCCAGTTGAAGGATTTGAGCACATTCTTGCGAGACTCCATTCCACCCTGGCGCCAGATTTTGATGGTGTTCCGATGACCATTTGACCCTCATTTAGGTAAGTGCAATATTCAGAAGGACCCAGCTGTAAAGAGGCAAGGCCAAAGTGTATGTGCCTCAAGGACATCCACATCTCAGAGCTGACAGATCAGGCTTCGCACTCCTCCCTGAGGCATTACATTCGTGCAATGTTGGGCTCTAGTCTCATCCAAAGGAGTCAGTCTGTCAGAGCCCTGACTAACAGCACTACTCGTCCAGATCCAACCTCCTTTCTGAAAACAATGTCATGCCATGTCGGGGGCGGGGGGGGGGGGGGGGGGGGGGGGGTGTTTTCCATTAATGTTTAAGGCTGTGCTACAGCTGCAAAGGACGATCTGGGGGGTGGAATGAGGGCTATCCGAGGGCTTCACAATGTCTCCCTAGCTTGCAGCTGGAAGGTCATCATTGAGGGTTATGTCCAAAATGTATCTAGTCAATGTTTCCATAGAGATGAGCAGGAGTGGAGAATGAGTGCAGCAGGCAATGTATTCTTTTTCCTGGCACGCAGGCAATTGAGGAGAAGGGCCTGTCACTATCAGTCAGGGCAAGGGGAAGAGCCTCGCCCTGAGGAACATGAGCCAGTGAGGTACGATAAAGGCAATGAGGCTGAGGCAGTGAGATCCCTTTCCATGGAGGCGTTTCGCATGACCTAGGGTTAATAGAAACACCTCCCATACCTACAGATGTGAGAGATGTCATGATATTCAAACACACACATCATGATAGACACACCAACAGACAAATCAGAACACACAACACCACAACCAATAACAGAAAGATATAAAAGCACAGACACGACCCCCGGTGGTCAGTATTAGCTGCAGAGGCGGACCAGGACACATCTGCCACCAAACACACTCAGGGAGACAGCACGTGCAGAGTATCCAGAACGAACTGTATTATAAGAGTCAAAATGAAATAGAGTTGTACCACATACAACTGTGTTGGCTCATCTGTGCACCAGAGCACCCAACACCACATGGTACAGGAGTGGATCGATACCTGCCGGCATACCTCCGTGTACACAGACAACCAGCAGTGCCCAGGCAAAATGATAGAGCTCCCGGTTCCGCAGCCGCTCCAGTGCTACGGCGATCTCCGCGAAAACTGGCGGCGATTCCGGCAAATGTTCGAATTGTTCCTGGTGGCAGCTGAACTCCAAGACCTGGATGATAGCGAAAAAATTGAATTTCTCCTCACCATCGCCGGTGCAAGGGCAAGAGAAATATTCACAAGGTTCAGGTTCTTCAGGAGGCAGCAAAGGTACGATTACCAGGCAGTCTTGGACAAATTCTCCAAGTACTGTGAAGAAAACGCAATCCAATCGGCAAGTAAAGGTAGGAAAAGCTGCAGTACTCACCTCGTGGCTGGGATCCCGGAGCCCGAATTCCCAGAGGCCGAAATCCCGGGCCTGAGAGAGGGCTGGGTCGAGGTTGGCGGCCATCTTGCTAAAGGTATCACGCTAGCACAGTTGCGCGAGCAGTGCGCAGAACCGGAAGTTTCGTTTGCGCATGCGCGAGATGCTGCGCATGCGCAGTCAAGAAAACGGCCATCGGTAAAGGAACAGCGATCTGAGCATGCGCAGTCGCTTCCTACGTGCTATATACCGAGCGTCAGGATGTCAGAGGCCCCAGACTGCACCAATTTAAAGGGGAAACGTCCCAAATCCAATTTAAAAGGGAAACGTCCCAAATCAAAAAAACAAAAATCTGTTAAAGCTGTAAAACAACCTTCCCTCACCTGGAATGACAGCACAGTGCCGCAAATTGACCCAGGAGATGAATTTGACCTCCGAAGAACCCTCCGACAAGCAGTTACCTACGCACAAGCCGATGATTCCGACCTCGAATACTTCGATGACGATCTTTACAGTGTTTCCGGACCTCGCGAGCCCAATGATAGCTCCGTGGTCCTATACGACTATGACTCGGACGAACCTTTCGTGTTGCACATTGGCGGCCCCCACATTGAATCCGACGCAGATGCGGATTCATTTTTCGGATTTGAGGATCTTCAATCCAGCAGATATGACGTTCCAACTTATCAGTACCGGATGATGCTGCAGCCTGACATTAACAGACAGGGAGTGGTGCAAGCACACGGAGAGCGCCCTGCTGCCACACAGAGCGTGGTCCACGTCCCGCTCAACGTTCCCGACTCTATGAAAGAAGACATGCAAGACTCCAGAGCGCAGTCCTCGCATGAACCAGAAGTGAGTCCAGTGTCACAAGCCTCCACAGCAAGCTCGTGGACAGACTCCACAATTGCAGAAATGCAAGACTCCAGAGCGCAGTCCTTGCACGGACAAGAAGTGACTCCAGTGTCACAAGCCTTCACAGAGAGCTCGTGGACAGCCTCCACGATAGAAGCAACGCAAGACTCCAGAGCGCAGTCCTTGCACGGACAAGAAGTGACTCCAGTGTCACAAGCCTCCACAGAGATCTCGTGGACAGCCTCCACGATAGAAGCAACGCAAGACTCCAGAGCGCAGTCCTTGCACGAACAAGAAGTGACTCCAGTGTCACAAGCCTCCACAGAGAGCTCGTGGACAGCCTCCACGATAGAAGCAACGCAAGACTCCAATGTGCAGTCCTTGCAGGAACAAGACCATGAGGGTCTAGCAACCTCTCCTGACCAACCAGCGGCAGACGATGCAAGTCTGCCATGCTCACGTGAACAGCAAGAAGGCTATAACAGCCTACCATGCTCCACTACACAGCAGCATGACCATGACGGTCTCTCATGCTACAATGAAGGGCACAGCGCTGAAGACTGTTCAAGCCCAACTGAAGACAAGCCAAAGGAATCGCCTCGTCCAAGCCCGAAGAAAAAAGGTTTATGCGCTGACCTTCAGGATCATTATAGCCGAACAGAGATTAATAATGCTGCACGGCCACAGAAGGATGCTGAGGATTTGTTAACGAAATTAATTGAATGTTTAACTTGCAAGGAGCAGACTGAGAATTGCCAGTGTTTTAGTACGGATCGAAAAAATGGACAAGACATTGATCCTCAGGTAATGGAAATAACACAACCTGAATCATATCTACAGCAGGGACAAATGTCTCCCTTCAACACAACGCCGCAAAATCCCAACTTCGGGAGACCAGCAGTTAGTCAGTAACGACTCTTCAAACCTTGAGGGGAACATTAATTGCATTGAACCTATACACACTCCACTGATTATTGAGCAGAACATTGGAGCAAGAATCCTGAGGACACCGACATCGAGTAGCCAGATAACGAATTTAAAACCCACAGCAGTTTCAAGTGAACCAAGTGTGCTTTCCACTAATGGTGAAGATGCAGATAAGGTCGACCCGATTATCCATTGTACCACACTAACCCCAGTGATTAAGCAGTTATGTATGGGGAGTATAATGTGGGCAATTGAGAACAGTAAAAGAGAGACTGTGACCATGCCAGTCCCAGCAAAATCAGACCCAGAGACCATGAAGGCATGTACATTAGACAAAGATACATATGAGGTACCTGAGAAGAAAAGTGAAACGGAATGTTCTTTGGAAAATAGTACAATGTCGATAGAAACATTGGATCCTATATTCGAGACCATACATATGGGAGAATTTGGGGGTAATAAACAAGGTTCTGCAATGTCTGGGGGAAGATTTAAAATTCCAAAGAAGAAAAGCCCAAATGAAGGACAACGGCAAGACAATGACAGTCCACCGACATGGTGTGCACCACCAGATGAAAACTCTGACAATTTATCCAACCCTAGTGAACAGCAAGCTGCTAATGAGGATCTATCCACGGGATGTGAGACGAGAGACGACAGCATCCCACTTCCCACGCAAAAGGTGCAAGGTGACAGACCTCGCCTAGTGCGTACCGAGGCACTCGACGATCACGGTGGGACCACTGACGACTGCGGTGGCGGCGCACCGCTTCCACCCTCGATGGCTCGAGCCTCTCCACTGGTTGGTGCATTCCTGCATGTTCCGACTCCAGAAGTGCAGCTTCAGGGAATCTCGGCTGCCTCCAGTGAACCTGTTGGGACTCCGGACGGGGGGCATCGACGGAAGGCAGACCGGACTCCAGATGGGGAGCAGCCAAGCGCCGACTCTGATTTGCGCACGCCAGACCTTGCTCCGGACGGGCGGTGTCGCGGCCTCGGTGATGGCACGCTCAGGGTGACGGCGGATGCCACGGCGACAGGGAATGGATCGCGCGGCAGTCCCACTGGGTCGGCAGTGGCAACCAGCACCGGCGGTCCAAGATGGACACACCAATTCGCGCCATCGCCAGACGTTGATGCGAGCAACAATTCTCTCTCCAAGGCGACATGCTTCGACGTTTCTCTGCGGAGTCGCCCTTCCGGCACAGCAGGTGGCCGGAACCAGCGTGCACGGTCTCGGCCAACTTCCACATCTGGCACAGTCATCGCCTTGCATGATATTAGTGATGGTGCTACTTCGATGGCAACGACCCATCGGCTACAAGATGCCGTCCACCACAAACATAAAAAGAAAAAAGACTCCACCTTGTTCCTGGCATGCAGGGCGGATGGATTGGTGCGTAGGCGCAATCAGCGAGCTTTGCGCCGCCTTCCACGCTCGCAACTGAACCGTACGCATACGCCGGATCCTCCACTGGTTCCCAAGGATGACTTCGTGGAGATGCCACGGATCATGCCCTTTCCATCGCCACCAGAACCAAACCACAGCCAAGGCACCACTAACAAAGATGTTGAATGTTATATTTGCACGAATGAAAAAACCAAGCACTGCACGAAGTACAACAAATGGTAAAGTAGAGACTTCGGCAACAGCATCACCTCCAACAGTCCAAGGTGAACTAATATGACCCCAAATCTCCACAGCTGAACCGGCTTGAGGACCAGCCCATTCTTGAGGCGGTCACCCATTGGACTGGACTTATAACGCTGTTCATACGTTCAAAAAGTCAAACACTTCTGTATTATAACCTGTTGTTGTTTATTGTTCCAGATATCGTCTGACCGGACCAATGTTCAAGTTTTTTTTCTCTCGTATCCAAGTTTTGTAATGGTACAACCTTGTTAGTGTGACGCACCCGACATCGCCCCATGTAAATAGTTACGTCATATACACACGCTGTACACAACACACACACACACTCTTAAATGCACTCACGACACAATTATATTTATAACCACGTAGGCACATATCTTTGTAAAAAGGGGGGATGTCATGATATTCAAACACACACATCATGATAGACACACCAACAGACAAATCAGAACACACAACACCACAACCAATGACAGAAAGATATAAAAGCACAGACACGACCCCCGGTGGTCAGTATTAGCTGCAGAGGCGGACCAGGACACATCTGCCACCAAACACACTCAGGGAGACAGCACGTGCAGAGTATCCAGAACGAACTGTATTATAAGAGTCAAAATAAAATAGAGTTGTACCACATACAACTGTGTTGGCTCATCTGTGCACCAGAGCACCCAACACCACAAGAGACAGTGTAGTAGACGCCTTGGCTTGTCAAGGCACGTAATGGATCACATCTGCGACATTCTCTGGGGGAAGCTGACTCTCCTGCAACTGGGAAGACATCCATTTCCTGTGGTGACCACCACACTCAACGTTTTGGCAAATGGTTATTTCCAGGACTCCACTGGGAACTTCAGCGACATTTCCCAAGCATCTGCTTATAAATGCAGCTGAGAGGTAACCAATGCCCCGCTTAGCACAAAACAAAATCATGTCCTGTTCTCCCTGGATGAAGTCGGCCAGTCTGCCAAAGCAGTGGGCTTTGAAATGATATTGGGCTCCGCACAGATGCAGGGTGCCACTGCAGACTGCACACATTTGGATTTAAGAGCCTCCTGGCAGCAGCCACTATGATTCATCTACAAGATGCACTGCAAGTTGTACATAATCCTGCAATGGTACACACTGCTGCCTCTGTGTGTTGGTGGCGGAGGGAGTGAATGTTTGTGGAAGGGATGTCAATCAAGCGGGCTGCTTAGAGTCATAGAGGTCGACAGCACAGGAAAGGCCCTTTGGCTCATCGTGTCTGTGCCGGTCAAAAACAACCACATAACTATTCTAATCCCTTGTATGTCTTGGCATCGCAAGTGCACATCTAAATGCTTCTCAAATGTTATGAGGATCTCTGCCTCCACCACTCAGCATGGTAGCACAAGTGGCTAGCACTGTGGCTTCACAGCGCCAGGGTCCCCGGTTTGATTCCCCGCTGGGTCACTGTCTGTGCAGAGTCTGCACGTTCTCCCCGTGTCTGTGTGGGTTTCCTCCGGGTGCTCCGGTTTCCCCCCACAGTCCAAAGAAGTGCAGGTTAGGTGGATTGGCAATGCTAAATTGCCCTTAGTGTCCAAAAAAGGTTAGGAGGGGTTAGAGTGGAAGTGAGGGCTTAAGTGGGTCGATACGGACTCGATGGGCCGAATGGCCTCCTTCTGCATTGTATGTTCTAAGTTGTATGTTCACGCAAGCAGTGAGCTCCAGACTACCAGCACCTTCTGGATGAAAAGATTTCCCCTCACATCCCCTCTAACCTTCCTGTCCCGTACATTGAATCTATGCCCCCTTGGTCATTGATCCCTCCACCAAGGGGAAAGGTTTCTTCCTGTCTCCTCTATGCTCATCGTAATTTTATATATCTCAATCAGTCTCCTCCCAGTCTCCTCTGCTCCAAGGGAAACAACCACAGTCTATCCAACCTCTCTTCGCTCTCCAGCCCTGGCAACATCCGGGTACATCGCCTCTACACCCTTTCCAGTGCTATCACATCCTTCTATAATATGGATTTCAGAACTGCATGCAACACTCCAGCTGTGTTCTAACCAACGTTTTATACAGTTCCAGCATAATTCTCCCTGCTCTTAAACTCTGCGCTTCGGCTAATAAAGGAAGTAAACCATATGCCTCCTTAACATTTTATCCATCTGCCCTGCTACCTTAAGGGACTGATGTACATGCACACAAGGTCCCTCTGATCCTCAGTGCTTCCCAGGGTCCTGCCATTTACCATTTATTCCCTTGCCTTGTTTGTCTTGCCCAAGTGCACCATCTCACACTTTTCCAGATTGAATTCCGTTGCCACTGATCAGCCCATCTGACCAGCCCGTCTATATCCTCCTGTAATCTAAAGCTATCCTCCTCACTATTTACCACCCCACCAATTTTCATAACATCTGCAAACTTACTGATCAACTATCCCTGGTGCACTGCAGGAACTCACCCAACATTCCTTTGACAGCACCTTCCAAACCCATGATGAGCACCTTCTAGAAGGTAAAGGCAGCAGATGCGTGGGAACACCAGCATCGGGACATTCCCCTCCAAGTCACTCACCATCCTAACTTGGAAATATATCACCGTACCTTCACTGTCGGTGGGTCAAAAACCTGGAACACCCTCCTTAATAACGCTGAGGTTGTATCTACACCACATGGGCTGCAGTAGTTCAAGAAGGCAGCTCAACATTGCCATTTTCTCAAGGGTAATTAGGGATGGGCAATGAATGTGGGCCTGGCCAACAACATCCTCATTTCTTGAATGAATAAAAAGTACCCTGGTTGCTCGCATGACCCGTACATCCTGGCTCACCCAGAGATACCAGAGATCGTTCGGAGCCCTCAGCGCACTCAGGATTGTCTCATCAGTGGCAAAGGCTACCTGCAAGAGACGTAGCTAATGATGCCCCAATAGGCAGCCACAGAGTGCTTCTGAGGAGAGATGCAATGGGGCACACTCTGTGACACACTCCTTCATTGGGCAAACCACAGGCATGCTGAAGATACGTTTCAGATGTCTGAACCAGTCAGGCAGCATTCCCCAGTACTCTCCCCAGAATCTGTCACGGATCATTGTGGTTCAATGGGAGTATGACTTGCCAGATGGAGAGATGGAAGAGCTGCATCTCTTCTCCTTTAAAGAGGATGTTGAGGTGGCTGAGTTCAATGAGGGCAAGGAGGCTGGGGGCTCCAGAAGAGGAGGTCACAGCACAGGCCAGACATGGCAGATGTGCCCTTGAGATGCTAATAGACACTAGGTTCCAGGGTGGTGATAACAACTAGCTCAAATAAGACTCTTTCCCCTGTGCCCTCCTTACTGTCTCGGAATTTATATCTTGGTTGCTATCCTCAGTTCTCAATGACGGACATATATTCTCAGAATGAGCAGTCTCAATCTCGTGTAACGATGGCTAGGAATCCTCTGGAGCATGTGACCATTCTGTTGTGGGATCATAACTACCAGCAGGCACTGTGAATAGACTAGACATTGTGCTGTCTCTACAAGCAGCGTGGCAACATTTCATGTGGGAGGCTTTTGACATGTGGGAGGCTTTCAAGTGTCAGTTGAAAGGAATTCAGGACCGGCATGTTCCTGTGAGGAAGAAGGATAAATACGGCAATTTTCGGGAACCTTGGATAATGAGAGATATTGTAGGCCTCGTCAAAAAGAAAAAGGAGGCATTTGTCAGGGCTAAAAGGCTGGGAACAGACGAAGCATGTGTGGAATATAAGGAAAGTAGGATGGAACTTAAGCAAGGAGTCAGGAGGGCTAGAAGGGGTCACGAAAAGTCATTGGCAAATAGGGTTAAGGAAAATCCCAAGGCTTTTTACACGTACATAAAAAGCAAGAGGGTAGCCAGGGAAAGGCCCACTGAAGGATAGGCAAGGGAATCTATGTGTGGAGCCAGAGGAAATGGGTGAGGTACTAAATGAATACTTTGCATCAGTATTCACCAAAGAGAAGGAATTGGTAGATGTTATGTCTGGAGAAGGGTGTGTAGATAGCCTGGGTCACATTGAGATCCAAAAAGACGAGGTGTTGGGCGTCTTAAAAAATATTAAGGTAGGTAAGTCCCCAGGGCCTGATGGGATCTACCCCAGAATACTGAAGGAGGCTGGAAAGGAAGTTGCTGAGGCCTTGACAGAAATCTTTGGATCCTCACTGTCTTCAGGTGATGTCCCGGAGGACTGGAGAATAGCCAATGTTGTTCCTCTGTTTAGAGTACTCAAGAGTATTGAAAGTCAGAGAGATCTAGGAGGACAGGTCCACAGGTCACTGAAAGGGGCAACACAGGTGGAGAAGGTAGTCAAGAAGGCATACGGCATGCTTGCCTTCATTGGCCGGGGCATTGAGTATAAGAATTGGCAAGTCATGTTGCAGCTGTATAGAACCTTAGTTAGGCTACACTTGGAGTCTAGTATTCAATTCTGGTCGCCACACTACCAGGAGGATGTGGAGGCTTTAGAGAGGGTGCAGAAGAGATTTACCAGAATGTTGCCTGGTATGGAGGGCATTAGCTATGAGGAGCGGTTGAATAAACTTGGTTTGTTCTCACTGGAACGACGGAGGTTGAGGGGCGACCTGATAGAGGTCTATAAAATTATGAGGGGCATAGACAGAGTGGATAGTCAGAGGCTTTTCCCCAGGGTAGAAGGGTCAATTACTAGGGGGCATAGGTTTAAGGTGAGAGGGGCAAGGTTTAGAATAGATGTACGAGGCAAGTTTTTTACACAGAGGGTAGTGGGTGCCTGGAACTCGCTACCGGAGGAGGTGGTGGAAGCAGGGACGATAGTGACATTTAAGGGGCATCTTGACAAATACATGAATAGGATGGGAATAGAGGGATACGGACCCAGGAAGTGTAGAAGATTGTAGTTTAGTCGGGCAGCATGGTCAGCACGGGCTTGGAGGGCCGAAGGGCCTGTTCCTGTGCTGTACATTTCTTTGTTCTTTGTTTGTTCTTTGTTCACTGCCTATGGCAGCCTTCGAGAGGCAGGAGCAACACTACCAACCTCAGGGCTCTCATGCCAGTATGGTTGGAGTGTTGCTAGGCACTTCAGGGAGACAATCAGCTCTCTCTGGTTCTTGCTGTGATGTGTGAGTTCTAATCTGAATCCAGACTGTGGTATCTCTGCTTGGCCAATCCCTCATGCAAGATTAGTTCTCAGTCCTCGTCACCATACTGAGGCCACAGCAAGAGATTATTCTTTAGGATGCAGTGATCTGTCACTCCCAGTGGTGGATGTGAGCCTGTGGGCCAAGTTGTTTTTGTGTTCTGTTATGGGCCAGGGTGTAGAGAACTCCAAAGTGTATCATGGAGTTCACCTGACCCACGACTTTTAATAAATTGTGGTATGGGGAACACACGGCCCACTCTACAGGTGTGGTACAGCAGAAATGGAAAAGTAATTTTTAAAGCAAAACAATGTTTATTCTATGAACTCAAGTTAACCTTTTTAAAACATACAGTGAACATCTTAGCAAGCATTAATTAAAAACAACCCCCAAAGACTACAACACTAAGTAATTAACTACAGTTAAATAAAGGTAACTACAGGGGCATGAGGGAGGAACTGACGAAAATCGACTGGGAGCAGAGCCTAGTGGGAAAGACAGTAGAACAGCAATGGCAGGAGTTCCTGGGAGTAATTGAGGACACAGTACAGAGGTTCATCCCAAAGAAAAGAAAGGTTATCAGAGGGGGGATGAGGCAGCCATGGCTGACAAAGGAAGTCAGGGAATGCATCAAAGCAAAAGAGAAAGCCTATAATGTGGCAAAGAGTAGTGGGAAGTCAGAAGATTGGGAAGGCTACAAAAACAAACAGAGGATAACAAAGAGAGAAATAAGGAAAGAGAGGATCAAATATGAAGGTAGGCTAGCCAGTAACATTAGGAATGATAGTAAAAGTTTCTTTAAATACATTAAAAACAAACGGGAGGCAAAAGTAGACATTGGGCTGCTCCAAAATGACGCTGGTAATCTAGTGATGGGAGACAAGGAAATAGCTGAGGAACTAAATAAGTACTTTGCATCAGTCTTCACAGTAGAAGACATGAGTAATATCCCAACAATTCAGGAGAGTCAGGGGGCAGAGTTGAATATGGTAGCCATCACAAAGGAGAAAGTGCTAGAGAAACTAAGAGGTCTAAAAATTGATAAATCTCCGGGCCCAGGTGGGCTACATCCTAGAGCTCTAAAGGAGATAGCTGAAGAAATAGTGGAGGCGTTAGATATGATCTTTCAAAAGTCACTGGAGTCAGGGAAAGTCCCAGCGGATTGGAAAATCGCTGTTGTAACCCCCCCCCCCCCCCCCCCCCCCCCCGTTCAAGAAGGGAACAAGAAAAAAGATGGAAAATTATAGGCCAATTTGCCGAACCTCGGTTGTTGGCAAGATTCTAGAATCCATCGTTAAGGATGAGATTTCTAAATTCTTGGAAGTGCAGGGTCAGATTAGGACAAGTCAGCATGGATTTAGTAAGGGGAGGTCGTGCCTGACAAACCTGTTAGAGTTCTTTGAAGAGATAACAAATAGGTTAGACCAAGGAGAGCCAATGGATGTTATCTATCTTGACTTCCAAAAGGCCTTTGATAAGGTGCCTCACGGGAGTCTACTGAGTAAAATAAGGGCCCATGGTATTCGAGGCAAGGTACTAACATGGATGGACGATTGGCTGTCAGGCAGAAGGCAGAGAGTTGGGATAAAAGGTTATTTTTCGGAATGGCAACCGGTGACGAGTGGTGTCCCGCAGGGTTCAGTGTTGGGGCCACAGCTGTTCTCTTTATATATTAACGATCTAGATGACGGGACTGGGGGCATTCTGGCTAGGTTTGCCGATGATACAAAGATAGCTGGAGGGGCAGGTAGTATGGAGGAGGTGGGGAGGCTGCAGAAAGATTTAGACAGTTTACGAGAGTGGTCCAAGAAATGGCTGATGAAATTCAACGTGGGCAAGTGCGAGGTCTTGCACTTTGGAAAAAAGAATAGAGGCATGGACTATTTTCTAAACGGTGACAAAATTCATAATGCTGAAGTGCAAAGGGACTTGGGAGTCCTAGTCCAGCATTCTCTAAAGGTAAACTTGCAGGTTGAGTCCGTAATTAAGAAAGCAAATGCAATGTTGTCATTTATCTCAAGAGGCTTGGAATATAAAAGCAGGGATGTACTTCTGAAGCTTTATAAAGCATTAGTTAGGCCCCATTTAGAATACTGTGAGAAATTTTGGGCCCCCACACCTCAGGAAGGACATACTGGCTCTGGAGCGGGTCCAGCGGAGATTCACACGGATGATCCCAGGAATGGTAGGCGTAACATACGATGAACGTCTGAGGATCCTGGGATTATATTCATTGGTGTTTAGGAGGTTGAGGGGAGATCTAATAGAAACTTACAAGATAATGAATGCCTTAGATAGGGTGGACGTAGGGAAGTTTTTTCCATTAGCAGGGGAGACTAGGACCCGGGGGCACAGCCTTAGAATAAAAGGGAGTCACTTTAGAACAGAGATGAGGAGAGATTTCTTCAGCCAGAGAGTGGTGGGTCTGTGGAATTCATTGCCACAGAGGGCAGTGGAGGCAGGACGTTGAGTATCTTTAAGACAGAAGTTGATAAATTCTTGATTTCTCGAGGAATTAAGGGCTATGGAGAGAGAGCGGGTAAATGGAGTTGAAATCAGCCATGATTGAATGGTGGAGTGGACTCGATGGGCCGAATGGCCTTATATCCGCTCCTATGTCTTATGGTCTTATGGTCTAATCCTTTAAGCTTTCCTTTTAACATCCATAAGAGTTAAAAACAAAATCTTTAACAGAAGCACATCAGATTAAAGTCACTACTGAGAGCAGTTATTAGTTTTAAATCACCAAAGGATCGATTTACAGTTTTTAGATTACAGAGAGAGAGACTCTTACACCTTCTGGCTGTGACTGCAGCTATCCAGCTCTGAAAACGAAACTAAAACACACCCTGCAGCAAACAGCCTAAAACGAAAGTCAAAAGCTGACAGATAGCCCAGCTCCACCCACTCTCTGATATCACTACAGTAATAAACACCCATTTCTTAAAGCTACTCTCACTCCAGATATTTATATACACACCAATTTACAAATACCCATTTCTTTAAAGGTACTCTCACATGCCAGTTCACTCTAAGAGCTTCAGCAGCAGCATCGTATAATCACTGACAATCACTCATGACCGTGCCTTTGCCTGGATTATCCTGAATCCTTGTGCAGCCTCACCTTTGCACCTGAGGACATGAGACTGCAGACATTACATTTTGGTATTCCTGAGTTAATTCTTTGATAATAAGCAGCACACATCAGATGCAGGAGCTTTGTTCTGATTCTAAATGAGGTCTCTACATTTTCATTCCAACAGTCTCAGGCATCACACAAAAACAGGCACGCTGGTGGTCTTCTCCCAATCAGATAACCACGTGGATTGCCCATCGGAGAGCTGGCTCAGGGATTTGGGAAAGTAACCCTAGCCGTACCTTCAAGTCTAGAACAGAATCCTTTCATGTAACAATCCGGCATCTGAGGCTTTGACAGGCACCTCTAATCTTGCATAGTCGTTGCCCTGTAGCAGGCATTTCATAAGTCACTGAATGTCAGTTGGGTCCATAGCTCTGCATTATGCAGGTGGACAAGTGGGGACTACTATAGGGTTGATGTCCAGCTGCAAACATGGATACAACATAATGCTGCAGGCCGCCAGGAGCACGTGAGATCCTCAAATATTGGTAGATATGTGTCTCACACTCAAACCAGTACATGGAGGCACAGTAGCACAGTGGTTAGGATGGCAGCACACTGGTTAGCACTGTTGCTTCACAGTACTAGGGATCCGGGTTTGATTCCCGGATTGGGTCACTATCTGTGTGGAGTCTGCACGTTCTCCCCGTGACTGCGCAGGTGTCCTCCGGGTGCTCTGGTTTCCTCCCATAAGTCCCGAAAGACCTGCTTGTTAGGTGAATTGGACATTCTGAATTCTCCCGCAGTGTACCCGAATGGGTGCCAGAGTGTGGCGATGAAGAGATTTTCACAGTAACTTCATTTCAGTGTTAACGTAAGCCTACTTGTGACATTAAATGTGATACTAATAAAGATTATTATTATAAAAGCCTGTCCACCCTTTCCTCATAAGACAAACCACCCATTCCAAGTATTATTCTGGCAAACCTTCTCTGTAAGGCTTCCAATGCATATACATCTCTCCTTTGATAAGGAGACTGATACTGTACACGGTACCCCAGATATGGTCTCACTATTGCTCTGTATTACTGAAGCATAAACTGCCTACTCTTGTATTCAATTCCTCGAGTAATTGACAAAAACATTCTATTAATTTTCCTAATTACTTGCTGTACCTGCATATTAGCCTTTTGTAATTCGTGCTCTAAGACACCCAGATCCCTCAGAGCTCCGCAATCTCTCACCATTTGGATAATATGCTTCTTTTTTATTCTTTCTGCCAAAATGGACAATTTCGCAACTTCCCACATTATATTCCATTTGCCAGATCTTTGTCCTCTTACTTAACCTGTCGATAACTTTTCGTAGCCTCCTTATGGCCTCGTCACAACTTACTTTCTTACCTATCTTTGTGTCATCAGCAAATTTATCAACCATACCTTCAGTCCCTTGATCCAAGTCATTCATATAAATTGTAAATGGTTGAGGCCCCAGCACTGATCCCTGTAGCACATTAGTTGTTACACCCTGCCAACCAGAAAAATGCCTATTTATGGAAATCATCTGTTTCCTGTTAGCTTGCCAATGTTCTATCTTTACCAAAAGGTTACCCCCTACACCATGAGCTTTTATTTTTTGTAATACGATGAAACACCTTATCAAATGCATTCTGGAAATCTAAGTACAGCACACCCACTGGTTCCCCTTTATCCACAGCATATGCCACTTCTTCAGAGAACTCCAATCAATTGTTTAAACATGATTTCCTTTTCACAAAACTATGTTGACTCTGCCTGCTTGCCTTGAATTTTTCTAAGTGCCCTGCTGGCATTTTTAAGAAGAGTCATAGGGACTCAAAACACTATCTCTGTTTCTCTCCCATCATTGGCTGCCCTTGAGAATGTGGTGGTGAGTCGCCTTCTTGAATGACTGCAGTCCATGTGATGTAGGTACCCCCACAGTGCTGTTAGGGAGGGAGTTCCAGTGAAGGAACGGCGATTATGTTTCCAAGTCAGGATGGTGCGTGACGGGGAGGGGAACGTGCAGGATGTGGTGTTCCCATGCATCTGCTTCCCTGTCTTTCTAGGTGGTAGATGTCACAGGTTTGGAAGAAACTCAAGAGATAATGATGTGAAGGGAGGCAGACTCGCCATTTCTGGAGTTGTTCTGGTTACGTTTGGGTAGGTAAGAGTGGAACCTCGTGAGGACATCCCACTAGCTAGACAATTGAAGACAGGCCGAAGCTGACTGTGTGAAAGGCCGGACAATTCAAGAAGGGGTGATACTGGAACCTGGAAAAATGAAAAAATACAAAACGTTCTGCGAGCATGCAGGCCTGTCATTGTAACTTGATATCTTTATGACTTAGAAATAAGGGCATTATAAGTCTGGGAAAAAGCTGTGTAAATGTTTGCTCAACTAAGTCAGCAATAAATCCAAATTATTCAATAAAGCCTCCCTCAGAACACGGCTGCCAAACTGAGCTTCCATGAACTAAATGACTTACTCAGAATACAACTGTTTTTTTTTTAAGTCCTGAAGCTATGCTCCCTTGATCCATCTGTCTGTGTATGACATTGTCAGTAATTGCACGGAATAACTTGTGTATTAAGTAAATAAATTGACTGAGAAACTTACCTCCTTGCAAGCTACTGAAAAACAAAAGTCTGCCATTTGTTTTGGCAATTCCAGTCATTTCTAATATAAACCAGAAAATCTTGGATCGTATAAACTGCTCCTGGAGAAACAACTTTAGAGGCAACAGTGACTGTGGCCCTGCTGTGAGCAATTGAATGCATCATCGTGCAACTATGCTGGTGGCCTGGTGGCATATAGGGTAAGACAGGTGACTTTGAAGGTGGTGAGAGTAGTAATTGATGGCAGATTTCCTTCCCTAAAGGATATTCGTGAACCAGATGGGTTTTTACGACAATCGACAATGGTTTTATGGTCATCATTAGACTTTTAATTCCAGATATTTAACATAGAACATAGAAAATACAGCACAGA
The DNA here is from genome assembly GCF_047496885.1 of Scyliorhinus torazame. NCBI lineage: Eukaryota > Metazoa > Chordata > Chondrichthyes > Carcharhiniformes > Scyliorhinidae > Scyliorhinus > Scyliorhinus torazame. The sequence goes on along the minus strand of NC_092709.1, from coordinate 296,638,613 downwards.
ACAGGCCCTTCGGCCCACGATGTTGTGCCGAACCTTTGTCCTAGATTAATCACAGATTATCATTGAATTTACAGTGCAGAAGGAGGCCATTCGGCCCTTTGAGTCTGCACCGGCTCTTGGAAAGAGCACCCTACCCAAACTCAACACCTCCACCCAACACCAAGGGCAATTTTGGACACTAAGGGCAATTTATCATGGCCAATCCACCTAACCTGCACATCTTTGGACTGTGGGAGGAAACCGGAGCACCCGGAGGAAACCCACGCAGACACGGGGAGGACGTGCAGACTCCGCACAGACAGTGACCCAAGCCAGAATCGAACCTGGGACCCTGGAGCTGTGAAGCAATTGTGCTATCCACAATGCTACCGTGCTGCCCTTAAGAACAAATAAATCTACACTATATCATTTTACCGTAATCCATGTACCTATCCAATAGCTGCTTGAAGGTCCCTAATGTTTCCGACTCAACTACTTCCACAGGCAGTGCATTCCATGCCCCCACTACTCTCTGGGTAAAGAACCTACCTCTGATATCCCTCCTTTTTCTTCCACCTTTCACCTTAAATTTATGTCCCCTTGTAATGGTTTGTTCAATATATCATTGAATTCAAATTCCACCATCTGCCCTGGTGGGATTCGAACCCGGGTCCCCAGATCATTACCAGGGTCTCTGGATTACTAGTCCAGAGAAAATACAACCAGACCACTGCTTCCCCACTATGGGCACTATGTGCAGAGGGGATTTACTAGAATGATACCAGGAATGAAGAATTTTAGATACAAGGAAAGATTGGAGAAATTAGGTTTGTTTTCCTTGGAGCAGAGAAGATTAAGAGGTGACCTTATTGAGGTGTTCAAAATTCTGGACAATTTTGACAGGGTAAAGGGGATATTCTGTTTCCACTAGTTGGCATGTCAGTGACTAGGGGGTCACAATTTCAAGATTGTCAGCAAATGAGCAAGGAGTTAGATGAGGAGAAACTTCTTTACTCAGAGTTGTTGGGGTTTGGAATGCGCTGTCTGAGAGTGGTGGAGGTGGAGTGGAGGAGGTTTCAAAAGAGAGTTGGATACTTACATAAGAACATAAGAACTAGGAGCAGGAGTAGGCCATCTGGCCCCTCGAGCCTGCTCCGCCATTCAATGAGATCATGACTGATCTTTTGTGGACTCAGCTCCACTTTCCGGCCCGAACACCATAACCCTTAATCCCTTTATTCTTCAAAAAACTATCTATCTTTATCTTAAAAACATTTAATGAAGGAGCCTCTACTGCTTCACTGGGCAAGGAATTCCATAGATTCACAACCCTTTGGGTGAAGAAGTTCCTCCTAAACTCAGTCCTAAATCTACTTCCCCTTATTTTGAGGCTATGCCCCCTAGTTCTGCTTTCACCCGCCAGTGGAAACAACCTGCCGCATCTATCCTATCTATTCCCTTCATAATCTTATATGTTTCTATAAGATCCCCCCTCATCCTTCTAAATTCCAACGAGTACAGTCCCAGTCTACTCAACCTCTCCTCGTAATCCAACCCCTTCAGCTCTGGGATTAACCTAGTGAATCTCCTCTGCACACCCTCCAGTGCCAGTACGTCCTTTCTCAAGTAAGGAGACCAAAACTGAACACAATACTCCAGGTGTGGCCTCACTAACACCTTATACAATTACAGCATAACCTCCCTAGTCTTAAACTCCATCCCTCTAGCAATGAAGGACAAAATTCCATTTGCCTTCTTAATCACCTGTTGCACCTGAAAACCAACTTTCTGCGACTCATGCACTAGCACACCCAGATCTCTCTGCACAGCAGCATGTTTTAATTTTTTATCATTTAAATAATAATCCCTTTTGCCGTTATTCTTACCAAAATGGATAACCTCACATTTGTCAACATTGTATTCCATCTGCCAGACCCTAGCCCATTCACTTAGCCTGTCCAAATCCCCCTGCAGACTTCCAGTATCCTCTGCACTTTTTGCTTTACCACTTATCTTAGTGTCGTCTGCAAACTTGGACACATTGCCCTTGGTCCCCAACTCCAAATCATCTATGTAAATTGTGAACAGTTGTGGGCCCAACACTGATCCCTGAGGGACACCACTAGCTACTGATTGCCAACCAGAGAAACACCCATTAATCCCCACTCTTTGCTTTCTATGAATTAACCAATCCTCTATCCATGCTCCTACTTTCCCCTTAATGCCATGCATCTTTATCTTATGCAACAACCTTTTGTGTGGCACCTTGTCAAAGGCTTTCTGGAAATCCAGATATACCACATCCATTGGCTCCCTGTTATCTACCGCACTGTTAATGTCCTCAAAAAATTCCACTAAATTAGTTAGGCACGACCTGCCCTTTATGAACCCATGCTGCGTCTGTCCAATGGGACAATTTCCATCCAGATGCCTCGCTATTTCTTCCTTGATGATAGATTCCAGCATCTTCCCTACTACTGAAGTTAAGCTCACTGGCCTATAATTACCCACTTTCTGCCTACCTCCTTTTTTAAACAGTGGTGTCACGTTTGCTAATTTCCAATCCGCCGGGACCACCCCAGAGTCTAGTGAATTTTGGTAAATTATCACTAGTGCATTTGCAATTTCCCTAGCCATCTCTTTTAGCACTCTGGGATGCATTCCATCAGGGCCAGGAGACTTGTCTACCTTTAGCCCCATTAGCTTGCCCATCACTACCTCCTTGGTGATATCAATCCTCTCAAGGTCCTCACCTGTCATAGCCTCATTTCCATCAGTCACTGGCATGTTATTTGTGTCTTCCACTGTGAAGACCGACCCAAAAAACCTGTTCAGTTCCTCAGCCATTTCCTCATCTCCCATTATTAAATCTCCCTTCTCATCCTCTAAAGGACCAATATTTACCTTAGCCACTCTTTTTTGTTTTATGTATTTGTAGAAACTTTTACTCTCTGTTTTTATATTCTGAGCAAGTTTACTCTCATAATCTATCTTACTCTTCTTTATAGCTTTTTTAGTAGCTTTCTGTTGCCCCCTAAAGATTTCCCAGTCCTCTAGTCTCCCACTGATCTTTGCTACTTTGTATGTTTTTTCCTTCAATTTGATACTCTCCCTTATTTCCTTAGATATCCACGGTCGATTTTCCCTCTTTTTACCGTCCTTCCTTTTTGTTGGTATAAACCTTTGCTGGGCACTGTGAAAAATCACTTGGAAGGTTCTCCACTGTTCCTCAACTGTTTCACCATAAAGTCTTTGCTCCCAGTCTACCTTAGCTAGTTCTTCTCTCATCCCATTGTAATCTCCTTTGTTTAAGCACAAAACACTAGTGCTTGATTTTACCTTCTCACCCTCCATCTGTATTTTAAATTCCACCATATTGTGATCGCTCCTTCCGAGAGGATCCCTAACTATGAGATCCTGAATCAATCCTGTCTCATTACACAGGACCAGATCTAGGACCGCTTGTTCCCTCGTAGGTTCCATTACATACTGTTCGAGGAAACTATCGCGGATACATTCTATAAACTCCTCCTCAAGGCTGCCTTGACCGACCTGGTTAAACCAATCAACATGTAGATTAAAATCCCCCATGATAACTGCTGTATCATTTCTACATGCATCTGTTATTTCTTTGTTTATTGCCTGCCCCACCATAATGTTACTATTTGGTGGCCTATAGATTACTCCTATCAGTGACTTTTTCGCCTTACTATTCCTGATTTCCACCCAAATGGATTCAACCTTATCCTCCATAGCACCGATGTCATCCCTTACTGTTGCCCGGATGTCATCCTTAAATAACAGAGCTACACCGCCTCCCTTACCATCCACTCTGTCCTTCCGAAAAGTTTGATACCCTCGGATATTTAACTCCCAGTCGTGACCATCCTTTAACCATGTTTCAGTAATGGCCACTAAATCATAGTCATTCACGATGATTTGCGCCATCAACTCATTTACCTTATTCCGAATACTACGAGCATTCAGGTAAAGTACACTTATGTTGGCTTTTTTACCTCTGTTCTGAATCTTAACACCTCAATCAGTAACCTCTCCTAAGTTATATTTCCTCTTAACCTTTCTCCTAATTTTCCTTGTCATCGAACCCACATCTTCCTGTAACAACCTGCCGCATCGCTTACCATTAATGTTTTCACTTCCCGTTTTATTTCTTTTAGTATTCCTGGTCCTATTCACTGAGCTCCCCTCAGTCACTGTACCTTGTACTGTCGCCCTTTTTGATTTTTGACTATGGCTTCTCTGCCTTACACTTTCCCCCTTACTGCCTTTTATTTCTGTCCCTGTTTTACTACCTTCCAACTTCCTGCATCGGTTCCCATCCCCCTGCCACATTAGTTTAAACTCTCCCCAACAGCTCTAGCAAACACCCCCCTCTTATCTTATCTGAAAGTGATGAATTTAGAGTGCGACAGAGATAGGGCTGGGGAATGGGACTAGCTAGAATGCTCTTTTGGGAGCTGGTGCAGTCACGATGGACCGAATGGTCTCTTTCTGTGCTGTAATTAACAAATAAATGAATAATAACAAACAAACTTATATATGCATAATGTTTTTAACATGATGAAATGTCCCAAGGTGCTTCACAACAGCATTACCTACGGCTAAGTAATGGATGAGATTCCACTCAGTAGGGACACACCACCATGACTCCATGGGTGGAACTACCCTTCAGCTTAGTCCCTACTAATTCCTTTTCTATAGGCAGATGTCATTTGGAGCCTGATGACACTGCACATTCATTTGGTTCTTAATTACCCCAATATTTACCACTCGGTAAATTGGAGATCGACCTTCCTGCTCTGATAACACAGGGACTCGCACAACCAAACCCAAGAGCTTCAGGTAAAAGAGAGTATAATTAGGCCCAAAAAGGTGAACTTCTGTCAGCCCTCAGAACTGACCAGCAGTCCGGAGAGACGAAGGCTTCATTTATTAACCATTAGGGGGCCCCTCCCATCGCAATCTTTGCCAAGTAACCATGATCTATACATTACACATACGCCATTTTGGGCTGCTTCATCCGAGGCATTATGATGTTCCTTCATGAATTATTAACGGCATGTGCAGTTGTATTTCTGTAAAATAACATGTGGATGTATAGTCATGGCTCCATCTTCTTCAGCCAATTTCAACTACCCTTTGTTTGTTCCCTGCAGAATCTCCTTCACTTGTTGCTGGATCTGCTCTCTCTCAATGGACATGTCAAGAAGATCGAGGTGATTGGTTGCTGATGTGCCAATATTAAAAATTGACAATCTGTCAGTAATTGAACTTTGTTTCCTTTGTCCCAGCCCCTTAGCTGATTCAATTGATTGATTTTCCATCCAGTTCCCATTGACTTCCCACCACTTTGGGCCATCTCGTATATCCATCCCTGTTGTTTCGCTGACGTATGCATTATTTCCACCGACAACTGTTCAGCTTTAATATTGCTTAGAAAAGAGGCATGCTGTCGAATCATTTCACCTTACACTGAACAGGGCAGATTCGCAAGAATACCAATTCGAAAGGGAACAACAATTTATACTGCATGAGAGGAGAGCGCTGATTGGTTGGCAAGTGGACTCTGATTGGTCGAGAAACTTTTTACTGGGCACCAATCTGGCAGTCCTACATCATCCAAAATAACTGGGGCTACTTTGTAGTGCGCATTCGAGTACAAAATCTTCCCAGTTGGGATTAATGACCTGTTCCTTGATACCAGGTCAATGTGTCGAGAGATTTATCTGAGAGTTTACTATGTAATTCTGAGTGTCTCATGGTCTTTTGTCCTGAATCTCAACTTGCACTCACCACCACCCCTCGACCCCACATTTCCGCCCATCTACATCATCCATGTACTGGTGCAGATCCTCATTTCATTTACAAGCATTCCTACTGCATAACTTTGACCCACCTGTTTTACTTCCTTCATCATAACTGGACCTCCTCTCAGAGTCCATCAAAATAATAATCGGAGCAGAACCTGGGACCCTGCCGCTGTGAAGCAACAGCACTAACCACTGTGCTACTGTGCCGCCCAAGAGAGTGTGCTTTCATACCATTCACTTGCACCATCCACCAGTGTATATTCGATGGATGCATATTCTAGAGCAGGCTCGTGGTCATAATCTGGTGAGTGTATTACTGCCGTGGGTTCATAGCTAGCAGAGCAAGTGACAGCCAAGGTCTATGACACTCAGAGAGCTGCTGGAGACCAGGCCCCAGTAAGGGGTGGAATGTTACAGCCCGTTGCGGTGGGGGAAAGGCAATAAAATGCGGACGTGTCGTTCAAAAGTCCATTGACTTCAACAGGAGCGGAAAATTCCGCCGCCGGGAGTTTTACATTACGCTAGTGCAGTGAATTATTGATGCTAACCCAATGAAGATGCATGAGGAAGAACATGTATCTAAATGTGGGGATAATCTGGTTGAGCAGATTGTTTTGCTCTCCGATTTTCATCTGATTGAAAGGGTTGAAGGGCATCAAGAACTGGCAGTTCTGAGTTGAACAGTTGATGGGTTAAATCCCACAGCTGATTCATTACTTTAGCAATGCAGGAGCCAGATTCTACCATGGACCATTTAATCATGTGCAGCCATCCTTAACCTTATAACCTTTGAAGCTTTTATTTCTTCCCCAGTCAATTCTTATTGAATTTTCAAGAGCGTAATGAACATTGATGTTTTATCAATGTAGATTTTTGATTACACGATCCGTTGCTCTGCCCTGTGAGGACTAGTGTATTGCTCTCTCCCTATGCTCCCTCTTTTCTTTAGAGCTTTCTTTCACCAAACACTTGACCGTGCCTCCTCGATTCCCCTCCTTCATCTCAGTGTCCATGAGTAGGCCTCTTGGAGACCTTTTTCCTTGTAATCTGTTGCTGGAATGGACAGGGAGTGTTTAGGCAGTGATGTGATTCATTTGTTCCCATCACAACCACATAATTTGGGCCAACACCAATTCAATAAATAGAGTGCCAAAGTATTTAAAGGAATGAGTTGCTATTAACAGAAATGTTATAAAGTTTTATATGCAGCAGTTCAGTGGTAACATTTGAAAGAGAATTGGATATATATTTGAAAAGAGTAAGTTTGCAATGTTCTGGGAAAGCAGCAGGGGAGTGGGAATAATTGGGATAGCTCTGGGAAATGAGCAATGGGCCAAATGGCCTCCTGTTGTTTTTTTTAATTCCTTCATGAGACCTGGGCATCACTGGCTGGGCCAGCATTTATTGCCCATTCCTAATTGCCCTTTGTTTTTTATGACGAATGACATGCTCATCATTAGACTCATAATTCCAAAGTTTCATTGAATTTAAATTTCACCATCTGCCATGGTGCCAGATGCTCGGGTTTATGTGTTGGAAGCAAGACCACTACACCACTGTCTCCCCGAAGATTCTAGCTCCCATTGTGTGTGTCTAAAGAGGTTGTAAAAGGCATTTTCTAAAGCTTACAGGATGTTGGAAAATTTTTTAGAATTCCTTTTCCAGCTTAATTAATGGAAGAGGAGAAAGAAGAAGAAAAATGCAAGGATACCAATGCAGCAGTAGCTGTCTGCACAGATTTTGATCAGCATGAGGGAGGAATCTTCACAAATATCCAGATCCTCAAAGATGACAGACCTTAGCACATGCAAAAGAGAAGGTAGAAGCGTTTGCAGACATCTTCACCCAGAAGTACTGAGTGGATTACCCATCCTGGCCCCCTCATGAGGACCCAGCATTACAGATGTCATATCTTAAAACATGGTCAAGGGTGAAGAAAGGGGCCATCTGGGATGGGCTAGGTACAGAGTGGGATTAAAGGGGCAGGAGCTAAGTGGGGAAGATGACGGACGGTAGAGGGGATTGGAGGCGCAAGCCTCCGGTAAGGTTGGTAATGTGGAACATCTGGGGACTGAATGGGCCGGTTAAAAGGTCGCGGGTGTTCGCGCACCTCAGGAGCTTGAAAGCGGGGGTTGTCTTTTTGCAGGAGACACATCTCCGTGTGAAGGACCAGGTTAGGTTAAGGAAAGGATGGGTCGGGCAGGTTTTTCACTCGGGGTTTGATTTGAAATGCGAAGGAGGTGAGGGATCCAGATGGGAGATATGTGATTGTGAGTGGGGTATTGGAAGGGGCACCGGTAGTGTCGGTGAATGTGTATGCCCCAAATTGGGACGATGTGGGTTTTATGAGGGGGTTGCTGGCAGCAATCCCAGATTTGGCCACGTACCACTTGATCATGGGAGGAGATTTTAACTGTGTCCTGGAGCCGAGGGTGGATAGATCAAGCCCCAGGTCGATGCATAGGGTACAAATGGCAAGGGAGTTGTAGTGATCTGTACATACATCTGCACATACACCAGGGACTGCAGACAGATGTAACAGTCACAGCATCACTAGAGGGCATCAGTGACGGGTATAAAGGATTCAGCCCAAGGTAGGATCCGCCTCTTTCAGAAGCACAGGGCTAGTGAGCAGCAGCACACAGAGACAGCTCAGCATAGGCAGCTTACCTTAGCTTCACTGGTCATACCTCTTGACTGTATTATATCTAGTTAAGCTCTGGAAACAGAACAAACCTACTGAATAAAGTATTTGTGTTAACTGGAAGTCTACAATCTTTATTCAGACTTAGAGAATAACATATGATACCAGGAGTGATTTCAGAAAGCTAGCTAGACACCAGCAAGAAAAGGAAAACTTAAACCGGATATTCGACTGTGGAAGACTTCGCAGCAAATGGATCCTCGACTACTAACTGATTCGATGGAACTTGTTGGAACTCCATGGCAGCTGGAAACAGCCGGTAATTTAAGTTATAACTAGAAAATGTCTGAACAGCTGTTCCAAATATTTATTACAGCTAATGATTTAAGCACTGCCTCTGACGCAACGAAAATAGCCCTACTACTCTCAACAGGAGGGCATGAAGCTAGAGAAATCTATAATTGCTTTAATTACTGAGAAGGTGAGGACAACACCAAATTAGAAGTTATACTCAAAAAATTTGATGAACGCTGTAACAGTCCGTCTGGTGAGATGCTGGAAAGATTTAACTCTTGTCAGAGAAACGGAGGGCCCATCTCCAATTTTATTACAAATCTCAAGTTAATACCACAAGGCTGTGATTATGCTGATTTCAGAGACACTGTGATAATGCATCAATTAATTTCTGGACTAGCTGATAAAAATTTGAGGAAAGAACTTTCACAAAATAAGTATTTAACTCTAGAAATCGCTACACAAAAATGCCTTGCTTATGAACAATAACAAAATCGGTAAAAATTGCGCGAACACTCACCACGATGTGGAGGCAGGGTTGAATCGGAGGAAGACGGAGGATCTGAGCTGCGGCCATCTTGAGAAGGGAGCCGCACATGCACAGTTGCGAAAAGAGCGCACAGTACAGGAAACTCGGAGTGCGCATGGGCATGCAATCGAGTCCTACGCATGACGTCATGAGCGTCATATCATCAGAGGACCTGGACCATGCCCACTTAAAAGGGAAATGCACGAAAATGAACAAAAAGAAATTTAAAGCTGCAAAACCCAATTTTCTTGCCTCAAAAGACAGAACAATGCCCGAACTTACACCAGCAGTTGGAAATAACTTTCACAACACCCTGGAACAAGCAGTTAGCACCGCCCTAGAAGATGATATGGTCCTTGTAGACTACAACTCAGACGAAGATTTAATCTTGGGAGATGGCTACCCCAGTACCAAATCCGAACCGCAACTAGAGGTGTTGTACCGTGAAGACCCCGACGATGAGTTCTTTGGATTGGGGAATCTTCAGCCCAGCATATGTGACATCCCGACTCGTGAGTGCATGATTATGCTGCGGCCTGACGTCAAGAAACAGAGAGTGGTCCACGCACCATGAAGGGTCCCAGCTTCCACGACTCCACAAAGAGAGCGATGACAGACTCCACAGACAGAGTGATGACAAACTCCACAGAGAGAGCGATGAAGGATTCCACAAAGAGAGTGATGCAAACCTCCACAGACAGCTCAGTGACAGACTCAAAAATGGAAGCAAGCAAATACTCCATAGCGAACGCCATGCATGTACAAGACCATGAAGATGTATCAAGCTTATTTGTGCCACCAGAAGAAGACACTGAATGTCTACCCACTGTATGTGAGACAAGTGACGAAGAAATCACAATTCCCATACAGGATGTGCAGGATCACAGCGAGACTGACATGGATAGAGCAGGGACAGGAATGGATGTTGCAGGTTCCGGGGTTTAGGTGTTTTAGTAAGCTCAGAGAAGGAGGCAAAAGAGGGGGAGGTGTGGCGCTGCTAGTCAAGAGCAGTATTACGGTGGCGGAGAGGATGCTAGATGGGGACTCTTCTTCCGAGGTAGTATGGGCTGAAGTTAGAAACAGGAAAGGAGAGGTCACCCTGTTGGGAGTTTTTTATAGGCCTCCTAATAGTTCTAGGGATGTAGAGGAAAGGATGGCGAAGATGATTCTGGATATGAGCGAAAGTAACAGGGTAGTTATTATGGGAGACTTTAACTTTCCAAATATTGACTGGAAAAGATATGGTTCGAGTACAATAGATGGGTCGTTTTTTGTACAGTGTGTGCAGGAGGGTTTCCTGAAACAATATGTTGACAGGCCAACAAGAGGCGAGGCCACGTTGGATTTGGTTTTGGGTAATGAACCAGGCCAGGTGTTGGATTTGGAGGTAGGAGAGCACTTTGGGGACAGTGACCACAATTCGGTGACGTTTACGTTAATGATGGAAAGGGATAAGTATACACCGCAGGGCAAGAGTTATAGCTGGGGGAAGGGCAATTATGATGCCATTAGACGTGACTTGGGGGGGATAAGGTGGAGAAGTAGGCTGCAAGTGTTGGGCACACTGGATAAGTGGGGCTTGTTCAAGGATCAGCTACTGCGTGTTCTTGATAAGTATGTACTGGTCAGACAGGGAGGAAGGCGTCGAGCGAGGGAACTGTGGTTTACCAAGGAAGTGGAATCTCTTGTTAAGAGGAAGAAGGAGGCCTATGTGAAGATGAAGTGTGAAGTTTCGGTTGGGGCGATGGATAGTTATAAGGTAGCGAGGAAGGATCTAAAGAGAGAGCTAAGACGAGCAAGGAGGGGACATGAGAAGTATTTGGCAGGAAGGATCAAGGAAAACCCAAAAGCTTTCTATAGGTATGTCAGGAATAAGCGAATGACTAGGGAAAGAGTAGGACCAGTCAAGGACAGGGATGGGAAATTGTGTGTGGAGTCTGAAGAGATAGGCGAGATACTAAATGAATATTTTTCGTCAGTATTCACTCAGGAAAAAGATAATGTTGTGGAGGAGAATGCTGAGCCCCAGGCTAATAGAATAGATGGCATTGAGGTACGTAGGGAAGAGGTGTTGGCAATTCTGGACAGGCTGAAAATAGATAAGTCCCCGGGACCTGATGGGATTTATCCTAGGATTCTCTGGGAGGCCAGGGAAGAGATTGCTGGACCTTTGGCTTTGATTTTTATGTCATCATTGGCTACAGGAATAGTGCCAGAGGACTGGAGGACAGCAAATGTGGTCCCTTTGTTCAAAAAGGGGAGCAGAGACAACCCCGGCAACTATAGACCGGTGAGCCTCACGTCTGTAGTGGGTAAAGTCTTGGAGGGGATTATAAGAGACAAGATTTATAATCATCTAGATAGGAATAATATGATCAGGGATAGTCAGCATGGCTTTGTGAAGGGTAGGTCATGCCTCACAAACCTTATTGAGTTCTTTGAGAAGGTGACTGAACAGGTAGACGAGGGTAGAGCAGTTGATGTGGTGTATATGGATTTCAGCAAAGCGTTTGATAAGGTTCCCCACGGTAGGCTATTGCAAAAAATACGGAGGCTGGGGATTGAGGGTGATTTAGAGATGTGGATCAGAAATTGGCTAGCTGAAAGAAGACAGAGGGTGGTGGTTGATGGGAAATGTTCAGAATGGAGTACAGTCACAAGTGGAGTACCACAAGGATCTGTTCTGGGGCCGTTGCTGTTTGTCATTTTTATCAATGACCTAGAGGAAGGCGCAGAAGGGTGGGTGAGTAAATTTGCAGACGATACTAAAGTCGGTGGTGTTGTCGATAGTGTGGAAGGATGTAGCAGGTTACAGAGGGATATAGATAAGCTGCAGAGCTGGGCTGAGAGGTGGCAAATGGAGTTTAATGTAGAGAAGTGTGAGGTGATTCACTTTGGAAGGAATAACAGGAATGCGGAATATTTGGCTAATGGTAAAGTTCTTGAAAGTGTGGATGAGCAGAGAGATCTAGGTGTCCATGTACATAGATCCCTGAAAGTTGCCACCCAGGTTGATAGGGTTGTGAAGAAGGCCTATGGAGTGTTGGCCTTTATTGGTAGAGGGATTGAGTTCCGGAGTCAGGAGGTCATGTTGCAGCTGTACAGAACTCTGGTATGGCCGCATTTGGAGTATTGCGTACAGTTCTGGTCACCGCATTATAGGAAGGACGTGGAGGCTTTGGAGCGGGTGCAGAGGAGATTTACCAGGATGTTGCCTGGTATGGAGGGAAAATCTTATGAGGAAAGGCTGATGGACTTGAGGTTGTTTTCGTTGGAGAGAAGAAGGTTAAGAGGAGACTTAATAGAGGCACACAAAATGATCAGGGGGTTGGATAGGGTGGACAGTGAGAGCCTTCTCCCGCAGATGGATATGGCTGGCACGAGGTGACATAACTTTAAACTGAGGGGTAATAGATATAGGACAGAGGTCAGAGGTAGGTTCTTTACGCAAAGAGTAGTGAGGCCGTGGAATGCCCTACCTGCTACAGTAGTGAACTCGCCAACATTGAGGGCATTTAAAAGTTTATTGGATAAGCATATGGATGATAATGGCATAGTGTAGGTTAGATGGCTTTTGTTTTTTGACTTCCCATGTCGGTGCAACATCGATGGCTTTTGTTTTGGTGCAACATCGTGGGCCGAAGGGCCTGTACTGCGCTGTATTGTTCTATGTTCTATGTTCTATGTTCTATCTCAGCTCGTCTGCACAGAAGCACTCAATAATCAGAGGACGGCCACCCATGAGTCCAGTGAGACCACGTCAATAGAAATCCTGAAGATTTTGACTCCAGAAGAGACGCACCAAGAGTCCAGAGAGAGACCACGTCAATAGAAATCCTGAAGATTTTGACTCCAGAAGAGGAGCACCAAGAGTCCAGAGAGACCACGTCAATAGAAATCTTGAAGATTTTGACTCCAGAAAAGGAGCAGCACAACCCAAAACAAAATGAAATCGTGAAGATCTTGACTCCAGAAAAGGAGCACAAAGAGATCACAGATGATTCAAATGAACCTGAAATGACTCCAGAAGCGGAGCACCAAGAAATCAATGATAATTCAAGTGAACCTGAAATGACTCCAAAAGAGGAGCACCTAGAAATCAATGATGATTCAAGTGACCCAGAAATGACTCTAGAAGAGGAGTACCAAGAAAGCAAAGAAGAGGAATCGAATCCACCACAAATGACTGATGTCACCAACATCAATGCAACATCAGATCATTCTCACAATTCTCAAGAAGAAACGCTCAATGGAGCAGATACCACAAAGGACACTGACACCAATAACTGTGACAATTACTCAAGTAATCCATATGGCACATTCATTGAGCGCAACAAGAACACCAAAAACCACAAGAAGCACAGCAGAAACAAGAACAACAACAAAAACAACATGCAGCGCAACAAGAACGACAAAAGCAACAAGAAGCATCCCAGAAACAACAAGCATGACAAGAAAAAGAACAAGAATAAAAGCGAAAACAACGAAAACAGAATCAACAAGTGCGACAAAAAGAACAACAAGAACGACAACAACAAGAACGGCATCAAAAACAACCAAGACAGAAACAACAAAAACAACAACAAGAACGACAACAAAAACAACAAAGACAGAAACAACAGAAACAATGAAACAACGACCTGTACAACATGGTACAACTCTGCACGTGAAGGACAATGCCACAGCACACTGAGAAACAATGACAAGACTACAAACATGCCATGGCATGATAAAGAATCTCACAAATTCACATCTGCTCCAGAACAAACAAGCAAAACAGCTTTCACGAACAATGACATACAGATCAATACCACAAACACAGGAAAAAGTCGGGGTCAGACAACGGTGCGACACAGAATTGCTACCCGCAATCAAATGGAACAGGGGAAAAAGGTGTCCACATCATTAAACGACTCATCAGCAAGGCTGTCGAATCATGCTCCGACATCAACCTAGCTCTGTTATCGTACCGAGCAACCCCATTGAGCTCAGGACTGTCGCCAGTGCAAATGCTCTTCGGCAGAGACATCCGGACAACCCTACCGGCAAAGCAATTCCGAGACCCTGGCAACGCACTGGTTGTCGACAACATGCGGGCACTATGCTCCAAACAAAAACTATACTACGATCAACATGCGATCCCACTCAAGCCACTGACAATAGGTGACACCATCAGAATCAGGGACCCAGAAGGCGGATGGTCTGAGTCAGCCACGGTGATCAGGCAGGAGGCACCGCGGTCCTACATTGTCAAATCGTCTGCAGGAGTACTTTTTCGCCGTAACCGCCGGGATCTATTAGAGATTCGACCTACAACGCCAGTATTTCCCACACTGGACTTGACCGAGTCCATTTGTCCACAGGACGTTCCTCACCACACAACGCCAGACAGTACTCTTGATGATATCAAACCATCATCCCGACTACCACCGTTAAGATGCTCCAGCAGAAGCCGTAAGGCACCCAACCGCTAGATTTGTAACGACACTTCAACACACGCACAAGACGAATGTGGACATTTCTCACGATGGATTCACAACACAGTCAATTGTTTCTGTATTACTTTTATCATTTTCACAGTGTGCAGATTTGCATATTCTCACCACTTGTTATATACAGTTTTCTTGAGGCCAGTCTCGAAAACATGTCCAATAAAAGGGAGGGATGTAGTGATCTGTACATCTGTACATACATCTGCACATACACCAGGGACTGCAGACAGATGTAACAGCCACAGCATCACTAGAGGGATCAGAGACGGGTAGAAAGTGTCCAGCCCAAGGTAGGACCCGCCTCTATCAGAAGCACAGGGCTAGTGAGCAGCAGCACACAGAGACAGCTCAGCATAGGCAACTTACCTTAGCTTCACTGGTCATACCTCTTGACTATTATATCTAGTTAAGCTCTGGAAGCAGAACAAACCTACTGAATAAAGTATTTGTGTTAACTGGAAGTCTACAATCTTTATTCAGATTTAGAGAATAACATAGGAGCTTGGGGGTTTATGGAAAGGATGGGTATGGTGGATCCATGGCACTTTCAGAACCCAGGAGGGAGTATTCCTTCTTTTCACACATCTATAAGCTTTATTCGAGGATTGATTACTTTGTAGTGAGTCGGGAGATTTTGGTTGGCGTGGAGGGGGCAGAGTATGCAGAGATAGTTATCTCAGACCATGTGTTGATTCCCAAATTTCTTTATCCGTCAGTCTGGCCTCAATAAAAGTCGAGAGGGATTTGCAAGTGTAACAGAAGTTATTTTATTCAGCTTGCAAGCTACCTAGTCCACAGTGATACAGATAACATGTTGCTTTCTGCAGCCCCGGGAACTAAGTGAAGGTCCCAGACAAAGAAATCAGTACTCATACATTCAAATGGCATCAAGTTTCACATACTCGACACCCATAGGTCATCCTATGTCCCTCCTGACTTGTTTGATCTATTCTGATTGGCTCACTTCCAATCCCTTTCTCCGGCCCCTATCAATGCAGCATCACTCTCATAGACACACCTCTTCCTGCTTTTTCCATGCGGTCTAAAATCCTTTGTCTCTACTTGCCAGGATCAAAGTGGCTTATTTCTACATTACATTAACTAATATCTCTAAAGTAACTATTTTATATCACATTCGTCATTCCCTCCTTTTATCATTCCATGATAACCGAACTATCCAATCCATAGCTACGGTTCCTCATCTAAAAAGATCCGTCGCTGCATTTCCAATTCCTGTCTTAGCCCCCCTTCATCTGCTTCACCCTCATGGATTTTAACAGTTAAATTTTTTTTTGGTTAAATTTTACCCATCACACATTTAAGGATGGCCAGGCCCACAAAGATGCAGCCGATAGCTACCACTAGATACATGGCCATATTTATCAACCAGTCCTTCCAACCTCCAAATCCCCAGTTACCCCAAGAGCCAGGATCCTGCATTCTGTCCAGGTGATCCCGTATGTGATCCATAAATTTAGTGATGTTATCCTGAACTCCCATGATACACTTGCTCTGCACTATGGCGCATACCGCACCCTCACGGGCCAGAAGATAGTCAAGAGCATACCGGTTCTGCATTGCAAACAACCGTAGCTGAGACAATTCCTTGGTTATTGCCCCGTGGACTCCCAAGGTTTACTACCCGGGTTTTCCTCAGTTTGCCCTTTAACTAACTTAAGTGTATCTCCCGGTAACCTACGTTCTAGCTGTACTTCCCTTCTCATACGCCCCATCCTCTCTCTAGTCCCTTTCACTTCCTCATAGCCTCTTCCTACGCTCTTCTGACAGCCTGATATTACCTTTATTGCACCACTCTTAACACATCCAAAATCGAATTTACATGTATTCCAAAAACAAGGCAATGTCCATATAATGTTCCCTTCCCATCGCCGGGACCGGTGCAACTGCTTCATGACTCCTGCATTCTCCTTAACTTTGATGACCTTCCATGAGTCGATACCATGTCCTCGTATATGGGGGCAGCGAAGAACATCACCTTTGCATAGGTGATGTATCCTTGTAGATTGGTTGGGGCTACACAGATACATAATATTCCCCTTTTCCATGTCCATCGCCAATAACACGCCAAGCGAAGTGAGGCCAAATATCATACAGACGATGCGTAGCCACTCCATCATGCTCCACACCTGTAAAATAGCACTGGAGAAGGGAGGCAGGTTAGTATCCGACCTTTTACAGTAGTGGAGATGGACTCAATTTACAGTGATGTAGGTGGACCCAAGCACTTCGCCCCTCCACTTTAACTGCTGTGGGGGTGGTAAGGAGAACTTGGAAGGGCCCGTCCCATCGCGGCTCCGACCCCTTCCTAGTCCAAGTTTTGACCATGACATAACTACCGGGCTGGACTGAAAGTGAGCTAGGTACTGGGGGCAATGGCTGGTGAGCCGCGCGGACCTGGCCATGGAGTTCCTTGAGCACTTGCGTGAGGGCTAGAACATAGGTGGTCATCTCTTCAGTCATCTGATGAAACTGAACCAGTCTGGGAACCTGCAGGCTCCAGGGAGTTCTAAGAGGCCTGCCATAAAGAATCTCGGCGGGAGAGAGCCGGGCCGGTCCCGCAGGTGTAACCCGCAGCTGGAAGAGGGCAACGGGGAGCAACTTAAGCCATGTCAGTCCCGTGTCTGCTCTTAATTTAGCCAATTTAGTTTTGAGGGTCTGATTGTGTCTCTCAACCAACCCGGCCGCCTGCGGTCTATAAGCACAGTGTAACTGCTAGCGTATGCCCAACTGGGAGCAAAACTCCTTGTTAATTTGTCCAATAAAATGAGGCCCATTATCAGAACTTAACTGAGCTGGTATACCATACCGGGGAATGATTTCCCTCATCAAGACTTTAACCACAGTAGCAGCTTTATTATCGATAGTCGGATACGCCTCGACCCATCTGCTGAACACATCCACAATGACCAAAACATATTTATAACATTGACACCTTTCCAACTCAATCTAATCCATTTGGAGCGTCTCAAAGGGACCACTGGGCAACGGGGTTTGCCCCATCCCACAAGGGATACCTTTTCCGGTGTTATATTACTGACAAATCAAACACCGATTCCTGATACTTTGGGCCAACCCCTGCATTTTAGGGTGCCACCAAGTGTCCAGCAACAAATCACTAGTCCCTCGAGCCCCACAATGAGTTGCACAAGTGTACACATTCAATGACCCATAAAGCCAGCACATCAGACATACAAGTCTGATGTGCAGGCGTGGTCAATAAAGAGGAAACAGAATCATATGTACAACCTAACCGTTTCCACATTTGTTTATCACTCTCAGGAGCGTCCTCCTGTAACCTTATGACGTCTTGGATGGTTGGCATTGACTTGTCAGAAGCAGACATATTTATAGTAGATCGTTTAGTCTGACTTAACATCTTAGGCACCATCACTTACTGAATTTGCGCGGCTGTTCGCGCTGCACAATCTGCTCGTTCATTACCAACGTCAACTGGGGTTGTACCATTCGTGTGGGCAGTGCATTTAATAACGGAATTCTGCGCGGGCATAAGGAGGGCTTGCAGTAGGTCATTAACTAAACCCCAGTGGGATATTTGACCACACATAATCATGTCAGGTTGTTCTGACGAAATGTCACTCAAATCGCCCCTTATTGTGGTAGTTTCCTGAATCAAGGCTAAACAGTCGTGGCCAGGTGCGTCTTCATGGACAGGGGGCCCACTAAGAAAACAGGCTGGATTGATAGTGGTACAGTATTTAAATGTCAGACGTGGATTGTTCAAAAGGTATATCTCATACCTATTCTGACGAGCTGCGGTAAGATGCTGAGTCTGCAGTTGCCTCAGTAGTGCGATGACCGAGTGGGAGCTATACACCGTAATATCCTGTTGGAGGGTGAGAGCATGTAATGGCTATGCGATGGCATTGATTGAACGTAAATCCTGTACTAATCGGTACTGGTCTGGTTTGGCTGGTTTAGGCACAGCAAGTATGGGGGTGTTACATTCTGATTGGCAAGGGACCAAAATACCCTGTTTCAACAGCTCTTGAATTAATTTATCTATTGATGGAGTAGCTTGAGATTTCAGGGGGTATTGTCGAATGGAAGGTAGCTTTACATGATCCTTAATCATCACCTTAATAGGTGTAACATTTGTCTTTCCCACTTGTGATGGGTACTCCGCCCAGACCTGTGGATTGACATATTCCAACACATCATGTCCCCTGTGATGCTGCAGTCGAGTGTTAATCGTTTCAGGGACCTCAAAATATTTTATGGTAGTGCCGTCCGGCATGACTTGAAGTGCGTAGTCTGTTGGATCCGAATGATCCACTGCCCTCCTGACCATTCGCCCCATATCCCTGGCATGGTACTGGTCATGGACCTGACGTGTAATATGAGGGCTTACCGAAGCTGACTGTGGCCATAAATGTGGTGATATTGTAACAAAATCGGCTGTACCTTCTTTTCCCGTGACTGTGGCTGTAACCTTGACTGGCCATTCGGTCTCAAGTAATGGCCGGTATTTGTCCTCCAACTCCCTGTTTCGTCCAGTTCTGTCATAGGCCAGGGTAACGTGGTGCAGTGACTGTTCAACGTCTAACATCCACCACTGGGGGGTGATAGAAATATAGCACTGTTGTCTCATCCTCCATGATGTAACCGTTACCCCCTCATCTCCGCATTCTAGCTGTAGCTGGAAGATACACAGTAAATCTCGGGCCAACAAGTTACAGTCCAATCCAGTAGTCACTACAACCTGATGCTCTGCAGACTTATTCTCGTAAGTGACTGTCACAGGTTCAGAAATAGGATACTCACACACCTGTCCTTGGAACCCTGACAATTGCTGCGTGTGGTCGGATAATGGTAATTTAAGTGCTGATTGCACAGAAGACATGGCTGCCCCGTCCTCTTCTTCCAGTAGACCAATGGCCCCTCAGAGGGGGCTGCGGTTGTAGAGCTATTGATTCGTTCGGTGGGCCATAAAAAGGGGGTGAGGGTGGGTTTGGTATCCTCCTCTTCGCTGATCCACCCACCCAAAGTCACTATATTGGGGCTCCTGCTGGTAAACTACCATTTCTGCCGCTTGTTGGGGTCGCAGATCATCCTTTTTCATTACATACTCAGTCTTAACCTTTGTAACTGAGCCTCCTTCTTGGCCTACACCCTCCTTCCAATAAAATCTGACTGCCCTTGCCATCTGGGAAGGGTCGTTCTCTGTCCAATTCATGTTATTACATTTCACAGCAGTAACCACAGAAGGTGGTAGGCAATGCATTAACATAGCACAATATTGAGGGGAATTCTGACCATTTTGATACAGCAAATCGCCTGACTGCCCCCGGTAGATTTCATTAAAACGCTCCAGAAATTCCTCTGGCTCTTCAGTCTTCTTAGGTTTTAGGTCTAAGAGAACAGGAAGATTTATGGGCCTTTGAAATGTGCTATTCAACGCATTCAAGATCTGTGTCCTTCTATCGTCGTCTAACGCATAGGCCTGCTGAAGTGCGGCATGACTAGCATAATTCAGGTGGTTAAGATAATTGCGGTACTCTGCTGGGGTTAAAATCTGCTGGACTAGGGCCCAGAGGTCCCTTAAATCAGCTTGATAAATTGAGATGGTAGTTCTCAAGGAATCCATGAAGGCAGCAGGAGATTTTTTCTATCTGGGATTGTAGACATAATAGCCATCATCTCACTGGGTGTCCATGGGAAGTAAACGTCTATCATGGGGTTCGCTCCCACAGTCACTGCATCAGGGTTTCGCATCTTCCTAATCGGTAACTGTCTCCGAATGTCACCAGGGGGCACTCTAGCTATTTCCCCTGGTTGTTCCAAGACTTCAACGTCTCTCCCTGTCACTAGGGGGAGTTCTTTCTCTTCAAAAGAAGTTGTTTCAGCTTCCTTTGTTCCCGAATCTTGTGGTTTCTGCTTAGTTTGGAGAGACTTAGGTGATATGCTTACTTTTCCAAATTATTGAATTTTTCTTTTTCTGTCAATTCAAGGCCAGCCATTGAACTACGTAGCTCATCTCTTGTTTGACCCGCGTCTTTCCTCTACTTGCGCTTTTTTTTAAAACTTAAAAATGTTTGAAAATTCAAATTGAATTACTGCAACTTGCAAGCTTAGCTCTGATCTCAACCCAGAACTAAATTTGATTCCCAAATTTCTTTATCCGTCAGTCTGGCCTCAATAAAAGTCGAGAGGGATTTGCAAGTAAAACAGAAGTTATTTTATTCAGCTTGCAAGCTACCTAGTCCACAGTGATACAGATAACATGTTGCTTTCTGCAGCCCCGGGAACTAAGTGAAGCACCCAGACAAAGAGATCAGTACTCATACATTCAAATGGTATCAAGTTTCACATACTCGACGGACATAGGTCATCCTATGTCCCTCCTGACTTGTTTGATCTATTCTGATTGGCTCACTTCCAATCCCTTTCTCCGGCCCCTATCAATGCAGCATCACTCTCATAGACACACCTCTTCCTGCTTTTTCCATGCGGTCTAAAATCCTTTGTCTCTACTTGCCAGAATCAAAGTGGCTTATTTCTACATTACATTAACTAATACCTCTAAAGTAACTATTTTATATCACATTCGTCACATGCACCCCACTGGCTGGATATTCGGTTCAGTACGGGACGAGAGCAGAGGCGGGGGTGGATGTTTGACTCGGGGTTGTTGGCGGATGGAGGTTTTTGTGATGAGGTGCGGTTGGCGATTAGGAATTATGTGGAGTTCAATCAGAATAGGGAGGTGTCGGCGGGCATTTTTTGGGAAGCACTGAAGGCAGTGGTCCGGGGAGAAATTATCTCATTTACGGTTCGTGCGAATAAGGAAAGGAGGGCGGAACATGACCGTCTAGTGAGCGAGATAGTGGAGGTGGACAGGGAATATTCGAGGGTGCCCACCGTGGAGGGATTGACGAGGAGGAAAAAGGGCAATTTGATGGGCTGACAATGGGGAGGGCGGTAGGACAACTGCGTAGGGCAAGAGGGGTGCAACACGAGTATGGGGAGACGGCGAGCCTCATGCTGGCACACCAACTGCGGAGGCAGGCTGCGTCCAGGGAAAGTTTGAAGATCCAAACTGGGGCTGGGGCTGGGGATGTGGTGTCAGAGCCAGGGAAGATAAATGAGGCATTTAGAGAGTATTACTTTATGAGGCAGACCCAGGAGGAGAGGATGGGGACATGGGGTGATTTCTTGACAAGCTGGAATTTCCCCAGGTGGAGGAAGCAAAGAGGTAGGCATTGGAGGAGCCCCTGGGGCTGAGAGAGGTGCTGGATAGTATCAGGGGTATGAAGTCGGGGATCGCCCCTGGGCCGGATGGGTACCCGGCGGAATTGTATCAGGAATTTGCGGCGGTCCAGCCACCACATCTGTTGGGGGCGTTTAATGAAGCACTGGAGAAGGGGGAGACGATGAAGCCGGTAGTAATCACACTAATCCCCAAAAAAGGGAAGGATCCGGTGGAATAGACCCATATCGTATAGACCCATTGATGCACGATCAATTACGACGAGATGAGAGTAGAGAGTAATCGAGGCTTTATTACACAGAGATGTGTGGCCTCCTACAGCTGCTGCCGAAATGGCTGCAGTTCGGAGAGCACTCACATTTATACTCCACCTACTGGGCGAAGCCAGAAGGCAGGGATCTACCCCCGTACCTGTAGTACAGGGGCCTTACCGTAATACCCTCCTATGCAGTGCAGTATATACAATATAATACAACAGTGGTGACTACCACACCCATATCACGATTGAACATGGATGTGAAAGTATTGGCTATGTTGTTGGCGTGGAGGATGGAGGATTGTGTCCCGGGGGTGTTTGCAGAAGATCAAACAGGCTTCGTGAAGGGCAGGCAGCTCACGAGTAATATAAGATGGCTGTTGAATGTGGCGATGAATCCGTCGAGAGCTCTGGTACCAGAGGTGGTGGTGTTCATGGACGCGGAGAAAGCATTTGATCGGGTGGAGTGGCGGTACTTGTTCGAAGTTTTGGGAAGGTTAGGGTTTGGGCCGAGATTTGTGGCATGCGTGCGGTTGCTGTATGTGGCGCCAAGAGCGAGGGTGAGGACGAATGATGTGAACTCATGAAGCTTTGACTGACAGAGGGGTACGAGGCAGGGGTGCCCGCTGTCACCGCTGCTGTTTGTGCTGGCCATAGAGCTATTGGCGATGGCTCTCAGGGGGTCGGCAGAGTGGCAGGGGATAATGAGGGGACAGAGGAAGCATCGGGTGTCGCTCTATGCCGATGACCTCTTGCTGTATGTTTCGGATCCGTTGGAGAGTATGGGAAGGATTATGGGCCTGTTGGGGAGGTTTGGAGGGTTCTCGGGATACAAGCTGAATGTAGGGAAAAGCGAGGTATTCCCGGTGAATGAGCTGGCACAGCGGGCTAATTTAGGGGGGATGCCATTTACGGTAGCGGGGGATAGGTTTAGGTACTTGGGGATTCAGGTAGCGAGGGAATGGACGGGGCTTCATAAGTGGAACTTAACGAAGCTGGTGGAGGAGGCCAGGGAGGATCTTAAGAGGTGGGATACACTGCACTTAATGTTGGCAGGGAGGGTCCAAGTGGTGAAAATGAATATTCTGCTGGGGTTCTTGTTGATCTTTCAGGCTTTCCCGATCTTTATACCAAAGGCCTTTTTTCAGAAAGTGGACACAATAATCTCTGACTTTGTATGGACGGGGAAGGTGCCGAGGGTGGGGAGGACCCTGCTACAGAGGCAGAGACAGCAGGGGAGGGTTGGCGTTGCCAAACTTGCTTCATTATTATTGGGCGACGAATGTGGTAAAGGTGCGGCAGTGGTGGGAAGGAGAAAGGGTAGAGTGGATTAGGATGGAGGAGGAATCTTGTAAGGGGTCTAGTTTGAGGGCTATGGTGACGGCAGCATTGCCAATGGCTCTGAGTAGGTATTCAGGGAGCCCAGTGGTGCAGTCCACGGTGAAGATATGGAATCAGCTGGAAGTGATGTCGGTGCTAACGTTGCTGTGCGAGAATCATGGGTTTGAGCCGGGGGGGGATGGATAGTGTATACAGGAGGTGGAGGGAAGTGGGGCTGGTCAAGGTGAGGGATTTGTATTTGGAGGAAGGGTTCGCCAGTCTGGAGGAGCCAAGGGAGAGGATAGAGCTGCCAAGGGGAAGTGAGTTCAGGTATCTACAGGTTAGGGACTTTGCACAAAAGGTCTGGAAGGGGTTCCCTCGATTGCGGGGATACACCCTGCTGGAGCGACTGCTGCTTCCGGATGTGGAAGGGGAGGGAAGAATTGGGGATATATATATATAAGTGGCTGGGGGAGCAGGGAGGCGAGTGGGTGGTGAAGATCAAGGAGAAATGGGAAGCGGAGTTGGGAATGGAGATCAATTGGGGAGTATGGAGTGAGGCACTGCGAAGGGTAAACGGGACCTCCTCTTGTGCAAGGATGAGCCTGATACAGTTTAAGGTGGTGCACAGGGTGCATATGTCTCGGGCGAGAATGAGTGGGTTCTTTCAGGGGATAGCAGATGAGTGTGAGAGGTGTGGGCGGGGGCTGTGAAAACTTGGGAAGATTCTGGGCGGGAGTGTTCGCGGTCTTCGCCAGGATAGTGGAGAAGGGAGTGGACCCAGACCCTTTGGTGGCAATATTTGGGGTTTCAGAGAAGCCGGAGCTCATGGAGAGGAGGAAGGCCGATGTCTTGGCCTTCGCCTCTCTGATTGCACGGCGACGGATTTTGCTGGAGTGGCGGTCGGCATCGCCACCGGGGGTAGCAGCATGGTTGAGTGACCTGTACGACTTCCTGCGACTTCCTGCGACTTCCTGTACGACTTAGAGAAGATAAATTATGAGTTAAGGGGCTCAGCAGGGGAGTTTGAGAAAAGGTGGGGGATGTTTGTGACCGTGTTTGAGGAGCTGTTCATCGCAGGGGAGTTGGTGATGGGGAGGGGGGGGTGAAAAAGGAGAAAAATCTGTACAAACTGTATAGTTGATTGTTGGGAAGAATGTTTCCCGGGGTGTTTATTTGCTGTAACCTACTTTGATACAAATTTGAATAAAATGCGTTGAAAAAAAATACCTTAAAACAATTTGATTCACTCCACGTGATATCAAGAAACAGCTGAAGGCATTGGATACTGCAAAGGCTATGGATCCTGACAATATTCTGGCAATAGTACTGAGTGAGGACTTGTGCTCCAGAACTAGCAGCACATCTAGCCAAGTTACTCCAGGAAAGACAAGTATCTATGCAAACATGCGTAAAAGTACCCAGGTAAGTTTTGTTTACAAAAAGCAAAACTAATTCCAATCCAGCCAATTATCGTCAGTTTACTCACAATCATGAATAAAGTGATGGATGTTGTCTACAGCAGCACTATTAAGTGCAACTTACCCATAGCCTGCTCTACGATATTCAACTTTAGCTCAGCCAGAGTGACCCGACTCCAGGTCTCATTATCGGCTTGTCCAAATCTGAATATTAGAGCTGAATTACAGGGCTGAGGTGAGAGTGACTGCCCTTGACATCAAGTCAATATTTGACCGAGTATGGCATCAAGAAGCCCTAGTAAAACTGGAGTCAATGGGAATCAGGGGGAAAACACTCCGCTGGCTGGAGTCATACCTGGCACAAAGGAAGATGGATGTGGTGGTTGGAGGTCAATCATCTCAGTTCCAGGATATCACTGCAGGAGTTCCTCAGGGTGGTGTCCTGGGCCCAACCATCGACAGCTGCTTCATCAATGACCTTCCTTCCATCATTAGGTCTAAATAGGGATGTTTGCTTATCATAGAATCATAGAATCCCTACAGTGCAGAAAGAGGCCATTCAGCCCATTGAGTCTGCACCGACCCTCTGAAAGAGCACCCCACCTAGGCCCACTCACCACAACCTCGTTAACCACCTAATCTTTGGACACTAAGGGACAATTTAGCTTGACCAATCCACCTAAGCTGCACATCTTTTGAATGCGGGAGGAAACCGGAGCGCCCGGAGGAAACCCACACAGACACGTGGAGAACGTGCAAACTCCACACAGACAGTAACTCAAGGCTGGAATTGAAACCGGGCGCTGTGAGATAGCAGTGCTAACCACTGTGCCACTGTGCCATGTTTTAGAATTGTGCAATTTTCAGCACTATTCATAGCTTATGCAATAATGAAACATTCTATGCCTGCATGCAGCAAGACCTAGACAACATTCAGGTTGGATTGATAAAGGGCAATAAAGTGGCGCAGTGGTTAGCATTGAGGACCCGAGTTCGATCCCGGCCCCGGGCCACTGTACGTGTGGGGTTTGTACATTTGCCCCGCGTCTGCGTGGTCTCACTCCCACAACCCAAAAGATGTGCATGATAGTTGGTTTGGCCACGTTAAATTGCCCCTTAATTGGAAAAATAAATAATTGGGTACTTTAAAATTTATTTTAAAAAGGTTTGGATTGATAAGTGGTGTGATAGTCTGTGTTAGGAGGATTACGGTAGCTGGTAATGCCGGAATACCATTGGTGGAGAATGTACTTGTTCCCATTGGTTAAGCTTGTACGTTAGCGCCGCCCTGCAAGGCTGGGGGGAACATCTAGCGTATTAAAACCTTCAATTGTCTCCAATCTCGCTTCTGGGGTTATTGATCGTGCATCAATTTAATATGCTAGTTTTTAAAGAATGGAGCTCCGAATCAAGCAGGAGTGTCTGCAACTCAGCCCCCACGCGGCAAACTCAGCGGCAACCTTCAAGCACTGCCTGGCATGCTTCAACGGATATCTTGGAACGGCCGAAAACACACCCACGGGAGAACAGAAACTACAAGTTCTTCACTCGAGGGTGAGCCCAGAAATCTACACCCTCATCGAGGACACGGACGATTTCGATGCAGCAGTGGAGCTGCTGAGAGGACATTATATTCGGCCGGTAAACCAGGTCTAGCGACGAGGCGACAAATCCCTGGGGAATCACTGGAAGAATTCTGCTGTGCGCTCCTGGTGTTGGGGAGAAACTGCAGCTGCCCGCAAGTTTTGGCGAGCGACCACACAGAACTTTTGATCCGGGACACTTTCGTTGCAGGTATGCTGTCCTCCCAAATCCGCCAGCGATTGCTGGAGAAAGACACTAGGCCTCAAGGAGGCACGGGCCCTTGCCGGCTCCCTGGATGTGACCTCCCGAAACGCCAGCGCTTACGTCCCCGACCGCGCAGCAGCCCCCTGGGCAGCGTGGAACCCCCCCCCCGCGACCGACCCCGAGGCATCTCCCATCCCCCCACAAGCTTGTGCTGCGAGACGGCCTGGCAACCCCAGGGGCGGGGCCCGCTGCTATTTTTGCAGGCAAGCCAAGCACCCCTGAGAGCTCTGTCCGGCCCGTTCATCCATCTGCAAGGGATGTGGCAAAAAGGGCCACTTCGTGGCGGTATGCCAGGCCCGGGCGGTCGCTGCGGTCTCCAGAAGCGAATACGGACCGCCACCACGACCCTCTCCACGGTCCCCGTGTGGCCAGCGGGCACCGCCATCTTCCTCCTCCAGGGCCACGTGCGGCCTCCGGGCACCGCCAGCTTGTCCTGCGGACGCCACATGCGATGGATGGGCGCCGCCATTTTGTGCACCCCCAGCTATGTGCGACCAATGGGCACCGCCATCTTGGATGGACTCCCAGGACCCCAGTTCGGCTGACCACACACCGCCCGAAGAGAACATTCAACTGCTGCCACGAGTAGCCTCGGTGACTCTGGACCAGTCTCGGCCCCGAACACTCTCGACTGCTACGACGACCGTGCTCATCAATGGGCATGAAACGTCCTGCCTAATCGACTCTGGGAGCAGGGAGAGCTTCATACACCCCAACACGGTAAGACGCTGTTCTCTCCCCGTCCATCCCGTTAATCAAAAAATCTCTCTGGCCTCCGGATCTCACTCAGTAGAGATCAAGGGGTTTTGTGTAGCTAACCTCACAGTCCAGGGAAGGGAGTTCAAAAACTACCGACTCTACGTCCTTCCCCACCTCTGCGCGGCCACACTCCTAGGGTTGGACTTTCAGTGCAACCTCCAAAGTCTAACTTTCAAATTCGGTGGCCCTATACCCCCCTCACTGTCTGCAGCCTCGTGACCTTCAAGGCCGATCCACCTTCCCTGTTTGCGAACCTCACCCCGGATTGCAAACCAGTCGCCACCAGGAGCAGGCGGTATAGTGCCCAGGACCGGATCTTTATTAGGTCAGAGGTCCAATGGTTACTGAGGGAAGGTGCCATTGAGGCTAGCAACAGCCCCTGGAGAGCTCAAGTAGTGGTTGTAAAGACCGGGGAGAAGCATAGGATGGTCATTGACTACAGTCAGACCATCAACAGGTTTACGCAGCTTGACGCGTACCCTCTTCCCCGCATATCTTAAGTCCGCCTACCACCAGCTCCCCATCTGCACTAGTGACCGCAAATACACTGCCTTCGAAGCAGATGGGCGGCTCTACCACTTCTTAAGGGTTCCCTTCGGTGTCACTAATGGGGTCTCGGTCTTCCAACGAGAGATGGACCGAATCGTTGACCGGTACAGTTTAAGGGCCACATTCCCGTACCTCGATAATGTCACCATCTGCGGCCACAATCAGCAGGACCACGTCACCAACCTCCGAAAATTCTTCCAGACCGCAAAAATCCTTAACCTCACGTATAACAAGGATAAATGCGTGTTCAGCACCGACCGCCTAGCCATCCTCGGCTACGTAGTGCGCAATGGAGTTATAGGCCCTGACCCTGAACCTATGTGCCCCCTTATGGAGTTCCCCCTCCCGCACTGCTCCAAGGCCCTGAAGCGCTGCCTAGGCTTTTTTTCCTACTATGCCCAGTGGGCCCCCAACTATGCGGACAAGGCCCGTCCACTGATCCAATCCACAGTTTTTCCCCTGTCGATAGAGGCCCGCCAGGCCTTCAGCCGCATCAAAGCAGACATTGCAAAGGCCACGATGCGCGCCATGCCATCGACGAGTCCCTCATCTTCCAGGTCAAGAGCGACGTGTCCGACGTAGCTCTGGCGGCCACCCTCAACCAAGCAGGCAGACCCATGGCCTTCTTCTCATGCACCCTCCACGCCTCCGAAATCCGCCATTCCTCAGTCGAAAAGGAGGCCCAGGCCATAGTAGAAGCGGTGCGACATTGGAGGCATTACGTGGCCGGCAGGAGATTCACTCTCCTCACTGAACAATGGTCGGTTGCTTTCATGTTCGATAATGCACAGCGGGGCAAGATAAAAAACGACAAGATCTTACGGTGGAGGATCGAACTCTCCACCTACAACTATGAGATCTTGTATCGTCCCGGGAAGCTAAAGGAGCCTCCTGATGCCCTATCCCGTGACACATGTGCCAATGCACAAGTGGACCGCCTCCAAGCCCTACACGAGGACCTCTGCCACCCGGGGGTCACTCGATTTTTCCACTTCATCAAGACCCGCAACCTGCCCGATTCCATCGAGGAGGTCAGGACAGTCACCAGGAATTGCCAAATCTGCGCGGAGTGCAAGCCGCACTTCTACAGGTCAGAGAAACGCACCTGATAAAGGCTTCCCGTCCCTTTGAACGCCTCAGTATGGATTTCAAAGGCCCCCTCCCCTCCACCGACCGCAACACGTACTTCCTGAACGTGATTGACGAGTACTCCCGGTTCCCTTTCGCCATCCCCTGCCCCGACATGACCGCAACCACCGTCATAAAAGCCCTCCATCGCATCTTTACGCTGTTTGGTTTCCCCACCTACATACACAGTGATAGGGGGTCCTCCTTTATGAGCGACGAACTGCGTCAATTCCTGCTCAGCAAGGGCATTACCTCGAGCAGGACGACCAGTTACAACCCCCGGGGAAACGGACAGGTAGAGAGGGAGAACGGAACGGTCTGGCAGACCGTCCTACTGGCCCTGCGGTCCAAGAGTCTCCCACTGGCAGGAAGTCCTCCCGGATGCCCTCCACTCCATCCGGTCACTGCTCTGTACCACGACCCGGCTTGGGTCACTGTCTGTGCAGAGTCTGCACGTTCTCCCCGTGTCCGCGGGGGGTTTCCTCCGGGTGCTCCTGTTTCCTCCCACAGTCCAAAGATGTGCAGGTTAGGTGGATTGGCCATGATAAATTGTCCTTAGTGTCCAAAATTGCCCTTAGTGTTGGGTGGGGTTACTGGGTAATGGGGAAGGTGTGGAGGTGAGGGCTTGGGTAGGGTGCTCTTTCCAGGCGCCGGTGCAGACTCGATGGGCCGAATGGCCTCCTTCTGCACTGTAAATTCTATGATTCTATGATTCAACCAAACACCTCACGAATGTCTCCTTGTCTTCCCCAGGAAGTCCTCCTCTGGGACCTCGCTCCCGACCTGGCTGGCAGCTTCCGGAACCGTCCTGCTCCAAAAACACATGGGGGCGCACAAATCGGACCCATTGGTCGAGAGGGTCCATCTCCTCCATGCTAACCCTCAGTACACCTACGTGGCGTACCCCGACAGCCGACAGGATACGGTCTCCCTACAGGATCTGGCGCCCACTGGATCCCCACACACACCCCCGCCACCAGTCCCACCCTCCCTCCCACCGGCGCACCCCACAGCCGCCCCCTTCCCAGGTCAGTCGGTCCTTCCACCGGCCCCGCCTAAGGGTGATGAAGCTGCCAGAGAAATCGAAACCACGCTCCCGGAGTCACAGACGCCCGAACCTCCACTGGCATCACCACCAAAGCTACGATGATCGCAGAGGATGACCAGGGCCCCCGATTGACTAATTACTTCATTTTGAAATGTACATTACTGTTGTAAATAGTTAAGATGTAATGAGGCAAAACCCTGTACGGAGGCATTACGGTACCTTCATAACTGTAACTTCTACCACTTTTACCACGTTGTAATACGAAGCCACCACCCCTGCGGGACTCTTTTTTAACAGGGGGTGAATGTGGTAGTCTGTGTTAGGAGGATTACGGTACCTGGTAATGCCGGAATACCATTGGTGGAGAATGTACTTGTTCCCATTGGTTAAGTTTGTATGTTAGCTCCGCCCTGCAAGGCGGGGTATAAGAGCCCGTGTGCCCCAGGAGCATCCTTCTGTACCTGTGCTGCTGGGGGAAACATCTAGCGTATTAAAACGTTCAGTTGTCTCCAATCTCGCTTCTGGGGTTATTGATCGTGCATCAAGTGGCAAGTCGCATTCCCACCTTCCAAGTGTCAGGCAATGACCACCTCTACCAAGAGAGAGTCTAACCAGTTCCTCTTGGCAGTCAACCATTACTGGTCCCCCCTTCATCAGCATCCAGGGAGTTATCATTGACCAGACCCTTAACTGGACCATAAGTACTGTGCTAAAAAATAGCAGGTCAGAGGCTACAAATTTCACAGCAAGTAACTCATCTTTCTGACTCCTCAAAGCCTATTCACCAATTGCAAGATTGTGATCGAGGGGCGGCATGTGGCACAATGGTTAGCTGAGGACCCGGTTCGAATCCCAGCCCTGGGTCATTGTCTGTGTGGAGTTTGCACATTCTCCCCTTGTCTCCATAGGTCTCACCCCCACAACCCAAAGATGTGCAGTTTAGGTGGATTGGCCACACTAAATTGCCCCTTAATTGGAAAAACAATAATTGGGTACTCTAAATTTATTCAAATAAAAGATTGTGATCGCATCCTCTCAGTGACAGCTGTGTGAGCTCACTGATGCACTGCAACTCACAAAACTCTTTCGACAGCACCTTCCAAACCCACGACCTCCAGAAGGACAAGGGCAGCAGATGAATGGAAAATCCACCATCTGCAAGTGACCCTCCAAAGCACACACCATCTTGGTTTGGAACCATATTGCTGTTCTTTCACTGTGGCTGGCTCAAAATTCAAGAACTTCAACAGGACTTTGGCTGTGCCTACAAAACTGGACTGCAGTGATTGGAGGAGACGGCTCACCGCTACCTCCTCAAGGGCAATTGTGGATGTGGAAGAAATTCCAGCCTTGCCAACAGTGCCCACATCCAATGAACAAATAAAAAGGAATCACCCACCCTCTGAGATGCCTGCAATCCTCACAATTTGGCCTCCTGCGAGATCCCAATTTTAAACGTTCCAACATTGTCAGCGGATCCTTCATTTGCTGAGGGCCTAATTTGTGGAATCCCCTCCCTAAACCTCTTCATCTTTCTAACCCTCTCTCCTCCTTAAACACTCTTCAGAACCTATCGCTCTGACTAAGTGTTTTGGTTATCTGTCCTAATTTGTGTGGCTCGGTATAAGTTTTCTTGCCAGCAACACTCCTGCGTAAACACCTTTGAACATTTTACTAACTTTAAAATGCTGTTTTCAGATCCTGGCAAACCTGCTGTATACTCCTATTACATTCAGCATCTAAATGGAAATCCGACACAGGGATTTCAACTAAAACAGGAGCCAGGAAAATAGAGTGTAATTTATGCATGAGTACAATGTGTAAACGCAGTGTGGATTTTATAGTGGAAGTCACAAGAACATGGTAAGCTGCACTCAGCATACATACACAGTGAGTCATTGGCACATGAGGCTCACTGTGGTCAGAATGCAGACATCTCATGCTGCAATCACTTACTTCACTGCTGTTCTTTTTCCTTCTATTAAGAAGTGTAATTCGGGCTCAGTAACTGTCCTGTTTGCAAAACATTTACACAATAGATTTTCCTCTGCCCTACTCCAAAGTGACCCTGAAAAGCTGGTGAAAAGCATGGGTGAAATGTACACGAGTAATTTTACCCAGGACTGTGGCCAAATGGCTCTAAGCCCAAATTCCTGGCAACTACCCATCATGCAAATGGATGTCTCTGCTCAACTTTTCCAGTGCTGATCAGGAGCTACCTGTCTCTATGAAAACCTGGCATTATTGTTCCTAAGCCCAACACATCCAACTTGGGATAAGCTACTTTTGTGTAAATGAGAGACGATCAAAGCTTTAAAAAGGGAATAGTAAATTCTAGTTATATCAAAAAATGCACCAACAGCTGCAATCTCTTTCTTCCAGACCAGCATAAAAATCTGTTACACATATTTAAACTAGTGTGGCAGGTGTCATGATATTCAGGTAAACATCATGGTACAAACATGCATACATACTGATGGACAGATCAACGGACCAATCAACACACACACAACACCACAGCCAATCACAGGCAAGAGCATACACAGTACAAAACAAGGAACACGACACTTCCCGGGCATTCCAGCAGGAGACAGCTCAGGGCACAGAGCTCACAGCAAGCCACTCAGACATCCACCATGTGCTGAGTGCCACTACAAGATAGTATTAGGAATAGGTCCACAGATTCTAGGGTTATGATCGAACCTCAGTAACCAGTTTACCACTGTAAATAAATGTTAGCAATAAAACTGAGTTGTACCATTCGCAACCGTGTTGGTTCGTCTGTGTAGCAGAGTACCCAACACATCAGCAGGCAGACTTGGGAACCCAAGTGTAGGCTTGGATGGGTCAGGTTCAGATCAGGAAACAGGAGGTAGGACATTAGTTAGTGATGTAGTCAGCGACTCGGAAAGACAATAGATACAAGGGATAAAATGCATCCAGCAAAGAAAATTGACGGGATTAACTGTTTATACTTCAATGCAAGGAGTATGACAAACAAGGCAGACAGACTCAGGGCACAGCTAAACAGTTGGAAACAATGGGCGGGATTCTCCCCTACCTGGTGGAGCAGGGGTCCTGGCGGGATGGAGTGGCGTGAACCACTCAGGCGTCGGGCAGCCCCAAAGGTGCGGATTTCTCCGCACCTTTAGGGGCCAAGCCCTCACCTTTAGGGGCTAGGCCCGCGCCGGTGTGGTTGCCGTCTCGCCGGCTGGCGTGGAAGGCCTTTGGCCCCACACCAGCCGGGGCTGAAGGGACCGCGCCGGCCGGCGGAAGTCCGCGCATACGCGGGAGCATCAGCGGCTGCTGATGCTGGGGAGGGGGGGTCACCTCCGCGTCGTCCATCACGGAGGCTATGGCCGACGGGGAGGGAAAAAAGTGCCCCCACGGCACACGCCCGCCCGCGGATCGGTGGGCCCCGATCATGGGCCAGGTCACCGTGGGGGCACCCCCCGGGGCTAGATAGCCCCACGCCCCCCCACACCCCCAGGACCCCGGAGCCCGTTCGCACTGCCTGGTCCCGCAGGTAAGGGAGGTGGTTTGATTCTCGCTGGTGGGAACAGCATTACAGCAGCGGGACTTCGGCCCATCGCGGGCCGGAGAATCACCGGGGGAGGGGGCCCACCGACCGGTGCGGCGCGATTCCCGCCCCCGCCGAATCTCCAGTGCCGGAGATTTCGGCGGCCGGCGGGGGCAGGATTCACGTCACCCCCGGCGATTCTCCGACCCGACATCCCAAGATGTTGTTCTATAAGCGAAACCTGGCTAAAGAGGGACAACATTGGCAACTCAATATCTCTGGATAAGAGTGTTGCTCTTTTATCAGAACCACAAGACGCAAGTACGTTCCCTGTATTGGACAAATGACCACACAACCAGTATATTAGCTCAATTATAGTTTATTATAAAACACAGGCTTGGTTCTATGCGTAATAATCTACACTCAACTACACATTAAACAATACCTAACAACTGAAATGACCTTTACTTAACTTCCAAGTGACCAGCTCTATGCAGGTTAGATAAGGCCCTTATCTGGATCTTCACATGTGGCGGCTCGAAGTCGTCAGGTTCGTGTCGGCTGCGGCTCGTCCTTCAGGTAGCGATCGCGGGTCCTTGAACTTGGCTGGTCGATGTGCTGCGATTGGTGAGGCAGAGGCCGGTCCCCAATAAGCCGAATACTGGTTGCGCAATTCTTCTTATCCCCGATCATTCGCCCTCTTTTGGGCGGTCCCAACTCGGGATCCAATGGATCGATAGGGTTTTGATCACCCTAATCGATTCTGGCCAATTAGGGGCGGGTACTTCGATGGCTGCGTGGGTCCTAGCTGCTATTGTCCAAGGCACGTACGCACTCCCAAATAAGGTAAATAGGCGCCCCCAAGTCTGCTGCTGCTACTATGTTTCAATCTGTGTCCCATTGTCCTGGGGAAATCGGTGATTGACCTCTAGCAGGTGTGAGTTTCAGTTAGGTCTGGTTTCCCTTTGCACAATACACAGGGGCTGTGTACCGTCTGTGTCCCAAACTGACCACAATTCCCATTATCCTTTGCGGGTGGCCATTTTAGATGGCCACAAGGGTTTTCAGACAGGATAGAATGGGTGCCAAAGGTAGGGGGGGTAACATTATTAGTTAAAGAATCAAATACAGTTGTGAGAAGGGATGATATGGTAAATGGGTTAACAAATGTGGCTTTATGGATTAAGCTTAGGAATGAAAAAGAGGCAGTTACACTACGACGAGTGTACTACAGACCCCAGTGCGATAGAGAGCATCCTATCTGGCTGCATCACAGCTTGGTATGGCAACTGCTCGATCCAAGATCGCAAGAAACTGCAGAGTGTGGTGAACTCAGCCCAACGCATCACACAAGCTTGCCACCCCCACATTGATTCTGTATACACCTCCCGCTGCCTCAGTGTGGTAGTATGCATTAGGGGTCATGTGGGACTGCGAAGCCGTGATGTCATTGGCTGACAGATCCCGGGTCCTGGTTGGCTGTTGACCTCTAGCTCTGCCCTGAAGGCGGAGTATAAGAACCAGGAGTTCTCCCCCGCAGGCCAGTCTGCTACTGAACTGCGGGGAACAAGTCACGCTTAATAAAGCCTCATCGACTTCATCTCTATTCGTCTCTCGTGAGTCTTTGTGCGCTACAATTTATTAAGCGTGCTTAAAGGACTATGGAGCTCAGGATCATCCCGGAATGCCTGAGGATCAGCCCCCACGCAGTGAACTCAGCAGCAGTTTTTGCTACACTCAGGAAGGTCGACAGCATTATCAGAGACCCCTCTCACCCAGGCATTGCCTTCTTCCAGACCCTTCCATCAGGCAGAAGGTACAGAAGTCTGAAGACCCTCACATCCAGACATAGGAACAGCTTCTTCCCCACAGTGACAAGACTCCTCAACGACTCCCCCTCGGACTGATCTGTTCCCTGTAAGAACACTATTCATGACGCCCTATGCTGCTCTTGCTCATGTATTTGCTTTGTTTGGCCCCTTGTTCTGCACTGTAACCAATCACTGTTTGTCGATGTACCATTTGTCAATGTTCTCGGTTGATTTTCTTTTGTCTACCATGTACGTACTGTGTACGTTCCCTCGGCTGCAGAAAAATACTTGTCACAGTACTTCGATACATGTGACAATAAATCAAATCAAATCAAATCAGCAATCAAATAGTGACAGGGAGATGGAAGAACATATACACAGACACATTTCTGCCCGTAGGAATAAGAGGGCAATAATAGTGGGAGATTTTAACTGGGTTTCAAACAAACCAAAGAGTACTGAGGGTGAAAACGTCATCTACTGTGTCCAGGAATCTTTGTAAACAATACATGACAAGCCCAACGAGAGGATTTAATCTTGGGAGTAGAGATGGACATGTGGGAGAAGTGACAGTGGGTGTACATATCAGGGATAGTGATCACAATTTAGTATTATGGAAAAGGACAGAGATAAATCAGGAGTAAAAGTTCTAAACTGGGGGAAGGCAATTTTTACAAAACAGTGAAGTGATTTAGCTGAGGTGGACTGGACAAGACTGCTAAAGAATAAATCAGTGGGAAGCCAGTGGGAAGCACTAATAAGTGAGATCCTTAGGGTGCAAAACAGTCATGTTCCCTCCAGAAATAAGAATAGCACTGGCCAACTCGAGAACCCCATGGTTGTCTAGAAAAATACAGGGAAGATTAAACAGAAAAATAAACCTTATGATTGTCACAAAAAACTCAACACTGCAGATAGCCTAGAGGAATATAGAAAATACAGGGATCAAGTAAAAAAGGAAATAAGGAAATCAAAGAGAGGGCATAAATAATATTAACAAGCAAAATTAAGGAAAACCCAAAGATCTTTTACATAGAAACATAGAAAATAGAAACAGGAGGAGGCTATTCGGCCCTTTCAACCTGCCCCACCATTCATTATGCTCAAGGCTGATCATCCAATTCAACAGCCTAACCCCGCTTTCCCCCCATATCTTTTGATCCCCTTCACCCCAAGTGTTATATCTAACTGCTTCTTGAAAACAGACACGCGGGATTCCCCGTCGGCCGACACCGAAATCACAAAAGGCAATTGGGCGGAGAATCATTCATGAAGCCACCATCCCCCGAACCAGCCGCCGCTGGCGGCGGAGCAGCTCACCCAAGGGCAACAGCCACGTTGCCCCTGCAGGAGAGCACCTGACGGGGGCCGGGGAGCGTACCCCTGGCATGGATAGCACCAGCCAATGGTACACATGACAGCAGGGATGGATGCCAGGGCCAGAGGCCCCCACAGTGCCGGGTACTGACAGGGGGTGGGTATGGGGGAGGGGGAGAGGGAAAATGCGGGGGCAGGGGCTGCAGTGCACACTGGGTTCACCGTTTAGCCCGGTGGACCTGGCCGGGCACAGAAGTACGCACCATGCCAACATGTTTGACTTTCACCCCCGGCAGACTTTGGAATTCACCAGCAATGGTTGCCTTTATCTTAGTCGCTGCAGCCCTGGGGGGTGCACAGCGGCTGTATGAGTTGGAGCTGCTCAGAGAGGACCCTGCAGCAGCGGTGGAGCCACAGAGGAACAGGAGGCAGCGGGTGAGGATGGAGAGCCCATCGCCTAATAGACTGAGGAGGAGGAGGTGCAAGGGAGGCAGCGGGAGGTGTATACAATGGATTGGCCATGCTAAATTGCCCTTAGTGTCCAAAATTGCCCTTAGTATTGGGTGGGGTTACTGGGTTATGGGGATAGGGTGGAGGTCTGGACCTTGGGTAGGGTGCTCTTTCCAAGAGCCGGTGCAGACTCGATAGGCTGAATGGCCTCCTTCTGCACTGTAAATTCTATGAAATCTATGAAGTGGGGACCTGTCCGGTATCTCACAGAGCTCGGTGCACAGGTGTATCCGTACCATCACTACCTGTGGGCCCGATCACCACAGTACATCAAATTCAACGTGGACCGAGCCCACCAGGATGCCCGGGCAGCGGGCTTCGCCGTCATTGTTGAGATGCCCCATGTGCAGGGGGTGATTGACGTGGTGCACTTCACCTTACGAGCACTGGCCCTTGATAGGACAGTCTTGTCAAACCGAAAGGGGTTCCATTTGATGAACATACAACTGTGTGTGACCATGCGATGCACATCATTCACGCCTACGCTCGATACCCAGGCAGTGTGCAGAACGCCTTTATCTTTGCACACTCAATGATTTCTGACCTCTTCGAGCCTCACCCCAGCTGAGGAGTTGGCTCTTGGGCAACAGGGGTTATCCCACTGAGGCCATGGCTGATGATGCCTATCCGGAGGCCACAGACAGACGCAGAGACCTGCTACAAGAAGCAGTGCTTCGGCGTCCTGATGATGCGGTTCATCTGACTGGACTGCCCTGGAGGGGCCCTCCAGTATAGTGTTCTGAGGGTCTCCCACATAGTGGTGGCCTGTTTCGGCTCCTTCTGGGTCTGTACCATGTCAGTCAGTGCCTGGGCTAACCCTAACCTTAACCCTAACCTAACCCTAACACCTTTGACACCCTCAGCCATGGCCCGCTGTGACTGGGCCACACTCTGGAGCGCCGCTGAAATGTCCAGATGGCTCTGGTACATGACTTCCTGTGACAGGGCAGCCCTGTCCTGGGCCTCAGCTACAACCCGCATAGAGTGCCCCATGCCTTGGACATCCTGACCAATCTTGAAACCATCGCCCCCACCACAGATGCCACCCGTGCGGTGTTGGCCTGGGTGGCACGCATGGTTGTAACCATCTCTTGCTCCTGCAGGTGGTTTCACTCCTCCAACTCCACCTGCAGGTGCTGGATGGTTGCCGCCATTCCCTCACGTAGTCCCTGGCTCTGCGACTGCATCTCCGCTATCGATAGGACTGCCCTTTCCAGAAACCCGAAACCCGCCCAGATGGCAGCTAGTACCTGAGGTCAGGCTACCCTTTGACAGTTTGTCTCCTCGGTGGTTCTTACCTCCACCTGCTTTACCGTGACATGTAGGTGTGCGCACCTGATAGTGCCCCAGGAGCCTCTTCACTAAATTGCCCAACCAAGGTGAGTGTCTCTGGGTTGGTGAAGAATGTTGGAGACAGCTGTGATGGCAAGTCAGTGGCAACCCTGGACTGGTGATCTGGGGTGTCTCGGGCTCCGGGTCAAGGGCTCCCGTCAGTGTCCTCCTCCTCCTCCTCGCTGCTCTCCTCCTGGCATTGAGGTTGGGGTTGTGGTTGGGGTCGGGAACAGGGGGGGCAACAGAAGGGCCCGACTCATCGCCAGGTGATCCTGCGAGACACAAGACAAAACTCATGATTGGACCGCAGGTTGGGGTGGCAGGTGGTGGTGGAGGGAGCAGTGAGGGGAGAGGTTGTGGGGGGGTGGTGGTAGAGGGGACAATGTGTGGAGGGGATGGTAGGGATAGTGGTGGTGGAGGGGGCAGCTTGGGGGCCAGTATGGGTGCTGGCAGGTGGTGCAAGGGGGTGGGGGGGGAGCGTGCCCCCCCTTCCCAGATGAGGGTGGTGGTGTTACGGGTGTGTGGGTCGGGGGCTCGTGCAAGGGGCACAGTGCTGCCTATTCATCCTGGTTGTCCTGAGGAGGTTGTGCAGTTTTTTACGGCACTGTTGGCCGGTCCTCCTATGATTTCCCCCTCATAAGTCCAATCTGACTCTGTCCAATCCTACTACCATTTTCGAAGTGCTCTGCTGTAAAATAATTCATAATGGATTCTAGAATTTTCCCCACAAACAAAGTCAGGCTAACTGGTCTATAATTCCGTGTTTTCTCTCTACCTCCCTTTTTGAAGAGTGGAGTTACAATACCCTCCAATCTGCAGGAACTGTTCCAGAGTCTGTAGAATCCTGGAAGATGACCACCAATACATCCACTATTTCTAGAATCATTTCTTTAAGTACTCTTGGATGTAGATTTTCAGACCCTGGGGATTTATCAATCTTCAATCCCATCAATTTCCCCAACACCATCTCCTACTAATATTGATCTCCTTCAGTTTCTCCCTCACTGAACCCGGAGTTCCTCAGTGTTTCTGGTATCTTATTTGTATCCTCATTTGTGAAGACAGAACCAAAGTATGTACTTAGATTCTCAGCCAATTCTTTGTCCCCTATTATATATCCCCTGTTTCTGACTGCAAGGGATCTACATTTGTCTTCACTGATCTTTTTCTCTTCACGTACCTATGGAAAACTTTAGTCAGTTTTAATAATAATAATCTTTATTATCACAGGCAGGCTTACATTAACACTGCGATGAAGTTACTGTGAAAAGCCCCTCATCGCCACATTCCGGCGCCTGTTCGGGTACACAGAGGGAGAATTCAGAATGTCCAAATTATCTAATAGCATGTCTTTCGGGACTTGTGGGAGGAAACCGGAGCACCCGGAGGAAACCCACGCAGACACGGGAAGAACACGCAGACTCCGCACAGACAGTGACCCAAGCCGGGGATCGAACCTGGGACCCTGGCGCTGTGAGGCCATAGTGCTAACCACTATGCTACCGTGCTGCCCCCCCTTCAAGCTTACACTCGTACTCTATTTTCCTATCCTTAATCAATCCCTTGGTCTTTCTTTGCTGAATTCTAAACTGCTCCCAATCTGAGCTCAGACTTGTTTTTCTTGGCCAATTTGTAAGCTTCTTCCTTGGATCGAATACTATCTCCAATTTCCCTTGTGAGACATGGTTTGGCCACCTTTCCTGTTTTACCTTTGTGCCAGACAGGAATTGTTGCAGTTCTCACATGCGCTCCTTGAATGTTTGCCATTGTCTGTCCACTGTCATCCCTTTAAGTAATGTTCCCCAATCAATCATATCCAACTCATGCCTCATATCATCATAGTTTCCTTTATCAAGATTCAGTCTTTCTCGCCTCAGAATCAACTACTTCACTCTCCACCTTGATGAAAAATTCTACCATATTATGGTCGCTCATCCCCAAGAGGTCTCGCACAAGTAAATTGCTAATGATTCTGTTCTCATGACACAGTATGTAGTCTTGGATGGCCTTTTCTGTACTTGGTTCCTCAACGTATTTGTCCAGAAAACCATCACATATACACTCCAGGGATTCTCCTCTACGATATTATAGCTAATTTGATATTCCCAATTTACATTCAGATTAAAATCATTCATGATTACAGATATTCCTTTATCACATGCATCTCTAATTTCCTGTTCAATGCCATTCCTAACATTGCCATTGCAGTTTTGGGGTCTATATGTGATGCCCAGTAACGTTTTTTGCCCCTTGGTGTTTCTCAGCTCCACCCATACAGATTCACACTGTCGGAGCGAGTATCCTTCCTCACTATTGCATTTGTTCCTTCTTTAACCAGCACTGCCACTCCACCACCTTTTCCTTTTTGTCTGTCCTTCCTAAATACTGAATACCCCTGGCATCCAGTTCCCATCCCTGGTCACCCTGCAGCCATGCTCCATAATCCCGATTACATCATGCCCGTTTACATCTATTTGCATGATTAGTTCATCCACTTTTTTGCAAATGCTCCATGCGTGAAGAGAAAAGCTTGTCTTTTTAGCATTTCTTGTCCTTCTACCACTGTGGCCCTGTTTGAATCTGGCCCTTGGTTTCTCTGCCTATCACTTCTCTTATTCCCCATTGTGTCTTTTGTTTTTGCCCTTGTTTCCTCCTCCTCTGACTCTTTGCATAGGTTCCCATCCCCATGCCCTTTTAGTTTAAACACTTCCCTGCCATTCGAGCAAATATTCCTCCTCGGACATCAGTCCTGCCCAGGTGTAACCAGTCCAGTTTGCACTGGTCCCATCTCCCCCAGAACCCGACCAGTGTATAAATAGCAAAAGGATAGTTAAGGAAAAAGTGGGACATAACAGAGATGAAGAAGGGAACTTGTGTGAAGATGCAGAGGATATGGGAAGAGTTTTAAACAATTTTTTTGTCTCTATATTCACAAAGGAAAGGGATGATGCGGAATCAGTAGTCCAAGAGGAGCAGTGTGAAATATTGGGTAAAATAATCAAAACAAGAGAGGAAGTGTCAGAGGAGTTGGAATCCTTGAAAGTCACCAGGGCCGGATAGAACATAGAACATTACAGCGCAGCTCAGGCCCTTCGGCCCTCGATGTTGCGCCGACCTGTGAAACCACTCTAAAGCCCATCTGCACTATTCCCTTATCGTCCATATGTCTATCCAATGACCATTTGAATGCCCTTAGGGATGGATTGTTCGCTAGGCTGTTGAAGGAGGTCAGGGAGGAAATAGCAGATGCTCTGAGGATTATTTTCCAATCCTCACAGGGGAGATGCCAGAGGGTGGGAAGAATGCAAATATGGTTCCGTTGTGTAAAATGGGTACAAAGGAAATGCCAACAATTATAGGCTGGTTAGTCTTACTTTGGTGTTGGCAAATTGTTAGAATAAATCCTGAGAGATTGGATAAACTGACACTTAGAAAGGCATGGACTAGTCAGGGATAGTCAGCATGGCTTTGTTAAGGGAGGGTCATGCCTTACAAATTTGATTGAATTTTTTGAGGAAGTGACAAGGAGGATCGATGTGGGTAGTGCAGTGGATGTTGTCTAGATGGATTTTAGTAAGGCATTGGCAAACTGGTCAGAAATGTAAAAGCCCATGAGATACAGGGTAATGTGGTTAATTAAATCAAAAGTTGGCTTAGTAACAGGAAACAAAGGGTAATGGTCAAGGCTGCTCTTGTGAATTAAAAGCTGTTTCAAGTGATTTTACTCTTTGGAAAAGAGTAAAAACAACAGGGTTGTTTGGAAAAGAGTAAAAACAACAGGGTTGTGGTGATGGGAGACTTCAACTTCCCCAATATTGACTGGGACTCACTTAGTGCCAGGGGCTTAGACGGGGCGGAGTTTGTAAGGAGCATCCAGGAGGGCTTCTTAAAACAATATGTAAACAGTCCAACTAGGGAAGGGGCGGTACTGGACCTGGTATTGGGGAATGAGCCCGGCCAGGTGGTAGATGTTTCAGTAGGGGAGCATTTCGGTAACAGTGACCACAATTCAGTAAGTTTTAAAGTACTGGTGGACAAGGATAAGAGTGGTCCGAGGATGAATGTGCTAAATTGGGGGAAGGCTAATTATAACAATATTAGGCAGGAACTGAAGAACATAGATTGGGGGCGAATGTTTGAGGGCAAATCAACATC
Source organism: Scyliorhinus torazame (assembly GCF_047496885.1). Lineage (NCBI taxonomy): Eukaryota > Metazoa > Chordata > Chondrichthyes > Carcharhiniformes > Scyliorhinidae > Scyliorhinus > Scyliorhinus torazame. The sequence continues at coordinate 296,595,621 of NC_092709.1, read as the reverse complement.
TGACATGTGGGAGTCTTTCAAGTGTCAGTTGAAAGGAATACAGGACCGGCATGTTCCTGTGAGGAAGAAAGATAAATACAGCAATTTTCGGGAACCTTGGATGACGAGTGATATTGTAGGCCTCGCCAAAAAGAAAAAGGAGGCATTTGTCAGGGCTAAAAGGCTGGGAACAGACGAAGCCTGTGTGGCATATAAGGAAAGTAGGAAGGAACTTAAGCAAGGAGTCAGGAGGGCTAGAAGGGGTCATGAAAAGTCATTGGCAAATAGGGTTAAGGAAAATCCCAAGGCTTTTTACACGTACATAAAAAGCAAGAGGGTAGCCAGGGAAAGGGTTGGCCCACTGAAGGATAGGCAAGGGAATCTATGTGTGGAGCCAGAGGAAATGGGCGAGGTACTAAATGAATACTTTGCATCAGTATTCACCAAAGAGAAGGAATTGGTAGATGTTGAGTCTGGAGAAGGGGGTGTAGATAGCCTGGGTCACATTGTGATCCAAAAAGACGAGGTGTTGGGTGTCTTAAAAAATATTAAGGTAGATAAGTCCCCAGGGCCTGATGGGATCTACCCCAGAATACTGAAGGAGGCTGGAGAGGAAATTGCTGAGGCCTTGACAGAAATCTTTGGATCCTCGCTGTCTTCAGGGGATGTCCCGGAGGACTGGAGAATAGCCAATGTTGTTCCTCTGTTTAAGAAGGGTAGCAAGGATAATCCCGGGAACTACAGGCCGGTGAGCCTTACTTCAGTGGTAGGGAAATTACTGGAGAGAATTCTTCGAGACAGGATCTACTCCCATTTGGAAGCAAATGGACGTATTAGTGAGAGGCAGCACGGTTTTGTGAAGGGGAGGTCGTGTCTCACTAACTTGATAGAGTTTTTCGAGGAGGTCACTAAGATGATTGATGCAGGTAGGGCAGTAGATGTTGTCTATATGGACTTCAGTAAGGCCTTTGACAAGGTCCCTCATGGTAGACTAGTACAAAAGGTGAAGTCACACGGGATCAGGGGTGAACTGGCAAGGTGGATACAGAACTGGCTAGGCCATAGAAGGCAGAGGGTAGCAATGGAGGGATGCTTTTCTAATTGGAGGGCTGTGACCAGTGGTGTTCCACAGGGATCAGTGCTGGGACCTTTGCTCTTTGTAGTATATATAAATGATTTGGAGGAAAATGTAACTGGTCTGATTAGTAAGTTTGCAGACGACACAAAGGTTGGTGGAATTGCGGATAGCGATGAGGACTGTCTGAGGATACAGCAGGATTTAGATTGTCTGGAGACTTGGGCGGAGAGATGGCAGATGGAGTTTAATCCGGACAAATGTGAGGTAATGCATTTTGGAAGGGCTAATGCAGGTAGGGAATATACAGTGAATGGTAGAACCCTCAAGAGTATTGAAAGTCAAAGAGATCTAGGAGTACAGGTCCACAGGTCATTGAAAGGGGCAACACAGGTGGAGAAGGTAGTCAAGAAGGCATACGGCATGCTTGCCTTCATTGGCCGGGGCATTGAGTATAAGAATTGGCAAGTCATGTTGCAGCTGTATAGAACCTTAGTTAGGCCACACTTGTAGTATAGTGTTCAATTCTGGTCGCCACACTACCAGAAGGATGTGGAGGCTTTAGAGAGGGTGCAGAAGAGATTTACCAGAATGTTGCCTGGTATGGAGGGCATAGGCTATGAGGAGCGATTGAATAAACTCGGTTTGTTCTCACTGGAACGAAGGAGGTTGAGGGACGACCTGATAGAGGTATACAAAATTATGAGGGGCATAGACAGAGTGGATAGTCAGAGGCTTTTCCCCAGGGTAGAGGGGTCAATTACTAGGGGGCATAGGTTTAAGGTGAGAGGGGCAAGGTTTAGAGTAGATGTACGAGGCAAGTTTTTTACGCAGAGGGTAGTGGGTGCCTGGAACTCACTACCGGAGGAGGTAGTGGAAGCAGGGACGATAGGGACGTTTAAGGGGCATCTTGACAAATATATGAATAGGATGGGAATAGAAGGATACGGACCCAGGAAGTGTAGAAGATTGTAGTTTTGTCGGGCCGTATGGTCGGCACGGGCTTGGAGGGCCGAAGGGCCTGTTCCTGTGCTGTACATTTCTTTGTTCTTTGTTCTTTGTTCTTTGATGTTCTGCAGGGCTCGGTGTTGGGACCCCTGCCGTTTGTTTTATATATTAACGATTTAGACTTGAAAGTGGGAGGGAGGCATGATTGGGAAATTTGCAGATGACACAAAAAATGGCCATGTAGTAGATAGTGCAGAGGATAGCTGTAAACTCCAAAATGATATAGATGGGTTGGTGGAGTAGACAGGAAAGTGGCAGATGGAGTTCAACTCTGATAAGTGAGGTAATGCATTTAGGAAGATCAAACAGTAAAATGGAATACACAATAAATGGGAACATACTGAGATGAGGAGATGAAGTGAGAGATCTTGGTGTGCAAGTGCACAGGTCTCTAAAGGTAGCAGTACAGGTAGATAGGGTTGCAAAGAAGGCATATGGAATGCTCTCCTTCATCGGCAGAGATATAGAATACAAAAGTAGGGATATAATGCTGGAACTATACAAGGCACTGGTGAGGCCACAACTGGAGTATTGTGCACGGTCCTGGTCACTACATCACAGAAGGATGTAATTGCACTGAAGAGTTATGAGGAGAGATTGGAGAGGTTGGAGATTGGAACATGAAGGCTGAGGGGTGACATGATTGCAGTATACAAAATTCTGAGGGATAGAGATAGAATTGACAGGAAGAACCTGTTTTGCTTGGCAGAGAGTTCAAAAACAAGGAGTTATAGATTCAAGCTAAGTGGCAGAAGGATTAGAGAGGACATGAGAAAAGACATTTTTACGCAGAGGATGGTGGGTGTCTGGAATTCACTGCTTGAGTCGGTGGTGGAAGCAGAGGCTCTAAACTCTTTTAAAAAGTACCTGGATCTGCATCTTAAGTGCTGTAAACTACAGGGCTAAGGAACGGGTGCAAAACGTGGGATTAGAAGGGGCACCGAGGTGTCTTTGGGTCAGTATGGACAAGATGGGCTGAATGGCCCCCTTCTGTGCTGTATCATTTTTATGAACCTATGGTAGCATTGGTGGCCAAGGGCTTCATTCTGCATCAGGTGGTGCTTCAAACAATCCCTGTGATTGCACAAAGCAGAGCAGGCACTTCTAATTCCCATGAATAAACCCCGATCCTCTAATTCTACAGAAGTTTCCTTTTCCCTCATCAGGAATGATGCCTAATTTCAGACTAAGGCGCCATTGCTAATTTAATAACAAACTGTTTTGCAACTATAGCTAGTAGAATCTGTGTGAACTGCTTTGCTGAGTCGCTCATCAATTTTCCTCTTTGTCTTGATACTGCCAACAAATTCTGAGCTTAATCTTTCTCTAACTTGTCAGTTCACAAATTCTATTTTACATTCTATGATAAATGCTGATGGGTGAGCAGCAATCAGGAAATGTCAAATCAGTGTATTATAATAACAGCTTTTCAAGTATAATGGCAGTGTTGTGACTGTAATTCTTATTGACTGACTGCAGCCAGAAGTTGCGCTGCATTCTTGGCCTGTATAGGATGTTCATAGAATCATAAAATTCCTACAGGGCAGAAGGATACCATTTGGCCCTTCGGGCTTTCACCGAACCTCAAAGAGCACCCCACCCAGGCTCACTCCCCCACCCTATCCCCATAACCCCACCCGACCTGCACATCCTTGGACACTAAGGGGCAATTTAGCATAGTCAATCCACCTAACCTTCACATCTTTGGACTGTGGGAGGAAACTCACGCAGACATGGGGAGAAAGTGCAAACTACACACAGTCACCCAAGGCTGGAATCGAACCCATGCCCCTGGCACTGTGAGGCAGCAGTGCTGACCACTGTGCCACCGTACCGCCCACTTCCAGAACATTCGGCCCAAATTGTCTCCAAGCGACACACGAAGCGACAAAATTCTTACCATCCCGTCCCTTTCTGTCCCTACTGTTTCATTTGAGATGAGGGGGTTGTGGGGAACAGCAGGAAGGAAAAATGGATGCAGAGCCATTAGTGTTATAATTCCAACCAGGTTGTGATGATGGAATTCTAGCAGAGTTGTAGCCGAGGGCAGGATTTGTACCCCCTTCATAACAGACAGGAAAATCCCAGCTGGGGACAGGAGTATTTCTTAGTTCAACCCCACTTATGCTTCAGCAGCAGTTTAGGAGCATGTCAGGGGGTGTTCCAAGGTTACTCCAAGGAACTCAGCCAGAAAGACCGCTCACAGACCTTCATTCGGTGAGAGCAGGCATGATTGCCATTCTGGACTGCACGTGGAGAACAGCAGCTGACCTTGAAGTAATCTGGCTTATTTCTATGGGAGCTGATGAAGATGTACAGCAGTAGGAAATGGGACAGTTTTTAAAAAGAAATGTGGCAACCTTTCCTCCTACAGACCATTAATTATAGTGCCATCCAATCTTTACTGCCTTCAAGATCTCCCTGCTCCTGAGGCTGATATTTTCATGTAAACAGGATGAAAATCAACTGATGACATTGGCAGCATCCATCCCTGAATTTGGTCTATTTACCCCAGGCACAAAACATGTGCTATTCATGGAGCGGTCATCTCCCACAAAGTCCGAGGAGCCTGAGGCACGATCAATTTACTGGAGACGAAGTTGAATCCAAACTGAGGCTTTATTAGTATCAGATGTATGGTCTCCCACAGCAGCTGGCGAAATGGCTGCGAGCTGGAGGCCACGCATATTTATACCCCGCCTCCTGGGCGGAGATAGCATGCAGGGGCCACAGGTGAACCTGTAGTGCAGGTTCTACCGTACATCCTCTAATATCAGAACACAGTGGTTTACCACATTCACCCCCTGTTAAAATTGAGTCCGGCGGGGGTGGTGGATAACTATAAACAATTAGAAATTTTAATATTTACAGAGCAGCAAAAAAAAAATGTCTCTGGTCATCCAGCGGGCCGGTCAGATGTTCAGCCGGTCCGGCGCCTTGATGGTTCTTTGAGATCGGCGAAGTGGTGACGGCAATGTGGGCGCTGTCGTGGTCGAAGTTGACTCCGGGAGCATGCCAAAATATTCTTCATCGACGGGCATGGGCAGGGGGAGGACGGACAGTCCTGGGGGGGGGGGGGGGGGGGTGATCGGAGCAGCGGGGGAAGGGAGGGTGGCGCCGGGCATGGTGTATGGGTGGAGCCTGCTGGTGCCAGGTCCCTGAGGGAGACTGTATCCTGGCGGCCATCGGGGAACGCCACGTAGGCGTGCTGTGGGTTTGCGTGGAGTAAGTGCACCCTCGCCACCAATGGATCCGCCTTGTAGAGCCGCACATGTTCACGGAGAAGCACGGTTCCCGGAGCGGTAAGCCAAGTTGGGAGCGATACCCCGGATGTGGACTTCCTGGGGAAGGCAAAAATACGTTCATGTGGTGTACTGTTAGTGGCAGTGCAGACTAATCAGCGAATGGAATGTAGTGCATCAGGGAGGACCACTTGCCAGCGGGACTGATGCACAGTCAATTGCACAAAGACGCAGATTGGGTACAAGTATGGCTTTATTGCAGTCAGATGCATGGCCTCCTCTTGCAGGTGGTGATATGGCAGGGCAATGGTCACGCATATTTATACAGATCTTAGTGGGCGGAGCCAGCCGGCAGGGGCTTCCGGCGAACCTGTAGTGCAGGTCCTACATTACATCCCATAATACAGTGGTTCACCACATTCACCCCCTGTTAAAAATGAGTCCGGCGGGGGTGATGTGAAACTATATACAAATAATGCAATTTTGTACAGTGTTAAGAATGGGGAAAACAAGGAAGAAGAAAAAAAGAAAAGTCCATGTTGACGGTCCGGAGTCCATCAAAGTTTCAGCCGATCCGGTGCTTTGGTGCTTCGTTGGGAGCGGCGTAATGGTGGCGGCGAAGTCGGTGCTGGCGGTGGTGGAGGTGGCACCGATGGCGGTGCTGATGCTGGCCAGTCATCGGGGAACTCCGGGAGTGTGCCAAAATCCTCTTCGTCCTCTTGTGCGGGAAGGGGGGGGGGGGTAGGGGTTGGTCTGGCGGGGTCAATGTTGGTGGCGTGTGGGGGGGGGGGGGTGCATGGGTGGCGGAGTGTGTTGAGGTGGAACCTGACGGTGCCAGGTCCCTGAGTGAGACAGTATCTTGGCGGCCGTCGGGGAACTCCATGTTAGGCATATTGAGGGTTGGCATGGAGCTGGTGAACCCTGTCCACCAAGGGTCCGCCTTGTTGAGTCGGACGTGCCTACGGAGAAGGACCGGTCCTGGAGCTGCGAGCCAAGTCAGGAGCGACACCCCGGATGTGGACTTCCTGGGGAAGGTAAAAACACGTTCATGGGGTGTGTTATTAGTGGCGGTGCACAATAGTGACCGGGTGGACTGTAGAGAGTCAGGGAACACCTCCTGCCAGCGAGAGGCTGGATGTCCCTGGACCGTAAGGCCAGCTGGACGGCTCTCCAAACCAACCCATTCTCCCGTTCTATTTGCCCGTTTCCCCGGGGGTTGTAGCTGGTCGTCCTGCTGGATGCCATACCCCTGCTGAGCAGGAACTGACGCAGCTCATCGCTCATAAATGAGGATCCACTGTCACTGTGGATGTAGGCGGGGAAACCGAACAGAGCGAAGATGGTGTTGAGAGCCTTGATGACGGTGGCAGACGTCATATCAGGGCATGGGATGGCGAAGGGGAATCTGGAGTACTCATCGACCACACTGAGAACGTACGTGTTATGGTCGGTGGAGGGGAGGGGCCCTTTGAAATCCACGCGGAGGCGTTCAAATTGCGAGAGGCGAAGGTCCGGCTGGTAGAAGTGCGGCTTGCACTCCGCACAGACCCGGCAGTCCCTGGTGACTGTCCTTACTTCCTCGATGGAGTAGGGCAGATTGCGAGCTTTGACCAGATGGTACAATCGAGTGACCCCCGGGTGACAAAGGCTGTCGTGTAGGGCCAGGAGTTGATCTACTTGTGCGCTGGCACATGTACCTCGGGAGAGGGCATCAGGGGGCTCGTTGAGTTTACCGGAGCGATACAAAATCTCGTAATTATAGGTGGCGAGCTCGATTCTCCACCGCAAGATTTTATCGTTTTTGATCTTGCCCCGCTGTGTGTTGTTGAACATGAAGGCTACCGACCGCTGGTCAGTGAGGAGAGTGAATCTCTTACCAGCCAGCTAATGCCTCCAATGCCGCACAGCTTCAACGATAGCTTGGGCCTCCTTTTCGACGGACGAGTGTCGAATTTCAGAGGCATGAAGGGTGCGGGAAAAGAATGCCATGGGTCTGCCTGCCTGGTTTAGAGTGGCGGCAAGGGCGACATCTGAAGCGTCACTTTCTACTTGAAAAGGCAGTGACTCGTCCATTTTGCGCATCCCGGCCTTGGCGATGGTCTGCTCTGATGCGGGCGAAAGTGTGTTGTTCCTCGGCCACGAGAGGGAATTGGTGGACCGAATAAGTGGGCCTTGTCTGCATAGTTTGGGACCCACTGGGCGTAGTAGGAAAAGAACCCCAGATAGCGTTGGAGGGCCTTGGGGCAGTGGGAGCTCCATGAGGGGGCACAAGCGGTCGGGGCCGGGCCCGAGAAGTCCGTTTTGGACTACGTAGCCGAGAATGGCTAACCGGGTAGTGCTGAACACACACTTCTCTTGGTCATAGGTCAGGTCAGGTTGAGAAGAGTGGCAGTGCGGAGGAATTTATCGAGGTTGGCATCGTGGTCCTGCTGGTCATGGCCGCAGATGGTGACATTATCTAAGTACGGAAAGGTGGCCCGCAAACCATACTGGTCGACCATTCGGTCCATTTCTCTTTGGAAGACCGAGACCCCCATTTGTGACATCGAAAGGGACCCTAAGGAAGTGATAGAGCCGACCGTCCGACTCGAAGGCAGTGGATGGACGGTCCGACTTCCGGATGGGGAGCTGGTGGTAGGCGGATTTCAGGTCAATTGTTGAGAAGACCCGGTACTGCGCAATCTGATTGACCATATCAGATATGCGTGGGAGGGGGTACGCGTCGAGCTACGTGTACCGATTGATGGTCTAGCTGTAGTCCACAACCATCCTGTGTTTCTCCCCAGTTTTAACCACTACCACAGGCTCTCCAGGGGCTGTTGCGTGCCTCGATAATACCCTCCTTAAGCAGCCGCTGGACTTCGGACCTGATGAAGGTCTTTCCTGGGTGCTGTACCGTCTGCTCCTGGCGGCGATGGGCTTGCAATCCGCAGTTAGATTGGCAAAGAGGGAGGGAGGGGGGGTCGACCTTGAGGGTCGCGAGGCCGCAAACGGTAATGGGGGGGTAGGGGACCGCCGAATTTGAGGGTGAGGCTCTGGAGATTGCACTGGAAGTCCAGGCCCAACAAGAGTGCAGCGTAGAGATTAGGAAGGACAGAGGCGGAAGTTACTAAATTCTACACCCTGGACAGTGAGGGTGACTGTACAGAAACCTCGGATCGGGACGGAGTGGGATCCGGAGGCTAGGGAGATCCTTTGATTGGCAGGATGGACCGCGAGGGAGCAGCGCCTTACCGTATCTGGGTGTACGAAGCTTTCGGTGCTCCCGGAGTTCTGCAGGCACGAGGTCACGTGGCCGTTGATTTTCACCGTCGTCGACGCGGTGACCAGGTTGTGCCGGCGAGATTGGTCCAGCATCATCGAAGCGAGCTGCGGGTAGTCGTCAGATGCTTCGGATGGCGAGCATGTGCTGTTCCGATTTCGGGATGTCCGGAGACCCTGTGGGGAACAAAATGGCGGCACCCATGGTGGGCACATTGCGGAGTCGGGACAAGAAGGCGGCGCAACTGGGGTGCACCTGGCCGAAGGGGGACAAGATGGCGGTGCCCATTGGTTGCACATGGCCCCGGGAGGAGAGGATGGCAGCTCCCATTGTGCGTTTGGCGTGGGGGAGGGGGCGATAGCGGGCGCGATCGCAGTGACTGTGCGGGCCTGGCACACAGCCGCGAGAGTGGCCCTTCTTACTGCAGGATTTACAAACGGCAGTGCGGGCCGGGCAGTGTTGGTGGGGGTGCTTCTGCTGACCGCAGAAGTAGCAGCGGGGACCCCCGGGGTGCGCAGATCGGCGTGCGGAGCAGGCGTATTGGGAAGCCAGGGCCCCAGCTGAGGAGGTCGTAGGCGGGGTCCAGGAGAGGTAGGAAGGGGTAAAAGGGTGGGCAGCGCGGCAGGAGGGGTAAGACTGTACATTACAGGATGCGATTGTCATGGAGAGCGCCAAGGTTTTCGCTTCTGCTAGTTCGAGCGTGGCCCCTTCCAGTAATCGTTCTCGGATGCAGTCCGATGCAATCCCCGTTAAGAAAGCATCGCGCATGAGGAGATTAGCGTGTTCAGCGGCCGTAACAGCCTGACAGTCACAGTCCCGGACGAGTGGAATTAGAGCGTGCCAGAAGTCTTCGATGGACTCACCAGGTACTTGCGAGCGGGTGGCGAGTACATGCCTGGCGAAGAGCGTGTTCGTCTTGTGAGCATAAGTGTTCTTTAAGGAGTGCCATTGTTTTCGCGTAATTCGAGGCACCTTGGATCAACGGGAACATGCCGGAGCTCAGTCTGGAGTGCATTTATCTTCTGAGCCTCCGTTGGCGCAGGGTCCGCCGCGTTGTTGTAGGCCTCAAAACAGGCTAGCCAGTGATTAAAGTCTTTTCTGGCGTCAGGCAAGTGCAGATCCAGCTGCAGGCGATCGGGTTTGATTCTGATATCCATTCTGTGGAAAAATCTGACTGCAATAAACTGACGCGCAATCAATTGCAGAAAGACGCAGATTGGGTACAACTGTGGCTTTATTGCAGTCAGATGCGTGGCCTCCTGCTGCAGGTGGCGATATGGCAGGGCACTGGAGGTCACATATATTTATACAGATCTTAGTGGGTGGAGCCAGCCGGCAGGGGCTACTGGCGAACCTGTAGTGCAGGTCCTACATTACATCCCATAATACAGTGGTTCACCACAGGGAGGCCGGGAGATACCTGGACTGCAGGGCCAGCTGGACTGCCCTCCATACCATCCCATTCTCCCTGTCCGTTTCCCCGGGGGTTGTAGCTCGTCGTTCTGCTGGAGGCGATACCCCTGCTGAGCAAGAACTGACATAGCTCATCACTCGTGAATGAGGATCCCCTGTCACTGTGGATATAGGCGGGGAAGCCGAACAGAGTGAAGATAGAATTAAGGGCGTTAATGACGGTGGCAGATGTCATGTCGGGACATGGGATGGCAAAGGGAAACTGGGAGTATTCATCGATCACACTGAGGAAATAGGTGTGTCAATCGGAGGAGGGGAGGGGGCCTTTGAAATCCACGCCGAGGCGTTCAAAGGGGCGGGAGGCCTTCACCAGGCGCGCGCGGTCCGGCCGGTAGACGTGCGGCTTCAGCACAGCCCTGGCCGTCCCTGGTGATTGTCCTTACTTCCTCGACGGAGTAGGGCATTCATTAGTGCCTTAATGAAATGGTACAACCGAGTGACCCCTGGGTGACAAAGGCTGTCGTGCAGGGTCCGGAGTCGGTCTACCTGTGCGCTGGCACATGTACCTCGGGATACGGCATCTGGAGGTTCGTTCAGTTTGCCGGGGCGATACAAAATCTCGTAATTATAGGTGGAGAGCTCGATCCTCCACCGCAAGATTTTATCATTTTTGATCTTGCCCCGCTGTGTGTTGTTGAACATGAAGGCTACCGACCGCTGGTCAGTGAGGAGGGTGAATCTCTTACCAGCCAGGTAATGCCTCCAATGTCGCACAGCCTCAACAAAAGCATGGGCCTCTTTTTCGACGGACGAGTGCCGAATTTCAGAGGCATTGAGGGTGCGGGTAAAGAATGCCACGACCTTGCCTGCCTGATTGAGGGTGGCGGCAAGGACGACACCCGATGCTTTCTACTTGGAATGGAAGTGTTTCATCTACAGGTGTGCATTTCAGCTTTGGCAATATCAGCTCTGATCCGGGCGAAGGCCTGTTGGGGCTGGCCGTCAGGGGGATGTGAGTGGACTGTATGAGTGGGCGGGCCTTGTCCGCATAGTTTGGGACCCACTGCGCGTAATATGAGAAGAACCCCAGGCAACATTTGAGGGCCTTGGGGGCAGTGGGGTTCGGGCCCCAGAACTCTGTTCTGGACCATGAAATGAAAAATCGCTTATTGTCACAACTAGGCTTCAAATGAAGTTACTGTGAAAAGCCCCTAATCGCCACATTCCGGCGCCTGTTCGGGGAGGCTGTTATGGGAATTGAACCATGCTGCTGGCCTGCCTTGGTCTGCTTTCAAAGCCAGCGATTTAGCTCTGTGCTAAACAGCCTCTGGACCATGCAGCCGAGGATGGCTAAGCGGTTTGTGCGGAACACACACTTCTCCTTGTTATACGTGAGGTTGAGGAGAGTGGCGGTGTGGAGAAATTTGGCAAGGTTGGCATCGTGATCCTGCTGATCATGACGTTGTCTAGGTACGGGAAGGTGGCCCGAAAACCGTACCGGTCGACCATTCGGACCTTTGGAAGACCGAGACCCCGTTGGTGAAGAGAACCCTGAGGAAGTGATAGAGGCGACCGTCTGCCTCGAAGGCAGTGTATGGACGGTCTGCTTTACGGATGGGGAGCTGGTGGTAGGCGGATTTGAGGTCTACCGTTGAGAAGACCCGGTATTGTGCAATCTGATTGACCAAATCATATATGCATGGGAGGGGGTACGCGTCGAGCTGCATGTACCGGTTGATGGTCTGGCTGTAGTCCACGACCATTCTGTGTTTCTCCCCAGTTTTAACTACTACCACGTGGGCTCTCTAGGGACTGTTGCTGTCCTCGATGATGCCTTCCTGAAGCAGCCGCTGGACCTCGGACCTGATGAAGGTCCTGTCCTTGGTGCTGTACCGTCTGCTCCTGGTGCCGACGGGTTTGCAATCCGGGATTAGATTTGCGAAGGGAAGGTGGATCGACCTTTAGGGTCACGAGGCTGCACACAGTAAGGGGTGGTAGGGACCCGCCGAATTTCAGGGTTAGGCTCTGGAGGTTACACTGGAAGTCCAGGCCGAGTAGTAGGGCAGCGCAGAGATTAGGGAGGACAGAGAGGTGGAAGCCGCTGAATTCTACGCCCTGGACCGAGAGTGTGACCGTACAGTACCCTCGGATCGACACGGAATGGGATCCGGAGGCCAGGGAGATTCTTTGATTGGCGGGGTGTACCCGTGAGGGAGCAGCGCCTTACTGTATCCGGGTGGATGAAGCTTTCGGTGCTCCCGGGGTCCAGCAGGCAAGAGGTCACATGTCCATCGATTTTAACGCTGGTTGATGCGGTAGCCAAGTTGTGCGGACGAGACTGGTTGATGGTCACTGAGGCGAGTAGTGGTCGGTCGTCGCTGGTGTCGGGTGATGGGGTGCCCGTTCCTGGAACGCTGGTGGTGCCCATGTGCTGTGGGGGAGACAAGGTGGCGCCGCCTGAAGATCTTGGGGAGGACAAAATGGCGGCACCCATGGGCCGCACGTGGCGGGGGTTGAAAAAGATGCCAGAGCCCACTGGCCGTGCTTGGTCTGAGGGGGAGAAGATGGCGGCGCCAACTGGCCGCGTGTGGTCTGAGGGGGAGAAGATGGCGGCGCCCAGTGGAGGTGAAGATGGCGGCGCCCATTGTCCGTAAACGAGGGGGTGGGGACGATAGCGGCGAAGTGCCCCTTCTTACCGCAAGCCTTACAAAGGGCAGTGCGGGCCAGGCAGCATTGGCGGGGGTGTTTCTACTGGCCGCAAAAGTAACATCGGAGACCCCCGGGGTTCACTGGCTGGCGCATGGCGCAGGTGTATTGGCTGGGTAAGGACCCGATTGGGGCGGCCGTCTGTGGGGTGTACAATGCGTAGGAGGAGTGGGCCGCGCAGCTGGGGGTGTAGGCCTGGATATTGAGTGAGGCGACCGTCATAGAGAGCGCTAGCTTCTTTATCTCTGTGAGATCGAGCGTGGCCCCCTCTAGAAGTCGCTGGCGTATGAGGTCTGACGCAATTCCCGTAACAAAAGCATCCCGCATTCGGAGGTTTGAATGTTCCGTGGCCGTAACGGCCTGACCGTCACAGTCCCGGACTAGTGGGATTAGGGCCCACCAGAAGTCTTCTATGGACTCACCAGGGAGTTGTGAGCGAGTGGCGAGTACATGCCTGGCGAAGAGCGTTAGTCTTCTGGGCGTAATTTTCTTTGAGTATTTTCGGCATAGTTTGGCCCGTCCTGGATCAGCGGAAAGATGTTGGAGCTCAACCTCGAGTACAGGATCTGTATCTTCTGAGCCTCCGGTACAAGGCTTGGCGCCGAGTTGATGTACGCCTCGAAACAAGCTAGCCAGTGCTGAAAGTTCTTTTTGGCGTCGCTTGATTGCGGATCCAGCTGCAGGCGATCCGGTTTGATACGGAGGTCCATCTTCTGAAAATCTTAGAGCAATAAATTGATGCACGATCAATTGCACAAAGACGAGAGTTGAATACAACTGAGGCTTTATTGCTCTAAGATATGTGGCCTCCCACAGCAGCTGGCGAAATGACTATTGCATGGAGGACACACATATTTATACTCCGCCTACTGGGCGGAGCCAGCAGGCAGGGACTACCGCCGTACCTATAGTACAGGTCCTACCATACATCACCTAATGAAGTGAAATGAAATGAAAATCGTTTATTGTCACAAGTAGGCTTCAATGAAGTTACTGTGAAAAGCCCCTAGTCGCCACATTCCGGCACATGTTCAGGGAGGCTGTTGTGGGAATTGAACCGTGCTGCTGGCCTGCCTTGGTCTGCTTTCAAAGCCAGCGATTTAGCCCTGTGCTAAACAGCTATAGGTGCAACAGTGGTTTACCACAATAGGTTACTTGAGGTGCTCGGAAAACACATTTCTCCCTCTTTCGGCCTGCTGCTGAAAACCTCCTAAGGAATTCCTCCAGGTTTTGCAGGTGTTCTCTCTTTGTTTTTCCTGTAATGAGGACGTTATCCAGGTAAATGGCGACTTGTGGTAGCCCTTGCCATATATTCTCCATTGTCCTCTGGAGTATTGCACAAGCCGACGATACCCCGAAAGGTAATCTTGTATACTGAAAAAGGCCCTTCAGGGTGTTTATTGTAGGGACTCCATGTCCAGCTTCAGCTGTAGATATGCGTGGCTCATATCCAGCTTTGAGAATAGGAGTCCTCCAGCCAGCTTTGCATCAATCCAGGGAATTGGGTATTTGTCCAGTTGTGAGTAGCGATTAATCGTTTCTTTGAAATCTCCACAAAGGCGGACCGAGCTGCCCGGCTTAAGGATAGGCACCGCGGGTGCCGCCCACTCTGCAAACTGGACCGGTTTTATTATTCCCTCACGCTCTAATCGTTTTATTTCCATATCGACTTTCTGCCTTAATGCGAAAGATACTGATCAGGCCTTATAGAATTTTGGGACTGCCTCTGGATCTGCATGCAATGTCGCCTTTGCTCCCTTTATTGTTCCAAGCCCTTCTCGGAAAACCTCTGGGTATTTGCACAGGAGTTTGCTCAGGCAGCCATTTTCCAGCTGGAAAATGTTTACCCAATCCAGCTGGGATTGGGATTTAGCCAGTTTCATCTCAATAAGCTTGGCCCCACATCTTTCACTTTAAAGGCAGCCTAACCAGTTGCTCTCCACAAGCCACAGTTACATGTGTTGTGCCCAACATTCTCAATGGTTTCCCTGTGTATGTCCTCAGTTTTGCTGAGGTCCTGGTTAGGAATAAGGGTTGGAGTCCAGTGCGAATTTTATTGAATACTGTTTCTCCTATCACTGATACGGCTGCTCCAGTGTCGCCTTCCATCAGTGTGGGACGTCCATTCAACCTTATGGATAATTTAATGGGTTTTGATTTCATCATCGTTACACAATTTAGTTGTTCCTGGTCGGAGGTAGGTGAAGTCTCCTGAATCCGGGCCTATGTGACCTTCGCCAAGGTGATGGTTTTGGGTTTGTATTTCTCCTTTCCGGTTCCGATCTCTGGCAACAACTACAATATTTTGCCAGGCGAAAGGCTGCAGGGGCTGTCGTCTGTCTGGACCTAATTTTCCCTTGCTTGGGAGGGCTTCTGCGAGTGGGCCTGGTTAACTTAGTATCTGAATCGTTCCTGAGGGTGGCTATGCAGTTGCCTTTCCCCCAGCGGTAGTCCCTTAACTCAGTTTCACTGGTATGGGCGTCTACCTCCATTGGAGTGCCCTGTAACTCATGCGCTCCGCTTGCCGCTTTTTCTAAGGACAAAGCCAGCTGCAATGCTTGTTTGCAATCCAGCTCGGCCTCTGCTAACAGACGTTTCTGTATTGCTAAATTATTTATTCCACACACCAAATGGTCAGCAGAATGATCCGTTGCTTTTCATTGGGAATTATATCGTTTGCTCTAAATAAGTTCTTCATCCGCTCTACATATTGGGTCTTCCACTGCAGGGTCAAAAGAGTCCAACTTTCAGAATAAAGGCATTTTGCCTGTCAGTGGCTTACCCTCAATATGCAGCAGCTGCTGACGAGCAGGTTTCTTTGGGTCGTTCCGTTTTCCTCATCGCCACTAATAAGTCCACGGAGGCAGAAATCCTGTCACCAGAATTCCTTTTATTACACACCCAACAGCTGAATGACCATTCAGTGTGCTGACTACACCAGGAGTGCAGAGGATCAGACACTCTCTGTTATATACACAGAAAGGGGTTCCCTGATTGGGTCACTAATCAGGGAACTCATTCTAATTGGCCAATCTCAAAGGCCTGGCCTAAATCATTACAGTTCTGAACCCTCTGTAGTTCCACTTTGAATGCCTCCCACTGGTCTGCCACCAATTAACACTCAGACAGCTGTTTCCGGTTCAATTTTGTCAAATTACATTTTAGTTTGCTAAAATTGGCCTTTCCCCAATTTAAACCTATTACTCTTGCACAATCTTTATTCTTTTCCGTAGCTACTCTAAATCGAACTGAATTATGATCACTCATGAATTTGGCTTGCAAGGAGGAAGAGAACATCGTATTGTAGAAAGTTTGCTTTGATGACAAGGAATGCTAATAACTCAGGGGAAATGTATTTGGAAGTTAAGGTTATTCAGGGATACTGTGCTGGAACTATGTGATATTCTGCAAGCTGAATTGGAGCCATGGTGCATGTGGGCTCACCTTTGTCTGTCAAGACTTTGAATTGCTTTGCCTTTGCGGGTGTTGTGGGCAGCTAGTGTTTCTTGGAGTCTATGTGCGGCATCTGCAGCAAAAGCCAGTCTACAATCCTCAGGTGCATTCAACAAATCATTCTGTGTATTGGCAGGTTGGGGGAATTCATCACCTATTCCTTGGCTCCCATGGTAAGTCGACGCAGACATTAGGCTTCTTCCAAATGGCCCCTTTTCAAAATTCCTTGGAACATGCAAAGAAATTTGTGCTTCACTGAAGAGGAATGTTGAATTAGCAAACAGGAAGGGCTTCTCCTTTATCATCTGGTAGCTGGTGTGGAACTATCAGAATCAAATCATCTATGTGAATTCCAGATTTGCTGACAGTACAAATGATGCTTTATTCTCAGCCAATTGATGTCCCCTCCTTGTCTGTAAACAACTATCAAGTGAATGTTTGGCTCTTGGGACATTCCGTGGCAGTGCAGGCTCATTACTCCCCTGCACCATTCTCAAACCTTTGGCTGGACATTGCCACTTTAAATGGGCGGAGCCACAATTCAGGCACGTCATGACGCTGACGTCAGCACGTTCTGTGCGCCATCGCGCATGTGCAGTGCGGTCGGCCGACGTTCGCGCATGCACCTGAGGGTCTTCGGCCTCATCGTCCACCAGGTCGTGGCACACATGCGTGGGGACCCGAGAAAAGCGTGCGAAGCGGCCACTCTCCTCGATGCTCAGGCCTTGCATTTTCGCTATGGCCTGCACCCTTTCTGCCTCGGGGAGGCCAGATTTGCAGTTTCTGCCGTCCTGATGCGGGAGTAGCGATTTCTGGCATGCTCATGGACAACGCATGTTTCGATGGTGACGGAGAGGGTCAACTGTTTGATTTTGAGGAGCTGCTCCCGCAGGGAGTCGGACTGGACCCCGAAAACGATCTGATCCCGGATCATGGAATCAGTCGTCGAGTCATAATTACATGACTGCGCTAGGATGCGGAGATGGGTCAAGGACTGAAAAGGTTCATCCTTACCCTGAAGCCTCTGTTGGAAGATGTACCGTTCAAAGCTCTCATTCACCTCAATGTCGCAATGGCTGTCGAATTTCAGCAGAACTGTCTTGAACTTTGTCTTTTCTTCACCATTGGCAAACGTAAGCGAGTTATAGATGTGGATGGCGTGATCCCCCGCAGTCAACAGGAACAGCGCAATCTTCCTGGCATCCGATGCTGCCTCGAGGTCGGAGGCTCCGATGTACAGGAGGAACTTTTGTTTGAAGACTTTCCAGTTGGCGCCGAGGTTGCCGGAGATCCAGAGTTACGAAGGAGGCTGGATCCTTTCCATGCCGCTGGATGGCTCCCTGCTGGTCATTGCAGATGCACTCGAGGTAGGTTCATTAGGATTAATAGCACTCTGGTACCATGATGTAGTCCATGGCAGGAGCTGACTTATGCCAAGTCTGTGCCAAGTTGCTGAAAGATTAGTGAGACAAGGCTATTTTGATGGTTTTCCCTCTGATATTAATGACCATTCCTCACAGTGAGGTGCCACAGTGGGCAGCATGGTAGCACAGTGGTTAGCACAGTTGCTTCACAGCGCCAGGGTCCCAGGTTTGACTCCTGGCTTGGGTCACTGTCCATGTGGAGTTTGCACATTCTCCCCGTGTTTGCATGGGTTTCGCCCCCACAACCCAAAGATGTGCAGGTAGGTGGATTGGCCACGCTAAATTGCCCCTTAATTGGAAAGAAAAATGAATTGGGCACTCTAAATTTAAAAAAAAAAAATGTTTTTAAAAGGTGGGGTTACTGGGATAGGGTAAAGGTTTGGGGCTTAAGTGGGGCGCACTTTCCAAAGGGCCGGTGCAGATTCGATGGGCTGAATGGCCTCCTTCTGCACTGTAAATTCTAAGTAACCAAGTGGATTTGGTGGAGTCTGCACGTTCTCCCTGTGTATATGTGGGTTTCCTCCGGGTGCTCCGGTTTCCTCCCACAAGTCCCGAAAGACCTGCTCATTAGGTGTATTGGACATTCTGAATTCTCCCAGTGTACCCGCACAGTAGCCTACTTGTGACACTAATAAAGATTATCATTATGATCACACACACATGTATCACTTGTGAGGATAATGTCAAATGGTCGTATCCACTTCGGGGCGAACCCGGCCTGTTCTGGGGTGACTCGAACCAAGACTGTCTCCCACTTGCAGTAGAGATTGTCCTAATAGGTCCTGTTTGTGATTCCCTAAGTCCTTGATTTCCTGTTGATTCCTAGCCTCCTGTCACAGCTCTCAAAGCTGCTGATCTAACTGCCGGACGTATTGTTTCATCCTGTCCCTGATGACTATAACATTCTCGGATAGCCTCAGGGCTCTCCCAGTCATGAGTTCAAATGGGGCTAGGCCCTTTGTGTGGTTGGGCGATGCCCAGAGTCTCATGAGTATGCATGGTAGAACGTCCAGCCAGCCCTTGCCCGTCTCTGTTATAACCTTCGCAATCGCAATCTTAAGAGTCTTGTTCATCCGTTCTAGTATTACTGAGCTCTGCAGGTGGTAGGGGGTGTGGAAGTACTGACTGATGCCCAGTAACCCACAGGTCCATTTCATTACTTGACCAATGAAACGGGTGCCCTGGTGCGAGTTGATCTGGAGGAAGAGGCTGCTCCGCTATTCAATTATGGCTGATATTTTTCGCATCCCCATTCTCCCGCCCATAACTCCTGATCCCCTTATTAATCAAGAATGTATCTGTCTTAAAGACACTCAGTGTTTTGGCCTCCACAGCCTTCTGTGATAAAGAGTTCCACAGATTCACCACCCTCTGGCTGAAGAAATTCCTCCTCATCTCTATTTTAAAGGATCGTCCCTTTAGTCTGAGATTGTGTCCTTTGCTTCTAGTTTTTCCTACAAGTGGAAAAATCCTCTCCACGTCCAATGTATGCAGGCCTCACAGTATCTTTTAAGTTTCAATAAGATCCTCCCTCATCCTTCTAAACTCCAATGAGTACAGACCCAGAGTCCTCAACCGTTCCTTATACGACAAGCTCTTCATTCCAGGAATCATTCTTGTGAGCCTCCTCTGGACCCTTTCCAAGGCCAGCACATCCTTCCTTAGATACAGGGTCCAAAACTGCTCACAATACACCAAACAGGGTCAGATCAGGGCCTTATACAGCCTCAGAAGTACATCTCTGGTCTTGTATTCGAGCCCTCTCGACATGAATGCTAACATTGCATTTGCCTTCCTATCTGCTGACTGAACCTGCACTTTAACCTTAAGAGATACTCCACACAAAGTACACCCAATTGTGGAGCTCTTAAACAAGGGGAGGCTTCGGACCGTTATAATCGTGAAGGATACCAGGCTTAACCCAGCAGAGAGTATGATTGCCAAGAGGGAGCACACCAGTGTGAGGCTGAAATAGACGCAGAAGCCAGGGATGGAGTAACAAATGAGCCCCTTCCCAACCCCGACACGAGCCTTTTCGTGGAAAAGTGTGAGGTTATGCAGTTTGGAAGGAGGAATGGATGCATAGACTATTTTCTAAATGGGGAAATGCTTAGGAAATCAGAAGCACAAAGGGGCTTGGGAGTCCTTGTTCACGATCTGCCTCAGAATAATCTGGCTCTGGGGTGTCTGTTGTTAATCGGTCCCAGTCTAAACTATCCCTCAGGGTGGGGCACTTGGGCTGTGAGCCAGGGCGGTCAGGACCGTCCATCCTGGCATGACGGCTACCTCCTGCTGCTCCAACTGTTGTTTCTTATCTTTAATATAATTGTTGGCACGTTCCGTTAACATTACATGGGCTGTAAGGATTGCAACCCAAACATTATCGTCTTTCCCCTTAGTTGGATTGGCCATGATAAATTGCCCATTTGTGTCTAAAAGGTTAGGTGGGGTTACTGGGATAGGGTAGAGGTGTGGTCTTAAGTAGGGTGCTCTTTCCAAGGGCCGGTGCTGCAGATTCAATCAGATCATGGCTGATCTGTTTGTGTTGAGTTCCACATTCCTCATCTGCCTCATCGTCGACAATGGTTTCATGGTCACCATTAGACTTTTTAATTCCAGATTTTAAAAAATTATTGTATTTTTATTGCATTCAAATTCCACCATCTGCCCAAGTGGAATTCAAACGCAGATCCCCAGAGGGTCTTTGAATTACTAGTCCAGTGACAATACCACTGCCCCTATCCCCCCACCCCAAGATCTCTCAACAGATGCTGTCAGACCTGCTGAATATTTCCAGCACTTTGCTTTTATTTGAGAATAACTTTTATCTGTACTTGTAAATGCTGTTTCTCAGTACTTTTATTTATTTTCCTGTATTATTTTGCCACCTATTATTCCTCAGCTTGTGGATGTCACTGGCAAGGTCCTTATCATAAGTTGCCTTTGAGAACGATGAGCATTTTTTTAATGCACCCCACACAGTGGAGGCACTCCACAATATTGTTAGGTTGAGAGTTTTAGGATTTAGACCTAGAGCGAGATTTTCAAGTTCTGCCGAAGGTGACATCCGCAACCCCCCTACCACCCCCCACCCTGCCCCCGCCGGTACTGCAGGTTCCCCGGTGATGGGACAGACGAGCCATGCAAAACGCCATAGACATTGGCGGGACCAGAAGATCCTGCCGGTGAACAATGGCGAGCCCCCACCACAAAACACAGCAGGCGGAGGCCAGAAAAGTCCACCCCTAGTTGCAGCAAAGGAACAGAGATGTCAGTTTAGGGAACTTGTTTCTGCTGTCTATTGGCCACTGCTGGAAATAGTTGTCCAGAGTGGTTTTGAATCGAGCTCACACTCATCAGTGTTGCCGTTATATGGACCTGCATTTGTATGAATACTCAGGTGTGACAAAAAACCCTAACAAATAAAAGTACAGCACAGGCCCTTCAGTACTTCAAGCCTGTGCCGACCATGATGCCCTAACTTAAAAAAAACCTTCTGCCCTCACTCGGTCCGTATCCTTCTATTTCCTTCCTATTCATGTACCCTTCCAGGGTTCTTAAATGTTGCTAATGTGCCAGCTTCCACCGCATCCTTTGGCAGCGCATGCGTTCCAGGCACCCACCACTCTCTGCGTGAAAACTTAACCCACACATCTCCCTTAAACTTTCCCCCTCTCACCTTGAACCTGTGCCCCCTTGTAATGGACACTTCCACCCTTGGAAAAAGCCTGACTATGCACCCTGTCTATGCCTCTCATAATTTTGTAGACCTCTATCAGATCTCCCCTCAGCCTCCGTCATTCCAGTGAAAACAATCCTCGTTTGTTCAATCTCTCCCCATAGTCAACACCCTCGAGACCAGACAATATACTGGTGACCTTTCTTTGCACTATCTCCAAAGCTTCCACGTCCTTCTGATAATGTGGTGACCAGAGCTGTACGCTATAATCCAAATGCGGCCCATTCAAGGTTTTGTATGGCTGCAAATGGGCAAAGTAATGTACAGCTCCAGCAGTACATCACAATCTTCAAAAAACTTGCATTCATACAGCATTATTCATCTACTCAGGACATTTTGAAGTACTTCTGCCATGGGGCGGCACGGTAGCATAGGTGACGGCACGGTAGCATAGTGGTTAGCACAATTGCTTCTTAGCTCCAGGGTCCCAGTTTCGATTCCTAGCTTGGGTCACTGTCTGTGCGGAGTCTGCACGTTCTCCCCGTGTCTGCGTGGGTTTCCTCCGGGTGCTCCAGTTTCCTCCCACAGTCCAAAGATGTGCAGGTTAGGTGGATTGGCCATGCCAAATTGCCCTTAAGTGTCCAAAAAGGTTAGATGGGGTTACTGGGTTCCGGGGATAGGTTGGAGGAGTGGGCTTAGGTTGAATGCCCTTTCCAAGGGCCGGTGCAGACTCGATGGACCGAATGGCCTCCTTCTGCACTGTAAATTCTATGATACTTCACAGCCAACAAATTACATTTGACGTGTATTCATCATTTGGTAAACAGACAAGACAGCCAATTGACAATGCATCCAAGTACCACAATCAGCAAGGAGACAAATGACAAGCCAATTTGTTTTCCTGGTGTTGACTGGGAGATATAGGTTGACCACCCGATGGGCAGGCCACATTGTCCACGTTATCTGCCTGCTAGACACAAGGGGCAGGATTCTCCGACCCCCCCGCCGGGTGGGAGAATCGCCGGGGGTCGGCGTGAATCCCACAAATTCTCCGGCACCGGGGATTTGGCGGGGGCGGGAATCGCGCCGGTCGGCGTCCCCCCCGGCGATTCTCCAGCCCGCGATGGGTCAAAGTGCCGCCCGTTCTATGCCAGTCCCTTACCGGCGGGACCAACTGGCCGCGCAGGTGGGCTCCGGGGTTCTTGGGCGGATGCGGGGGGATCTGGCCCAGGGAGGTGCCCATCGATCCGCGGGTGGGCCTGTGCCAGGGGGGCACTCTATTCCTACGCGCTGGCGGTGTATGCCTCCGCAATGGCCGGCGCGAAGGTGAACACCCCTGCGCATGGATGTCGTCAGCAGACACTGATGCTCCCGCGCATGCGCAGACCTGCGCCGGCCGGCGGAGTCCCTTCGGGGCGCACACCACTCCGGCGCCGTCCTAGCCCCTGAAGGTGCGGAGGATTACACACCTTTGGGGCGGCCCGACGCCGGAGTGGTTCCCGCCACTCCACTGCACCGTTTCTGCCCGCCCAGCCGATTCCCGGAGAATCCCACCCAAGGTTCCCGAATCAAGTGGTCTTCTCCGATCTCAAAGCGACTACCGCGTGTCAATGGGGATATTGCATTTATTTAGGGAGGCTTTCAGAGTGTCCTTATTGCGTTTCCTCCTAGTAATTGCTTGCCTTAGAACACACAAACTGAAGAAGCATCCACGAAGGCGCCAATGACTTCGAGCGTCACAGTATGGTGCACGCGGAGGACAAGCATAAACAGCAGCGAGCACCACACCAGAGCGTCCCACCAACCTCATCAAACATCACCTGCCAAACCCGTGGCAGTGTATGGATTGAGAATTGGACTAGTCAGCCACCGCAGAACCCATCTCTCCAGAGTGGAAGCAGGTCATCCTCGACCAGGAGGGACTGCTCAAGAAGATATGTCGACCAGGATACTGGGAGGTGCGGGGCTGCTCTTTTGTGCTGCAGAATCTTTTACCTCCAGTTGCCAAGGTTGACAAAGATTGGCTTAATGCCACATCTGAAAGACCTCTTCAGTACGACACTGAAAAGGCAGCCTAGAATATGTACTGAGGTCAATGATGTAAGCTTAAACATAACTGAGAGCCAAGACTTCTACCATGGAGTCAAGCTGACAGTTGGGGCAGAAAGCAGCAAGTTTGAAGGGGAAGGGAGCAGCTGGGCACATGCAGCTTGTTCTGATATGTTCCCTAAACCATAAACGATTGAAGGGTCATCCGATCAAGATGCTTAAAACTAGTTCCTCAGATGGGGAAACCATGAACGGGGGGGGGGATAATTTTAACTTCATAGCTAGGCAATTCAGCAGTGAAATTAGGAAGCGCTTCTTCCACACAGAGGGTAGAAGAAATCTGTAATTGTCTGCCTTAAAAACAGAATATTGGACAATTGGAGTGTACAAGAGTGAGATTGGTAGATGTTTTCTCAGGTAACATTGTCAAGGGATGTGAAGCTAAAATGGCATTGAAGTAAAGATCAGTGAATATCTAATTGAATAGTGAAAGCGGGTTCAAGGAGACTGTTCCTACTGGTTAAATCTGATACAGCGTTACAGAGTTCATAAATGCTTACAATAAAAATCCCACTGAGGATCTGCAGTTTATTGTTTGGATTTTATGGCACACAGATTGGACATATGTTTCAACGAACCCAAGTTTTGATACTGATTACACTGTTGGAGACATTGCTCTTTTGAGGAAGAAAACGGAAACAACATTCAGGCTTTTCTCATGCACTTACTGGTAGCTGCTTGACAGCAGTAGCAGGGATCCAAGAATGTTACGCTTCTCTGCTCTTTTTAGAAGGGCAATGCAAGGAGCAAGCCAGGGCAAATATGGGTAGCAAAAGGAAAATATATAATAAAAATAACATTTTATTCCAATTGTGTATATTACAATGCAATACAATAAAATTATTGCCACCAATTACAAGGCACCAATACAACAAAATCATTGGTAATTTATTTTCTATCACTACTCTACAAAGTAACAAAAGATCATTTTATGTAAGGCAGTTTTACATTTGCTTATGGAACAAAAATGTTCGAGACAATATGCATAACAGATCAAGATTGCGTATGCATTCATATTAAAAGAAAATTCTGATTTAGCCTCAAGTTTATTCTCCCAAGGTAATTAATGTTAGAAATGTAAAGAAAATTCACAATGTATTAGTTAGCACTAATGTGTCTCTTTTACGGTCTTCCATTACTTTGCATTTGCCAGCCCAATAAAAGGACTATCCTCCTGTGCATACCTGTACAGGGTGTCCAGCTGAAACAAACGCCCTCTCTCAGGAGCAACCTTTAGGAGCCACAAGATTTTAAGGAACGGCAGGTGCTCTAATTAGTGAGGGATGCGGCAACACATTAAATCAGACACTGCTGTACGTGAGACACAGCACTATTAAGTGCGCAGCCGTTGCGTTAGTTAGATTTTAAATTTGGTTTTCAGAAAAAGTGCTTGGATTCATTTCCTTTGTGTCACTACAATATAATCTGTAATCATCAGTGTTTCAAATATCACAACGAATGTCTCTCATGACCGTACACAGAATGATGAGTACCCAATTGCGACTATGAAGAATAATAATCTTATGCTTGGCAGTAATTGTAGAACTGTTTACAATATTTTTCGATGTTACTGGTGCTGCAACATGAAAGTGACCATTTATATTGTAGTATGGAATCTGCAAAATCAGTGCAATTAAACATGTACAATTATTTGACATTGTAAAGTGGTTTCCGACCATATACGACGCCTAGAGAAATCATATCACCGACCTGCATAGGCAAGCAGTGCTACTTCACTTATCAGCAACCAGAAAAGATAACGAGATAGTGATATGATGACAATACACCAAAACAAATTGCAATTGATTGATTACAGGAAATTTCCATTGTCAATTTGCCTATCTCCTTTCTCCCAACAGCTGAGCACTTGCTGCTTCAGGGCTTTTACATTGTGGTGTATGTTGTGGAGGGAAATTAAGTTGATGATGCAGGTTGCAGAATTTTTATTTGGAAAGTGCATTTTCAGTAAGTATCCTCCTTAACTGTTTAATGATTTACAGATGGAGCAGAATACAAAAAAAAAATCAACGCACTCCAAAATTACAATTCCGCCCCCAGAATGAAGTTTAAAAAAAAATACTTACACCCTGAAATTCCTGAGAACAACTTCAACTAAAGGTTACCAGCAATGAGGGGAGTAATGTAATGATGATGGGATTTCCCCCATTTACTGTAACCCTTTAAATTCTAGTAAAGGGGTGGGGTAGGTGGGTGTGGCAGGTGTTGTCTATACATGCCTCTATTCATGTCTCTTAAATCCAAGAAATTCCACTCATGCCCTTATGCCAGCTGGAGCTTTGAAAAGATTCCCCAAACCAAAGAGCTGCTTGCTTTATTGGGAAGAAAAAGGAGGTGAAATACAGCAGTGCAAATGACCCAGTGCCCAGTATTTGGGACGCATGTAGTCTCTGGCTTGAAGACAGAGGTCACTGCTCCGCCAAACTTGTGGCAGCACAATGGAACTTCTGGAAAATTCAGAGACTCTACAGAAAAGGCAGCAGCTCTCCTAATGGTTCTGTCATTAAAATGCCACGTACAGAGTAGTGATCAGTGATATTCGCCAAGTCTCAGTCTCCAGCCTTTGTTTGAGGCAAAATACCTGGGGCGTCATTCTCCGCCGGCGGGAGTCGCCGTTTTGCCGGCGCCGGGGGGTTTCCCGACGGCGTGGGGCTGCCCCACAATGGGAAACCCCATTGACCGGCCGGTGTTACGGAGACTCCCGCCGGCCGGTCGCGGCAGAAATGTGGCGGGGCGGGTAGGAGAATTTCGCCCCTGATTTCAGTCAGGGTCAGAGTGTCAAAAAAAAACATGGGATTCCCATCTTTGATCATCATCTGGTGTTATCTGCTGGGAAGTATGTGTCTGTAGATATAAGGCATCACTATACTGACAGATTTAAAAAACGATCAAACCCTTTTCTAATATGGCACAATTATAAAGATACGATTCCAGGTGAACATAGGATTGGACTCAATTGTGATTCTTTCTGTGGTCAAATAGCCAACGGACATCACTGTTTGGGTTTATATCTTAAGAATACACATATTAAGGGCTTCCAGAACCTGCATGGATAGAATCTTAGCACTAGCTGCTGCTTCAAGAAAACATAAATTGGAAGAAGTTAATTTAAAAACAAGACAAGCAGCATTGATTTGACAATTTTACAAAACTTAAAAGAAACAAAAAAAATTAATAACACCAAAGAAGAAGGGAGAGAGAAAAAAAAACCTTATATTTCAATAAATCCATTGATGCTTGAAGGAAAATCCCAGTGGTTTAGTGACCACAGTGTTGGCATCCCCAAGCAGATGATTATGTATCAGTCTCAGGACTGCCTACCACAGTGTCATTAACGTACTCAATTTTCGGCTCATTGAAGCAGCCTCTGGTTAACGAAAGGAAACAGGAAATGAAAACATTGATCATACCATAATTTTTAAGATTAGGAAAAGACTATTGTATCCAAAATATGTAACCCTTTTTATACTTGGATGGCAAGCATATCTGTCACTTCTTTTTCCAGGCATAACAATTTGCATTTATTTTTAACCTATTTAATACTTGCGGCAAATAATTTTTCCTGAAAACCTATTCATTAACCTTTTGACTAAAAGCCAAAAAATTCCCTCAAATTCCCCTCCTACTCCCAGATTTCCTCATTCTAGGTTTCTGTCCTTGGTTGTTTATGAAACTATAGGCCAGTCAGTCTAACATCAGCCACTGGGAAAGTGCTGGAATCCACTGTTAAGGAACTAGTAGTAGAACATTAAAAAAGTCATAATACAATTGAGTAGAGTCAATGCGGTTTCATGGAAGGGAAATAATGTTTGACAAATTTATTAAAAGTTCTTTCAAGATGTAACAAGTAGGGTAATTAAAAGGGAACTAGTAGATATAGTGTAATTTGGTTTTTCAAAAAGTATTTGATGAGGTGCCATATAAAAGTAAAGGCTCATGGTGCTGGGGGTAATAATGATGGCATGGATTAAGGATTAGCTAATGAAGAGAAAGCAGAAAGTCAGGATAAACATTATTTTCAAGGTTGGAAAATTGTAACTGGTGGGATGACATGGGGAGCAGTGCTGGAGTCTCAACTATTTACAATTTACATTGATAACTTGGATGAAGGGACCGAGTGTAGTGTGGCCAAATTTGATGATACAAAGATAGTAGGAAAGCAAGTTGTGAGGAGGATATAAATAGTCTGCGTAAATTTGCAGATAGGATAAGTAAAAGGTTAAGTGAAAGGCAGATGGAGTGTAAAATGTGGGGAAATATGAGGTTATCCACTTCGGTAGGAAAATAGAAAGGCAAAAATGTTATTTAAATGGCGAAAGTCTGCAGAATACTTTAGTACAGAGGAATCCAGGTGTTCAAGTGCAAGGATTGCAAAATGTCAGCGTGCAGGTGCAGCAAGTAATTAGGAAAGTAATTAGAATGTTGGGACTGGAGTATAAAAAGTAGGGAAATCTTCTTCCAGGGCATTGGTGAGAATGCACCTCGAGCACGGCACAGTTTTGGTCTCCTCATTTAAAGGACGGATATACTGGCATTGGAAGCAGGTTAGAGAAGGTACAGAAGATTAATTCCTGGGTTGAAAGAGTTGTCATGAGGAAAGTCTAAGCAGGTTGGGCCTATACTCATTTTGCGTTTGGAAGAATGAGCTTGTTAAAATACATTAGCGAGGTGGCTTGACCAGGATAGCTATTGGGAGGATGTTTCCCCTGGAGGGAAATCTAGAACTGAGGGCATGGTTTCAAAATAAGGAGTCACTTATTTCAGACAAAGAAGAAGAATTCATTCTTTGCGGATTGGAACAGTTTACCTCAGAGGGGTTTCAAGGCTGTCATCAATATATTCATGAAGGAGATAGGCAGATTTCTGAACTATGGGGGAGTCATGGGGAACAGGCAAAGTTAAGGCCAAGATCAAATCAACCATAATCTTATTGAATGAGGGGACAAATGGTCCCCTGCTGCTCCTATTTATTATGCCCATATTCTCTGGGACATCTATAGCAAGTGATTTCTTTTGATCGTTAACTTCTGTTGCTCAACCATCCATGAAATGAACTACTGTGCACATCAGCTGGAGAAGATTTTCTGAACATTAAAGGATTTAGGAAAATATATATTTTGTTTAGAAACAAAAACACAAATTCTAGCCAACAGCATTTCTATCAGATTAGAAGTTCTTTGGTATACTTAAACAGTGATAATCTGCAGGATTTGCACTGATCTTTTGCCAATTTTCCCCCCCAAAAGGGGAATACTAATTAAGTTTGCCAGGTAAGGTTTCTGGAAGGAGTCGATTAGGGCCTTAGTATAGGACACTGCAGCAGCTCTCACAAAACAAAGCCAGCAACAAGCACTGAATATTGTAGTTTAGTTCTTGAAGTACAACATTCTCTGCGTGTTTTCTTTTCTTTACTTCATGCTCTCAATGATGATGGCAATTCCTTGCCCACCTCCAATGCAGGCCGAACCCACTGCATATTTACCTCCCCGGCGTCTGAAAGGAATGAACACATGAATATGGCTTTTCGTCAACAGTTCTTTGACATAGGAACAGGAGTAGGCCATTCCGTGCCCGAGCCAGTTGCACCATTCAGTTAGGTTGAAACCAGTCTGTACGTACCCACCTACTGAACAAAACCTTGCCTAACAAAAACTCTCAAATTTTGAAACTTTCAATTAACTGAACCACAAAAAAGCTTTTTGGAAGCGAAGTCTATCACCCTTGGTGTGAATCATAGAATTTACAGTGTAGAAGGAGGCCATTTGGCCCATCGTGTCTGCACCGGCCCTTGGAAAGAGCACCCTACCTAAGCCCGCACCTCCACCCTATCCCCGAAACCCAACCTAACCATTTGTTCGGATATGAAGGGCAATTTATCATGGCCAATCCACCTAACCTGCACATCTTTGGACTGTGGGAGGAAACCGGAGCATCTGGAGGAAACCCAAGCAGACACGGGGAGAACGTGCAGACTCTGCACAGACAGTGACCCAAACTGGGAATCAAACCTGGGACCCTGGAGCTGTGAAGCAACTGTGCTAACCAGGGCTATCGTGCCGCCAATTCAGAAGAATGGCTTCCGGACTAAAAAGGAAAAGGTTAAGAGATACGTGGTTTGAAAGCCGTAACAGTATATTTGCTAGCCCAAACTCCACCAAATGTGCCAGCATATTAGCCAATTTAGAAATGAAGATTTATGACAAAATTTTTGACAGAAACTCATTGACCTGAAACGTTAACCATGGCTTCAACCCCCGAGTGGCTGTCCTGAATGGTTCCTGCAGGCAAGCACCAATGATAGGACATCGGACCAAACAGGAATGGGATCATTAATAATGTTCTTCATGACAAAAAAGCTGGGTGCATTTTACTATTTATTCTGCCAGGAGTTGGAGCCATAGTTAATTTATTTTCCTTGCACTGCCCAGGAAGTTGTGATAACATTCAACCATTCAGACACAAGTTTACAGTTGGTACTTTCTTGGGCTCTACAGCTCAACACCACAGTACATGGAGAGCATTATCCTTTAAGGCAATTGACAAACCTGCGGAATTAATTACAAAGGAAGACTGAGTAGGAGTATTCAAGGTTGGAGAGGTACTTATAACATTGCTTTCCTTTGGGGAAGCTGTGAAAGATAAGCAAAAACAAGTGCCATGAGAAGGAAATCCATAAAACCAAACTCTTGATGGACGCAAACTAATGAACTGAATGACCTATTCCCAGTCTGGATTCTATATTCTTATGTAACAATATTAAATCACTTGGAGATTTTCTTATTGACATAGAATCCCCACAGTGCAGGAGGAAGCCATTCAGCCCTTCGAGACTGCACCGACCCCCCCTGAAAGAGTACCCCACCCCACCCAAGCCCACTTCCCAACCCTATTCCTATAACCCTTCTAACCAACCTACACATCCTTGGACACTAAGGGACAATTAGGCATGGCCGATCCACCTAACTTGCACAGCTTTGAACTATGGGAGGAAACTGGAGCACCCGGAGGAAACCCACATAGACACGGGGAGAAAGTGCAAACTCCACACAGTCACCCATGGCCTGAATTGAACACGGGTCCCTGGCGCTGTGAGGCAGCAGTGCTAACCACTGTGCCACCATGCTTTCCTGATCGCTTTTGTGTGCCACATTGCATTCCTGAGCTTCGACAGGACAGAATAATTAGGATGGCACAGTGGCACAATGGTTAGCACTGCTGCTTCACAGTACCAGGGACCTGAGTTCAATTCGGCCTTAGGTGACCGTTTGGAGTATGCACTTTCTCCCCGTTTCTGCGTGGGCTTCGTCTGGGGATTTTGGTTTTCTCCTGCAGTCCAAAAATATGCAGGTTAGGTTGCATGGATAGAGTTGTGGAGTGGGCCTAGGTAGGGTGCTCTTTCAGAGGGTTGGTGCAGACTCGATGGGCTGAATGGCCTCCTTCTACACTGTAGGGGTTCTATGGAAATATGACATTTCATCTGAGCAGGAGTTCAAACTTTGGTGTCACGAGTCAGGAATCTTTTTCCAATTTTAATAATTATGGGGCAAGAGGAGTGTGGTTATTGGGAGAGTTTGATACTGGTGGGCAGTTCAAGATAACACCATCTCCATGTTGAAACTTCCTTAAGGGATGGCAGTGCCGAGAGCACTCATGATGTGAATGTAGAGTATCATATAAGTGAGTCAGGTTCTGATGTAAGAGGAACTTTGAGCTCAGGAAGTAACCCACTGCATTTTACTGCATCAGAAAGGACCTTCGAGTTGGGTGGGGTTACTGGGATATCGGGATGGGGTGGAGGTGTGGGATTGGTGGGGTGCTCTTTCCATGAGCCGGTGCAGACTCGATGGGCTGAATGGCCTCCTTCTGCACTGTAAATTCAATTCTATTAAGTGGAAAAACCTATTAGGCAATACCAGACCGTACAAGCACACAGGAACAAAATAGAAACATTAGATGACCATTTGAATGGTGCAGTTGATAGAGGCCAGACACACAAGAAATCCGTGAGTTTGGAATTGTCCAAAAAAATACTTGATGTTGGACAAGTATGAGACAGACAGTGACAGTGACTCAAGAGCATGATCTGAGTAGCACACTGGAGCAAAGGATTACCTCAAGGGATCAGAGACCCGTAGTATGCAGAATAGGAAATGATAATAGGGTGGAGCGTATTCTATTGTCAGGGTTACAGACTGCCTTTTATGCAGTATTTTGCCATCTGTAGGACATTACAGACCCAAGGGGCAGCACGGTAGCATAGTGGTTATCACAATTGCTTCACAGCTCCAGAGTCCCAGGTTCGATTCCCAGCTTGGGTCACTGTCTGTGCGGAGCCTGCACGTTCTCCCCATGTGTGCATGGGTTTCCTCCGGGTGCTCCGGTTTCCTCCCACAGTCCAAAGGTGTGCAGGTTAGGTGGATTGGCCATGCTAAATTGCCCTTAGTGTCCAAAATTGCTCTTAGTATTGGGTGGGGTTACTGGGTTATGGGGATGGGGTGGAGGTGTGGGATGCTCTTTCCAAGAGACGGTGCAGACTCGATGGGCCGAATGGCCTCCTTCTGCACTGTAAATTCAATTTTATTAAGTGGAAAAACCTAAGGGTGAGAGAGAGAGAGGCTTGTTGAACCCAGTGACATAGACAGAGGTATGTTCGAGGACAGGGGTATGTTCGAGGACTTACGGAGGGAAAGCCTATAAATCTTTAATAATTCATTCTTGGTATTTGAGCAAGGCCAGTTTATAATTCCCCTCTAGAAGATGGTGGTGAGTCTTTTCAAACATGGCAATCCATGTGGTGAAGGTACTCCCATGTGATGGTTAGCTAAGGAGTTCTAGGATTTTAACCAAGTTGTTTTGATTCAGGGACTAATTTGAAAATCAACGCGAGGTTGGAGGACTGATGGGTTGAGGGATGAGTTCATATTCATGGGGTGTTATAATGACTTCTGGTTCAAGGGAGGACAATAATATAGGGATGGCCTTTGCTTGAACCTAAATAGGACCAATATCTTTGCAGAGAGGGCAAAAGGGAGAAGAAATGGAGGATTTAAATTAGATTGGCATAGGAATGAAAAAAGTGATGAATGAAATTTGGGATAGAGGCAGAGGAGCTTAGTATTTTCTAACAATTTCAGCTATTAGAGAAAATGGAAAGAAACAGGCTATAAAGGTCAGGGCGGTGGGGGGGGGGGGGGTAAAAAACTGTTGGAGAAGTGTAAACAATATCAAGAAATTAAATGAGACTTCCAAGGTTAACATTTCTGAAAACTGAAGTCAGTATTAAGGAATGCACAAGGCATTAACACAAAATGAGAGTTAATTGCAATGCAAGATATGATGTGGTTGCATTGACAGAAATTCCATACAGATAGAGTTAAGAAATAAGAGGAGAAAATGTTTTTTTTTTTTGCATTATTACAACTCACCAAATAGCAAACACAAGACAGAATTAGCCACCTTTTGCCAGTTCAGAGATATACAAGAGCAACAGGGCAACAACATTGGGCAATTTGAGATAGACAAGAATAAAGGCAAGGCATCTGTTCAAAGTGGGACAACTTATCAGAATTGTTTCCTAGATCACTATTTTTCTACTGTCATCATGGAAAGAAGGCAGACTTATTTCTGGGAAAATAGATGGTCTAATTGAGGTGGGCAAACAAAATAACAACGGGATCTGATCGGGCAGATACTGAGAAGCAATTAACTTAAGTAGGACGACCCAGTGCAAGTAGGCATAATCTTAAAACTAGATTTGGGCCAACAAAGAGCGAATTCATGAAGCATTTTCTTTCCGCACAAATAGTTGTAATCCAAAGATTTTATAAAATCCGTGGATGTTGGGACAACTGAAAATCGAGACCATAATCTGCATTGTCCCAATGGAACAAATGATTTTTCAAGGTGTTTCTCTGATTAAAGCTCCTCATATTGGGCACAATTCCAGAAAATTGGCACTGTAGCCTCTCTAAATCCTTCACATCTCCCTCTTCCTCTTCTTCTTTCTAAGACCCTCCTGCTAACCTACGTCATTGACCAAGCTACGAGCCACCACTTTTCTAACATCTCCTTCGGATCAGTGACCATATTTTTCTTACGCCTTTTTGACATGCCATAAAACTAATTCTTTTCTACATAAACAAGCACAATATAAACAAGTTTGCTGTGTTATAATCATGTCGCACAAACTATGCGTGCATAATTTTACGGAACAGGACAGGAATTAATAACAAAGTGAATACTTTAGTTTATATACAAAGAGTACAAGAGCACCACCTACTGTCCTACACACTCATCTGCAAATATCCAAATTGGGAAATAAAAGAAATCATTATCTGAGAATAGCTTTTCAGGCAGGATATTTTCATCACAATTCCCAATACTGAACTATTTTTCCCCATTGGAGGCTGCCCAAGCCTCCAATGTTATTCAAACATTTTCTGTTTTTACTTTAAAAAATTTCAGTGTACTGATCCAAATATGTATTATGTTTCTGTTTCAAAAGAACTACAAAAACACATTTTCATCAATCCTTAGGTCGCCAGATCAATTTACATACAGTAAAAGCAGTAAACTCAGGACCATTTTAGAGACTGGCATAGCTGTCTTTTTTTGTGTAGGCATCTTATTTTCAAAATAGCCATTGGGCAGTATTTAACACAGGTGGTAATGGGTCTTGTCCGCCGGAACTCTGCCTTGTATTTTGGCGCATGCGCGGGGGGGGGGGGGGTCTCTTCTCCGCGCCGGCCATGGCGGAGCCCTACAGGGGCCCCCACGGAACAAGCCTGCCCACAGATCGGTGGGCCCCGATCACGGGCCAGGCCACCGTGCCACCCCCCCCCTCCGCATACTCACCTGCCAGGTCCCGCCGGTGCGTGAGTTGAGTGATTCACGCCGGCGGGACAGGCCAAAAATGGACGGCCGCTCGGCCCATCGGGGCTCGGAGAATTGCCAGGGGGACCATGGCCCCCGACTGGCGTGGCGGGAATCCCGAACTCCGCCCAAAAAACAGCGCCGGAGAATACGGCAGCTGGCATCGGGGCAGGATTCGCACCGGCCCCGGGGGGTTCTCCGACCCGGCGGGAGGTCGGAGAATTCCGCCCAGCGACTCTGGAAGATTCGCAGAATCTTCATTACAACCATAAAATCAGGGCCATAGTACTTGATTTATGCAAACTATTAATCCAATGTCATTTGTGAAAACACTGATTTCAGAGTGTTATTTAGGAATCTCAAAGTGGCTGATTTTTGGGACCATCCATTTATGCTGGTTTCACTGCATATTATATTCCACAGCCATTTTATTAAACATGCAACTGGTCAACAATCTGAAATGTTAGCTCAAGCTTCTTTATCCACAGGTGCTGCCAGATCTGCGGAGTGCTTTCAGCGTTTTTGGGTTCATTTCTAAACATTTCCATTTGTAAGGAATAAAAACTGCATTCCCTATAGAGGAGTGCAGAATCATCTACAGCAGCTTCAGAACTTGTGCATTGAACTGTGTATGTGCGGATACCAGGAGTTGCTGTCAGTTTCACAATGTAATGATGGTGAATGCCGACAGCTTCACTGTCATTACAACCACAATATCGGGGCCATAGTATTTGACTTATGCAAACTATTAATCCAATGTCATTTGTGAAACACTACGCATCTCTATGGTTAACTGCTACAATATGGCATGATTTTAAATTGTGATTATTGGATCTAGAGAGGTATTGTCATACTCATTGAACTGTGCAGTGGAGTGGAATTCAACGTACATAAAGTGCTGGTCCATATTAA
Organism: Scyliorhinus torazame; assembly: GCF_047496885.1. Classification (NCBI taxonomy): domain Eukaryota; kingdom Metazoa; phylum Chordata; class Chondrichthyes; order Carcharhiniformes; family Scyliorhinidae; genus Scyliorhinus; species Scyliorhinus torazame. The sequence continues at coordinate 296,560,469 of NC_092709.1, read as the reverse complement.
AGAAATATACCCATTATACCACAAAATGTTATTGAGGCTTTTGAGTATATATATATATGCTTTCAATACACTCATACACTTCTCTTTTTCTAGGGCAGCACGGTAGCATGTTGGTTAGCACAATTGCTTCACAGCTCCAGGGTCCCAGGTTCGATTCCCGGCTTGGTTCACTGTCTGTGCGGAGTCTGCACGTTCTCCCCGTGTGTGCGTGGGTTTCCTCCGGGTGCTCCGGTTTCCTCCCACAGTCCAAAGATGTGCAGGTTAGGTGGATTGGCCATGACAAATTGCCCTTAAGTGTTGGGTGGGGTTACTGGGTTATGGGGATAGGGTGGAGATGCGGGCTTGGGTAGGGTGCTCTTTCCAAGAGCCGGTGCAGACCCGATGGGCCAAATGGCACCCGATGGGCCAAATGGCCTCCTTCTGCACTGTAAATTCTATGTCTATGACATGGATAATTGTACAGCTTTTACTGACACGTGCTCGAAGGGTTGAATGACCTATTTTCTATGTTTCTATGTGCATTTATTCTGGATTACAGAAAATGCACCCTGTACAAGTGATACAGTTCCTCCTTGCCATAGCTTGGTTCTTGATCAGGAATTCAGCTTGTGGAGACAAGCAACATATCCTACAGTCCACTGTGGCAATGCACTAAAGCTCCTGTATGATCTTGCCAGTTGTTTTTTTAAAAACAAATCTCAGGATATATACATACAAATCTCAGGATATATACATACAAATCCACACAATTTAGCCATGAAACTGAGAGAAATCAAACTAGTTATCATACCTCAGCTCATGAACTAGATGTGCTGTTATCCTGGTTCCCGATGCTCCCAGTGGGTGTCCCAATGCTATAGCGCCTCCGTTTACATTAGTGTTTTCAGGGTCCAACTTCAGAGCCTTCTGCACAGCCAAATACTGAGGAGCAAAGGCTTCATTTACCTTTTGATGAAAAAGATATGCCGTAATCAATAACAATGTAAACATTCGTTTGAAATACAAGGGTGATTTTCTTTTTGCATTTGTTCATTTGGCCAAGGCAGTGAAATGCTGGGCAAGATCTCAGTTTCCATCCTCAATATGGATGGAGTTAGCCATCTTAACCAGGGCAATAGCAGTTTTAATTTGCTCGAGGGTTCCTGATTTGATTTAGCTTTGTCACATGTACCGAGATCATAGATCATAGAATTTACAGTGCAGAAGGAGGCCATTTGGCCCATCGAGTCTGCACCGGCTCTTGGAAAGAGCACCCTACCCAAGCCCACACCTCCAACCTATCCCCATAACCAAGTAACCCCACCCAACACTAAGGGCAATTTTGTAGACTAAGGGCAATTTAGCGTGGCCAATCCACCTAACCTGCACATCTTTGGACTGTGGGAGGAAACCGGAGCACCCAGAGTAAACCCACACAGACACGGGGAGAACATACAGACTCCGCACAGTGACCCAAGCCGGGAATCGAACCTGGGACCCTGGAGCTGTGAAGCAATTGTGCTAACCACAATGGTATTGTTCTGCCCGTATGATACAGTGAGAAGTATTGTTCTGCATACAGTCCAGGCAGATTGTTCCTGTCATGGGAGTGTTCCTTTAAGAAATGCTTTTGTCTTATCACATGGCTTCAGTGGTGTCATTGTGTGGGTGGAGCTGGGCTGTGGCTCTGTGGGTTTTGCTTTGAGTTTGGACTGGTTTGAACTGCACTGGTTGAAAGAAGTGTTTCTCTATCTTCATTTTAAAAGCTGTTTCCAGACTACTTGATAACTTAAAAGAGATAATTGCTTTCTGGAAGGAATTCAAACCTGCTGTTTGAAAAGGGATTGAGATTATCACTAACAAGTCTTATACCAGTAAGAATTGTGTGTGCTGGGCCACGCCTTTGAAAAGGAGTTTCTGGTTTTACTTGGATTTTGTTATTGAATTGTAACAGTTAAGGGGAATTCATTAAGGGTTATACATAGATTACTGTAGCTGTGTGGGGTCTTTATGTTTGTAGTTGATAAAATTCTTAATGTGTGTGTTTATACAAATGTTAACTAAATTCGTAGAATAAAGTTTTTTTTAAATTAAAAGCGCCTAAGAACTCTGTTGAATAACACCTGAAAGGCAGGCTCTTGTGCTCATCGTAACCAAAATGAATAAACAGTTGTAGGTCAGGTGAATTCCATGATATACTTTGGAGTTTTCTAAACCCTGGCCCATAACAATTCCATACATGAAAAACATAGGACGTACGATAAATACACAACGTAAATGCATAGACATGGATAAAGCATAAGGAGTGTAGTGCTACTCAATAGAAAAGGTGCGTGGAGAGATCAGTTCAGTCTATAGAGGGTCATTCAGGACGCTGTTAACAACAGGGAAGAAGCTGATTTTGAATCTGTTAGTGCGCGTTTTCAAACTTTTGTATCTTCTGCCCGATGGAAGAGGTTTGAAGAATAACCCGGGTGGGAGGGATTTTGCTTTCCCAAGGCAGCGGGAGGTGTAGACAGAGTCAATGGATGGAAGGCGGGTTCACATGGTGGACTGGGCTGCATTTTCGACTCTCTGTAGTTTCTTACTGTCTTGGGCCGAGCAGTTACCATACCAGGCTCTGATGCAGCTAGATAGGATGCTTTCTATGGTGCATCTGTAAAATTGGTAAGAGTCAATGTGGACATGCAAATTTCCTTAGTTTCCTGAGGAAGTATAGGCGCTGTTGTGCTTTCTGAGTCATAGCGTCGATGTGGGTGGACCAGGACAGATTGTTGGTGATGTGCACAACTAGGAATTTGAGGAGGGGGATTTCAGTCAAGTTTCTTGCTCCCAATCCAATAATTTCTCCTGGAAACTATGCTCTGTGGATGCTAGAGGAGAATGGAACAGGTATGTGTACAATGCTGCATGGCAGTATACTCCGTGCACAGTTTATCAAGAGGTGTTTGGCTAAGCGTACCGTTCTTTCTGCGAGCCTGTTTGACTGTGGGTGGAGGGGGCTGCTTGTGATGTTCTCCAAGTCCTAAGTGGGTGCAAAATTTCAAAACGCTGCAGAGACAAATTGTCAAGCATTGTCTGTTATGATTTGCTGTAGGATGCCATGTGTTTTTTTAAGCTTGGCTGATCACGGAACTACTGCTTGCATTCAGAAGGTAGTAGAGTTCAAACCACCTGGAATATGAGTCAACGAAGACTAAGTGCTGGTCATCATTCCACTGAAAAACATCAGCCACTGTGTACGCCCATGGGACGACTGTGACCTCATGCAGATGTAACGGTTCCTCTGTTTGGTGCAGCTTTACTGCATTATAAGATGAGCTTCTTGAGACATCCCTGTCTATAACAACGTACATAGTGGGCCAGTACAGCGATTCTTTGGTCCTGGCTTTAGTTGCTTCTAACTCAGGGTGCCCTTGCTGGAGCGGTTGGGTGTAGTACTGCTGGAGGGTATGCGGAATAACAAATTGTTACCCACGCAGGATTAGGCCATCTTGTATGGTTACTTCTTCTCTGAAGGCAAAGAATACGGTGAGTTTGGGAGGAAGCTGCCTGGAGGACTCTGGCCAACCTTTCATTATGATGTTATACAGTTGCGTGCATGTGATTTCTATAGGTATGTCAGGAATAAGCGAATGACTAGGGAAAGAGTAGGACCAGTCAAGGACAGGGATGGGAAATTGTGTGTGGAGTCTGAAGAGATAGGCGAGATACTAAATGAATATTTTTCGTCAGTATTCACTCAGGAAAAAGATAATGTTGTGGAGGAGAATGCTGAGTCCCAGGCTAATAGAATAGATGGCATTGAGGTACGTAGGGAAGAGGTGTTGGCAATTCTGGACAGGCTGAAAATAGATAAGTCCCCGGGACCTGATGGGATTTATCCTAGGATTCTCTGGGAGGCCAGGGAAGAGATTGCTGGACCTTTGGCTTTGATTTTTATGTCATCATTGGCTACAGGAATAGTGCCAGAGGACTGGAGGACAGCAAATGTGGTCCCTTTGTTCAAAAAGGGGAGCAGAGACAACCCCGGCAACTATAGACCGGTGAGCCTCACGTCTGTAGTGGGTAAAGTCTTGGAGGGGATTATAAGGGACAAGATTTATAATCATCTAGATAGGAATGATATGATCAGGGATAGTCAGCATGGCTTTGTGAAGAGTAGGTCATGCCTCACAAACCTTATTGAGTTCTTTGAGAAGGTGACTGAACAGGTTGACGAGGGTAGAGCAGTTGATGTGGTGTATATGGATTTCAGCAAAGCGTTTGATAAGGTTCCCCACGGTAGGCTATTGCAAAAAATACGGAGGCTGGGGATTGAGGGTGATTTAGAGATGTGGATCAGAAATTGGCTAGCTGAAAGAAGACAGAGGGTGGTGGTTGATGGGAAATGTTCAGAATGGAGTACAGTCACAAGTGGAGTACCACAAGGATCTGTTCTGGGGCCGTTGCTGTTTGTCATTTTTATCAATGACCTAGAGGAAGGCACAGAAGGGTGGGTGAGTAAATTTGCAGATGATACTAAAGTCGGTGGTGTTGTCGATAGTGTGGAAGGATGTAGCAGGTTACAGAGGGATATAGATAAGCTGCAGAGCTGGGCTGAGAGGTGGCAAATGGAGTTTAATGTAGAGAAGTGTGAGGTGATTCACTTTGGAAGGAATAACAGGAATGCGGAATATTTGGCTAATGGTAAAGTTCTTGAAAGTGTGGCTGAGCAGAGGGATCTAGGTGTCCATGTACATAGATCCCTGAAAGTTGCCACCCAGGTTGATAGGGTTGTGAAGAAGGCCTATGGAGTGTTGGCCTTTATTGGTAGAGGGATTGAGTTCCGGAGTCGAGAGGTCATGTTGCAGCTGTACAGAACTCTGGTCCGGCCGCATTTGGAGTATTGCGTACAGTTCTGGTCACCGCATTATAGGAAGGACGTGGAGGCTTTGGAGCGGGTGCAGAGGAGATTTACCAGGATGTTGCCTGGTATGGAGGGAAAATCTTATGAGGAAAGGCTGACGGACTTGAGGTTGTTTTCGTTGGAGAGAAGAAGGTTAAGAGGAGACTTAATAGAGGCATACAAAATGATCAGGGGGTTGGATAGGGTGGACAGTGAGAGCCTTCTCCCGCGGATGGATATGGCTGGCACGAGGGGACATAACTTTAAACTGAGGGGTAATAGATATAGGACAGAGGTCAGAGGTAGGTTCTTTACGCAAAGAGTAGTGAGGCCGTGGAATGCCCTACCTGCTACAGTAGTGAACTCGCCAACATTGAGGGCATTTAAAAGTTTATTGGATAAACATATGGATGATAATGGCATAGTGTAGGTTAGATGGCTTTTGTTTCGGTGCAACATCGTGGGCCGAAGGGCCTGTACTGCGCTGTATTGTTCTATGTTCTATGTGCTATGATGTCCGCTTGTATAGCCTTCTTAATTTCCTAGATGTGACGAGAGGACACCTCTACTTCCACATTGTCCACGTTCGCCTCTCACTCAGCCTGGCCAGAAGGGTGAAGGAAGGGGTTTCGATAATTGAAGTGTTGTGGTTAGCCTTAGTAAGATGGTCATAACCCAATTAATGGGATAAAGATGATGTAATTAATGGGAGGAGCCAGTCTGCGGCAGTGAGTTTTGAGTTTGTTTAGTTTTTTGGCTGGGAGCTTCTGCAAAAGGCTGTCAGATTAAGCAATAGTCTGACACAGACAAGAATCGGCAGGCTGTTCCCTAACAGAAACTTTCTCTCCAAGCTATTGAAGTGTACAGCAGGTAACCTTGTGTTTTCTAACTCTACTTCAAAGTTGATTTTGATCTGTTATGGATTTTGTTTGTTTGGAGATAAAGATATCATTTTAGAAGTTAAAGTGGGTCCTTTTATCAGTGAGTGCCATGGAGGCAAAGGCTATTGGTCTGCCATTTTGAACATACTGCACCAAGTCCATACTCTGAGGCATCTGTTGAGATTAGAACAGACGCCTGAACATCAAAGTACTGTATCAGTGGGGTTGCTAATGCTCATTGAGCCTGTTGAAAGATGCTGTGTGATGTTGTTGCCAACACCATTCAACGTCCTGACCAAGCGATCCCGTGACCTCACTATAACACGGATTGAGTTTGGAGGGATAGTTTGTCGTGCCCAGAAAACGCTGTAAGAGCATGCTTATCCACAGGGATAGCCATTTGTCGTATGGCTGGATACGGTTTCACGCCATCAGCCATAAATGGCCTACATATGAAACCTGATTTACACTGAATTTACATTTCGCAGGGCTGAACTTCAATTGGAGATCTCTGACTTTGTCTAGGACATGGTGAAGATGCTCATCATGTTCTTGCACGGTACGACCCCAAACCAGGGTATCATTTACTTTGATCTCACACAGCTGATTCACAAAGAGTTACGCCATGCACCACTGAAAGACCTGACTACTGGTGGAGATACGGTACAGCATATGCAGAAACGGTACCTGCCTACTGGGGACATGAATATAGTCAGTTTTGAAGATGCCAAATCTAATGGGACCTTTCAAAATCCACACTTTGCATTAAGGACGCCGAATACCTTTGCTTGTGACATGTCTGATAGCACCTGCTCCACTGTCTTCATGCGTGGTGTGGTTTGAGCAATGCTAGGTTCAGATGTACTAGGTCGATAGGAAACCTGACCGTGCCATCCTTTTTTACTACAGCTACCATTGCTGAGACCCGTTCCATGGCTACCTTGACTGGGGTAATTACGCACAATTCTGTCACGTAATCCACCATATCGATGACTTTTTGCCTCATGGCTACTGGTACTCTTCTTGGAGCACAAACTGTTGGTGGAACAGTCATTTAATCCAATGTGAAATATGACTGGTAGTTTTCTGATGACCTGGTTGAAAAAGTCACTGTACAATGTCATCTCTGTGGCTTCAAGTTGTAGGGCACGCACATCTGGACCAAGTTGAATGAACCCTAGCATGAAGCTATCTCAAAATCCAAACAGTGGCTTTACATTCTGATTAACAATAATCAAAGTTTCCTTGGCAACAAAGAAGGGTAGTTATTGTCCACCTTAAGCCACTAGGTTAGACTGCTGTCAAGATCTGGTATCATATCTGGGTCTATTTCCTGCAGCTTTTTCATAGATAATACATTACACTTCGACCTGATATCAATCTTAACTCTAAGCCTAGCGATACTTGGGAGTACATGTAGGGTAGTGGAGAACTCGCCCTTTTCTGTGCCGATTCTACACTTTCGCAATATAATGTCAATGTTGGTGTTGATGTTGTTGCTGCTGGTTCCGTGGCTAATACTTGGGTTGAATTGTAATTCATTGATCTTACCAATGCACCTAGCCTTTTGGTTGCTTGGACCTGCTGCTAAAAATAAAATCAAAAGATCTAAGATGAACTATGAAAGGAAAATAGCAGAAAACATAAGGGAGTGAGGCTAAAAGTAGGAAACTATAGACCAGTTAGTTTGACCTCTGTTGTCTGGAATCATGTGGCTGGTTTAGCACACTAGGCTAAATAGCTGGCTTGTAATGCAGAAGGTAGCAATGCGGGTTCGATTCCCGTAGCGGCCTCCCCGAACAGGCACCGGAATGTGGCGACTAGGGGCTTTTCACAGTAACTTCATTGAAGCCTACTTGTGACAAAAAGTTTCATAAGGTGCTACATAAAAGACTGATTCAGAAGGTGAGATCACAGGGGATTGAGGGTAAAGTACTAGATTGGATTGAGGATTGGCTGACTGACAGAAAGCAGAGGGTCGGGATAAATGGGTCCATCTCTGGCTGCTGAACTGTAACTAGCGGTGTGCCGCAGGGGTCAGTCCTCGGACCTCAACTGTTTACAATAAATGATCTGCAAGCAGGAACAGAGTCTAATGTAGCAAAATTTGCGAATGATACTAAAATAGGTGGGAAAGCAGGCAGTGAAGAGGAGATAAAGATTTTACAGACGGCTATAGATATGCTGGGAAATTGGGCCAAAATTTGGCAGATGGGAGTTTAATGTAGATAAGTGGGAGGTTATCCTTTTTGGCCGAAAAATTAAAAAGTCAAATTATTATTTAAATGGAAATCAGATTCAAGATGCGTCTGGGCAGAGGAATATGGGTGTCTTTGTTCATGAATCGCAGAAAGTCGGTATGCAGGTACAGCATGTAATTAAAGAGGCAAATGGAACGTTAGCGTTTACTGCAAAAGGACTGGAGTACAAAAGTAGAGAAGTGTTGTTGCAATTGTATAGGGCGTTGGTGAGACCACATCTGGAGTATTATGTCCAGTTTTGGTCTCCTTATTTGAGGAAGATGTGGTGGCATTGGAGGCAGTTCAGAGGAGGTTCACCAGATTGATTCCAGGGATGAAGGGCAACATAATAACATTTTTTTTCTTCCTTTTTTAAAATAAATTTAGAGTACCCAATTAATTTTTTCCAATTAAGGGGCAATTTAGCGTGGTCAATCCACCTACCCTGCACATCTTTGGGTTGCGGGGGCGAAACTCACGCAAACACTGGGAGAATGTACAAACTCCACACGGACAGTGACCCAGAGCCGGGATCGAACCTGGGATCTTGGCGGCAACATAATAACATAAGAACTAGGAGCAGGACTACGCCACCTGGCCCCTCGAGCCTGCCCCACTATTCAATAAGATCTTGGCTTATATTTCTGTAGACTCAGCTCCGCTTACTTATCCGCTCATCTTAATTCCTTTACTGTCAAAAATCTATCTGTGCCTTATAAACATTCAACAAATTAGCCTCAATTGCTTCATTGGGCAGGGAATTCTATAGATTCACACCCCTTTGGGTGAAGAAGTTCCTCCTCAACTCAGTCCTAAATCTGCTCCCCCTTATTTTGAAGCTATGCCCCCTCGTTCTAGTTTCACCTGCCAGTGGAAACAACCCCCCTGCTTCTACCTTCACTATTCCCATCATCATTTTATATGTTTCTGTTGGAGGGCATTTTGTGATACTGGACTATGATATAAATTATAGGTGGCCCTGTAACTACATTTGTGCTCCTGTATTACTTTTGAATAGTTCTGATGAAACAAAAGGAACTCATTGGCTTAGATGCCTGTTTAGAAGAGGCAAGTTGTAGAAATAGTGTATACACAATGCTGTTAATATCAGAAAAGACACAAAATGGCTGTCATCTATGGCTGAACAAGCCACATTCCTTGTAAACTGTCTGATGAGATCCAACCATGGGTATTTATAGGGAGTATACAACGGGACGAGACAGTTTATGGGCGGCCGCTCGGCCCATCCGGGCCGGAGAATCGCCGCTTGCCGTTTGCGCCGATTCTCCTAACGGTCCGGCGCGATTCATGCGCCGCTGGTTTCGGGGGGGGGGGGGTGGGAGAATCGCGTACGGGGGTTGGGGCGGCGTGGTGCGATTCACGCGGCTCCCCAGCGATTCTCCTACCCGGCGAGGGGAGGGGGGGGCGTGGGAATACCGCCCAGTGTATACACAATGCTGTTAATATCAGAAAAGACACAAAATGGCTGTTAGCTATTTTGTGATATTAAAGACACAAAATGGCTGAACATGCCACATTCCTGTAAACTGTCTCATGAGAGCTAACCGTGGGTATGTATAGGGAGTATCCCAACAGCCACTGATAACAGCTTCATAGAACAAGACATGCAATGTATCCTTGATGCGTCATCTATGCGGCGCCGCCTTTACGCGGCGACAAGGCCTGGCGCGTGTAGATGACGCGGCCCCGATCCTAGCCCATTGCCGGGGCCTGAATCGGTCGGGATCGGGGCCGTTTCGCGCCATCGTGAACCTCGATGGCGTTACCGACAGCGTGGCCAGTTCGGCGCGGGAGTGGAGAATCCCGCCCATCGTTCTAAGACACTTGATAACGGGAACTTGGCAGCAATCCAACTTTTACTCCACCTCCTTTTCAAACCAGCAGAGACTTGACCCGTGCTTGTTAATGCCTGGATTTGGTATGTCTCGCGCGTGGGGACCGTGAATTTGGATTCAGTTGAATTGGATTTTGGAGCAGGCGAGGAGCTGGATTAGGGGTTTGCCCCTGTCCACACTCGGAGCTCTGGCTTTGTAATTCTAATAAAGTAATTTAAAAAAACAGCTGATGTATTTTTAATTGGAACTTACAAATCTTAAGTTTTGTGTTGTCAGATATATTCAGATTAGTTAACCCACTCTGTCCCATGCAGAATGGATCTTTGGTGTTAGAACATAGAACATACAGTGCAGAACTTTACAAGTAACTACAAGTGCCACGATATTTGCAGTAGCTTCAGGAATTTGAGACAGTTGAGTTATTGTAAACTGGCTAATTAACCAGACAAAAGCATGTCAAGGTCGGGTTCAAGCGCAACAGAATTAGGCACGTAACCACGAGGAAAATCGATATATAGTCCCACATCTTGCAGAAACTCTGAGGAAACGAAGACTCGAGATCAGTCAATCAGTTAAGCTTTACCACCAGTTAACGGAAAAATCCACGCTTTGAAAATTAAACACACAGAGGATCTACTTCAGAGTGACAGTTAGTGGCAGCGAGTATGGGACTGTTAGATGAGCTTACTTGAAAACTGCTATGAATAACATCATTTAATGACAGACAGCAGAGTTAGTCAGGGAGGCAGGAATGATTGATATCAAGACACTAAATGTGACATATATGGGTTCGTTTGAGGGGTGATCATTGAACCACATGCACGGTGTACGTACGGAACATCTGGGAGGTTACATGCCCCAAAGGCCGTATTAAACGCACCCTGCAGCCCTCATATCATTTCATTGTGGTCAGTTGGAGTTCTGTAAACATCTTCTATGACCAACAGAAGGGAATGTTGGAGGGCATTTTGTGATACTGGACTGTGATATAAATTATAGGTGGCCCTGTAACTACATTTGTGCTCCTATATTACTTTTGAATAGTTCTGATGAAACAAAAAGGTATTCATTGGCTTAGATGCCTGTTTAGAAGAGGCAATTTGTAGAAATTGTAGAAACCAGCCAAGGGGCTGGTTTCGCACACAGGGCTAAATCGCTGGCTTTTAAAGCAGACCAAGCAGGCCAGCAGCATGGTTCAATTCCCGTACCAGCCTCCCCGAACAGGCGCCGGAATGTGGCGACTAGGGGCTTTTCACAGTAACTTCATTGAAGCCTGCTTGTGACAATAAGCGATTTTCATTTCATTTCAAATAGATTGTGGGCGGGGATTCTCCCAACGGGAGTCTAAGTGCCGACGCCGGAGTAAAAGCCGGAGTGTTTTACTCCGGCGTTGGCGCCCGTTCCCAGACCCCTATTCTCTCCCCTCCGTGGGGCTAGCAGGGACGTTGCACGATTTACAGGAGTGGGGCCTCGGCGCGGCGTCAGAGACCTGGCGCCGTGTAAAAGACGTGGCGCCTTGGGACCCGTGCATGCGCAGTTGGGCCGGAGCCAACTAGCGCATGCACAGTGGCCGTCCTCCCCCAGGCCGCCCCGCACAAACATGGCGGATGGATCCAAGCTCGCCGACGGAAGAAAGGAGGCCCGCCGACAGAGAGGCCGGCCCGCCGATCGGTTGGTCCCGATCACGTACCAGGCCACTCCAGAGGCCCAACCCCCCCGGGAACGGAGCCCCCTTTCCCCACCCCACAGGCCGCCCCCCAAGCCTTTGTGACGAGTACCCGCCGGCAGCGACCAGGTGTGGACGGCACCGTCGGGACTAGGCCGTTTATGGGCGGCCGCTCGGCCCATCCGGGCCGGAGAATCGCCGCTCGCTGTTTGCGGCGATTCTCCGAGCGGCCCGCCGCGATTCTCGCGCCGCTGGTTTCGGGGGTGGGTGGGAGAATCATGTGCGGGGGTTAGGGCGGTGTGGTGCGATTCACATGGCACCACGGCGATTCTCCCACCCGCCGAGGGGGGGGGGGGGGGGGAAATACCGCCCAGTGTATACACAATGCTGTTAATACCAGAAAAGACACAAAATGGCTGTTAGCTATTTTGTGATATTAAAGACACAAAATGGCTGAACAAGTCACATTCCCTGTAAACTGTCTCATGAGAGCTAACCGTGGGTATGTATAGGGAGTATCCCAACAGCCACTGATAACAGCGTCATAGAACAAGACATGCAATGTATCCTTGATGAAGCTCAAGGTCTACAGCTGTAGACAGGACACATCATTATGTTAGTTTTGAATGACTTCTGCATGAAGTTAGGGGCGGGTAAAACAACACCCACTTTAACCATATATGTGAAAACTGGGATGCTAGGAAAATTGATTGACTGCATGTAATAAGTGTGACGCGAATACAGTTGATTGATTGTATGTAAATGAGAACACAACTAATTCCGCCCCTTGAATCTGTATATTAACCCATGTGAGCCTTAGCTCAAGTGAGAAAAGGTGCTGTCAAAGGCTGCGGAGTCTCAGACCTTCTCTCCCGGAATTCTGTCATAATAAACTGCTTTTTTACTTATACTCAGGCCTTTTGTGTGAATATTTTCACCTCTAACAGTTTCTATTATATCCCCTCCCCCCCCTTTCTTTTAAATTCCAATGAGTTTAGTCCCATTCTACTCAATCTCTCTTTACCAGCCAATCCTCTCAACTCCGGAATCAACCTAGTGAATCTCCTCTGCATCCTCTCCAGTGCCACTACATCCTTTCTAAAGTAAGGAGACCAAAACTGTACATAGTACTCCAGGTGTGGCCTCACCAGCATCCTATACAGCTGCAACATAACCTCCCTGTTTTTAAACGCCATCCCTCTAACAATGAAGGACAACATAATTTGCCTTCTTAATTACCTGCTGCACCTGCAAACCAACTTTTACGAGTCATGCACAAGGACACCCAAGTCCCTCTGTGTAACAACATGCTGCAATTATCTACCATTTAAATAATAGTCAATTTTGCTCTTATTCCTTCCAAAATGAATGACCTCACATTTACCGACATTGCACTCCATTTGCCAGACCTTTGCCCACTCACTTATTATCTATAACCTACGAGGAGAGATTGAACATCTTGGGCTTATACTCGCTGGAGTTTAGAACCATGAGAGGGGATCTGGTCAAGGTGTATAAAATACTAAATGAGATTGATTAAGTAAACATAGACCAAATGTTCCCCTTTGTGGGGAAATCTAGAATGAGAGGTCACGGATGTAGGTTGAGAGGCGCTAGATTTAGAACTGAGATGAGGAGGAAGTACTTCTCGCAGAGGGTGGTGAATTTGTGAAACTCACTGCCCATAGTGCAGTGGAATCTAAGTCATTAAATGGTTTCAAGAAAGAGATAGATACATTTTTGATTAAAAAAACAGGTTAAAGGGCAACAGGTGGGAGGTGGATTTGAGACAGGAAGAGATCATCCATGATCTGATTGAATGCTGGAGCAGGCTCAAAGGGTTTAATTGCCTACTTCAGCTCCTAATTCCTATGTGATTCCACATCAACTTCATTCTTTTGGGGTGGGGGGGGGGGGGGTGCTGTCACGTTAAATCTTTTTGTCACCATAATTGTTTTCAGACTGCATCACTGACTATTCCACAAACCAACTAATCACTATCAAACGCATCTGTAAAATTTCCATACGCTTATTTTGTCACTAAGATTTTCAAAGTGGCAACATAAGATTTGAGACTCATGTGGTTTTTGGTTGGTGGAATGAAAAATCTGGCGATCGAGAATGAGGTCCTCAACCGGAAAGCATATGGCTTTGAATTTGTTCAAAATCTCAGGGTCTTCTTTCCCGTTGATGGTTTGGAAGGTGAATCATCAAAATTTCGCTTCCACTTCGGGACCCGCTAAATTCAACAAAGTGTACACCGATACCATTTTTGGTTTGTCGTAAAGCATTGCATCGCAGAATATGAGCCACTCCTGTTTAAACTTCTCCCAGTTGTCTACCATGTTTGCATCCAAGATTAATGGGTCAATAGTTTGAGGACCTTGTGCCCTGCTGCCATCCCTGACACTATGACCAGAACCTTCCGGCTGTTCATATATTGACGATATAAACCAGTTAACCTTAGGCTTCTGTATTGCTTCATAAAACTGTGTGAGCTAACTGATGATTGGATTCATGGATGCAACTTTATGAAGCTAATATCGTAGAGCCTATTGATATTTCCACCCATGTGACTGCAGGTAAATAAATCTCTTGTTTATTCAATATTTTAAAAAGTCGGCATGTCTGGAATTATTCTTGAAGTTTTCTTATGTTAAATTAATATGTGAAGCAACTGGATAATGAATCGTTAAGCTGAAGGAGTTTTCAAATCAGCTAACGAGTGGTACAATTGTTTGTTTTACAAAGACACTGTCGAATCTGTGTGAGGTATGAAAGAAGGCTTTAGGATATCAAGAGAGGGAAGAAAAATGACAGGAAAAAACAAAGATAGGAACAACAGCAGGTCCCTTCAGCTCATTGGACTTGTTCTGCCATTCAATTAGAATATGGCCGATGTATACACACAGCCCAAGCTTGAAAGAAGGGAACTAGATACATGAGGGAGAAAGAGATGGAAAGTTAAGCTGATATGGTGAGATGAAGAGGTTCACGAGGAGTTTCTTACAGTTTAGCACTACTTAATTATGGCTATCACAAACAAATTCATTTGTTTTCACAGACCTCTACCAGATCCATGTCCTTCAAGGATAATCCTGCTTTCTTCAGGGCCCCTGTGATTGCTGGCACTGGGCCTACCAGAGACAGAATAAAATAATTAGTAAATAAGGAAACAAGTACATAAGCTTTGCCATTAAATTCTCCAGATTAAAATAAACACCAACTATGCAGCAGGTTAGAATATTGAGGCACCAAGTACCATAGGCTAGCAATGCAAACTCAATCACACTACTCAGGGCCTTCTGTGCCAGCATGGCTAAAACTAAGGCCAGGTGATTTCCCAGGGGGAGAGGTTGGTAAAGAGATCCACTCTGAAGTTTGAGAGATCACTCCATTAGTAAAATTCATCTTCCTAATAATCAAATAATAGCAAATTACAGATGCTGGAATCGGAAACAAAAACAGAAAATGCTGGACAATCTCAGCAAGTCTGACAGCATCTGTGGAGAAAGAACGGAGCTTTGACAAGAGACATCCAGACTCAAAATGTTAGCTCCGTTCTCTCTCCACAGATGCCATCAGACTTGCTGAGATTGTCTAGAATTTTCTGTTTTTGTTTCAAAATAATTACATTGGTTTGCTTGCTCATGGCTGATACTGGAGAAGCAGTGGCTGGATGCAAATTTCATGCTTGGCTGGAGAGGGGCAAGGAAGAATGAAAAAGTTACCATTGGAACATTTAAATGCTACTTTCCTACCCTTTCTCCCTACCAAAAGAACTAACCCCACCTCTCCCCCTATGCATTTGATCTCTCATGTTTCTACCAATTTATAAAATATATTGATCAGTATCTGACAGAGAAGAACAGATTAATGTTCTGGATGTGAACGCTCATTGAAATTGGTGCTGTTAGGTAGCAAAGCTCCTTTAAAACTGTTTTCATGTCACAAGACACCAGTTTGGTGTTGCACAACTTGCTGAAGCCAAATGCAACTCTGCAGACTTGTTGAATCAGACAGTACTTAGACCCTTCAAAATGGCGCTGAATTTACATTGAGCCATACAAGCCAGGATATTCCCAAGCTTGACCTCTCACCGTAACAATGTTGGTGTAAGGAAGTGTCACAATTGGGCATCAGAATTCCAAGTAAAGTAGGGGGTGAGGAGGGGGGAAAAAGAATGCTAGGATTTTTGTTCCCGATTGCTGTCTGACAACTCCTACCAAATGTATTGTTGACAGGCAACTGCAGGATGAAGTTTGTGATGCACTTCATTGGCGAATAGCCTGTTAACTCACTCTGTGAGTTAACTGTATCCCGTATCAGCCTCCCCGAACAGGTGCCGGAATGTGGCGACCAGGGGCTTTTCACAGTAACTTCATTTGAAGCCTACTTGTGACAATAAGCGATTTTCATTTCATATAGGCCCAAGCAAGAAATTTGGTTTTAGAGGGCTGTCAGAGTGCAGGTAGCTATAACCTAGTGCGATTCAGCATCTTCTGCAAAACAAGCGAGAAATTTGGAAACAGGTGGAGATTCGTCCTCATCTAGTTGGGAAAGTTTGTCTGAATGGGTATTCAGATGCTCCATAAGATAGTGCACTGCAGCACTGGATCCCACTTCACTGCAGCACTGGATCCCACTTCACTGCAGCACTGGATCCCACTTCACTGCAGCACTGGATCCCACTTCACTGCAGCACTGGATCCCACTTCACTGCAGCACTGGATCCCACTTCACTGCAGCACTGGATCCCACTTCACTGCAGCACTGGATCCCACTTCACTGCAGCACTGGATCCCACTTCACTGCAGCACTGGATCCCACTTCACTGCAGCACTGGATCCAAGTGCACTGCAGCACTGGATCCAAGTGCACTGCAGCACTGGATCCAAGTGCACTGCAGCACTGGATCCAAGTGCACTGCAGCACTGGATCCAAGTGCACTGCAGCACTGGATCCCACTTCACTGCAACACTGGATCCCACTTCACTGCAACACTGGATCCCACTTCACTGCAACACTGGATCCCACTTCACTGCAACACTGGATCCCACTTCACTGCAACACTGGATCCCACTTCACTGCAACACTGGATCCCACTTCACTGCAACACTGGATCCCACTTCACTGCAACACTGGATCCCACTTCACTGCAACACTGGATCCCACTTCACTGCAACACTGGATCCCACTTCACTGCAACACTGGATCCCACTTCACTGCAACACTGGATCCCACTTCACTGCAACACTGGATCCCACTTCACTGCAACACTGGATCCCACTTCACTGCAACACTGGATCCCACTTCACTGCAACACTGGATCCCACTTCACTGCAACACTGGATCCCACTTCACTGCAACACTGGATCCCACTTCACTGCAACACTGGATCCCACTTCACTGCAACACTGGATCCCACTTCAAATTTAAATTAGGCTCACACAGCACACATTTTTTCCAACCAAAAATGAAACAATAGTCATTATGTTGAAATTATAGAATTACATACCAGTTTAACAAATTCATCTTAAATTCCCTAGGGAGACAGGATTTTCAGATGAAAGAATTAAATATCTTGTCTACAAATGCTAAACTGGGCAAACTTAGTTGACCCAATAAAAGATGATTTAAACAGTCATGTAGACTGATGCTGGACTACTTAAAATTTGTTGGTTCTAGCATAATCTGGAAGAGAGTTTATTGTTTAGGTCAGTTGTTGGCAAGCTTTACGATTAACTTTCCTCCCAGTCTTTTGTCTCATCAAAGCAATGACTGATACTGGGCAACTCATCATCACTGACAAACCTTTGAAGTGAATGTTGACAGAGTGCCATAATCAATCATTCTTCCTTCCATTGCAGCATATCGGTCAGCAACCAGGGGCAAAATTCTCCCCCAACGGCGCGATGTCCGCCGACTGGCGCCAAAAACGGCGCCAATCAGACGGGCATCGCGCCGGCCCAAAGGTGCGGAATGCTCCGCATCTTTGGCGGCCTAGCCCCAACATTGAGGGGCTAGGCCTACGCCGGAGGGATTTCCACCCCGCCAGCTGGCGGAAATGGCGTTTGTTGCCCCGCCAGCTGGCGCGGAAATGCGGCGCATGCGCGGGAGCGTCAGCGGCCGCTGAAAGTTTCCCGCGCATGTGCAGTGGGGAGAGTCTCTTCCGCCTCCGCCATGGTGGAGGCCGTAGCGGAGGCGGAAGGGAAAGAGTGCCCTCACGGCACAGGCCCGCCTGCGGATCGGTGGGCCCCGATCGCGGGCCAGGCCACCGTGGGGGCACCCCCCGGGGTCAGATCGCCCCGCGCCAGCACCCCCCCCCCCCCCCCCCCCCAGGACCCCGCCGGTAAATACCAGGTTTGATTTACGCCGGCGGAACAGGCAATTTCTGGGCGGGACTTCGGCCCATACGGGCCGGAGAATTGAACAGGGGGTCCCGCCAACCGGCGCGGCCCGATTCCCGCCCCCGCCCAATCTCCGGTACCGGAGACTTCGGCGGGGGCGGGGGCGGGATTCACGACGGCCAACGGCCATTTTCCGACCCGGCGGGGGGTCGGAGAATGACGCCCCAGTGTACTGTTACTTTCCAATGTGGTGATGCGGAGACCACATTCAGCCACAATCTGCTGCTCTGACCGAGATTAACTTACGTTACAACAAGAGCAGTGAGCAACCCAGACTCCAGAGTGAGGTCATAGAATCATTTGGCCCATCGAGTCTGCACTGGCCCTTGGAAAGAGCACCCCACCCAAGCCCACGTCTCCACCCTATCCCAGTAACCCCACCTAATCTTTTTTGGACACTAAGGGCAATTTATCATGGCCAATCCACCAAACCTGCACATCTTTGGACTGTGGGAGGAAACCGGAGCACCCGGAGGAAACCCACACAGACACGGGGAGAACATGCAAACGCCACACAGACAGTGACCCAAGCCGGGAATCAAACCTGGGACCCTGGAGCTGTGAAGCAACTGTGCTAACCACTGTGCGACCCCCAAGGTCTGCCTCAATAATTATAGACTTTTTTTGTAAACAATCAGGAAGAGGGTCTGACCCCAAAAACATAGAACTCCGGTAACACCTTCAGAATTTTAAAAATTAAAATATTTATTAAGAATTAATAAATAATTCAGTTAAAACAGTCTTGGAAAACAACTCCCCAAAATACCTACTTGGTCAAAAGCACTCAAGCAAACTATCTTCTTGCCAATTTATAGATTTTCATCCAAGGCAGAGAGGGGATAAAGGTGATAATTATATGGAAGAAGGAACTGAGGGCACTGTTGCTAGGTTTGCAGATGATACAAAGATATGCAG
The DNA here is from genome assembly GCF_047496885.1 of Scyliorhinus torazame. Taxonomy (NCBI): domain Eukaryota; kingdom Metazoa; phylum Chordata; class Chondrichthyes; order Carcharhiniformes; family Scyliorhinidae; genus Scyliorhinus; species Scyliorhinus torazame. The sequence goes on along the minus strand of NC_092709.1, from coordinate 296,541,634 downwards.
AGACAGGTAGTATTGAGGGAGCAGTGGGGGCTGCAGAAGGACTTGGACAGGCTAGGAGAGTGGGCAAAGAAGTGGCAGATGGAATACAATGTGAAAAGGTGTGAGGTTATGAACCTTGGAAGGAAGAATGGAGGTATAGACAATGGGCCGTCATTCTCCGACCCCCCGACCCCCCTGCCCGTCCCGCCGGCGTGGATTAAACCACCTTTTGAACGGCGGGACAAGGCGGTGTGGGCGGGCTCCGGGGTCCTGGGGGGGGCGCGGGGCGATCTGGCCCCGGGGGGTGCCCCCACGGTGGCCTGGCCCGCGATCGGGGCCCACCGATCCGCGGGCGGGCCTGTGCCGTGGGGGCACTCTTTCCCTTCCGCCTCCGCAACGGTCTCCACCATGGCGGAGGCGGAAGAGACTCCCTCCACTGCGCATGCAGTGGAAACTGTCAGCGGCCGCTGATGCTCCCGCGCATGCGCTGCCCGGGGATGTCATTTCCACGCCAGCTGGCGGGGCAACAAAGGCCGTTTCCGCCAGCTGGCGGGGCGGAAATTCCTCCGGCGCCGGCCTAGCCCCTCAATGTTGGGACTCGGCCCCCAAAGATGCGGAGCATTCCGCACCTTTGGGGCGGCGCGATGCCCGTCTGATTGGCGCCGTTTTGGGCGCCAGTCGGCGGACATCGCGCCGTTTCGGGAGAATTTCGCCCAATTTTCTAAATGGGAAAAGGCGTACAAAATCAGAAGCACAAAGGGACGTAGGAGTAGTCCTAGTTCAAGATTCTCTTAAGGTTAACGTGTAGGTTCAGTGCGGCAGTTAGGAAGGTAAATACAATGTTAGCGTTCATGTTGTGAGGACTAGAATAGGGATGTACAAGATTAGAGATGTACTTCTGAGGCTGTATAAGACTCTAATCAGAAACCATTTGGAGTATTGTGAGCAGTTATGGGCCCCGTATCTAAGGAAGGATGTGCTGGCCTTGGAGAGGGTCCAGAGGAGGTTCACAAGAATGATCCCTGGAATGAAGAGCTTGCCATATCAGGAGTAGTTGAGGACTCTGGGTCTATACTTGTAGTTTAGAAGGATGAGGGGGGATCTTATTGAAATTTACAGGATACTGAGAGACCTAGATAGAGTGGGCGTGGAGAGGATGTTTCCACGAGTAGGAAAAACTAGAACCCAAGGGCACAGCCTCAGACTGAAGGGACGATCCTTTAAAACTGAAATGAGGAGGAATTTCTTCAGCCAGAGGATGGTGAATCTGTAGAACTCTTTGTCGCAGAAGACTGGAGATCAAATCACTTGAGTGCCTTTAAGACAGAGATAGATAGGCTCTTGATCAATAGCGGGGGGGATCAGGGGTTATGGCGAGAAGGCAGGGTAATGGGGATGAGAAACATATCAGCCATGATTGAATGGCAGAACAGACTTGATGGGCCAAATGGCTTAATTAAGCTATGCCTTATGGTCTTAAGTCAAGGAATTGTCACTTCAATAAAAGTGTACTGCACAACTTCACAAATGCTTCCAATCTGATGTGGAATTCCAAAAGGAAGTTCAAAACAAACAGTTTCTCGAAAACAAAGACTTAATACTGGGTAGTTTCTCCAGTTCAAAACTTTGCACTGTAGCTCACACACAAAGGAGATGATCTTCTGGGCTTTCCCCCACAGCCACAGCACTGAGTTAAACATCCCTCCTTAAATACCGTTTTCCCTTTCATCTTAGGTTCCATTGTCCTCAAACACCTCCTTGAACTTAACTTCTCCATATATAAAAATCTTTCATGTTTTCGACTTCACCTCTACTTTTGGGTCAGTAAAATTGAATACAACGTCCCCTGTTTACTCATGAAAATTTTGCAAGATGCAAATGTCCCTCGTCACCTCTGAACTCTATTTTGAAATTCAGCAGCTGAGAAACCAAGTTTCCTACTTATCTCATAATGCACATTTTAAATCCAACCTATTTACTTGTAACTCAAACTCACCATGATCTCTCATTACAAATGCATCAACATAACACCCTTAACTTTATCTCTTTTCCACACAGACAACCGGTCTCGATTAATCTCCCCCTGCTTAATTAACCCTGGACATACACACACATAGATTTATTTATCTGCACAGAATACCAACATAATCGCAATTTTTTAAAAAATACTTCTCTCATCACAATAGTATCACCATATACCACCCCCAACTCAAGGGTGATTTCAAACACTGGAAGAGAACAAGAATTTAGAATTAAGTAAACAATTATCAAAGCTTTATATTTAGTTACAATCATCGCATCAGTTATTGTGCTTCCCATCAATTCACCAGCCTGGGAAAATCTCCTTTGTTTTTACTAAAGATACTCACCAATTCCCATAATGCTTGGGTCACATCCACAGACATGATGTGCCACTATTCTGACCAGTGGCGTCAGCTTATGTTTCTTAACAGCGTCTTCACTGGCTATAATCACTGCGGCAGCTCCGTCACACACTCCCTGAGGAAAATACATTAAAAACAGCTTTTGGGAACTGTAAATTGTACCATTGTTCTTAAGACAAAACCTGGTTATATGTCTTCAATAATCTCAGGCAACCTAACCTCTGGAATACAAACTGTCTGTTTACCCTTCTATACTTTCATTGTGTCACCTCCATTTGGGGTCTCAATTTTCTGACTGTCGCAGCAGTTGGGGCATTCCAACTCGCTTGGGTATTCCTGATCAGGGAGACGGCACAGAACAAAAAAAAAGTGAACATTTTTGTTCCTGATTTCTACCCCGTAATTCCTGCTACAAAATAATCATGCATTGATATCAGGAAAAAATAAGATCAAACTTGGTTGTGATGGCCCCATGGTCAGTAGCCTCTGAACATTCACTATCTAGGCTCACAGATGAAGAATAATCACTTCACTGAATAACTACAATTTGCATTTATATCATGCTTTTAATGTGGTACAATGTCCAAGTTATTTCACAGGAGGCTTATCTGAAAATAAATTTGACACTAATCCACAAAGAAAGGTGTCATATGACCAAACAATTATTTGAAGAGGTAGATTTTGAGATGTGCCTTTAAAACAGGAAAGGGAAGTATAAAGGGTGGCATGGTAGCACAGTGGTTAGCACAGTTGCTTCACATCTCCAGGGTCCCAGGTTCGATTCGCATCTTGGGCACTGTTTGTGCGTAGTCTGCACATTCGCCCCATGTTTGCGTGGGTTTCCTCCAGGTGCTCCGGTTTCCTCCCACATTCCAAAGATTAGGTGGATTGGCCGTGATAAATTGCCCTTAGTGTCTAAAAAGGTTAAGTGGGGTTACTGGGTTACGGGGATAGGGTGGAGGTGTGGGCTTAAGTAGGGTGTTCTTTCCAAGGGCCGGTGAGGATTCGATGGGCCGAATAGCCTCCTTCTGCACTGTAAATTCTATGATTCTATGATAAAGGCAGAAAGTTTCAGGGAAGGAATGCCAGAGCTGAAGGCACAGCCTCCAATGCTAGAGCAATTATCATTGGGATGCGCAAAAGGCCAGCATTGGAGGTGTGTGGGCTGGAGGAGGTAACAGATATAGGGGGGGTGAGGCCATGGAGGTTTTGAAAACAAGGATGTGAATTTTAAAATCAGAACACTGCCTTACTAGGTGATAGGGGAACAGAATTCTACAAATTAGGATACAGATAATAGTTTTGTCGACGACCTTAATTTTATGAAAGCTGAAAGATGGAATGGCCATGAGAACCAAATCTGCAGGTAACAAAGGCAAAGATCAGAGTTTCAGCAGCAGATGAGCTGAGACAAAGGCAGGGACAAAAATAGGTGATGTTATGGATGGGAATAGTTAGCTTCAGCGATGGACATTTATGTGGTTGGAAACTCATCTCGGGATCAGATAGGATGCCACGTTTGCGCACAGTCGGGTTCCTCAGACAGTGCCCATGGTGAGGGATAGGATCAATGGCTAGAGAATGTAGATTGAGTACACTCAATAACATTTCACAAGAAGGAGGTTTTGGAACATACTGAAGCATTTCCTGCAGTGACGGTGCCGTTTTTCTTGAACACAGTTGGTAACTTGGCCATTTGCTCTGCAGTGGTCTGTGGTCTGGGGTGCTCATCCTGCTTTACAGGCTGCATTTCTTTCTTGATTTTCACCTCAATTGGAGCCAACTCCTCATTGAAGTAACCGGCATCATGGGCTGAAAGGTATTATGCATCATAGTAAGTGTACACATCCATATTATTACTTGCCTCTTGTTCTGCTAGACCAAAGTACCAATAATATTAATACGAATCAAGTTTGAAGCAACAAATTGCTGGGGAGAAATTTTAAGATGGTTATTGGGATTTTATTTTGAAATGAAAGGGTATTCTTCCATAACGTTGTGAAACAGTGATACAGAGTTTGTTATTTTCCCCTCACACTAACGGGTGCGATTCAACTAAATGGGAACAAAGTCCCATAGAGAGTGCGCTTAGCGCATTTCGCCATGTTTCCCGGCACTCACAGCGCCGAGAAACACATGGCTATACAATGGCTCTCGCATTAAATAAAGGCCCTCAGTGGGGAACACGCAATCGTTTTCTGTACCGATGAGCTCTACTCGCCAGAACTCATTGTATCATGCGATCGAGAAGCCACTATTAATACTCCAAAGCTCCAGACGCAACCTTAACCACCCCCCCAACGAACTATGGAGGGCCCCCCCCCTCACCCGCACCGCCCCCAACACCCGCGCAGGACACCTCCAGCCCGATCGCAAGAACATAAAAAATTCCAGCTTGGCACCTTGGCAGTGCCAACATGGAACTCTGGCAGTGCCACCTGGGCACCTTGGCAGTGTCAGTCTGGCACCCAGGTGGCATTGCCAGGGTGGCACCAGCAGTGCCAGGGTGCCACCTGCCCAAAGGGCATGCACCTGGGGGCCTCCGATCCACTGGGAGGCCCCCATGTGTGCCCTTCTGTCTGGTCCCCGTTTGTGCGGACCAGTGCTGAACGACGCTCGCCCAAGGTCTCTGAGGCGATGGGGATAGATCCCAACGCCTCAGGTGCCTTGGGAATCTGCACATTGAAGTGAGACTAGCTGTCTCGCTTTAATATGCAGATTTGCTAAAAAGTGATCCCGCCCACAATAGGCAGGATTTAGTTCGCAACGTCTCACGTGATCGCGTTAGATCGCACGAGGCGCTGCGAGCTGGGTAGATCCCGAGAGTGAGGTATTCCGGCTTTTATCGGCCACGCTGCACCATGGCGAGCTGCTTTTCGGGCGCAGCATGACTTTTGGATCGCACCCATCTTCTCCTGAAAAATTAAAATGATTGAAGACCCTATCAAAGGTACAACTTTAAAATTACATATTACTATATTCTTTTTGAGAGATAAGCTACTTCTTGAACCTCTTCTCACGTTCTGATGAACTATTTAAGTCATCAACAATGTTTTCGATTCTCAGGCTTTTAATTTTATTAAATGTATTAATTGGGACAAGAAGTTTAAAGTGAGGATTTTAACAAAATTAAAAACTCATTTTAAATTTCCTACCCGATTAATAAATTTCACTACTAAAAAAAAAAAAGCAAATATTTATGGAGGCTCGGTCATTGAAATAAAGTATCCTGACAATCTGGATTCAGGTATAGACAACACATGCAATCAATATATTAACGGACAAACAATTATAATGTATGGATTCTACCTCATGAGCTAGACTACAAAGCTGTTGAAAGATGTTTTTAACTACTGACTTGATAAAGAACAAAGATGAATTAAGCACAGGAACAGGTCCTTCGGCCCTCCAAGCCTGTACCCGTCACAATATCACCCTTGGCCAAAACCTTCAGCACTTCCTAGTGCCATATCCCTCTTTACCCATCCTATCCACTTATTTGTCGAGATGCCTTTCGAGCGCCTTTAAATGTATCTGCTGCCACAACCTCCCCTGGCAGCGTGTTCCAGGCATGCACCACCCTCTGTGTAAAAAAACCTGCCTCGCACATCTCCTCTAAACTTTGCCCCATGCACCTTAAACCTATGCTCCCTAGTGACTGACCCATACATCCTGGGAAAGAGTGCCTGCCCATCCACTCTATCCATGCCCCTCATAATCTTGTAGAGCTCTATCAGGTCACCTCTCAACCTCCGTCGTTCGAATGAAAACAGTCGGTGTATATTCAGCCTTTCCGCATAGCTAATACTCTACAGACCAGGAAACATCCTGGTAAACCTCCTCTGCAACTTCTCCAAAGCCTCCACATCCTTCTGGTAGTGTGGCGACCAGAATTGTGCGCAATATTACAAGTGCGGCCTTACCAAGGTTCTATACAACTGTAGCATGTGTCATGTGAGAGTACCTTTAAGACATGGATGTTTAAGCAATGTACCTTTAAGAAAACAGTGATTCAGAGAGTGGGTGGTGCGGAGGTCATTTTGCAGTTTAGTTTTGCAGTTTGGAGGAAGAGAGCTGGGTGTGTGTCTGTGTTTTGCAGTGAGCTGGATCTCTGCCATGAAAGACTATCTCTGGATCATTTGGGTGATTTAAACTTATAATAGTGAAGCCTTTAACCTGATGTGATTTTGTTTAAAGGTGTTAAGTCTCTTGGAAATTTGAAGGAACATTTTAAGGAATTATTTACTGTTGCAATATTTTCTGAGTTATCTTTGAAGGGGTGTTAAGAGGTCCAATGTTTATTTAAGATGTTAAGTTGAGTTCATGGAATAAACAGTGTTTTGTGTTTAAAAACCCACGTGTCCATAATTGTAATCCCACACGTAGGGAAAAAGCCAAGTGCTAGGAAAAGCAACAAATCCATTAAAGGGAGAGGTTGGTTGAACTCCATGATACATTTTGGGGTGCTGAAAACGCCTCGCCCATAACAATTGGGGGCTCGAGGGGGATAAAAGTCTGTCTATTGGACTGGCTTTTGTGAACTTAAAGACAGTGAAGGATTGTTGCTTTTCCGGTGTGGTATTTTCGTTTAAGTGGGGAGAGTGTTGTGAACAATGGCTCTTTCAGAGGCTCAGAAGTTTTTGGGGGTGGAGAATGTCACACGTAGTACTTTACGGACAGAAACGAAAAGCAAACTGTTAGTTTTGGCAAGAACTTTGCAGTTAACATTACCTGACTAAATGGGAAAAGAGGTGGTAATTATGGCGGTGGTTAAACATTTAAAGTTGCCTGAGATACAGTTTGACTCATTGGGAATGGCAAAAATTCAGTTGCAAATTAAACAAATGGAACATAAGAATTAAAGCGGATGGAACACGGGAGTGAGAGAGAGGAAAAAGAAAGAGAAAGTGAGAGAGAGGAAAAAGAAAAAGAGAGAGAGAGAGAGAGAGGAAAAAGAAAAAGAGAGAGAGAGGAAAAAGAAAGAGAAAGAGAGAGGAAAAAGAGAAAGAGAGAGAGGAAAAGGAAAAGGAGCGAAGAAAGGAGAAAAGAAAGATTAGACCTCGCAGAACAAAAATAAAAAGAAAGGGAGATACAGATCAGGGAAAAAGATAAAGAGAGGGAGTTTAAACTTCAGAAAATGGCCATGAAACATGACAATCAGTTAAAATTGGCAGACGTAAAGGGGAACGTACAGTTGGAGGATAGTGATGAGGATAGTGAGAAAGAGCGTCATAGTGGAAGGCTTGGTGGGAATCTTGTTTTTTTGCACATCACAAATTTATTTGTTATTCTTGAGGTAAGAAATCCAACATTGTCAAACTGCTGCTGCACATTCAGGGACAGGGATACAAAGAACGTCCCCTTAACACAACAGGTCTGGAAAGGCTCAAGTCCGACTGAGAGATACAGGACGTTAGAAGGTGGATTACAAAAAAAAAAAAACACAATTCCAGAGGAGTCAGCCACCTTCCAGTCTGCGATCTCCAGTGTGCAGTCCACTCCCAACAAACATCACCGCCTCTTCCACCAGCCCCTCAAAGCTTCTTCGGCTTCCTGCCAACTTGGTAATAGAAATAGACACTGATGAGGATGAACAGCCCCCTGCTCAGTTGCAGTAGCGTCGCCCCCTGCGGTAATGCTCCCTTTTCAAACAGCGGCATGGTTGTAACTAAAAATTGCACTGTGGTATAGCAGGCTTCTGTGAGGAGTGTCCATTGAATGATACTCTTTTCCGCTGTGTATAAAGCGTGCCACATTATCAGCGAAATACTGAGAAGGGCCCCTCCATACAATCTGACAGACATTTTGCTGCTGGATCCATCTTCATCAAAGACAGCTTCATACAGGAGCTCAGGAAACCGGAGAGCCATTATACCAACAACACTGGCTGACATCAGTTGCCATATCCTGAGGCCCAGATGTTCTCGCATAGCGAATTTAATTTCATTTCCCAAAACCTGACTGATCTTTGATCTGTGAATCTCTCCATCATCGTCCTTTCCACCTACGCCGAGGATTTTCCTGGTTTTCAGCCGGCTCACCAGGTCACTTTGACTGTTTCTTTATCAGCGGAGGTTGCTGTTTGGCAGCCATGTTCCCAGCGAGAGCCAGACCTGATCATACACTGAAACTAGCCCTCCATATTAATGACATAAGGGTCTGTCCATGGAAGTATTGCTCTACATTCCTCTCCTCCAGATCGATTTGGCCAGCAGACTGGGATTGATCACTGCCTGGACCATTTCCAGCATTGTGTATCCAGGTGTCTTTTGGGGAGGCCTGGCCTCCGTGGGAATCTATTTAAATATGTCCAAGCGTTGCCAAGGTTTGACGAGAAGGAAGTGGAAGCCTTTTTCATTTCATTTGAGAAGGTAGCTAAACAAATGAAATGGCCACAGAACATGTGGGTGTTACTGATTCAAACAAAGCTGGTAGGTAGAGCTAGTGAAGTGTTTGCATCACTACCGGAGGAGGTATCTGGAACGTATGAGAAGGTGAAGAAATTCATCTTAGGTGCATATGAACTAGTGCCTGAAGCTTACAGACAAAGGTTTAGAAATTTAAGGAAAGAATTTGGTCAAACATACATGGAGTTTGAAAGGTTCAAACAGAGTAATTTTGATAGGTGGATAAGGGCTTTGAAAATAGACCAAACGTATGAAGCTCTCAGAGAAATTATACTTTTGGAGGAGTTTAAAAATTCAATTCCTGATGTAGTGAGAACTCATGTGGAAGAGCAGAGGGTTAAAACTGCGAGATTAGCAGCGGAAATGGCAGATGATTATGAATTAGTTCATAAATCAAAGATTGGTTTGCGACATCACTTTCAGCTGGTGAGGGATAGAAACTGGGGACATGAGAAATACTCGAGTGGTAACGGTAAAGGTGATCTGATGGGAGACAATAAAGAGAGTGCACCTCAGATTTAAAAAGAAATCCAGGAGGGTGGAAAATAAATGAAAAGTTTCAAATGTTTTCACTGTAATAAACTAGGCCATTTAAAATCACAGTGTTGGTGGTTGAAGAAAATCACTGGGAAGGCTGATGTGGTAACATAGGATAAGACAGTGGGATTTGTTAGAGTGGTAAAGGAAAGCCCAAGGGAAGCGAAGGAGGTGCAAACGATTGTACAGCCTGTTCAAGAAGTAATTGTTCAGAAGGTGCCAGATGTCTTTAAAGAATTTACTTCTGTGGGTAAAGTTTACTCATTAGTATCAGGTGGAGCAGGTAAAGAAGTCACAATTTTAAGAGATACAGGGGCTAGTCAATCTTTAATGGTAAGAGATGAGGAATTATGTAGTTTGGGAAGAATGTTGCCAGAAAAGGTGGTGATATGTGGAATTCAGGGTAAGAGGAGTAGCGTTCCATTATATAAGGTAAGGTTGGAAAGTCCAGTGAAGAGTGGTGAAGTGGTAGTAGGAGTAATAGATCAACTATCTTGTCCAGGAATACAGTTTATCTTAGGTAATGATATAGCTGGATCGCAGGTGGGAGTGATAGTAACAAGGTCGCAAAGTCACAGGTTAAGATAAGAGGAGAAATCAAAGAGTGCAGATGAAGTTGAAAGTGCAATTATCAGAAACAATTTTTGATCAGATGGCTGAAAAAGAACAAAACAGGTGGAAGATGAGGCGGATATTTTTAGCTCAGGAAAATTGGCGGAGTTACAACAGAAAGATGTAGAAATAAAACGGATATATCAGAAAGCATATACGGAAGAGGAATCTGAGAGTATACCAGAGTGTTATTACCGTCAAAATGATGTCTTGATGAGAAAATGAAGACCTGTACATATGCAGACGGATGAAAAGTGGGCAGAAGTTCATCAAGTAGTATTGTGTTGCGAGTTGCACACGAGGTACCAGTGGGAGGTCATTTAGGAATAAGGAAAACCCAAGCTAAAATCCAGAAACATTTTTTTTTTTTAATATTTTATTGAAAATCTTTGGTCAACCATCACAGTACATTGTGTACCCTTTACACAATAATATAACAGTATAAATAACAATGACCTGTTTTATAAACAAAGAATAAATAATATATAACAAAAACTAAAACTAAAACTAAATGGCAACTGCCTTGTCTCAGATAAACACTCTCCAAAAATATGATTTAACAGTCCAATATACAATTATTTATAGCAACGACCTATACATATTATACATATATATTAACAACCCTGAGAGTCCTTCTGGTTCCTCCCCCCCCCACCCCCCCGGGCTGCTGCTGCTACCTTCTTCTTTTCCATTCCCTCTATCTTTCTGTGAGGTATTCGACGAACGGTTGCCACCGCCTGGTGAACCCTTGAGCCGATCCCCTTAGGACGAACTTAATCCGTTCCAGCTTTATAAACCCTGCCATGTCATTTATCCAGGTCTCCACCCCCGGGGGCTTGGCTTCCTTCCACATCAACAGTATCCTGCGCCGGGCTACTAGGGACGCAAAGGCCAAAACATCGGCCTCTCTCGCCTCCTGTACTCCCGGCTCTTGTGCAACCCCAAATATAGCCAACCCCCAGCTTGGTTCGACCTGGACCCCCACTACTTTCGAAAGCACCTTTGTCACCCCCATCCAGAACCCCTGTAGTGCCGGACATGACCAGAACATGTGGGTGTGATTCGCTGGGCTTCTCGAGCATCTCGCACACCTATCCTCTACCCCAAAAAATTTACTGAGCCGTGCTCCAGTCATATGCGCCCTGTGTAACACCTTAAATTGAATCAGGCTTAGCCTGGCACACGAGGGCGATGAGTTTACCCTACTTAGGGCATCCGCCCACAGCCCCTCCTCAATCTCCTCCCCCAGCTCTTCTTCCCATTTCCCTTTCAGCTCATCTACCATAATCTCCCCCTCGTCCCTCATTTCCCTATATATATCTGACACCTTACCGTCCCCCACCCATGTCTTTGAGATCACTCTGTCCTGCACCTCATGCGTCGGGAGCTGAGGGAATTCCCTCACCTGTTGCCTCGCAAAAGCCCTCAGTTGCATATACCGGAATGCATTCCCTTGGGGCAACCCATATTTCTCGGTCAGCGCTCCCAGACTTGCGAACTTCCCATCCACAAACAGATCTTTCAGTTGCGTTACTCCTGCTCTTTGCCATATTCCAAATCCCCCATCCATTCTCCCCGGGGCAAACCTATGGTTATTTCTTATCGGGGACCCCACCAAGGCTCCAGTCTTTCCCCTATACCGTCTCCACTGTCCCCAAATTTTCAAAGTCGCCACCACCACCGGGCTTGTGGTGTATTTCTTCGGTGAGAACGGCAATGGGGCCGTCACCATAGCTTGTAGGCTAGTCCCCCTACAGGACGCCCTCTCCAATCTCTTCCACGCCGCTCCCTCCCATTCTCCCATCCACTTACTCACCATTGAGATATTGGCGGCCCAGTAGTACTCACTTAGGCTCGGTAATGCCAGCCCCCCCGCTATCCCTACTATGCTGTAAGAATCCCTTCCTCACTCTCGGGGTCTGCCCGGCCCACACACAACTCATGATACTCTTTTCGATCCTTTTGAAAAAAGCCTTCGTGATCACCACCGGGAGGCACTGAAACACAAAGAGGAATCTCGGGAGGACTACCATTTTAACCGCCTGCACCCTCCCTGCCAGTGACAGGGATACCATGTCCCATCTCTTGAAGTCCTCCTCCATTTGTTCCACCAATCGCGTTAAATTTAACCTATGCAATGTACCCCAATTCTTGGCTATCTGGATCCCCAAGTAACAAAAGTCCCTTGTTACCTTCCTCAGCGGAAAGTCCTCTATTTCTCTGCTCTGCTCCCCTGGATGCACCACAAACAACTCACTTTTCCCCATGTTCAGTTTATATCCTGAGAATTCTCCAAACTCCCGAAGTGTCCGCATTATCTCTGGCATCCCCTCCGCCGGGTCCGCTACATATAGCAACAAATCATCCGCATATAGAGATACCCGGTGTTCTTCTCCTCCTCTAAGTACTCCCCTCCACTTCTTGGAACCCCTCAATGCTATTGCCAGGGGCTCAATCGCCAGTGCAAACAATAATGGGGACATAGGGCATCCCTGCCTTGTCCCTCTATGGAGCCGAAAGTATGCAGATCCCCGTCCATTCGTGACCACACTCGCCACTGGGGCCCTATACAACAGCTGCACCCATCCAACATACTCATCTCCAAAACCAAATCTCCTCAGCACCTCCCACAGATAATCCCACTCCACTCTATCAAATGCTTTCTCGGCATCCATCGCCACCACTATCTCCGCTTCCCCCTCTGGTGGGGGCATCATCATTACCCCTAGCAGCCTCCGTATATACGTATTCAGCTGTCTCCCCTTCACAAACCCAGTTTGGTCCTCATGGACCACCCTCGGGACACAATCCTCTATCCTCATTGCCATTACCTTGGCCAGAATCTTAGCGTCTACATTTAGGAGGGAAATAGGTCTATAGGACCCGCATTGCAGCTTCTTTAGGAGAAGCGATATCGTTGCCTCTGACATAGTCGGGGGCAGCTGTCCCCTTTACTTTGCCTCATTAAAGGTCCTCATCAGTAGCGGGGCGAGCAAGTCCATATATTTCCTGTAAAATTCAACTGGGAATCCATCCGGTCCCGGAGCCTTCCCCGCCTGCATGCTCCTAATTCCTTTCACTACTTCCTCTATTTCAATCTGTGCTCCCAGTCCCACCCTTTCCTGCTCCTCCACCTTGGGAAATTCCAGCCGGTCCAGAAAGCCCATCATTCTCTCCTTCCCCTACGGGGGCTGAGCTTCGTATAATTTTTTATAAAATGCCTTGAACACTCCATTCACTCTCTCCACTCCCCGCTCCATCTCTCCTTCCTCATCCCTCACTCCCCCTATTTCCCTCGCTGCTCCCCTTTTCCTCAATTGGTGGGCCAGCAACCTGCTCGCCTTCTCCCCATATTCGTACTGTACACCCTGTGCCTTCCTCCACTGTGCCTCTGCAGTACCCGTTGTCAGCACGTCAAATTCTACGTGTAGCCTTTGCCTTTCCCTGTACAGTCCCTCCTCCGGTGCCTCCGCATATTGCCTGACCACCCTCAGAAGTTCTTGCAGCAACCGCTCCCGTTCCCTACTCTCCTGCTTTCCTTTATGTGCCCTTATTGATATCAGCTCCCCTCTAACCACCGCCTTCAATGCCTCCCAGACCACTCCCACCTGGACCTCCCCATTATCATTGAGTTCCAAGTACTTTTCAATGCACCCCCTCACCCTTAGACACACCCCCTCATCTGCCATTAGTCCCATGTCCATTCTCCAGGGTGGGCGCCCTTCTGTTTCCTCCCCTATCTCCAAGTCCACCCAATGTGGAGCGTGATCCGAAATGGCTATAGCCGTATACTCCATTCCCCTCACCTTCGGGATCAACGCCCTTCCCAAAACAAAAAAGTCTATTCACGAATAGACTTTGTGGACATAGGAGAAAAACGAAAACTCCTTACTCCTAGGTCTGCTAAATCTCCACGGGTCTACTCCTCCCATCTGCTCCATAAAATCTTTAAGCACCTTGGCTGTTGCCGGCCTCCTTCCAGTCCTGGACCTCGACCTGTCCAGCCCTGGTTCCAACACTGTATTGAAATCTCCCCCCATTACCAACTTTCCCACCTCTAGGTCCGGGATGCGTCCTAGCATAAGCCTCATAAAATTGGCATCATCCCAGTTCGGGGCATATACGTTTACCAAAACCACCGTCTCCCCCTGTAGTTTGCCACTCACCATCACGTATCTGCCCCCGCTATCCGCCACTATAGTCTTTGCCTCAAACATTACCCGCTTCCCCACTAATATAGCCACCCCCCTGTTTTTTGCATCTAGCCCCGAATGGAACACCTGCCCCACCCAACCTTTGCGTAGTCTCACCTGGTCTATCAGTTTCAAGTGCGTTTCCTGTAACATAACCACGTCTGCCTTAAGTTTCTTAAGGTGTGCGAGTACCCGTGTCCTCTTTATCGGCCCGTTCAGCCATCTCACGTTCCACGTGATCAGCCAGGTTGGGGGGCTTTTTACTTCCCCCCCCCCCTTGTTGATGAGCCATCCCCTTTTTCCAGCTCCTCACCCGGTTCCCACGCAGCTGTGTCCCCCCCCAGGCGGTGCCCCCCCGCCCATCCCACCCCATGCCAGCTCCCCCCTCTCCCCAGCAGCAGCAGCCCAATAATTCCCCCCTCCCACCCCCCTCGCTAGATCCCCCACTAGCGTAGTTACACCCCCCATGTTGCTCCCAGAAGTCAGCAAACTCTGGCCGACCTCGGCTTCCCCCCGTGACCTCGGCTCGCACCGTGCGACGCCCCCTCCTTCCTGCTTCCCTATTCCCGCCATGATTATCATAGCGCGGGAACCGAGCCCGCGCTTCCCCCTTGGCCCCGCCCCCAATGGCCAACGCCCCATCTCCTCCACCTCCTTTCCTCCCCCCAGCACCTCCTGTGGAAGAAAGAAAAGTTACCACATCGCAGGATTAATAACATAAAACTCCTCTTTCCCCCCTTTTTACCCCCCTCTTCACCCCCCATACTCGCCCCGCCACTTTGTTTCAAACGTTCTTTTTTTAATAACCCGCTCATTCCAATTTTTCTTCCACGATAAAAGTCCACGCCTCATCCGCCGTCTCAAAGTAGTGGTGCCTCCCTTGATATGTGACCCACAGTCTTGCCGGTTGCAGCATTCCGAATTTTATCTTCTTTTTGTGAAGCACCGCCTTGGCCCGATTAAAGCTCGCCCTCCTTCTCGCCACCTCCGCACTCCAGTCTTGGTATACGCGGATCACCGCGTTCTCCCACTTACTGCTCCGAGTTTTCTTTGCCCATCTAAGGACCATCTCTCTATCCTTAAAACGGAGGAATCTCACCACTATGGCTCTAGGAATTTCTCCTGCTCTTGGTCCTCGCGCCATCACTCGGTATGCTCCCTCCACCTCCAGCGGACCCGCCGGGGCCTCCGCTCCCATTAACGAGTGCAGCATCGTGCTCACATATGCCCCGACGTCCGCTCCCTCCGCACCTTCAGGAAGACCAAGAATCCTTAGGTTGTTCCTCCTCGCGTTGTTCTCCAGCGCCTCCAGCCTTTCCACACATCGTTTATGGTGTGCCTCGTGCATCTCCGTCTTCACCACCAGGCCCTGTATGTCGTCCTCATTCTCGGCAGCCTTTGCCTTCACGACCCGAAGCTCCCGCTCCTGGGTCTTTTGCTCCTCCTTTCGCCCTTCGATCGCCTGTAATATCGGGGCCAACAGCTCCTTCTTCATTTCCTTTTTGAGTTCTTCCACGCAGCGTTTCAAAAACTCGTGTTGTTCAGGGCCCCATATTAAACTGCCACCTTCCGACGCCATCTTGGTTTTTGCTTGCCTTCCTTGCCGCTGCTCTAAAGGATCCATCGCATTCCGGCTACCTTCCTCTCCTTTTTTCATCCGTATCCAGGGGGGATTCCCTTCTGGTTCACCGCACAGTACTTTTAGCCGTTAAAATTGCCGTTGGGGCTCTTATTAAGAGCCCAAAAGTCCATTCCACCGGGAGCTGCCGAAACGTGCGACTCAGCTGGTCATCGCCGCACCCGGAAGCCATCCAGAAACATTTTTATTGGCCTGGACTACATAAAAGATGTAGTTAAATTTTGTCAATCATATCACACATGTCAAGTGATAGGGAAACCTCAAGCAGTGATAAAACCAGCACCCTTAATACCCATCCCAGCATTTGAGGAACCTTTTATAAGGGTCCTAATCGATTTGTGTAGGACCGCTTCCTAAAACAAAAAGTGGGAATCAATATCTTTTGACTATAATGGATGTGTCTACTAGGTTTCCAGAGGCCATTCCAGTACGCAATATTACAGCTAAAAGGATTGTGAGGAGTTACTTAAATTCTTTACTAGATATGGACTACCCACATAAATTCAATCGGATCAAGGAACGAATTTTACTTCAAAGTTATTCAAAGAAGTTATGGATAGCTTAGGAAGAAAACAATTTAAATCAACTGCGTACCATCCAGAATCGCAGGGAGCGTTAGAAAGGTGGCATCAGACATTAAAGACAATGTTGAGGGCGTATTCTCAAGATTATCCAGAGGATTGGGATAAAGGAATCCCATTCGTACTGTTTGCAATTAGGGATGCACCTAATGAGTCTACCAAATTTAGTCCTTTTGAACTAATTTTTGGTCAGGAGGTAAGACGACCATTTAAATTGATTAAGGAAAAATTGGTGGGTGAGAAATCGGAAATTACACTATTGGATTACATGTCAAATTTTAGGGAACGATTAAATAGAGCAGGTGAATTGGCTGGACAACATTTGAAAGTGGCACAAAATGTGATGAAATGGGTAGCGGACAAGAAATCCAAAGTTCGTAGTTTTGCCAATGGGGATAAAGTTTTAGTGTTGTTACCAGTGGTAGGGGAGCCTTTAAAAGCTAGGTTTTGTGGACCGTATCAGATTGAAAGGCAATTAAGTGAGGTGAATTATGTGGTAAAAACACCAGATGAAGGCAGACTCACTGAGTGTGTCACGTGAACATGCTTAAAAGGTACTTTGAAAGGGAAGGAGAGAAAAAGGAGGTTTTAATGATTCTATCTCAAAGTGACAAACCAAATCCAGATGACTGTGAATTTGACATACCTCAAATTAAATTGGAAAATGAGGATGTTCTTAAAAATTGGGATGAATTGTTAAGTTACCTTCCAGAGGAAAAACAAACTGACCCGGAAGAGTTATTGATATCACATGGGCAAGTTTGTAGAGATAAATTGGGAAGTACTAAAATGCATTACCTCACATTTGTCCAGATTAAATTCCATTTGCCATTTCTCTGCCCAAGTCTTCACCCTCATAGAATTTACAGTGCAGAAGGTGGCCATTCGACCCATCAAGTTTGCACTGGTCCTCAGAAAGAGCACCCTACTTAACCCCGTAACCCCATCTAACCTTTTTGTTTGGACACTAAGGGCAATTTAGCATGGCCAATCCACCTAACCTGCACATCCTTGGACTGTGGAAGGAAACGGGAGCACCCGGAGGAAGCCCATGCAGACACGGGTAGAACGTGCAGACTCCGCACAGACAATGTCCCAAGCCGGGAATAGAACCTGCAACCCTGGAGCTGTGAAGCAACAGCACTAACCACTGTACTGCCGTGCCACCTTGCACTATCTATGTCCTGCTGTATCCTCTGACAGGCCTCAACACTATCTGCCGCTCCACCAACCTTGTGGCATCCGCAAACTTAATAATCAGACCAGCTACATTATCCTATGAATTTTTATGATTCTAAGGTTAAAAGTCAATCGTCTTTGTGATGCATTTCTGCATTCTTTGTTTTAGTGTTATATATTTAGTATTTGTGGCTACCTTTTTATTTCTACCTAATCTAATAATCCTTCCTACAATTCATTTTAAAACAAAAAAGTGTGCTCACATGCAGTTTTTTTCCACATGACACAGCAGCACTGAGCACTCACCAGTTTTCCATCTCTTCTGACTCTTCAATGCATATGCGTCACATTCCTCCCTGCTTATTTCATATTGGTGAGCAAGGTTTTCTGCTGTAAGACCCATAGGAGTTTTAATGTGGAGGTCAGTCAGTCCTGCCCATAAGGTGTCTTCCATCTGTACAGAAATTTGTGTCATAACCATTAACAAAAAATAGTTTAATTTTTAAATTTAGAAAGCTTTCTGCAAGTTTACGGAGGTGGAGTTAAAACACTGTCAGTTTCATTTCCCGGTCATATAAATCCAGTGTCAGCAGCCAGAAAACACAGTACCTTTCCCCAACAATAATACCGTTATCATTGGTGGTCAAAATCTAATGCCCTACTTAACACCATCATGGGAGCACTTTAGATTCCATACAAGCATAGAAGATAGGAAGAGTCGGCCATTCAATATGATCATGGTTCATCCGCCACCTAAACACCACACTCGCACGTCCTCTCCGTACCCCTTGATGCTGAATTATTACAAATACTCCAGCAGAGAAGGCCCAACCCACTCAACAGGAAATAAATAGCACAGGCAACATCAAGAACAGAAACATGTTGCTATCACTGCAAATTTTCAGATAAAACGGACAGAATTCCTTACAATTCTACCTTACTTTTATTGAATGTTCTTACATATTTCACTCCCCTGCAGGAGGGAGCCGGTTTAGCTCAGTTGGCTGGACAGCTGCTTTGTCATGTAGAGCAAGGCTCCGCCTTCTCAACCTTGCCCCTCACCTGAGGTGTGGTCATCCTCAGGTTAAATCACCCCCAGTCAGCTCTCCCCCTCAAAAGGACCATAGGAGCATATGGTCATCTGGGACTATGGCGACTTTACCGTTACTCTGGAAGAAAGGCAGTTTCTTCTAGTCTCATGAATTTAAAAATGTAATCCTTAAGTTTTATGCCTGCGCTCAATTTGTCCTAGTCCTCCATAGCACTGCTCATCGATGCTGTAACATATTGCACCATGGTCATGGGTTAGTATGTTTCATGACTTCAGCCAGACTTGCGCTTTGCACCAGGAAATGTTTGAACAATTGATCATTTGTCTAGTCACCGTTAGTGTCCAAAGCATGGAAATGGTAACATAATGGTAATATGACTGGACTACTCATCCAGAAGTCTGGACTAATACTCCAGAGACAGGAGTTCAACTTCCAGCATGGCAACTGGGAGAATTATTCCAATAATTTGGAATTAAAGGCTCACCAATGCAATGATGATCATTGAAACTAACAGACTGTTATAAAACGCTAATTGGTTCACTAATGTCCTTCAGGGAAGGAAATCTGCCATCCTTACACCTAGGCTGGCTTACACGCAAGCACAGAATCAAATCAGTATGGATTGACCCTTAAGTTCCTTCTGATAGTGCTCGTGCATGAGTCGCAAAAAGGTGGTTTACAGGTGCAACAGGTGATTAAGAAGGCAAATGGAATGTTGTCCTTCATTGCTAGAGGGATGGAGTTTAAGAGTAGGGAGGTTCTTCTGCAATTGTATAAGGTGTTAGTGAGGCCACACCTGGAGTATTGTGTTCAGTTTTGGTCTCCTTACTTGAGAAAGGATGTACTGGCACTGGAGGGTGTGCAGAGGAGATTCACTAGGTTAATCCCAGAGCTGAAGGGGTTGGATTACGAGGAGAGGTTGAGTAGACTGGGACTGTACTCGTTGGAATTTAGAAGGATGAGGGGGGATCTTATAGAAACACATAAGATTATGAAGGGAATAGATAGGATAGATGCGGGCAGGTTGTTTCCACTGGCGGGTGAAAGCAGAACTAGGGGGCATAGCCTCAAAATAAGGGGAAGTAGATTTAGGACTGAGTTTCGGAGAAACTTCTTCACCCCAAGGGTTGTGAATCTATGGAATTCCTTGCCCAGTGAAGCAGTAGAGGCTCCTTCATTAAATGTTTTTAAGATAAAGATAGATATTTTTTTGAAGAATAAAGGGATTAAGGGTTATGGTGTGCGGGCCGGAAAGTGGAGCTGAGTCCACAAAAGATCAGCCATGATCTCATTGAATGGTGGAGCAGGCTCGAGGGGCCAGATGGCCTACTCCTGCTCCTAGTTCTTATGTTCTTATGATAGTTTAGCAAGCCACTCAATTGTAAAAATTAAAAAGTTGGCAATTCTGCATCGCCATCTCAGAGTTTGCAGAGAGACCCACCAGAGGTGGTGGCACAATGATAAACAGTCAGGAGGGGGTGGCCGTCGGAGTCTTCAACATTAACTGCAGAAACTAAGGGCAAGAAATTCTCCTGTTGATAACAAGTTGTCACCCTCCCTCAGCTGGTAAATCAGTACTCCTCCAAGTTGGAGCAGTGAGGGTTGCAAGGGCACAGAAAGGGTGGCATGGTAGCACCACTGCTGACCCATCTGGCTGAACCCTGAAGGATATATCTGCCAGGCGGCAGGTGGTGAAATAAACTATTTGACCTCGTCCTCACCAATCTACCTGTCACAGATAAATCTATCCATGATAGCATTGGTAGGAGCGGCCACCACAAAGTTCTTGTGAAGACAAGTGTGTGAGGTAATGCATTTTGGGAGGACTAACAAGGTAAGGGAATGTACAATAAATGGCAGTTCGCTAGGAAGTAGAGGATCTGGGAGACCGTGGTGTTCAGGTCCCTGAAGACGGCAGGACAGGTAGATAAGATGGTTAAGAAGGCGTATGGGATACTTGCCTTTATTAACCGAAGTACAGAATAGAAAAGCAGGGAGGTTATGATGGAGATGTATAAAGTGCTGGTTAGGCCGCAGCTGGAGTACTGTGTACAGTTCTGGTCGTCACACTAAAGGAAGGAAATGATTGCACTAGAGAGAGTGCAGAGAACATTCACCAGGATGTTGCCTGGGCTGGAGTGTTTCAGCTATCAAGAGAGACTGGATAGGCTGAGGTTGTTACCCTTAGACCAGAGAAAGCTGAGGGGGGACCTGATTGAGGTATATAAAATTCTGAGGGGCATAGACAGGGTGGTTAGGAAGGAACTTTTCCTCTTAGCAGAAGGGTCAAGAAGTTAGGATTGTAAGAGCAGATTTGATAAAGATATTCAAAATCATGAGAGGTCTAGACAGAGCAGATGTTTCCACTCATGCAAGGTATCAAGAACAAGAGGGCACAGATTTAAATAAAAGAAGCAATAGCTTGAGAAAAAACCTTCTCACACAACGGGCAGTTGAGGTCTGGAATGCTCTGTCCGAGAGAGAGGTAGAGGCAGGTTCAATTGAAGTATTTAATCGGGAATTAGACTGTAATTTGAATCGAAGGAATGTGCAGGGTTACAGGGTTATGGGAGGGGGGTGCGGAGAGAAAGGAGAATGGTACTAGGTCAGCTGCTCAAATGGCCTCCCACTGCACCGTAACAATTGTAATTCTTGGATGCAAAAGTAGAAGCTACAACAGAATTACATGTTAAACAGCAGAAGCAGCATGAAACAGCCAACAATCGATTCCACAACCAATGGATTAGATTAAAGCTCTGTAGTCCTGCCACATCAAGTCATGAATAGCGGTGAACAATTAAATTAACCAACCCTTACCCTTAATGTTCCTCAGTATAATGTTCCAGGCCTAAACATTTTCACCTTCTTCAATGACTTTCCCCTCACTATGTCATAAGTAGAGATGTTCGCTGATGATTGTATTGTGTTCAGCACCATTCACAATTCCTCAGACACTGAAGTATTCCGTGTCCACATGCAGCGAAATTTGGACAACATTCAGACTCAGGCAGCTATGTGGCAAGTAACAGTCATGCTACACAAATGCTGAGGAATAACCATTTCCAACAAGAGAGAATATAACCTTCTCCCCTGGACATTGAACGGTATTTCCATCTCACACCATGAACATCCTGGAGGTTACTGCTGACCAGAAATTTAACTGAACAAGCCATATAAATACTGTGGCCAGAAGAAGAGATTAGAGGCCGGGAATTGTGCAAGTAACTCGCCTTCTGACTTCCCAAAGTCTGTCCACCATCTACAATGCATAAGTCAGGAGTGTGATGGGATACTCTCCACTTGCCTGGGTGAGGGCAGCTCCAGCAACACTCGCAGTTCGACACCACCCAGGACAAAGCAGCCCACTGGTTCAGCACCTTGTCCATCGCCTTAAATATTCAGTTTCTCCATCACTGATACACAGTGGCAGCAGTGAGTACCATCTACAAGATGCACTGCAACAATTCACCAAGCATCCTTTCTACAGCACTTTCAAACCTGCGATCTTTATCACCTAGAAAGACAAGGGCAGCAGATGTATGGAAACACTACCACCTGTGTGTCCCACACAAAGGGCACGATTTAACAGGGGAAAAACAGGGTCCCATTTTGGGCGTATGCAGTATCAAACCCGCTATCAAATGGCGCTTTTTTTACTGGCCTCAGCAGGAAACGCATCACGGAGGCCACACTTACCTTCATTTCCTGAGTACAGGAAGAGATCGGGGCATCATTTTTGATTGCCACCCCGATCTCTCAACCCCCCACCACCGCCTCCGGACTCTCCCCGACACCCCAACTTACTTGTTGGGGGGCCCTCGATTCCCCCCCCCCCCCAAACCTCACTAGGGCAGTGTACCCCATGGTCTGATCCCTGGCACGGGCAACCTGCCACCCAGGAACCTTGGCACTGCCAGCCAGGAAGTATCACCCAGGGTGCCACTGCCAGGGTGCCCGGGTGGCTGTGCCAAGGTGCCCAGGTGGCAGCGGAAGTGCGAGGGTACCACCCTGTCCAGAGCCCGACCACCTGGAGATCTCGCAAGGCATCCCAAGCATTGCAAATCTCGCGCGAGGCCTCTCATGAGATTTTTTTGAAAATAAATTTACAGTACCTAATTTATTTTTCCAATTAAGGGGCAATTTAGGGTGGCCAATCCAACTACCCTGCACATCTTTGGGTTGTGGGGGCAAAACCCATGAAAACATGGGGAGAATGTGCAAACTCAAAAAATGACAGTGACTCAGGGCCGAGATCGAACCTGGGATCTCGGTGCCGTGAAGCAGCAGTGCTAACCACTGTGTCACATGCCGCCCTGGCCTCTCATGTAATCTAACGGCCTCGTCGCGTCCAGAGTCGGGCGCGACAAGGCCGAACGATCACGCCCAGTCACACACACCCCATTCCGACTTGGAACTTTATCATCGTTCCTTCACGGTCACAGAATCAAAATCCTGCAACTCCCTTCCTAACAGCACTGTGAGTGCACAGGCAACTCATGGACTGCAGTGCACCACCTTCTTAAGGACAATTAGAGTTGGGTAATAAATGCTTCCCTAGCCAATGACGCACTCATTTCCATGAATGACATTTTTTAAAGGACATTTTACCTTGATGTCATCCCCAAGCTTTGTGCCAAATCGTACATTTCGAACAGCATATGGAGCCTGACTCATGCTTTCTGATCCTCCACACAATACAATCTCAGATTCTCTAAGGCAGATTTCCTGCAACAAAGGGAATATTTTATATTAAAAACACACATAGCATTTCAAAATCTGAATGAATTTATCCATTCATTGATGATACTGCATGTTGATACATTCCCAAGAACTTAGCTCATTATACTTCTGGGACATGCATATTTCAAAACATATTTTAAAAATATACCCTTAAAAAGTATAATGTGTATTTATTTAAAAGGGCCAGTGTATTTGACTGGCATATGCTGGTCCAAAGTCCTATTTCCTATGACTCAAGGAAACACATACAAAAAATTGTGACAAAACACAACAGCGAGAATGGAGGTTAAAAAAACTACCCGTTTTAAATTAAAAGAAAATCTTAAAACTACATGCAGCAGTTCAAATGTCATTATTTCAGTTTCATTAATCTCTAAATGTTTTAATACTTTAATTATAGTGTTATGTCTAAATGGGGTCGAAGAAGAGGGATACACAAATCTGTGTAAACAGAGATTATAAAGCTACTTAAAGAATGTGAAGGACCAGGCTTCATGTTGAGGGACAGAAATGAAAAGCTAAAAAGTTATAGAGGTGCAATTTTTTTTTAAAAATCAGAATGATACCAGAACCAAGAAGACCAGGAAAGATTGAAGAGGGTCAGGCTATTTTATCTAGACTAAGGGTGCCCTGAAAGAGGTTGTGAAGATTATGAAAGATTTTGATAGGGTAGAAATAAAGAACAGGTTCCACTTGTGTGTAAGACCAGAACTGGGGGGCCATAAATATGAGATAGTCACTGCCAAAACCAACAGGGAATTCAGGAGAAATTTGCTTACACAGAAAGTAGTTAGAACATGGGACTACCACAAGGTGTAGTTCAGGCTGATAGCCTAGATGTATACAAGAGGGTGCTAGATAAACAAATGAGGGAGAAAGGATTAGGCAGAAAATGATGGGAGGAGGTTCGGGTGGAGCACAAGCACTTCTGTGGACCGATTGGGTTGAACAACCCAAATACAGCAGAGTACTGTGATGTTACACTTCCTGCTCTCTATGCTGCCAGTCTTTTACATCTGGCTATTAATGATTTATACAAAATAAAAACATAAAATACTAGAAATGCTCAGCAAGTTAGGCAGCACTTGTGGAGTGAGAAGCAAAGTTAACATTCCAGGTGTAATAACCTGCACAGGACACATGGGGCGGGGTCGATTGTTTTCCCCATGTGGCTCGAGGTGTATGAGCTCCTCCCGCTAACTTCGGGGCTGCTCACCATGTTGTATAAAACGTCAGCCAGTCGTCACGAACGGACCGACACAGAGAGAGGACCCGGTGGGGTATAACTGAGCCTCATGTAAATTATAAATAAACTTCTTCTTTTGTTTAATCATCGGATTCCCCTCACCTTTATTAAACCAGGCAGTTGACCTTTGATTAGAATTTTAAAAAGTTAGCGATGCAAAATGTTTCAAGCAAGTACAGAAACTGGGAAAGTGGAGGAGAGGGACAAAAGAACCAAAGGGAAGTCTATGATATAGTGGAAGACAGAAAAGATAAAATGTCAAAAAGGATGATGGTAGAAGATCTGGGGCTATTTCTCCGTTTTTGGGACTATGTCCCCACGCCATCGTAAAAACTGTGGCCTTTCACGCCAGAAAAACTGTCGTGAAAGGACCACATATTCAGAGCCCTGCAGGGAGCTAGCAGTGACCCGTCAGGAAGCTCGCAGATTTTGCTGCAGATAATGGCCCCCGCACTTCCGGGTCAGAGGTCGCGCGTGCGCACGCCGGCGGCCTGCAGCGGCCGCGCGTGCTCCGTCGACTCGGACCGCAGAACAGGTCCCTGTAAATAGACTCCCCGGTCGGCCACTCGCCCGACCAGGACCACTTGCCCAAAATTAGCCCGGTGCCGTAGAAGGCCCCCCTGCCCTCCGATCAGCCCGCCCCCGGCCAGGGCGGCCGAGGACTGAGCCCACAGCCGCCACGCTAGTATCCCGACCGGCAGGACCATGAGTGGTTCACGCCGTCGGGGCTTCTGCCGGTCAGGGGTGGAGAATGGCAGGGTGGGCCTCCAGCAATGGCCGCAGGTAGGGGATATGCGGCGCGGCATA
This sequence comes from Scyliorhinus torazame, assembly GCF_047496885.1. NCBI lineage: Eukaryota > Metazoa > Chordata > Chondrichthyes > Carcharhiniformes > Scyliorhinidae > Scyliorhinus > Scyliorhinus torazame. The sequence continues at coordinate 296,516,278 of NC_092709.1, read as the reverse complement.
CTTCTCAAGGCCCGGAGAATCAGGGAACCAGCGTCGGTCCCGATTCCATGCGCGGAAATGGATTCTCCCCCCCGGCGCCAGCTACAATTTTGGCCGTCAGGGTGCAGAGAATTCACCCAAGGTGTCTTGTACTATTTTCAGTCAGCTCCTCAGCAACATAAATGGTTCACTGTTCACTCTGGGCATACTAGATGATTTATATAGTCACATTTTAGTTCATAGGGAGAATGGCCTGTTTTTGACTAGGGCATGATGAAAGGTATTGGACAAAAGTCCAACAGCAGATTATTATGGATTACCTCCAAGTATGGAAATATGCCTTTGATAGGCTGGCGAGAACACCTGGTTTGGAAAACACAAGGAATGTCTGTTTCAATTATTTTTTTTTCAGTGACAGCAAAATACAGTTGAACTTCTCAGAAACGATATGTTCCTAATCAGTTCTTCATGCTTGGAATATCAATCCCTATTGTTTATTTAAGTAGTCCAATTATGAAGCAATATGTGGAGGAAAGGTATAATGGTTGCAAAGAGAACTCTCTCCAACCTATGCTGACTTATTGCTCAACACCAGAGGAGTAGTGAACCACAGCCCCGTATCGAAGGAAGGATGTGCTGGCGTTGGAAAGGGTCCAGAGGAGGTCCACAAGAATGATCCCTGGAATGAAGAGCTTGTCATATGAGAAGGATTGAGGAGTCTGGGCCTATACGCATTGGAGTTTAAAAGGATGAGGGGGGATCTTATTGAAACTTACAGGATACTGCGAGGCCTGGATAGAGTTGACGTGGAGAGGATGTTTCCACTTGTAGGAAAAACTAGAAGCAGAGGACACCATCTCAGACTAAAGGGACGATCCTTTAAAACAGAGATGAGGAGGAATTGCTTCAGCCAGAGGGTGGTGAATCTGTGGAACCTTTTGCCGCAGAAGGTTGTGGAGGCCAAATCACCGAGTGTCTTTGAGACAGAGATAGATAGGTTCTTCATTAATAAGAGGATCAGGGGTTATGGGGAGAAGGCAGGAGAATGGGGATGAGAAAAATATCAGCCATGATTGAATGGTGGAGCAGACTCGATGGGCCGAGTGGCCTAACTGTGCTCCTTTGACATATGGTCCTTTTATGGTCTTACAGCATATATACATGTTTTCAAAGTTCCACATGAGATTCTGAATTAAGCATTTGATTTTGAGTTTATCTTTCAAAGCACAATATTTGAACATCTAGGACACCAGAAAATGACTGACAGATTGCAGTTTCTGGTTAGCTCCTCACATCACACTGAAGGCACAGAACTACGGAGGAAATTCTACAGCTGGACAACTGCTTCTCGAGAGTGCCATCTAGTGGCTGAGCTGGGGGTTCCATATTTGCCATGATTGATTGCAAAGAAACAAGCTGAACCTCCAATTACTCGAAGCATCATTCACTGGAGTACGGTATGTATCCATGCTGCTACCAAGATCTTCTGCTCACCATGCTACCAGTGAGGACTGTTGTTATCTACTATTTACCTGATAAGGCAGTCTCACTGGATGGGCGCGGTCCTCCGGAAAAATTTCCAACTGCTGTAGCGAGCTGGAATTGCCGCAAGTTTCCTGATGCTCGGCCCAGTGAGGCCGGCAACACTATTCCATGTTAAATTGGTCCACTCAGCGAGGCCTCACGGGCTTCTCGCCCCATATATCGGCTCGCCAGCTAATTCGCCGGGACCTCGCTCGCCAGCCCCCCGCTAACAAAGGTTGAGCAGAACTTAAGCTGCATCTGCTCAGCCAACCCCAGCCAGCTCGCAACAATAGCGCCGAGGAGACCGGCCCCAAGATTTGGGGACGCTGACCTGGGGAGGCTCCTGGATGCGGTGGAGGCCAGGAGGGATTCTTGTTCCCCCAAGGGTCCCGGAGGGTGAGCCACGAGGCAGCCAGTGCTGCCTGGGACGAGGTGGCGGCAGCAGTCAGCTCAGGCAGTATGACCAGGAGGACTGGTCTCCAGTGCCAGAAGGAGGTCAACGATCTACACCGGGCAGCATGAGTGAGTAGACACCAATGTCGAAACCCCCAACCCCACAAGGGAGCATCCCCCAGGTGACCCCCAACCCTTCCTCCATCCCCCCACCCCTTCAACCCTCCCTCCACCTCAACCCTCCCTTCACACCCCCCACCCCATCCCTCCACCCCCTCCCCCTTCAGAACTCCTTCCACCCATCCCTTCAACCCTCCCTTCACCCCCCACCCCCCGCACAACTGTGAACCACGCCATGTGGCTAGCAATGCCCTTTCTGTGTCCTCTCAGGAAAAGCTCTCCCATAATCGGTGGGATGGGGCCCAGACTGGCAGTGGAGTGCCGGACTGGAAAATCCTCACCTCCTTTGAGCGGGCCCTAGAGGTGACTGGTGTGGCCGAGGACAGGGCAGTCACCAACGCGGAGGCTGGGAGACACCGCAGAGATGAGGGACCACCAGGCTCCACCTGGAGGACCTGTCAAATGTTAGTAGCGATTGCCTTAATGACTGACCCATCCCTCCCACTGAACACATGTCCATTCTCCGGCAGGTCCAGCAGCCAACGGCACAGGCCCATCCCGGGCAGCCCCCTCTCCTGACTCCAGGGAGAACACCTCGGAGGAGTTCCGCACTAATGCACTGCGGATTAGTAATTGAGTAGAGGGGGACCAAACCATTTGTTGAGTTCACCGTCTCAGTTGCAGTAGTGCAAAGGTGGTGGCTAACCAAACAAAGGGCACTGCATTACTGGCAACTTTAGAAGAAAAATCAGAGGATTCTCACGGGAACGGACAGTGAGCTGTAGTGGTCACATTTTATACCATCAGGCCTTCCTCTCGAAGTCCCCAGCATCAGATACTAGTCTTCAGCCTATTTAATTCACTCCATGATATCAAGAAAGCTGAAGGCTATGCACACAGACGACGTTCTGGCAATACAACTGAAGACTTGTGCTCCAGAACTAGCCATGCCCCCTAGCCAAGTTGTTTCAGTACAGCTACAACACTGGCATCTGCCAAGGAATGTGGAAAATTGCCATGGCATGCCCTGTCCACAAAAAGCCAATGTGATTTACTCCACATGTTATCAAGATAAATGACTGAAGGCACTGCACATTACAAAAGGTTATAGGTGCTGACAACTGTCCAGCAATAGTACTGAAGACTTGTACACTCTAATTAGCCGTGCCCCTAGCCAAGCTATTCCAGTACATCTACAACACTGGTATCTACCCAGCAATGTGGAAGTTGCCCAGGTCTGTCTAGTACACAAAAAGCAGGACAAATCCAATCCAGCCAATTACCACGAGGGAAGGGATTCATTGATAGTACTATAAAGTGGAACTTCTCAGAAATAACCTGCTCACTGACGCTCAGTTTGGGTTCCACCAAGGCCACTCAGCTACTGACCTCATTACAGCCTTAATCCAAAAGAATTGAACCCAATAGGGGAGGTGAAAGTGACTGTTCTTGACATCATGGCATCATCTGATAGTGGGGCTGCAAGGAGCCCGAGCAAAACTGGAATCAATGGGAATCAGGGGGGAAACTCTTCATTTGTTTGATTCATACAAGATCCTAAGACGTAGAAACAGAAGTAGGCCATTCAATTTTTTTCCCCCATTCATTAGACGTGGGCGTCGCTGGCTGGGTCAGCATTTATTGCCCATCCCCAAGGGCATTTAAGAATCAACCACATTGCTATGGCTCATGTGTCACATGCAGGCCAGACCAGGAAAGGACAACAGATATAAAGGACATTAGTGAACCAGGTGGGTGACAACAATCGACAATGGTTTCACGGTCATCTAGACTTTTAATTCCAGACTTTTTAGTGAATTCAAATTTCTCTGGTTGGGATTTGAACCCAGATCCTTAGAGCATTGCCCTGGGTCTCTCTGGTTTGCTAGTCTAGTGACAAGTGACAATGCCACTATGCCACCGCCTCCCCTGACTGATCTAACGCAAAGGAAGATGGTTGGGGTTGTTGGTCAGCATTCGCAGTCCAAGGACATTGCTGTAGGAGTTCCTCAGGGGTAGTGTCCTAGGCCCAACAATCTTCCACTGCTTCATTTATGACCTTCCTTCCAATACAAGGACCAAAATGGAAATGGTCACTGATGATTGCACAATGTTAAGCACCATTCACGATTCCTCAAATACTGAAGCAGTCGGAGTCCATATGCAGCAAGACATGGACAATATTCAGACTTAGCTTCAGGTGGCAAGTAACATTCATGCCACACAAGTGTCAGGCAATAGCCAACAAGAGAAAATCTACCACCTCCCATGATATTCAATAGCATGACCATTGCTGAATCCTCCACTATAAACATTCTGAGGACTTATCACTGACCAGAAACTGAAGTGGACTCGTCATATAAATACTGTGGCTATAAGAGAATGCCAGAGACTGCGATTCTGCAACAAGTTAACTCACTTCTTGGTGCTCGATAGCCTGTTCATCATCTACAGGGCACCAGTCAGGGGTATGATGGGAAGCTTCCCACTAGCCTGGATGAGTGCAGCTCCAACACCCTCAAGAAGCTCGACACCATCCAGGACAAAACAGCTCACTTGATCGGCACCCTGTCCACCACCTTCAACATTCACACCCTCCACTACTGACACACAGTGGCAGCAGTGTGTACCATCTACAAGATGCACATCAGCAACTCACAAAACCTCCTTCAACAGTACCTTCCAAACCTGCAACCTCTTATTACCTAGGATGACACGAGCCAGATGTATGAGAACACCACCACCTCTAAGTTCCCCTCCCAGATACTCACCATCCTGACTTGGAATCATAGTCGCCATTACTTCAATATTGCTGGGTCAAAAATCAAATCTGGAACTCCTTTCCTGACAGCAGTTTGGATGTACCTACATCACAAACTGCAGCAAGTCAAGGTGGTGGCTCACCACCACCTTCTCAAGGACAATTAAGGCAAAAAATGCTGGCCTAGCCAGCAACGGCCAGATCCCCATGAAAAATAAATGAAGTAGTCAGGACAAGAAGTAATGGAAGAACAACACATTTTTTAAAAATTTATAGGATATGGGCGTCGTTGGTTAGGCCAGAATTTATTGCCCATCACAAGGTGGTGGTGAGCTGCCTTCTTGAACCGCTGCAGTCCTTGAGGTGTAGGTACACCCATGGTGCTGGAGGCGAACCTCCAGGTGGTGGAGTTCCCAGGTATCTGCTGCTCTTGTCCTTCTAGATGGTAGTGTCATGGGTTTGGAAGATCTTGTCTAAGGAACCTTGGTGAGTTCCTCCATTGCATCTTGTAGATGGTACACACGGTTTGTCGGTGGTGGAGGAATTGAATGTTTCTGGAAGGAGGAACAATCAAGCGGCTGCTTTGTCCTGGATGGTGTCGAGCTACTGGAGTGTTGTTGGGAGTTGCACTCATCCAGGCAAGTGGAGAGTATTCCATTACACTCCTGACTGGTGCCTTGTAGATGGTGAACAGGCTTTGTGGGGGTCAGGAGGTGAGTTACTCACCGTAGGATTCCTAGTCTTTGACCTGCCCTGGGAGCCACAGTATTAATGTGCCTAGTCCAGTTCAGTTTCTGGTCAATAGTAACCCCCAGGATGTTAATTGTGGGGGATTCAGCGATGGTAATGCCATTGAATGTTAAAGGGTGGTGGTTAGATCCTCCCTTGGAGGAGATGGTCATTGCCTGGCATTTGTGATGCACGAATGTAACTTGTCACTTGGCAACCCAAGACTACATATTGTCCAGGTCTTGCTGCATTTGGACATGGATGGCTCCAATATCTGAGGAGTTGTGAATGGTGTTGAACATTGGGCAGTCATCCACAAACATCCCCATTTCTGACCTTACATTGAAAGGGAGGACATTGATAAAGCAGCTGAAGATGATTGGGCCTAGGACCCTGAGGAACTCCTGCAGTGATGTCCTGGAGCTGAGATGATTGATCTCCAACCACCACAACCATCTTCTTTTGTGCCAGGTATGGCTCCAAACTGCAGAGAGTTTCCCCCCGATTCCCATTGACTCCAGTTTAGCTAGGGCTCCTTGATGCCATACTCGGTCAAATGCTGCCTTGATGTCAAGGGCAGTCACTCTCATCTCACCTTTGACATTCAGCTCTTTTGTCCATATTTGAACAAAGGCTGTTCTGAGGTCAGGAGCTGAGTGACCCTGGCGGAACCCAAACTGTGCATCCATGAGCAGGTTATTGCTGAGTAAGTACCGCTTGATAGCACTATTGATGACTCCTTCCACCACTTTGCTGCTGATGGGGAGTAGGCTAATGGGCAGCAATTGATTGGGTTGGCTTTGTCCTGTTTCTTGTGTACAGGATACGCCTGAGCAATTTTCCACATTGCCGAGTAGATGCCAGTATTGTAGCTGTACTGGAACAGCTTGGCTAGGGATGCAGCAAGTTCTGGAGCTCAAGTCTCCAGTACTACTGTTGGGATATTGTCAAGGCCCGTAGCCTTTGCAGTTTTCAGCCAATACGATTCCGACGTTTCTTGATATCACGTGGAGTGAATAGCATTGGCTGAACACTGACATCTGTGATGCTGGGGTCCTCCAGAGGAGACCGAGATGGATCATCCACTCTGCACTTCTGGCTGAAGACTGTTGCGAATGCCTCAGCCTTGTCTTTTGCATGTATGTGCTGGGCTCCTCCATCATTGAGGATAGGGCTATATGTGGAGCCTCCTCCTCCAGTGAGTTGTTTAATTGTCCACCACCATTCACGGCTGAATGTGGCAGGTCTACAGAGCTGAGATCTGATGCGTTTGTTGTGGAATCGCGTAGCTGTCTACTACTGCGGGCAGCACGACGGCGGAGTGGTTAGCACAGCTGCCTCACGGTGCCGAGGTCCCAGGTTCGATCCCGGCTCTGGGTCACTGTGTGTGTGTGGAGTTTGCACACTCTCCCCATGTTTGCATGGGTTTCGCCCCCACAGCCCAAAGATGTGCAGGGTAGGTGGATTGGCCACGCTAAATTGTCTATTAATTGGAAAAAAAATGAATTGGGTACTCTAAATTTATTTTTTTTAAAAGCTCTCTCTATTACTTGCTGTTTATGTTGTTTGGCACACAAGTAGTCCTGTGTTGTAGCTTTACCAGGTCGACACCTCATTTTTCGGTATGCCTGATGTTGTTCCTGGCATGCTGTCCTGCACTCTCATTGAACCAGAGTTGATCCCCTGGCTTGGTGGTAATGGTAGATATACATTTATAGATATACATATAGTCATATAGTGTAATAGTTTTGCAAAAGCTTCCAATAAAAAACATAGATCTAGTAATATTGTCACATGTAGCATATTGTGCTTAATCCACTATGCAGATTGTATTGCATTTGTTCAGTACCTGTGCTCCAGAGACGATTGATTGGAAACCAGATCCACAGAGTCTGTTCACAGTTAAAGCAGGTACTGGAATAGGAATTCCAATTTGCAATCCAACATGCCTTGCAATATAAGCAGCATCTGGAGAACTCTTTAAAAAAGAACAAAGGTATATTTATTTTACCCACTGTCAAACACCACTCCTTTAAACAAGATACTGGAAAGGTAGACTGTAAATCCAGTGGCGGCCATGGAGTGAGTAGTCGCATGTAGGGCAGCTCCGGCTCGAAGGTATTGATCGGAGCTCTTTTTACCTGAAATCGGTGGAATTTCGACAGGGAAGTGTAGCTGAAGGTGTGGAGAAGTTCCCCCGGGAGTGGCATGTCTGCTGGTTATCAGACCTGGCAGAAGGTTAAAGACCTGGCCAAGGAACTGGAGGAGACCTGTGGTACAGTAGCAATTGGGAAGATGGCAGAGGGGGAAGGGTTGTTGAAATTTGGAAAGCCCCAGGTGGAGTTCCGGCAGCAGCGAAGGGAGATACAGGAAGATCGGTCGAAGGCCATCGATGGAGTGGTAGCACCCTTGAAGGCATAGGGGTCGTAGATCCACGAGATGGAGAATGTGATGTCCAAACATTGTGATCAGGTAGTAGCTGTGGAGACGGAGGTGGGGCTCATGGGGGACCGTTGCAAGTCACTAATGGCAACGGTAGAGGAACAGGAGAACAGATCCAGAAGGCAGAACCCGCACATCGTCGGCCGGCCTGAGGGTGTGGAAGGCATGAGTGCTGTCTTAAGGATCCTGGCGGAGCTGGAGACAGAGGGGGTGCTGGAGGTGGATAGGACACACAGGTCCCCAAGGCGGAAGCAGAGGGGGGGGGAGCCGCCAGGGGCGGTGATCGTGAGGCTCCATAGGTTTGTGGAGAAGGAGAAGATCCTGCAGTGGGCCAGGAAGAAGCAGAACTGTGAATGGGAGGGGAACAGGGACCGAATCTATCAGGACATTGGAGCAGAGCTGGCGAAAAGGCACACCAGGTTCAACAGGGCCAAAGTGGTTCTATATCAGTTTGGGGTATTGTACCCGGTGAAACTGTGGGTGACTTTTGAAGGATGGGAATATTATTTTGAAACCCCAGAGGAGACCAATGACTTCATCAGAAACCATTAACTGGAGGAGAACTGAAAGTTGATGGGAGACAAAGGAGCTGGAACAACTGGAGAACTCTCCACCAGAAGATGTGGGTATTGTGGGGGCCGGAGGGTGGGGGGCTTTTTCTCAGGTAGGGTGACTTTGTTGCGATTGTTTGCTAAGTTCCAAAATGTTTGTATGGGGCAATGGCCCCCACCCACCCCTCCCGCTTGTGGTATTTTTTGGACGGGGTGACCTGTGGTTTTGGATGCGTCTTTGCTTGTGTGGGGGAGTGGGATCTGCAGGGAGCTGTTTGCACAGACCAAGGAGGGAAAGGTGGGGGGGGGAGGGGGTGGGGTAGATAGGAGGAGCCTTGAGATGGAAGAGGTGGCCGGGGTGGAGGGGACGCAACGGGACTGTGCTGAAGTAGAAGCGTGGTCATAGATGGAAAAAGGTGCCATCTTGGATGGCCCAGTGTACGGCAAAATTAAAGGGGGCAGATTTGGAAGGAGAGGATGGCGGACGGTAGAGAGGAATGGAAGCGCAAGCCTACAGTACAGTTCGTCACATGGAGTGTATGAGGGCTGAACGGGCCGGTGAAGAGATCTCAGGTCTTCGCGCACTTGAGGAGCTTGAAGGCGGAGATGGTCTTTCTGCAGGAGACGCATAGGTTGAGAAAGGGATGGGTGGGGCAGGTATTTCACTCGGGGTTTGATTCAAAGTCGTGGGGAGGGGCCATCCTGCTGAACAAAAGTTAAGTGTGGATGTGAAAGTGTTGGCTAAGTTTGTGGCGGGGAGGATGGAAGGATGCATTTGGGGGTGGCTGCAGAGGACCAAATGGATTTCGTGAAGGGCAGGCATCTTTCCAGTTACATTAGATGGTTATTAAATGTGATCATCACCCCGTCGAAGGGACGGGTACCGAAGGTAGTGGTCTCTATGGATGTGGAGAAGGCTTTCGACCGGGTGGAGTAGCGGTACCTGTTCGAGGTTTGGGAAGGTTTGGGTTTGGGCCAAAGTTTGTGGCGTGGGTGTGTCTGTTGTATGTGGCCCTGGTGACGAGTGTACAGACAAATGAGAGGAGTTCATGAAGCTTCGGGTTACGTAGGGGAACAAGGCAGGGGTGCCCACTGTCGTCGCTGCTATTCACGCTGGCGAAAAAGCCCTTGGTGAAGGTCGTTAGCGAGTCGGTCAGTAGAGTGGTAGGGGATTGAGAGTGGGAGTAGGGAATACTGGGTGTCGTTGTATGCAGACGACCTGCTGCTGTTCGTATCTGACCGAGTGGAGAATATGGGAAGAATTATGGACATACGAGAGGGGTTCGGGGCCTTCTCAGGATATAAGCTGAATGTCGGAAAGAGTGAGGTGTCTCCGGTGAATGTGGCAGGTCGGGGAGCCAACCTAGGGTTGTTACCATTTAGGGTTGCCAGGGATAGGTTTAGGTATTTGAGGGTTCAGGTGATGGGGGGGGGGGGGGGGGGGGGGGGAAAGAGTGGGCGACGATGCATAAATGGAACCTGACAAAATTGGTGGAGGAAGTTAGGGAGGACTTTAGGAGGTGGGATACGTTACACCTGACATTGACAGGGACGGTCCAGGTGGTAAAAATTTAAGTTCTGCCAAGGTTCCTGTTTGTATTCCAAACCCTCCCAATCTTCATTCCGAAGGCCTTTATCCTGAAACTGGATGCAGGGATTTCGGAGTTTATATGGGTGGGGAAGATACCTAGGGTGAAGAGGGCCCTGCTACAGAGGCAGAAAGGGGGTTGGCGTTACCAAATCTGTTGCACTACTACTGGGCAGCGAATGCAGAGAAGATGAGGCGGTGATGGGAAGGAGAGGTTAAAATGGAGGAGGAAGCCTGTAGACATTTTAGGATGGAGGAGATGTCGGTGCTATGGGAACCACGGCTTTAAGCTGGGGGAAACGGATGGCATGTACAGGCGAATTGTGGGAGGAAACCGGAGCACCCGGAGGAAACTCACGCAGACAGAGGGAGAGCGTGCAGACTCCGCACCGACAGTGATCCAAGCCGGGAATCAAACATGGGACCCTGGCGCTGTGAAAAAACAGTGCTAACCACGCTACTGCCGTGCTATGTGGACCGTAAGCTGAATCAAACGTATCCTTGTACATGAGGAGGTCAAATTTACCCTATGCATCGCCTCACTCCCCATCCTATCTCCCCCCCCCCCCCCCCCCCCCCCCAGCTGCTCCTCCCTTTTCTCTGACTGATGAGGCTGAGGGATTCATATCTGGAGGAGAGGTTTGCAAGTCTAGAAGAGCTGCGGGAGAGGGTAAAGCTTCAAAGGAAAGTAAATTCAGGTATATGCAAGTGAGGGACTTTGCGCGGAAGGAATGGCAAGGGTATCCTAAGCTGCCGAGGCGTACCCTGTTGGAGCGGTTGCTCCCGGATGTGGAAGGGAAGGGCAGGATTGGGGATATATACTGGTAGCTGGGGCAGCAGGGGGAGCGCAGGTGGTGAGAATTAAGGAGAAAAGTCCCACAAGTCCTGAAAGACGTGCTTGTTGGGTGAATTTGACATTCTGAATTCCCCCTCCGTGTACCCGGACAGGTGCTGGAATGTGGCGACTAAGGGCTTTTCACAGTAACTTCATTGCAATGTTAATGTGAGCCTACTTGTGACATTAATAAAGATTATTATTAGTATTATTATAGGGTGCATTTGACTCGGCAAGGGGGAGTGGGTTCTTCCAGGGGGTGGCGGACAAGTGCGAGAAGTTTGGGCGAGGACCTGCAAATCACGTGCATATGATCTGGGGCTGTGAGAAGTTGGAGATGCGTTGTTGAATATTGTGGGGGTAGAGGCCAGGCCGGATCCTGTGGTGGCAATTCTTGGGGTATCAGAAATGCCGGAGGTGATGGGGAAGGGGGCTGATGTTGTGGTCTTCGCCTCTCTAGTTGACGGCGAAGGATTCTGCTGGGATTGGCGGTCGACAACGCCACCAGGGGTGGCAGCCTGGCTGGAAAAGATCAAGTTCGAATTGAGGGGATCAGCGGAGGGTTTTGAGACAGTTCTTCGGTGTGATTAGGAGGGGTGAAAAGTGGAAAACTTGCACAATGAACCGTGAGGTGTGGAGAATGTTCTCCGGTTTATTTATGTTTTTGCGCCTTTGAATATGTTTGTAATAAAATACATTTTTTTAAAAAGAAAGGCAGACTGGAAAGGAGCAGATTACGCATGGTTCACTAAAGCAGGTGACTTGAAGAAAGGTTCATTGTCCCTGTCTGTAAAAATGTCCTTTAATATAATAGCAAAAAGTAAAATAAATTTCTAAAATGTCTGTTTCTGAGTAGAGGAATATATATAATCAGAGGACTTACATCCAGAGGATACAAAAATAAACAACAATGATTAAAGTCCTTTTATTGCTACCTTTCCCAGCTGAGCATTCAGTGTTTTTAACCCCAAGGGACAAAGCAGCACTGATGAAACTACCCAAGAGTCTGTTGATCAAAGTTTTAATTGTAACCACGAAGAATATAAATCAGTAAATCCCTTCAGTCTGACCACTGACACTTTTCAGTCCATACATTGAGGGTCCAGGAAAGACAACAGTGTGCTTGTTTGCTGCAAGGAATATAATCAAAAGGGTTAGATAGAGCCGGCCAAGATTTCATAGAATCCTAGAAGTTTACAGCATGGAAACAGGCCCTTCGGCCCAACCAGTCCATGCCGCCCAGTTTTTACCAGTTGCCCGCACTTGGCCCATAACCCTCTATACCCATCTTACCCATGTAACTATCTAAATGTTTTTTAAAAGACACAATTGTACCCGCCTCTACTACTACCTCTGGCAGCCCATTCCAGACACTCACTACCCTCGGAGTGAAGAAATTGCCCCTCTGGGCCCTTCTGAATCTCTCCCCTCTCACCTTAAACCTATGCCCTCTAGTTTTAGACTCCCCTACCTTTGGGAAAAGATGTTGACTATCTACCTTATCTATGCCCCTCATTATTTTATAGACCTCTATAAGATCACCCCTAAGCCTCCTACGCTCCAAGGAAAAAAGTCCCAGTCTATCCAGCCTCTCCTTATAACTCAAACCATCAAGTCCCGGCAACATCCTAGTAAATCTTTTCTGCACTCTTTCCAGTTTAATAATATCCTTCCTATAATAGGGTGACCAGAACTGCACACAGTATTCCAAGTGTGGCCGTACCAATGTCTTGTACAACTTCAACAAGACGTCCCAACTCCTGTATTCAATGTTCTGACCAATGAAACCAAGCATGCCGAATGCCTTCTTCACCACCCTGTCCACCTGCGACTCCACCTTCAAGGAGCTATGAACCTGTACTCCTAGATCTCTTAGTTCTATAACTCTCCCCAACGCCATACCATTAACTGAGTAGGTCCTGGCCTGATTCGATCTGCCAAAATGCATCACCTCACATTTATCTAAATTAAACTCTATCTGCTATTCGTCGGCCCACTGGCCTAATTGATCAAGATCCCGTTGCAATCCTAGATAACCTTCTTCACTATCCACTGTGCCACCAATCTTGGTGTCATCTGCAAACTTACTAACCATGCCTCCTAAATTCTCATCCAAATCATTAATATAAATCACAAATAACAGTGGACCCAGCACCGATCCCTGAGGCACACCACTGGTCACAGGCCTCCAGTTTGAAAAACAACCCTCTACAACCACCCTCTGCCTTCTGTCGTCCAGCCAATTTTGAATCCAATTGGCAACCTCACCCTGGATCCCGTGAGCTTTAACCTTCTGCAACAACCTACCATGCGGTACCTTGTCAAAGGCTTTGCTAAAGTCCATGTAGACAACGTCTACTGCACTGCCCTCATTTCCAAAGGATTTTGTGTTTGTCTCTTTGGTACATTATCTGCATTCTACCTTTTGGTGACATCAGTTGAAGTATCGGGTCAGTTTTCACATACCTGCATTTAACCAAACTCTTTTCTTAACCCCTTGACTGCCTCTATGCTATCAGAGTTCTTGACCAAAATTAAAGTTTTACGTAAGTTACACCTTCCTCTAGCTCAGGATTTCCCAAACTTCCAAGCCACAAAGCCCCCAGTCGCCTACAAGGAGTTTCAGGGAACCCCAAGCATTCTCATAGTGCATGCCTTACCTTTTGTCATTTTTAATGAGAAGAACAAGGCCAGAAAGTTTATTCTCGTGTCAGACACACACACACAGACACCCGTCTCTCCTACTTTCACACACACCCATCGCTCATTCTCAGGCGCATGCCCTTTTCGCACGCTCCCTTGTGCATGCCAACGCCCTTGCGTGCACATCAGCGGCCTCACTTACCTCTGTCCAAGGCCCTAACCCCACTCCACTCCTTTCCCGAGGCCAAACCACAGCCTCCCAACTCGTTTCCCAAGGCCAGGGCACATCCCTAACTTTCCCGAGACTAGAACCCACCTCCTGCAAGCGCCTTTCCTGAAACCAGAACTCACCTCCACCCACCCCCAAACTGATAAGCCTATCAGTATTCAGTGCTCCAAGAGGTCTTGCTCTGATTGGCCCATTTTGTTTCTCTAATCCGTTTTAAATTTTGCACGCTCGAATCGGTGTTTATCGGTCACGTGGCGGCCACCAGCTTTGCAGACATCTGTTGGGAACCCCTGCTCTAGCTCAACATTGGGAAGACCGAAGCTACTCCATTTGGTTGCCATTGACTCCATCCCTTTGTCCAGTCATGCATTCACATTAAACTAGTATTTATATATACCATTTTTAATTTCCTTGCCACTGAAAAACTGATCACCATTATCACTTCTCGATTCAAATCCTCCTCTACTCTCCTATCAGCTGTCCTTCATCTTCCATAAAGTTCTCCACACATCCTGTACCACTGTTTGACGTGAGGAATCCAGTCTCCCACATTTGCTGGCTTGTAATGCAGAACAAGGCAGCAGCGTGAGTTCGATTCCCATACCGGCCTCCTCAAACAGGCGCCGGAATGTGGGACTAGGGGCTTTTCACAGTAACTTCATTGAAGCCTACTTGTGACAATAAGCGATTATTATTATTATTTGCGTCTTGCTGCAACAAGCTCCTTCTTACCCAGTGACCGACACTATCTTTGCAATCCCCTTCAGTCCTTCTGAACATTACACTTCTTTTCACCCCATCATAGGTGTGGCCTTCCCCACATTCCTGTAGTAACTCTCTGCTTCCTTATCTTTAAATCTCCTAAATATATAACAGTGGTTGCACTCTTGCTCAAGTTAAACGATTGTGGTTTCAGGCCCCACTCAATCCATAACCTAGCTTGATACTAATCAATCAATTAAAAAATACATTGATGCAAGGAAGTATAGTGTTCATCAGTTTGGTATTATGTTAAAACTAGTATTGATTAAACCAATGAAATATTATCATCACTGTGAAATAAAGCAGCTCATGGGACAGCACGGTGGCAGAGTGGTTAGCACTGTTGCCTCACAGGGCCAGGGACCCGTGTTCAATTCTGGCCTTGAGTTTCTGTGTGTGTGGAATTTGCCACATTCTCCCCGTGTCAGTGCAAGGGTGTCCGAGTGCCAGGGTAGCTTTGCCAAGGGACAGGGGTGATGGAGGCCATGCCCATGAAATGAGGGTGGAGGGGGTGTTTGAAGGGTGGGGGAGTGCATGGCAGGTAAGTAGGGACCTCTGGGAGGTTGGAGGGTGATAGAGTATTGATTTATTCATAGTTTTAGGGGCTAATTGAATGCATAGCTGAGAGGTGAAATTATTAAAAGTGTCTTGACTGTGGGAATCCAGACATTGTTTCAGTCAATGTTTCACAAAATGAACTGACTATTGTATTTCAGTGTATTCAGTAATAAGAATGTATCAAATAATCAGTTACAGCAAATTCTCCGGCCGAGCTGTGGCGTGAGAAAACTATACCTTCATTTTCCGGGGACTGCGCACGCAGACGCTGAGCTGGCTTTGATAGGCACCAGTCAATCTTAAGTAATGGCCAATGTTTGAGTAATAAATCATCCTCTGAGTAACAGACATCCATTTAAACAAACCAGGAGGCCTCAACTGAGAATTAGAAACCAATGATAGTAAATGAGGGATTAAACCAGAGATAAGAATTCTTTTAAAAGTAGGACCTTCGGGGTCTTTGTTCCTGAATTCTTGAATCATCCATCTGTTTGTGTTTATGCTTTTTGCCATGTGTTCGACCCTTTTATGTATTGTTTGTTATTTTGTTTCTAAGTTTTGATTCAGTTCTTTTTCAAGTGTACTCAAGTGAATAATTAGCAATAAAGTTGTATTCTTGACACCTCCAATCAACCGGACCATCGATTCTCATGAATGAAATGAATGAAAATCGCTTATTGTCACAAGTAGGCTTCAAATGAAGTTACTGTGAAAAGCCCCTAGTCGCCACATTCCGGCGCCTGTTATAGAAGGTAAACAAGAGTCCCAACAGAGGGGTGATGGGTGGGGGTCCTAGAAGGAAGGGGGTGCTGTATGAGGACTTGGGGGGGGGGGGGGGGGGGGGGGGGGGCTGAAGAAGGGTACCTCCAGGGACCCCATAGCGGGGCTTCCTCACTTGGGCGGGGGGGGGGGGAATGCCCATGGTGGGGAGGACTCGCAAATTTACTTAGAGATCGGGCCACCCTTTCAAAATGGCAGCCCGATCTCGGAGTTCAGCTCCCCAGTGCTAAAAGAAAATTCAAATTGTGGGCTAAACCGGTGAGAAACTCCCCAGGGTCATTGAATAGCGGTGGGGAAGGAACTCCCTGAAATCCCACCACAAATTAACTTGGAAATTCTTTGGGAGAATTGCGCCCAATGTGCGGGTTGGGGGATGTTCTGGGCATGTGTCCATATTGTGAAGTCCTACCCTAATGTAGAAAGGTTTGAAGAAAGCTTAGCACACAAGGTAACTTTCTCAGAGTCGAGAACTGTGATTGACCTCATACTGACCTGCATTACATTTCCGACAATGACGCTGTCCACAAGTTCGTGGTTAACCTTCCCAGCAACTAGTGCAGCCTTTGCAGCATGTGTGGCTAAATCTGTGGCAGAGTGGCCCTTCAGTACTCCTCCGTAAGTACCAAAAGGGGTACGTTTGGCAGCAACAATGAATACACCTTTATTAAAAAAATGCATCAAAACTTACAGCACTTTAAGACATACTGGGCAAACTCACAAGAATAATAATACACCAACTTTGAAGGAGCATTCACAAATAACCGGACTACTATTAGATTACAGAATGATTACAGCACAGAAGGCCATTTGGCCAGTCATGTCTGCGCAGGCTCTCCGGATGAGCAATGACACCCAGCATCATTTCCTCCCTTCTCTCCCCGTAACCCTGCATATTCTTTACGGTAGCCTTGTGGATAGCACAATTGCTTCACAGCTCCAGGGTCGATTCCGGCTTGGGTCACTGTCTGTGCGGAGTCTGCACATCCTCCCCGTGTATGCGTGGGTTTCCTCCGGGTGCTCCGGTTTCCTCCCACAGTCCAAAGATGTGCAGGTTAGGTGGATTGGCCATGATAAATTGCCTTTAGTGTCCAAAATTGCCCTTAGTGTTGGGTGGGGTTACTGGGTTATGGAGATAGGGTGGAGGTGTTGACCTTGGGTAGGGTGCTCTTTCCAAGAGCCGGTGCAGACTCGATGGGCCAAATGGCCTCCTTCTGCACTGTAAATTCTATGATAATCTTTCTTTACAGGTAATAGATAACTCTTATTCTTGATTCATCCACCAGTGGGAACAGTTTTCCCCCTATTTATTCTGCCGAGACCCCTCATGATTTTGAATACCGCTATTAAATCCCCTCTCAATCTTCTCTTCTGAAGGAAAACACACGCTACTTTGCCAATCTATGTATCAGAAATTCCTCATCCTTGGAACCATTCTGCATCTGGAGTATTGTGCACAGTTTTGGCCTCCTTATTTGAGGAGAGATGTAATTGCATTAGCAGTTTAGAGGAGGTCCAGTAGATTGATTCCAGAGATGAGGGGTTCATCTTTTGAAGAGAGATTGAGCAGTTTAGGCCTATACTCTCTTGAGTTCAGAAGAATGAGAGATCTAATTGAGGTATGCAAGATGATATAAGGTATTGACAAAGTAGACGTAGAGTGGATGTTTCCTCTTGTGGGGCGATCTAGAACGAGAGGTCATAGTTTTTGGATAAGGGGCAGCAGATGAGTGGAAATTACTTCTCTCAAAAGAGTCGTGAATCTGTGGAATTCACTAGCCCAGAGTGCAGTGGATGCCGGGGCATTGAGTAAATTTGAGGAAATAGACAGATTTTTAATCAGTAATGGGTTGAAGGGTTATGGAGAATGGGCAGGAAAGTGGAGTCGAGGCAGAGAAATCAGCCATGATCGTACTGAATGGCAAAGTGGGCTCAAGTGGCTGAGTTGCCTACTCCTGCTCCTAGTTCTTATTCTCATGAATCTTTTGTGCACTCTATCTGATGCTTTCACACCTTTCCTAAAGTATGGGACCCAGACTGGATGCAGCATTCTATCGGAGACCAAACCAGTGTTTTATACAAATCTAACACAACCTTGTTCTTGTACTCTATGCCCTTATTAATAAAGGATAAATCAGCATTTCAGTAAAGTATGATTCTGAACATACAGTGAACACAGCAACTGTCAGCCACGTTTGGTTTGCAATGGAATGCAGAAATGGGGCACACCTTGGAGGAACTGATCCATATCTAACTGACAGTATCATGTCTCCGATAAATGTCTCACAATGGGTCATTTTGGAGCGGCATGTAGGCAGCATGAGCCAATGATTCATCTGTAAGAAAGCACCTTCGTTAATGCAGTAGTTCCTTAAAACTGCACTGGGGAGTTCATTTGGATTGAAGCATAGATTCCTGATTTGAGATTCAAATCGAGTTTACCAATTGTCAGTTTACTAGCGTCAATTTCACAACCCTCTCAATTGCCTGCTGTTCTACAGTAGCTTCTGGTGTGGCAATAGTTCAATTTTAAAATTCTCATCTTTGTTTCCAAACCCCCTCCCTCAATACCCTTGATGCTATCCCTGCAAACACCTCCAGATCTCCTTGTGACAATAAGCGATTATTATTATCCTTCAATTCTGGCCTCACATATGCCCAGGTTTCTTCACTCCTCTACCAGCTGCCTCGGCCTTGAACTGACATTCCCTTCCTAAACCTCTCTCTCCTCCTGTGGGTTGTTCCTTAAAACCGACTACTTTGACTATGTTTTTGGTTACCTTTCCTGATATCTCCTTATGTGGCTTGACGTCAAATTTTAATATCACACATGTGCCATGTGAAACTTTACTATGTTATATAAATACATGTTGAACCTGCGATTAAGTTTGCAATGAGTGTAATTAGAAAAAATATTTCATGTGAAAATAGATATGGTCTATATGCATCAGTTCGTCCAAGGTGTGCCCCATTTCTGCATTCCATTGCAAACCAAACTTGGCTGACAGTTGGGGTATGTTAATATCTTGCAACAGGTGGTACACAGACAGCTGCCTGGCGGTGAATTGGCACACTACAATCTTTTCAGTAAAATGGTCATGTCGACTTAAAATTAAGCAATTTGACGCTGAGTCTCACATGATGCTTTGTTGACACTTACCACTTCAATTCTTGTTTTTAAAACATTGTACTACATATTCAATTCACTGCTCCATGTCTCAGTTGCTAAAATAAACCATTCTGTTTCTTATTCTTTCGCCCTGCCTGATTGCTCAGGCAGGTCAAACCGATGGTGTACAGCCTCAAGTGTCCCGTATGACCTGGAGCAGAAACCCCAAGGCCCTTTATTTCCATATCTACAACACTCCCTTTCTCCCTCTAACTCCTGCTCACAGGAAGGTCATTTTCATCGCCTCCAGGCTCAATTTTCTAAACAATCATTCTCATGACTGGCTTTGAAGATTTATCATACATGAGACACAACTTGCAAAAATACTCTGCTACACACTCTCTATCCTGCACTCTTATCATCCTCGCCTTTTCCCTGCACAGAATTAAGCAGCCTTGCCTGTGGTCCTCCTCATCACATCCTACTCAATGCAAAATGCCAATGCGTTGGTAGGTTTAATTTCCCTTTGTACACTCCCCTCCCAATTTGCATTCCCAAGCATCTCTACATTATGATCTTCTGTTGTGCACGGTGAACTGCAATGATGTCTAATGCATCCAATACTTCCAGTTGTATTTTGTACAATCTGAAGTAGCTGCTTTTGATATTTCCTGAATCACATTTAAATTACAGGCAGCAAACGTAAATATGACAACAGGTGAAAGGTGAGGACAAATTATTGTGCTCGGTGCTTATAATTTGTAAAAGGATTACTTAAAAACACCTTTTGATCCATTACACAATGCCCATTGATGATCTAATTAGAAAGTTCTTCTAACAGCCTTGAAGGAAATAAGAAATTAACAGTGAAACACTTCAAACTTAATTAAAGATACCTCAAAGCAGATAACGGGAGAGGTATCCACAGAAATCGGTTTGGAAATCTATTCCATTATTGAGAAATGTGGGGATGTGGAAATTGGAAGATAGGAATCATCCCAAGGGGCAACAAGCAGTAACTCACATCTAAATTAAACAGGTTATCTGGCCATTGCCACATTGCTGTTTGTGGCACCTTGCTGCATGAAAAGTGGCGACAGAGATCCCTACATGGCAATGCTTATGCATCAACAAGTACTTTGTTGGCTGTCTTGACGCTGTGAAAGGCACCACATAAATTCAAGTCCTTCTTTCCAAGTTAAAAGTTGGGCAATGAATGGGACTCAAGGGCAGTAAAACCTTCAGTTCCCTGTAAATTAAAGAAAAAAATTAAATAAAAGGGGTGACTGAGTCATATTTGTGACTCGCAGCCTAATCAGCCAGGCAGTCACTTGTAGCTGGGCAGTGCACTGGAAAATAGATATTTTCCAGCATTTTTTTATGCTTTAATGGGACATTGGCCCTGATGGCTAGGCCAGCATTTTTATTACCCATACTTAAGTGACCTCGAGAAAGTGGAGGTACACCCGCAGTGCTATTAGAGAGAGAGTTCCAGTGTTTTAACCCAGCAACAGTGAAGGAACAGCAATATATTTCCAAGTCAGGATGATGGGTGGCTTGGAGGTGAGCTTGCAGGTGACGGTGTTCCCCTGTATCTGCTGCCCTTGTCCCTTCTAGGTGGTTGACGTTGTGGGTGTGGAAGGTGCTGTCCGAGCCTTGGTGAGTTCCTGCAGTGCATCTTGTGGATGGTACACACTGCTGGCACTGTGGGTTTGGTGGTCGAGGGAGTGGATATTGAAGGTGGTGGATGGGGTGCCAATCAAGGAATCAGGAGGCACATTATTCCAAGATGAGTTATTGTTATGCCTTGTAAACCTTTGGGGGCTCGTACTCTGCAAAGGCAGGGTGTTTCCAAATGCTGCTAGATCAGCAAAAGAAAATCGCATGCTTATCCAGGGAAATCCCAAACCTCAGTAGCAAAAGGGTGGCTAGCTATGGGCTGGTTCCCCGTAGCCAGACCCAAAATCATGTTCGGTGATTGGGCGGAGAATGGATTTTTGCGCCAAAATCAGGGCCTGCGCCGGTTTGATGCAGGTCCGCCATGCTCCGCCCCCTCCAAACTGGCATTATCGTGTCCCACGTCGCTTCAATGGCATTGGCACGTCACTGGCTGGCCCATCCGCGTTGCTCCACCCCTGATGGGCCGAGTTCCTGACGGCACGGGACACGTGGTATCAGTCGTGCGGGAACCCAGCATGATGGCTACGGACTATGTCCAGCGCCGCCACACCCAGTCGGGATCCGTGCCACTGGTCGGAGGGCTTCTGCAAGGGCTGGGGGGGGGACTGGAGGGGGGTGAGTTGCAGTTGGCGGGTTAGAGTCACGCACGGCTGGTGCCATGTTGTACGGCGCGACCGATGCAGATTGTCAGTCGTGCGCATGCGCGGCCTGGGACCCGGCCATTCTCTGGCCTTTTGTGCCGTGATCCCCGGGCATTTCACCCGCCACCGGTGCTAGCCCCTCACAGGTACCGGAATCGGTGAAGGATTTGTGCGAATTGCCGGTCATGAAACAGCACGGTTCCACTCCTGTGTCGGCACTTAGCCACTGAAATGGAGAATCCAGACCATTATTTGGCAATGAATTAGATGACTGATTGGGAGTGTTGCTTATGTATCAGCGATGGTCATGCTAACTAAGTCACTGAGCTGTGATTAACAAACAAGTGGTGCTCTGCAAGACATTGTGATCTGATGTGATTGTTTCTGCGTCTGAAATGACCATGGCAAGAAGTTCAACTCTCAGGATCCAATACAAATTTAAAGCATTTCACAGTCTTGTTATATTTTGCTGGTTTAGCACAGTGGGCTAAACAGCTGGCTTGTAATGCAGAACAAGGCCAGCAGCGCGGGTTCAATTCCCGTAACGGCCTCCCCGAACAGGCGCCGGAATGTGGCGACTTGGGGCTTTTCACAGTAACTTCATTGAAGCCTACTTGTGACAAGAAGCGATTATTATTATATTAATGTTTACAAAGAAATAATATTTTTAGAGGTTTGGTTGAGGTCAGGAGCTCCCCGTTTAGATTAAAAATCATTATTTTGTACTGTGTATAAAAATGTTCAGGATAGCATAGAATTGAAATGTGCAGCAACAACTCCTACCTCTGGCTTCTGCACTTTCTTTAACATTTAGGAGTGACTAACTACTCTCTTGTGCCAGAAAAGTGGCAGTAATGTTTGTAAAATTAGGAGTTCAAGCAAGTGAAGTGATCAAGAGGTCAACACAAGGACCAAGTTAAAGCCTAACAGTGTATTTGGAATCCTACTTATAACACCATATGCTAACCCTTTCCAGTTTGTATTTGATAGTTGATTTCACTACAAAAGAAAAACCAACTAAAATTGTACTCTCATTTTTCCCTACTTCACTCCTGATGGTCTCTTCAAACATTGCTCACTAGATAGCTATTGGGGTTCTCAAAACAAATGTCTAATTCAGCATGTCCACATTGACTCTTACCAATTTTTACAGATGCACCATGGAAAGCATCCTACCTGGTTAGGCCACACTTGGAGTATAGTGTTCAATTCTGGTCGCCACACTACCAGAAGGATGTGGAGGCTTTAGAGAGGGTGCAGAAGAGATTTACCATAATGTTGCCTGGTATGGAGGGCATTAGCTATGAGGAGCGGTTGAATAAACTTGGTTTGTTCTCACTGGAACGAAGGAGGTTGAGGGGATAGAGGTATACAAAATTATGAGGGGCATAGGCAGAGTGGATAGTCAGAGGCTTTTCCCCAGGGTAGAGGGGTCAATTACGAGGGGGCATAGGTTTAAGGTGAGAGGGGCATGGCTTAGAGTAGATGTACGAGGGAAGTTTTTTACGCAGAGGGTAGTGGGTGCCGGGAACTCGCTACCGGAGGAGGTGGTGGAAGCAGGGACGATAGTGACATTTAAGGGGCATCTTGACAAATACATGAATAGGATGGGAATAGAGGGATACGGACCCAGGAAGTGTAGAAGATTGTAGTTTAGTCGGGCAGCATGGTCGGCACGGGCTTGGAGGGCCGAAGGGCCTGTTCCTGTGCTGTACATTTCTTTGTTCTTTGTTCTAACACAGCCTGATACTGTTCGACTCAAGACTGTAAGAAACTAGAGAGTCTTGAACACCGCCCAGTCCATCACACAAACCTGCCTCCCATTCATTGACTATGTCTGCATGTCCGGTGCCTGAGGGAAAGTGGGCAGCATAATCAAATACCTCTCCCACCCAGGTTATTCTCTCTTCCAACCTCTTCCATCGGGCAGAAGATACAAAGGTCTGAGAACTGGTCAATAGGACTTTAAACTAGAGATTGGGGGGGAAGGGAAAGTCAGGGAACCAAGAGGTGAAGTAATCAGTGGGAAACGTAGCTGCTGAGGAATAAAAAAAGCACGAAAAGACAGAACTAAGGAGAGGTTACGATAGTCCCCATCCCACAAAATATGAGTGTATGGAAAGGCTCAGTAAACCAAGATCCTCCACACTAAGAAAACAAAAAGGGACGGTCAATAGAGAATTAAAAGTGCTATATTTAAATGCGCGCAGTGTACAGAACAAGGTAGATGAGCTTGTGGCCCAGATTGTGACTAGCAGGTATGATGTGGTAAGCATCACAGAGACGTGGTTGCAGGGGGTTCAGGACTGGCATTTAAACATCCAGGGATTCACAACCTATCGAAAATATAGAGAGGTGGGCAGAGAGGGCGGGGTTGCCTTGTTAATTAGGAATGAAATTAAATCAATAGCACTAAACAACATAGGGTCAGATGATGTGGAGTCTGTGTGGGTAGAGGTTTGGAACCACAAAGGCAAAAAAACCATAATGGGAGTTATGTACAGGCCTCCTAACAGTGGTCAGGACCAGGGGCACAAAATGCACCACGAAATAGAAAGTGCATGTCAGAAAGGCAAGGTCACAGTGATCATGGGGGACTTCAATATGCAGGTGGACTGGGTAAATAATGCTGCCCGTGGACCCAAGGAAAGGGAATTCATTGAATGTTTACAGGAGGGCTTTTTGGAACAGCTTGTGATGGAGCCCACGAGGGGACAGGCCATTCTGGACTCAGTGTTATGTAATGAGCCAGACTTGATTAAAGATCTTAAAGTAAGGGAACACTTAGGAGGCAGTGATCATAATATGGTAGAATTCAATCTCCAATTTGAAAGAAAGAAGGTAGAATCAGATATAAAGGTGTTACAGTTAAATAAAGGTAACTACAGGGACATGAGGGAGGAACTGCTGAAAATCGACTGGGAGCAGAGCCCAGTGGGAAAGACAGTAGAACAGCAATGGCAGGAGTTTCTGGGATTAATTGAGGACACAGTACAGAGGTTCATCCCAAAGAAAAGAAAGGTTATCAGAGGGGGGATTAGGCAGCCATGGCTGACAAAGGAAGTTACGGAATGCATCAAAGCAAAAGAGAAAGCCTATAATGTGGCAAAGAGTAGTGGGAAGTCAGAAGATTGGGAAGGCTACAAAAACAAATAGAGGATAACAAAGAGAGAGATAAGGAAAGAGAGGATCAATTATGAAGGTAGGCTAGCCAGTAACATTAGGAATGATAGTAAAAGTTTCTTTAAATACATTAAAAACAAACGGGAGGCAAAAGTAGACATTGGGCCGCTCCAAAATGACGCTGGTAATCTAATGATGGGAGACAAGGAAATAGCTGAGGAACTAAATAAATACTTTGCGTCAGTCTTCACAGTAGAAGACATGAGTAATATCCCAACAATTCAGGAGAGTCAGGGGGCAGAGTTGAATATGGTAGCCATCACAAAGGAGAAAGTGCTAGAGAAACTAAGAGGTCTAAAAATTGATAAATCTCCGGGCCCAGGTGGGCTACATCCTAGAGTTCTGAAGGAGATAGCTGAAGAAATAGTGGAGGCGTTAGTTATGATCTTTCAAAAGTCACTGTAGTCAGGGAAAGTCCCAGTGGATTGGAAAATCGCTGTTGTAACCCCGTTCAAGAAGGGAACAAGGAAATAGATGGAAAATTATAGGCCAATTAGCCTAACCTCGGTTGTTGGCAAGATTCTAGAATCCATTGTTAAGGATGAGATTTCTAAATTCTTGGAAGTGCAGGGTCGGATTAGGACAAGTCAGCATGGATTTAGTAAGGGGAGGTCGTGCCTGACAAACCTGTTAGAGTACTTTGAAGCGATAACAAATAGGTTAGACCAAGGAGAGCCAATGGATGTTATCTATCTTGACTTCCAAAAGGCCTTTGATAAGGTGCCTCACGGAAGACTGCTGAGTAAAATAATGGTATTCGAGGCAAGGTACTAACATGGATTGACGATTGGCTGTCAGGCAGAAGGCAGAGAGTTGGGATAAAAGGATCTTTTTCGGAATGGCAACCGGTGACGAGTAGTGTCCCGCAGGGTTCAGTGTTGGGGCCACAGCTGTTCTCTTTATATATTAACGATCTAGATGACGGGACTAGGGGCATTCTGGCTAAGTTTGCCGATGATACAAAGATAGGTGGAGGGGCAGGTAGTATGGAGGAGGTGGGGAGGCTGCAGAAAGATTTAGACAGTTTAGGAGAGTAGTCCAAAAATGGCTGATGAAATTCAACGTGGGTAAGTGCGAGGTCTTGCACTTTGGAAAAAAGAATAGAGGCATGGACTATTTTCTAAACGCTGACAAAATTCATACTGCTGAAGCTTTATAAAGCATTAGTTAGGCCCCATTTAGAATACTGTGAGCAATTTTGGGCCCCACACCTCAGGAAGGACATACTGGCACTGGAGTGGGTCCAGCCGAGATTCCCACGGATGATCCCAGGAATGGTAGGCCTAACATACGATGAACGTCTGAGGATCCGGGGATTATATTCATTGGAGTTTAGGAGGTTGAGGGGAGATCTAATAGAAACTTACAAGATAATGAATGGCTTAGATAGGGTGGACGTAGGGAAGTTGTTTCCATTAGCAGGGAAGACTAGGACCCAGGGGCACAGCCTTAGAATAAAAGGGAGTCACTTTAGAACAGAGATGAGGAGAAATTTCTTCAGCCAGAGAGTGGTGGGTCTGTGGAATTCATTGCCACAGAGGGCGGTGGAGGCCGGGACGTTGAGTGTCTTTAAGACAGAAGTTGACAAATTCTTGATTTCTCGAGGAATTAAGGGCTATGGAGAGAGAGCGGGTAAATGGAGTTGAAATCAGCCATGATTGAATGGTGGAGTGGACTCGATGGGCCGAATGGCCTTACTTCCGCTCCTATGTCTTATGGTCTTATGGTCTAACACACACACGCTAACAGATTGAAAAACAGTTTCTTCCCCGCTGTTACCAGACTCCTGAATGGCCCTCTTATGGACTGAACTGATCTCTCCACACAGCTTTACTGGTGTAGCACTATACACCGTATGCTTCACCCGACATATATGTATTTACATTGTGCAAATATCGTATGTCCTCTGCTTTTCATGTATGGACCGATCTGCCTGGACTATATGCAGAACAATACTTTCACTGTACCTCAGTACACGTGATAATAAATTTAAATCCAGTAGGCTGTGATTTCTTCCTTTCCTTACCCATGCAACTCCCGAAATGTCCTACCAGTCTATGATGCAATGACTCTCCAGCGTTGTACTATTAAAAAACTGCAAGCATAGAAAAATATCTAACCTCAGGAGTTTAGTACTCAATTTGATAGCTACCGTAGTGATTGCAGAAGTTGTTGACTGGTTCATTTTTTGGGAACTGGGGAAGATGAGGGAGTAGAATAAACAAACAATTGAACTTTGGTTTAGCAAAGAAATTACCTCATCAACTTCAGTTGTTAACTGCAATATCTGAAGCGAGGGAATTGCAACACTTTTATTCTTACATTCAGCATTTTCAATAATCAGTGAAAAAGGTTATGCTTTTTGATAAGAGGCAAATAACGTAAAATGCTAACCACCAATGTAAAGTGAAGTTCCATGCTATGCTAACATTTGTGCTCAGAAGCTAGATAACAAAATGAAATACTTATAATGGCCATTGTTGTCTCAGTTATGTTGTTACATATTGGGAAATACGTTTGTTCCACATCATGTACCATTATCAGTTGGACCTGTCTGGATCAATTCCCCACTCAATGCAACTTTGCCAAATAACTATCAACTTTTTTCTGTACAAGTCAACCTTTCCTCTTTCTGATCAACAGCACAAATGAAGGCTGATGGCACCCACCTCTACCACACAACCTCTTCTATTTACCCGCCCCCACCCCCCTCCTCCCCCTACCCCGACCATTGTCTACAAATTGTCAGACCTGGTCCTATATCCAGTACTGGACGAGCAGAAATTTCCTTCAACTAAATATTGGATGGACTGAAACCACCATCAAAAACACCTTTCGCCGCCAACTCGACTACTCTCTGATACTGAACTAGATCATTCATTGGTATCTGATCCCGCAACCACGCGTCCCAAATAGTTCCATCTTGTAGCATTACCTGACTCCACCCTGCTCCGTTTCGGCTCACTCTTGCTGCTGAAACCCACATCTGTGTCTTTGTTACCTCCTTGACCAGCCTTTCATCTTCTACACCCTCATATACTTAAGGTCATTCACGACCCTGCTATCTGTATCCTAAGTCGCACCAAGTCCCATTTACCTATTGCTCCTGACATATTGCCTCCTAAGAACAATGCTTCAATTTTAAAATTTTCACCTTTGGTTTCAGGTTCCTTTTGCCCCTCCCTTCCTCTGTAGCCTCTTTCAACCCATCGAGATGTCTGCACTCTTCCATTTCTGGGTTTTGGCATCACTGAATGGCAGTTATGCCTTCAACAACAACTCTAATCTAATTCCCTCCCCAAATATCTCCAGTTTTCTTTTCACCTTTAAGAATGTGGCTGAAAACCTTTCTCTTTGCCCAAGTTCTTGGTCATCTGCCCGATAGCTCCATATGTGTTTCAGTGTCAAATTCTGTTTCACAATGCTTCTGTTTGCACCCCTCCCAAAAAAGACTCCCTGAAAATACCTTGGTTGCTAAGTAAATACAATCCACTGTTTCTCTTAAAATCACAAACTTAATTCCCTGATCAACCATAACCAAACCGGACATTGATATCGCAAGACTTCTCCACTCTAAAAGTCCAAAACTAAAGCCGCTCTTCTTGCATAGTCTCATCAATTCACCATCCAGCATGAAAACATCTCAACGTCCAACACCTCTGATCTTCAGTATGCTCACACTTGGCTTGCTCATTGAAAGGCATTCACAAAATAGAGTACAACTCGTCCACTTAAATAGGATTGTAATGTGTTTTCCCGATTACAAACCTAACACTTTCTCAACGTTGTTCACCCTGCATATTCAAAACAGAGTTGAGGAGAAACTACTTCTCCCAAAGGATTGTGCATCTGTGGAATTCGCTACCCCAGTGGGGTGGATGCTGGGACTGTGAGTAAATGTAGGGAGGAGTTGGACAGATTTTTAATTGGTAATGGGTTGAAGGGTTATGGAGAACTGGCAGGGCGGTGGAGTTAAGGCCAGGATGAGATCATAGAATTTACAGTGCAGAAGGAGGCTATTCAGCCCATTGAGTCTGCACCGGTCTTGGAAAGAGCACCCTACCCAAACCTCCACCCTATCCCCATAACCCAGTAACCCCACCCAACACGAAGGGCAATTTAGCATGGCCAATCCACCTAACCTGCACATCTTTGGACTGTGGGAGGAAACCGGAGCACCCGGAGGAAACCCACGCACACAAGGGGAGAACGTGCAGACTCCGCACAGTGACCCAAGCCGGGAATCGAACCTGGGACCCTGAAGCTGTGAAGCAATTGTGCTACCCACTATGCTACCGTGCTGCCCTGATCAGCCATGATCGAATGGCGGAGCAAACTCAATGGGCAAATGTCCAAATTCTGCTCCTATAACTTATGAACTTATTATTGAGCGCCTTTAACAGTATTACACAAACAGCCCAGCCTTCCTCCAGCGCCGCTCCACCCAGCACGTGTTTAAACTTCAAAAAGTTTCAAATGCGTAGTCCAACCACCTCGTAAAATGTTACCCGTTCCCACTGCAGTTCCTTTAAACTTGGCGGAGGCTCTCCATAAAAGCATGGATGGAGGTTGTACCAGGACAAAGTACAAGGAGTGAATTGGATTACTCCCGGGGGGGACTTATTCCTTTTTCAATTACCAATTCAACTGCTGAAAAGTGCCACTTCCCGCTGCCGGTCAATGGAAAATAGGTTTTCCTTATTTATTTGACTGAATGATGGTGATAGATTAACTAACCTCTGAGCAGAGCCATCCTCTTGCTGATTGCCTCCGCCTGTCAAACAGATTTGCACAACCCCTGGGTTGGGCTGGGTTGTCCCAGTCAGCCTTCCACCCAGGGGACAACATTCACTTCCCTTCACTTCACCTCAATTCCCCTCCTTTTTAAAAAACATGTATTAAACACCTCGTCGCCGTACAAAATAAAATATTAATTGAATAATTCAAATAACTTCCCCCCCCGGTGGTTAACGAAAGTTCCGAACTGAATTGTAAAATTCATTCTCGCCTCCTTATGATTGACAGGGCGCCCGTCCAGTGGCAGCGGGCGGGCTCGCTGATTGACGTTCGGATGAACCAATGGACGCCGGTGGGTGCCGCCCCGAATGGGGGTGGGGTGGTGGCGGTGCTTCAATTGGGATAGCTGGCCTGCAGTGTCGCGCATGCGCGGCAGCAATACGAGGTTCAGGCGTGGGAGGAATGGCGGTTAGTTTGGGAGGAGTTAAGTCCGTTTTTTTAAAATATAAACGGGGAGATAGATTTAAAATGAAACGGGTCAGTCCCGGTCTCTTTGATTGAGTGAGTGTGTGTGAAATTCTTCCCCAGGTGAACTTGAATATTTTCCTTATATGATCGGAGTCCTTGTGTTTGAGGAGCCCGAGATGATTCAGCCAGAATGGCGATGGGGCGGTGTATGTATGTGTCTGTGTGGATATATAATCTTTAATTTAATCTTGGATGTAGAGTTTGTAGTAGGTGGGCGGAGGGGATTAATCCATCTTTCGTTTGGGTACCTTTTTTAAAACTATATATTTAGCAGACATGGATCGGGTTACATTAGGGTTGGTGCTTGACTGAACCTTTTTTATTTTGAGAGCGGGTCCATGATGACTAGCCCACTGCGCAATCTGAGTTCCACAGTGAACCTTCATGATGGAACTGGTGCTGGAAAAAGTCTGAGACCCGCATATAATCAAACATAATTGGGGCTAAAAGATGAAAGAGAAACTAGTCCCAAATTAGGCGTCTTTGGGATTTTGTTTCATCTGCAGAAAATACTTGACAATCTCAGCAGGTCAGCATCCGCAGTAATTTGTTTTTATATTTTGTTTCATCTGTCCGTCCTTTTGTCACTTACAAATTCTGTTTAGTTGTATTTAATTTTTTGTTTAACCCCTTTCTGAAGGATATTGTGGATCTCGTAGGGAGGCCGTTGGGAGATATTCTTCAAGGAAAACTGCAGTGCATAGCCCAAGTGTTTTTGAGAAAACCCCCAGACTTCTGCACAAATGGAAAGAGAAAAATAACAAATAGAGGGTCGATATTGGTTGTATGGACTGCAACCCCCCCCCCCCCACCCCCAAATCCTGCATATTTTATTATTCAGATGCATTTTGTGACTTCAAAATATTTCCAATTCGTAAGGATATTGGATGAGGGTAGGTGTTTGGTTTAGATACCTTTCTTGGGTCAAATTGCCCAAAATATGAAGAACGGGATCATCAGTAAACTGGCAGAGTCACTGGCATTTGGAATTGAACCTCATTTTAAGTTGGTGCCTTTTGGTGGAAGAGGACTTCTCTTGGAGCTGAAGATTCATGTTCACCATGTGCTACCTGCCTTTTGGATCCTCAGTCAATAGTTGATCCTTAATGTATGAATATAACAGCACGGTGGCACTGCTGCCTCACAGCTCCAGGGTTTCAGGTTCAATTCCCGATCTCGGGTGACTGTCTGTGTGGAGTTTGCACTTTCTCCCTGTGTCAGCGTGGGTTTCCTCCAGGTGCTCCGGTTTCCTCCCACAGTCCAAAGATGGACAGGTTAGATGGATTGACCATGCTAAATTGCATCTTTGTGTCCAAAAGGTTAGGTCGGGTTATGGGGATAGGGTGGAGGCAGGGGCTTGGGTAGGGTGCTCTTTCCAAGGGCCGGTGGAGACTCTCTGGGCTGAATGGCCTCTGCACTGTAAATTCTACGGTTCAAAGGGATTCAGCTTCCACCATTTTAGGGCAGCACGGTAGCACAGTTGCTTCACAGCTCTAGGGTCCCAGGTTCGATTCCCGGCTAAGGTCACTGCGGAGTTTCCATGTTCTCCCCATGTCTGCGTGGGTTTCCTCCGGGTTCTCTGGTTTCCGCCCACAGTCCAATGATGTGCAGGTTGGGTGGAGAGGCCATGCTAAATTTCCCTTAGTGTCCAAAAAGGTTGGGTTGGCTTACAGGGATAGGATGGAGGTATGGGCTTGGATAAGGTGCTCTTTTCAGGGGCCAGTGCTGACTTGATAGGCTGAATGGCCTGCTTCTGCACTGTAAATTCTATGATTCTAAGCAGTGAAAGCAGGTGGTCTGTTTGACTGTAAGTGTCATCACAATTTGATCTCCATACATGTGCTTCACTGCAGATGATGCAGCTTAAGAATCACGGAATTTACAGTGCAGAAGGAGGCCATTTTGGCCCATTGAGCCTGCACGGCCCTCAGAAAGAGCATCCTACATAAACCCACGTCTCCATCCCATAACCCAGCAACCCCACCTAACTTTTTTTGGGGGGGGGGGAAGATACTAAGGACAATTTAGCATAGCCAATCCACCAACCTGCACATCTTTGGACTGTGGGAGGAAACCGGAGCACCCCGAGGTAATCCACACCTAAACGGAGAGAACGTTGTCATGTGAGAGTACCTTTAAGAAATGGGTGTTTATTACTGCAGTGATGTCCGAGTGGGTGGAGCTGGGCTGTCTTGTCAGCTTTTTACTTTTGTTTTAGGCTGTTTGCTGCAGGGTGTGTTTTATTTTCGTTTTCAGAGCTGGATAGCTGCAGTCACAGCCAGAAGGTGTATGAATCTCTGTAATCTCAAGACTAAATCGATCCTGGTGATTTAAAACTAATAACAGTACTTTAACCTGATGTGCTTCTGGTAAAAGGTGTTTTAGGTCTTATGGATGTTAAAAGGAAAGCTTAAAGGATTACTTAATGTTGTATTCTTTGTGGGTGGTATTTGAATTAATGGTTGCTAAGATGTTCACTATGTTTTAAAAAGGTTAACTTGAGTTCATAGAATAAACATCGTTTTGCTTAAAAAAAAAAAAAAATACTTTTCCATTTCTGCTGTACCACACCTGTTTGAGTGCTCCCCATACCACAATCTATTAAAAGTTGTGGGTCAGGTGAACTCCATGATACACTTTGGGGTTCTCTAAACCCTGGCCCATAACAACGTGCAGACTCCACACAAATCAAACCTGAGACCCTGGAGCTGTGAAGCAACAGTGCTAACCACTGTATTAACGTGCCGCCCCTGAAGAGAAAGCAGTGTGATTTTTTTTTTTTTCTACCCTAGTATAGGGAGCCTAAGAGCAATTGTCATGTTGCTATCTGATAACCCTGGGTAATTGATCACTTGATGTAGTAAATCTGGTCACTGGCAGATTTCCATAATGTGGCACGGTAGCACAGTGGTTAGCATTGTTGCTTCACAGCGCCAGGGACCCGGGTTTGATTCCCCTTGGGTCACTGTCTGTGCAGAGTCTGCATGTTCTCCTCATGTCTGTGGGTTTCCTCCGGGTGCTCTGGTTTCCTCCCCTAAGTCCCGAAAGACGTGCTTGTCAGGTGGATTGGACATTCTGAATTCTCCCTCGGTGTACCCAAACAGGTGCCGGAGTGTGGCGACTAGGGAATTTTCACACAGTTAATTGCAATATTAATATAAGCCTACTTGTGACACAAAGATTATTATTATTATCGTGCTACACTTTCCAACTGAGATGTCAAAAGAGCTCAATAAAGTTCATTTTATAAATGACAAGTGTGTTATTTCCTTTTCTGCTTGGAATCAAATGTATTTTGCAGCAACTGTCATCGTTGGATGTTTTCCCTGTTTAAATGTCATAGAGGTGCACAGCAAAGGCCCTTCAGCCCATCGTGCATGCACCAGTCAAGAACAACCACCTAATTATTCTATTCCTATTTTCCAGCACTTGGCCCTTAGCCTTGTATGTCTTGGCATCACAAGTGCACATCCAAAGACTTAAATGTTGTGAGGGTCTCTGCATCCACCACCCTTTCCGGCAGTGAGTTCCAGACTTCAGCCACCTTCTGGGTGAGAACTTTTTTCTCACCCCCTCGAAACCTCCTGTCCCTTACATGGATACATAGAAGATAGGAGGAGGCCTTTTGGCCCTTCGAGCCTGCTCCGCCATTCATTAAGATCATGGCCGATCATCCAACTCAATAGCCTTATCCTGCTTTCTCCCCATAGCCTTTCTATCCCATTCTCCCCAAGTGCTATTTCCAGCCATCTCTTGAATATATTCAAAGTTTTAGCTTCAACTACTTCCTGTGGTAATGAATTCCACAAACTCACCACTCTGTGTGTGGAGAAGTGTCTCCTTATCTCTGTCCAAAATGGTTTACCCTGAATCCTCAGGCTATGACCCCTGGTTCTGGACACGCCCATCATTGGTAACATCTACCCTGTCTAGTCCGGTTAGAATTTTATAAGTCTCTATGAGAGCCCCCCCCCCCCCCCCTCATTCTTCTGAACTCCAGCGAGAACAATCCCAACCTAGTCAATCTTTCCTCATATGACAGTCCCGCCATCCCTGGAATCAGTCTGGTAAACCTTCGCTGCACTCCCTCGAGAGCAAGAACATCCTCAGAGAAGGAGACCAAAACTACACACAATACTCCCAAGTGTGGCCTCACCAAGGCACTGTACAATTGCAGCAACACATCCCTGCTTCTATACTCGAAACCTATCGCCATGAAGGCCAACATACCATTAGCCTTCTTTACCGCCTGCTGCACCTGCATGCTTACCTTCAGCGAATGGTGCACAAGGACACCCAGGTCCCACTGCATACTCCCCTCCCCCAATTTGCAACCATTCAGGCAGCTATCTGCCTTCCTGTTTTTGCTTCCAAAATGAATAACCACACACTTATCCAAATTATACTTACCATAAATCTATGCTTCCTGGTCATCCTCCACCAAGGGGAAAAAAATCTTCCTGTCCTCTATCAATGCCTCTCAGAATTTTATATATTTCAGTCACGTCCCCTCTTTACCCTGCCCCCAGTCTCCTCTGCTCCACATCTGTCCAATCTCTTCATAACTAAAACTCTCCAGCCTAGGCAACATTGGATTGGTTTATTGTCACATGTACTGAGGTACAGTGAAAAGTATTGTTCTGCGTGCAGCTCAAACATCATTCCGCACATGAAAAGAATAAAGGAGATGTAAGAAGCGGATCTGTGCGAGAGAGCTCACAGAGTCGACACACTCTGGTGCCATCTTGCCATGCTTATCCTGGTAAATCCCTGCACCCTTTCCAGCGCTATCATATCCCTCCTATAATATGAATTTCAGATCTGCACACAATATCCCATCTTTGGTTTGATTTATTATCACGTACTGAAGTACAGTGAAAAGTATTTTTCTGCGGCCGAGGAACGTACATAGTAGACACAAGAATAATCAACAGAGAACATTGACAAATGGTATATCGACAAAACAGTGATTGGTTACAGTGTGGAACAAGGTGCCAAACAAAGCAAATAGAATCAATATTTTATACGGTTCCAGCATAAACCTCCCTGCTCTTAAACTTGCCTAATAAAGGCAAGTATATCATGTGGCTTTTTAAAAAAATATATTCAAGTTTTTCAACAACCCCCCCCCAACAAAAAGAAAGCAACAAGAACACAAGTAGAAATTATACACTGGATTTCCCCATGTACAGTAACCCCCCTTATAACAGTAAACAGCACAAATAGGGGAAAAAACCTCCCACCTTGACCCAAACATCCCCCCAAGAGAAGCCCCCCCCCCCCGCCCCTGGGCTGCTGCTGCTGACCTAACGCTCCGCGAGATAGTCTAGGAATGGTTGCCACCGCCTGAGGAACCCCTGCAAAGACCCTCGCAAGGCAAACATCCTCTCCAGCTTGATAAACCCTGCCATGTAATTGATCCAAGCTTCCACACTAGGGGGCTTCGCATCCTTCCATAGTAGCAAAATTCTTCACCGGGCTACCAGGGACGCAAAGGCTAGCACTCCCGGCTCGTCCGATACCCCAAATAATGCTAATCCCCAGCTCAGCTTGGCCCGGGCATTCACCACCTTGGACATAGTCCTCGCAAAACCCCTCCAAAACCCATCCAGGGCCGGGCACGACCAGAACATATGGACGTGATTTGCCGGGCTCCCCGAGCACCTCCCACATCTGTCCTCCACTCCAAAGAACCTACTCAACCTTTCCCCTGTCATATGCGCTCTGTGAGTAACCTTGAACTGTACTAGGCTGAGCCTGGTGCAAGAGGAGGAAGAATTAACCCTACTCCGGGCATCAGCCCACAGACCCTCATCTATCTCCTCCTCCCACTTGCCCTTTAACTCCTCCACCGAGTCCTCGTCTTCCTGCAGCTCCTGATAAATCGCCGAAACCTTGCCTTCTCCAACTCATACACCCAAAATCACCCTATCCTGAATCCCACGTGCCGGAAGCAGCGCAAATTCCCTCACCTGCCGCCTCACAAACGCCCTCACTTGCATGTACCTGAAAGCGTTTCCCGGGGGTAGCCCAAACTTCTCCTCCAACGCCCACAGGCTCGCAAACGTCCCATCGATGAACAGGTCCCCCATTCTTCTAATCCCCGCCCGCTGCCAGCTCCGAAACCCCCCATCCATCCTTCCCGGGACGAACTGATGGTTCTCCCGAATCGGGGACCAAACCGAGGCTCCCACCTCACCCCTGTGTCGCCTCCACTGCCGCCCCAGATCTTCAGCGTCGCCGCCACCACCGGACTCGTGTACCTTGTCGGCGAGAGCGGCAGCGGTGCCGTCACCAGCGCCCTCAGGCTCGTGTCCACACAGGACGCCATCTCTAACCTCTTCCACGTCGCCCCCTCTCCCTCCATTACCCACTTACGGATCATCGCCACATTGGCTGCCCAATAATGGCCACACATGCAGCAGCGCCAGCCCCCCACTGTCCCTGCTACGCTCCAGAAACACCGTCTTCACCCTCGGGGTCTTATTCGCCCACACAAATCCCATGGTGCTCCTGCTTACTCGTTTGAAAAAGGCCTTGGGGATTAAAATGGGAAGGCACTGGAACACAAAGAGAAACTTCGAAAGGACCTTCATTTTTACCGACTGCACCCTACCCACCAGTGAGAGTGGCAGCATATCCCACCTTTTAAAATCATCCTCCATCTGCTCCATCAACCGTGTCAAATTAAGCTTGTGCAGGGCCCCCCAACTCCTAGCTACTTGGATCCCCAGGTACCGAAAGCTCCTTTCCGCCCTCTTCTATCCCCCTTCCCTGGTCCCCTGAGTGCACCACAAAGAGCTCACTCTTCCCTACGTTGAGTTTATACCCCGAAAAGTCCCCAAACTCCCTAAGGATCCGCATGACCTCTGCCATCCCCTCCAATGGATCCGCAACATACAACAACAGGTCATCGGCATACAACGACACCCGGTGTTCCTCTTCCCCCCCCCTCCGAACCAATCCCCTCCATTTCCTGGACTCCCTCAGTGCCACGGCCAGCGGCTCAATTGCCAATGCAAACAACAAGGGGCACCGCTGTCTCGTCCCCCGGTACAGCTGAAAGTACTCCGACCTCCGCCAGTTCATAGCCACACTCGCCACCGGGGCTCTATATAGCAGCCTGACCCAACTGATGAACCCCCCCGAACCCACACCTCCGCAACACTTCCCAAAGATACTCCCACTCCACCCGATCAAAGGCCTTCTCCGCATCCATAGCTGCCACTACCTCCGCTTCCCCCTCCACCGAGGGCATCATAATCACATTGAGGAGCCTCCGCACATTTGTATTTAGCTGCCTACCCTTCACAAATCCCGTCTGGTCCTCATGAATCACCCCCGAGACACAGTCCTCAATTCTCGTAGTCAGCAAC
This sequence comes from Scyliorhinus torazame, assembly GCF_047496885.1. Classification (NCBI taxonomy): domain Eukaryota; kingdom Metazoa; phylum Chordata; class Chondrichthyes; order Carcharhiniformes; family Scyliorhinidae; genus Scyliorhinus; species Scyliorhinus torazame. The sequence continues at coordinate 296,479,133 of NC_092709.1, read as the reverse complement.
TTAGCGTCAACATTGAGGAGCGAGATCGGTCTATACGACCCACATTGCAATGGATCTTTGTCCCGCTTCAAGATCAAAGAAATCAGTGCCCTGGACATTGTCGGGGGCAAGGCCCCCCCCCCCCCCCCCCCCCCCACCCCTCACCTTATTAAATGTCCTCACTGGCAACAGGCCCAGCAGGTCCACATATTTCCTGTAGAATTTAATCGGGAACCCATCCGGCCCCGGAGCCTTCCCCACCTGCATGCTCCTCAATCCTTTAACCAGCTCCTCCAGCCCAATCGGCGCCTCCCAAACCAGCCACCTCCCCCTCCTCCACCCTCGGGAACCTCAGCTGATCTAGGAATCGTCGCATCCCCTCCTCCCCCGCTGGGGGCTCAGACTTGTACAGATCCCCATAGAAGTCCCTAAATACCTTGTTTATTCTCACCGCACTCCGCCCCGTATTCCCCCCTCTATCCTTAACTCCACCAATCTCCCTCGCTGCCTCCCTCTTACGAAGCTGGTGTGCCAGCATCCGACTCGCCTTCTCCCCATACTCATACGTCGCCCCTGCACTTTCCTCCACTGTGCCTTTGCTTTCCCCGTGGTCAACAGGTCGAATTCCGTCTGGAGGTTCCGTCGCTCCCTAAGTAGCCCCTCCTCGGGGGCCTCTGCATACCTCCTGTCCACCCTTAAAATCTCCCCCACCAACCTCTCCCTCCCCTCTCTCTTCTCCCTGTGGGCCCTAATGGAGATTAGCCCTCCCCTGACCACCGCCTTCAACGTCTCCCAGACTACCCCCACCTGCACCTCCCCATTGTCGTTGGCCTCCAAATATATTTCAATACACCCTCGCACCCGCCTGTACACCCCCTCATCCGCCAACAGTCCCACATCAAGGCACCACAGCGGGCACTGGTCCCTCTCCTCCCCAACTCCAATTCCACCCAATGCGGGGCGTGGTCCAAGGTGGCTATGGCCGAATATTCCGTTCCCTCCACTTTCGGGATTAGCGCCCTGCTCAAAATGAAAAAATCTATCCGGGAGTAGGCTCTATGGACGTGGGAAAAGAAGGAAAACTCCCTGACCAGCAGCCTGGCAAACCTCCATGGATCCACTCCCCCCATCTGGTCCATAAACCCCCTGAGCACCTTGGCCGCAGCCAGCCTCTTACCCGTCCTGGACCTAGAACGGTCCAGTGCTGGGTCCAGCACCGTGTTGAAGTCCCCCCCCTTTATCAAGCTTCCTACCTCCAGATCTGGAATCCGACCCAGCATGCGTTTCATAAATCCGGCATCATCCCAATTCGGGGCATATACGTTCACCAGTACCACCCGCACCCCCTGCAACCTACCACTCACCATCACATATCGACCTCCATTATCCACTACAATATTCAGTGCCTCGAACGACACCCACTTCCCCACCAGTATTGCAACCCCTCTGTTCTTCGCATCCAGCCCTGAATGGAATACCTGTCCTACCCATCCCTTTCTCAGCCTAACCTGATCTGCCACCTTCAAATGTGTCTCCTGGAGCATAACCACGTCTGCCTTCAGTCCCTTTAAGTGCGCGAACACCCGGGCCCTCTTGACCGGCCCGTTCAGGCCAAGTTATCAGCCGGATCAGGGGGCTACTCACCCCCCCCCCCCCCCCCTGCCGACAGCTATCTCCTTTTCTAGGCCAGCCATGTGCCCGTGCCTCCCGCACCCTCCAGTCCCCTAGGCAGCGGACCCCCGCCCCGACTACCTCTCCTACTTCCAGCTCCCCTTTGGCCAATGCAGCAGCAACCCAGTTCCCCCCACCCCCCGCAAGATCCTGATCTAGCCATTTTGCTCCCCCCATGACACTCCCGTATGTCAGCTGACCCTAGCCTCTCCCGCCCTACCTACTGTGGCTTCTTAACCACTTTAGCCACCTGCTCTGCTACCTTAAGGGACTGTGTATCTGCACACCCATGGTCCCTTTGATCCTCAGTGCTTCCCAGGGTCCTGCTGTTCATCATTTATTCTTTCCCTTGTCGGTCCTGCCCAAATGCACCTCACACTTATCCGGATTGAATTCCATTTGCCACTGAGCAGCCTGTTTATATCCTATAAGTTAAGGCTACCCTCATTTTCCCACTTCCCCAATTTTGGTATCATCTGTGAACTGAGCAACCCTCCTACATTCAAGTCTTAATCGTTTGTATAACCCACATAGCAAGGGCCCCAACACTGAATCCCTGCGGGACCCCACTGGACACAAGCTTCCAGACAGAACGACACTCCTTGATGATCACCCTGTGCTTCCAGCCAATCGACCAATTCTGGATCCAATTTACCAAATTTTCTTGGATCCCATGGACTCTTCACTATCACTCTCCCATGTGGGACCTTATCAAAAGCCTTGCTGAAGTCCAAGTAACTAAATACATTGTCCTCATCTACACACCTGATCATCCATTGGAAATAAATCAATCAGGTCGATCAGACATGACCTCCCGTTAATAAAACCATCCTAATGTTCTTGATCAACCCCTGCCTCACCAAATGCAGGTTAATTCTGTCTCAGAATTGCTTCTAATAGTTTTCCTCACCACTGAGGTTAGACTGACTTGTCTAGTTTCCTGGTTTATTTCTTTCTCTCTTCTTGAATAATGGTAGCACATTGGTTATCTTCCAGTCTTCTGGCACCTCTCCTGTGACCAGCGAGGGATTGGAAATTATTGCCAGCCCCCCCCCCCCCCCCCCCCTTCTGCTGCCCCACCCTATTTCTTCTCTTGCCTCACTCAATAATCTGGTATATAATTCATCTGTCTTTGGAGATTATCTACTTTCAAGACTGCCAGAGCAATCGAACCTCCTCTTAAAAATGCCTGCATATGTTATCCATCCAAAATTGACCTTGAGACGGTGATGGTGAGTCGCCGCCCTGAATTACTGCAATCCGTTTGGTGTACATACAGCCATGGTGCTGCTCGGAAGGAAGTCCTGGGATTTGGATCCCGTGATGGTGAAACGGGACTGTAATTCCAAGTCAGAATGGTCTGTGGCTTTGAGGTAGTGGTGTTCTCATGTGCTTGCTGCCCTTGTCCTAGGTGTAGAGGTCACAAGTTTAAAAGGTGCCATTGAAGGAGCATTGGTGAGTTGCTGCTGTGCATCTTGGAGATGGTACACTACCAGCATTGGAGGGAGTGAATGTTGAAGGTGGTGGATTGGGCTGCATATCAAACATTGCTTTGCCTTGGATGGTGTGGAGCTTGTGTTGTTACAGCTGCCCTCATTAGACTAGTATAGAGTATTTCACCATACTCCTGACTTGTGTCTTTGAGGAGTTAGGAAGTGAGTTGCTCGCTGCAGAATTCCCAGATGTGACCTTGTGTAGTCACAGCACTTTTTAAAAATTGTTCATGGGATGTGGGCATTGCAGGCTAGGCCAGCATTTATTGCCCTTGAACTGAGTGGCTTGCTAGGGTATTTAAGAGTGTTGATTCTTATTGGAGAGAAGAAACAGATGGAGGAAACCTACATCATTGCTCGGATTGCAGGATTCCTGATGTGTATGATGCATGAACTTCGGGTGGCAGGTGCTGCATGTCTATTCTGCCTTATACTAGAACTAAAAAGGGTTTCCACTTGCTAGTGTGTGATCTTAGGCAGAGAAGCATCCTGATATTCTGGCAGGAGTCATGATGTGTTTGGTGTGTGGCAGTCCATGGTGCCAGCTGCATTTCAGCCACCACAGCAAAGCAAGAGACAAGAGCTTCCCATTGATGACAAGTGTTATGGACAGGAGGGGGGATATTTGAACAGCATTAGGAAATCAGAAGCACAAAGGGACTTAGGAGTCCTAGTTCAAGATTCTTTTACGGTTAACGTGCAGCTTCAGTCGGCAGTTAGGAAGGCAAATGCAATGTTAGCGTTCATATCGAAAGGGCTAGAATACAAGACCAGGGATATTCCTCTGAGGCTGTGTAAGGCTCTAGTCCGACCCCATTTGGTCTATTGTGTGCAGTTTGTGGCCCCATATCTAAGGAAGGATGTGTGGGCCTTGGAAAAGGTCCATAGGGGGATAACAAGAACAATCCCTGGAATGAAGAGCTTGTCATAGGAAGAGCGGTTGAGGACTCTGGGTCTGTACTCCTAGTGGCACGGTAGCATAGTTAGCACTGTTGCTTCACAGCTCCAGGAACCGGGATTCAATTCCCGGCTTGGGTCACTGTCTGTGTGGGGTCTGCACGTTCTCCTCGGGTTTCCTCCGGGTGCTCCGGCTTCCTCCCACAGTCCTTAGATGTGCAGGTTAGGTGGATTGGCCATGCTAAATTGCCTTTAGTGTCCAAAAGGGTTGGGTGGAGTTGCGGGGATAGAGTGGAGATACGGGCTTAATTGGGATGCTCTTTCCAAGGACTGGTGCAGACTCAATGGGCTGAATGGCCTCCTTCTGCACTGTAAATTCGATGATATGCGTTGCCGTTTAGAACGATGAGGAGGGATCTTATTAAAACTTACAGCCATGATGTGGAGATGCCGGTGTTGGACTGGGGTGAGCACAGTAAGAAGTCTTACAACACCAGGTTAAAGTCCAACAGGTTTGTTTCGATGTCACTAGCTTTCACCTGAGGAAGGAGCAGTGCTCCGAAAGCTAGTGACATCGAAACAAACCTGTTGGACTTTAACCTGGTGTTGTAAGACTTCTTATTAAAACTTACAGGATAATGAGAGGCCTAGATAGAGCAGACGCGGAGACGATGTTTCCAATATTAGGAAAAACTAGAACCTGAGGTCACAGCCTCAGACTGATGGGGCGATCCTTTGAAACACAGAAGAAGAGGAATTTCTTCAGCCAGAGGGTGGTGAATCTGTGGAACTCTGCCGCAGTGGGCTGTAGAGGCCAAATCACTAAATGTCTTTAAGATAGAGATAGATAGGTTTTTGGTTGAAAGGGGGATCAGGGATTATGGGTAGAAGGCAGGAGAATGGGGATGGCAGCCATATCAGCCAGTATTGAATGGTGGAGCAGACTCGATGGGCCAAATGGCCTAATTCTGCTCCATGTCTTATTAATTTCCCCTCTCACCACCCATCCATAAGTAAAGATGATTTTGATTTGTTTCCCTCTTTATAGGCGGAGGTGTATTTCCCAACCCCTTGATTTAGCTGTGATCCAATTTCCACAACAAACTCAAAATAAGATGAACTTAGAAGGTTAGTTTATTGTCACATAATCAAACAAAAAATGTGAGGAGGGTTAGAATATCTCTTCTACACTCACATCAAAGCGAGGAACAGAGAAAAAGAAGAATTTACAGGACAGAGGCCACAGAGAAATTAAATATTGGTTCACTCGTGCAAGTCCAGAATCAAAGTCCAATTAGGTATTCCTGTGTGGAGATCAGTGGGTTGAAAACCAATGCTGTTTCATTCACTCTTCCAGTGGTGCTAACTTCACATGGTGAGATTGATTCAGATTCAGTCCATTCATGAAGCCTTCTCAACCTTGCCACTCGCCTTAAACGTGGTGATCCTCAAGTTAAATCACCACCAGTCAGCTCTCTCCCTCAAATGGTTACAGATGGACAGGTGATGTAGGTGAGGTAAGGGCATGAGTGAACCAGATGGATTTTTACAACAGTCAACAGTGGTTTCATGGTCCAAAGATGTGCAGGTTAGATGGATTGGCCGTGATAAATTGACCCTTAGTGTCCAAAGGGTTAGATGGAGTTACTGGGGTAGGGTGGAGGCATGGGCTTGATTAGGGTGTGCTTTCGAAAGGCTGCTGCAGACTCAATGGGCTGAATGGCCTCCGTCTGCACTGTAAATTCTATGATTAGATTTCTTACTGGATTTAAATTTCACCATCGGCCATGGTGGGATTTAGACTCGGGTCCCCAGAGCATTACCCTGGGTCTCTGGATTACGAGTCCAGTGACACCACTCCACCACCACCTCTCGTTGATTTACCCGAATAATACCTGGATGCCAAAGGTTAAATTAGATTGAGAGATCACATAAACTAGGATTGTATTCTTTGGAAGTTAGAAGGGTTTGCGTGATTATTAATAAAAACGATTGTCATATTTTTGTTTTTATAAATTTATAGTACCCAATTATTTTTTCCAATTAAGGGGCAATTTAGCGTGGCCAATCCACCTACCCTGCACATCTTTGGGTGTCGGGGCTGAAACCTACGCAGACACGGAGAGAATCTGCAAATTCCACACAGGCAGTGACCCAGGGCCGGGATCGAACCCGGGTCCTCAGCGCCATAGGCAGCAGTGCTAACTACTGTGACGCCGTGCCGCCTGCGATTGTCATAGAAACCCAACTGGTTCACTAATGCCCCTTGGGGAAAGAAATTTGCCGTCCTTGTCTGGTCAGGTCTGCATGTCACTCCAGACTCTTTAAAAAATGCCCTCTGAAATGGCCTAGCAAGGCATATGGGATGGGTAATAAATGCTGGCCCAGCCAGCAATGCCCACATCCAATCAATTTTTAAAAAAGTGTCCATCCTATCAACAAGAGAGTTAACACTGATCATTGAAAGACAGCACTAAGTTGCAGTCAGCGAGCATGTGCTAATCATATGTCACAATCCTGTTGCTTGTTTTTAGAGGCGATCGAATTTAGTGTGGACCTGTTTTATGCTTTTGGATCTGTATAGGCCACAACAGTGACGACTCAAGTTTAAAAAAAATTTGGCTTCCACTGTGATTTTTACAATCTCAAGACATCCCCAGCCACTTTTGAAATGCAGCCATTATTGTAATGAAGGGAACTCAGCCACAATGTGCACATAGCAAGGTCTCCAAAAGCTGCCTCTCTAAAACCTTTCGAAATATGTCTCTGCGTTCCTTGGTTCCACCCAGCAATGACTTAATCACCCCAAGCTGAAAAACAAATTCAAAATTCAGGAAAGGAGAACTAGAAAGATAATAAAGAGTGAGAAAATAAACTACGAGGGAAAACTACCAAGGAATATAAACACTTGCAACAAGAGCTTCTTTAAATATCGAAAAAGGAACTGAGAGGTCAAAGTGAACATAGACTCCTTGGAAAATGAATCTGGGGAGGTAGTTATGCTGTAAACGAAATGGCAGAGGGGTTAAACAGATGCTTTGCATCAGCCGTTATGGTGGAAGACACTTCAAACATCCCATTAATACTGAAAGATATGGGGGAGGAATCAAATACCATCACCATCACAAGAGAAGTAGTATAAGATAAAGTAATGGGGCTAAAGGCAAATAACTCCCCTGGCCAGGTTGGCTTCCATGCTAGAGTCTTAAAAGAAGTAGCTACAGAGGTAGTGGATTTATTGCTTGTAATTTTCCAAACATTTGTGGATTCTGGAGAAGTACCGGAGGATTGGAAAACTGCCAATGTGACATCCTTATTCAAAAAGTGTCATGTGAGAGTAGCTTTAAGAAATGGGTGCTTAAGAAATGTACCTTTAAGAAAGGGTGTTTATCAGTGATGTCAGAGTGTGGGTGGAGCTGGGCTGTCTGTCAGATTTTTACTTTCGTTTTAGGCTGTTTGCTGCAGGGTGTGTTTTAGTTTAGTTTTCAGTTTTGGAACTGAAGCCAGACAAAGCAGGTGTACTGCTGTTCTCTCTGCCATGAACAGACTATCTCTTGATCATTTGGTGAATTCAGAATTATAAATGTTCTCAGTAGTGAATGTAAACTGAATGTGCTTCTGTTTAAAGGTGTTTCTTTTGTCTTCTGGATGTTGTTTGAGAAGTTATTAAGGATTACTTAGTGTTGGATTCTTTGGAGTTTGAAAGGCTCAAACAGAGTAATTTATAGGTGGATAAGAGCTTTGAAAATAGACCAAACGTGTGAAGCTCTCAGAGAAATTATGCTTTTGGAGGAATTTAAAAATTCAATTCCTGATGTAGTGAGAACTCATGTGGAAGAGCAGAGGGTTAAAACTGTGAGGTTGCTAGCAGAAATGGCAGATGATTATGAATTAGTTAATAAATTAAAGCTTGGTTTCCAACATCAGTTTCAGCCTGTGAGGGATAGAAACTCGGGACATGAGAAATACTCAATTGGTAAAGGTGATCTGATGGGAGATAATAAGGAGAGTGTACCTCAGATTAAAAAAGAAATCCAGGAGGGTGGAAAAGAAATGAACAATTTTAAATGTTTTCACTGTAATAAACTAGGCCATGTAAAGTCACAGTGTTGGTGGTTGAAGAAAAGCACTGGGAAGGCTGATGTGGTAAAACAGGATAAGACAGTGGGGTTTGTTAAAGTGGTAAAGGAAAGCCCAAGTGAAGCGAAGGAGGTGCAAAAGATTGTACAGCCTGATCAAGAGGTGATTGATAAGAAGGTGCCAGATCTTTTTAAAGAATTTACTTGTGTGGGTAAAGTTTACTCATGTGTATCAGGAGGAGCAGGTAAAGAAGTCACAATTTTAAGAGATAGTCAATCTTTAATGGTAAGAGATGAAGAGTTATGTAATCTGGGAAGAATATTGCCAGAAAAGATGTTAATATGTGGAATTCAGGGTGAGAGGAATAGTGTTCCATTATATAAGGTAAGGTTGGAAAGTCCAGTGAAGAGTGGTGAAGTGGTAGTAGGAGTAATAGAGAAACTATCTTGTCCATGAATAAAGTTTATCTTGGGAAATTATATAGCTGGATTGGAAAAGAACAGGTGGAGGATGAGGCAGATATTTTTAGTTCAAGAAAATTGGCGGAGTTACAACAGAAAGATGTAGAAATAAAACGGATGTATCAGAAAGCATACACGGAAGAGGAATCTGAGTGTATACTAGAGTGTTATTACCGTAAAAGTGATGTCTTGATGAGAAAATGGAGACCTTTACATATGCAGGCGGATGAAAAGTGGGCAGAAGGTCATCAAGTAGTATTGCCGGTAGGGTATAGAAAGGAGGTGTTGCGAGTTGCACATGAGGTATCAGTGGGAGGATTTTTGTTAATCAGGAAAATTCAAGCTAAAATACAAAAACATTTTTATTGGCCTGTACTACCTAAAGATGTAGTTAAATTTTGTCAGTCATGTCACACATGTCAAGTAATAGGGAAACCTCAAGCAGTGATAAAACCTGTGCCCTTAATACCCATTCCAGCATTTGAGGAACCTTTTACACGGGTCCTAATTGATTGCGTAGGACCGCTTCCTAAAACAAAAAATGGGAATCAATATCTTTTCACGGTAATGGATGTGTCTACTAGGTTTCCAGAGGCCATTCCAGTACGTAATATTACAGCTAAAAAGATTGTGGAGGAGTTACCTAATTATTTACTAGATATGGACTACCCACAGAAATACAATCGGATCAAGGATCAAATTTTACCTCCAGGTTATTCAAAGACGTTATGGATAGCTTAGGAATAAAACAATTTATATCTACTGAGTACCATCCAGAATCGCAGGGAGCATTAGAAAGGTGGCATCAGACATGAAAGACAATGGTGAGGGCTTATTGTCAAGATTATCCAGAGGATTGGGATAAAGGAATTCCATTCGTACTGTTTGCAATTAGGGATGCAGCTAATGAGTCAACCAAATTTAGTCCTTTTGAACTAATTTTTGGTCATGAGGTAAGAGGACCACTTAAATTCATTAAGGAAATATTGGTGAGTGAGAAATCGGAAATTACATTATTGGATTACGTGTCAAATTTTAGGGAACAATTAAATAGAGCAGGTGAATTGGCTAGACAACATTTAAAAGTCGCACAAAATGTGATGAAACGGGTAGTGGACAAGAAATCCAAAGTTCGTAGTTTTGCCATTGGAGATAAAGTTTTCGTGTTGTTACCAGTGGTAGGTGAACCTTTAAAAGCAAGGTTTTGTGGACCTTATCAGATTGAAAGTAAATTAAGTGAGGTGAATTATGTGGTAAAAACGCCAGATAGAAGGAAAACTCACCGGGTGTGTCATGTGAATATGTTTAAAAGGTACTTTGAAAGGGAAGGAAAGGGAAAGGAGGAGGTTTTAATGATTCTAACTCAAGGTGATGAACCAAATCCAGATGACTTGGAATTTGACATACTTCAAATTAAATTGGAAAACGAGGATGTTCTTAAAAATTGGGATAAATTGTTGAGTTACCTTCCAGAGGAAAAACAAACTGACCTGAAAGAGTTATTGATATCACATGGGCAAGTTTGTAGAGATAAATTGGGAAGTACTAAAATGGCTATACATGATGTAGATGTGGCTGATCCAATCAAACAATATCTATATAGACTTAACCCTTTAAAATTGGCACAGGTTAACAAAGAGATTGAGAGTATGCTTAAAAATGGCATAATTGAAGTGGGCTGCAGCCAATGGAGCTCACCCATAGTGATGGTATCTAAACCATCTGAACTAACAAAGTTGTTTCAGGATTACCCAATTGTGCAGTATACATTGACGATCTGGTAATTTTCAGCCAGACATGGAAAGAACATTTAAAACATCTGATGGAGTTATTCGATCGACTTCAGGAGGCGGGTTTGGTGATAAACCTAGCCAAAAGTGAATTTGGAAAAGCCCAAATCACTTTCCTTGAGGAGTTTCCAATACCCTCAACACAACGGGAAATAATGTGCTCCCCATACCACAATCTATTAAAAGTTGTGGGTCAGGTGAACTCCATGATACACTTTGGGGTTCTCTAAACCCTGACCCACGACAAATGGAATGGAGGCAAAAAGCAAGTAAAAGCGAACCGCGGGGATCCAGTAGATGTGTTGTTTTTTGACTTCCAGAAAGCCCAGGACCGCAAGAAACTTCAGAGAGTCGTGAACACTGCCCAGTCCATCACACAAACCTGTCTCCTATCCATTGACTCCATCAACACCTTCCACTGCCTGGGGAAAGCGGGCAGCATATTCAAAGACCCCTCCCACCCAGCTTACTCACTCTTCCAACTTCTTCCATCGGGCAGGAGATACAGAAGTCTGAGAACACGCATGAACAGATTCAAAAACCCGGGAGATAGTACATCCTTTCCGTTGCCCCCACCGGCCCTGTCTGTAGGATTTGTTCCATATTATGGAGGCTGCCTTTGTGTCAATTACAGCCCCCAGCTGTTCTAATAAATCTATCCCCAGAATGCTGGCTTTCCAAGCCGAGCTTTTCCAAATTTGAACCTGTTCTGCTGACGCCCTATTTCTAAAACGATTGGTTCACTTAAAATTGCTGTTCGTGTTCCTCCAGTCACTCCCTGTAGTTGCATACTATGATTAGTCGTCGGCAAGGGAAATTGACCATGCCCTGGAAGCGGAGGACCGCCTTCTTGTCCTCCGGTGTCTTCATGGCCTAAATGACAGATACCTTGTCAGCATCCGGCTGCACGCTGTGAAACGTGGTCTCCGAGGGATTTAAGTTCTGTTTGATCAAAGGAGCATTTGGCCCTGTTGAGGCAGAGGCCATGCTCATGGATTCATCGGAAGACGCCTTGGAGGCGATCAATATGCTCCTGTGGGGTGGTAGACCAGACAATGATGTCGTCCACATATACGCGAACCCCTTCGATACCTTTCATCATCTGCTCCATTACTCTGTGGAACACGTCCGATGCAGAGATGATGCCAAATGGCATCGGGTTGTAGCAATATCGGCCAAATGGGGTGTTAAAGGTGCAGAGCCTCCGACTGGATGCGCGAGTTGGATCTGCCAGAACAACTTGGATGCATCTAGCTTGGTGAAAAATTTGGCGCGAGCCATCTCGCAGGTGAGTTCTTCGCGCTTTGGAATGGGATAGTGTTCTCTCATAATATTGCGGTTGAGGTCCTTGGGATCAATACATATGCGTAATTCGCCGGATGGTTTTTTCACGCACACCATAGAGCTGACCCAGTCAGTCGGTTCTGTAACTTTCGAAATTACGCCCTGGTCCTGGAGGTCCTGCAGCTGCTGCTGGAGGCGGTCCTTGAGGGGTGCTGGTACCCTGCGAGGTGCGTGCACCACAGGCGTGGCATTTGGTTTTAACAAGATTTCATAAGTGTATGGGAGTGTGCCCATACCCTCGAATACACCATGGTATAGGGTGATGATGGCGTTCAGCTGTGTCCGAAAGTCAGCATCCTGAGATGCGGAAGCGTCAGCGGGTGACAGGGAGTGAACGCTTTGGACAAGGTTTAGAAGTTTGCACGCCTGAGCACCAAGCAGGGAGGATTTAGTGGATCCCACTATTTCGAATGGCAGGTTAGCCTTTAATGACCGGTGCAACACTTCAAGCTGGCAAGAGCCACTGGCAGCAATGGCATTACCATTATAGTCCAGAAGCTGGCAGGCGGATGGCAGGATGGTAGGCTTGACATGGAGGCTTTCGAGGTCAGACCGCGCAATGAGGTTGGCTGAAGCGCCGGTGTCCAGGCGGAATCGGATGCGGGATCGGTTGACCGTGAGGGTGGCACACCACTCATCATCCGGATCAATGCTGGGAGATACTTGGCATTTGTATTCTGGAGCATCTTGTGTTTGGTGATGATGCCCACTCAAAATGGTGCTTTATGGTCTTGGTGTCAAGGTCCGGAATCAAGTCGGAATCGGTGACCGGTGGCTGGATGGTTCGGACATCCTGCATGGCTGTTTGGAGCGATGAGAGGTAGTAGGTTGAGCAGACCTGCATAGGGCAGCATAGTGGCCAAGCTTGCCACATTGGAGACAACGTCGGGATTTTGCAGGACATTGCCGCTTTAAGTGGGCGGAGCCATAGTTGCCGCACGTCGTGACGTCCGAACGTTCGGTACGCCACCGCGCATGCGCGGTGCGGTCGTACGTAGTGCGCGCCTGCGCAGTGCGGCCGTCGGCCTCGCCGTCCCCTCGGTCAATTCCGCATGCGTGGGAGCCTGCGAAAAACACGCAAAATGGCCGCCCTTATCTAGGCGTACGCCCTGGAGTTGTTTAATGGCTTGCACCCGTTCTGCCTCGTGGGGACCTTGCCGTGCCGTTTCAGCCGCTTGAATGTACGAGTATTGGTTAGTGGCGTGTTCATGCAGAACGCAGATCTCGGTGGCTATCACAAGGGTGAGCTGTTTAACCTTGAGGAGCTGTGGCGTAGGGGGTCCGATTGCACACCGAAAACGATCTGGTCACGGATCATCGAGTCGGAGGTGGAGCCGTAATTGCAGGACTGCGCGAGGATGCGAAGGTGGGTGAGGAAAGATTGAAAAGGTTCATCCTTACCCTGCAGACGCTGTTGAAAGACATAGCCCTCAAAACTTTCATTAACTTCGATGTCACAGTGACTGTCGAATTTGAGCAGGACTGTCTTGAACTTGGACTTGTCTTCACCTTCAGCGAAAGTGAGAGAGTTGAAGATATGGATGGCGTGGTCCCCGGCCGTGGAAAGGAGGAGAGCAATCTTCCTGCCGTCTGAGGCAGCTTCCAGGTCTGTAGCTTCGAGGTATAGCTGGAATCGTTGTTTAAAGATTTTCCAGTTCGCACCGAGGTTACCGGTGATGCGGAGCGGCGGGGGAGGGCGGACGCTATCCATACTACCGGATGGCTGATTGCTGGTCGAAGGCAGATCACTTGAAGGTAGGTCTATTAAACTCTAACATCACTTACTGGTACCATTATGTGTTGGGTACTCTGGATCTGTGGAGACTGCGTTTACCTTAGCAGTACATTGACAGGCTACCAACACTTGTAATAGTACAACTCTATTTTATTTAACTAAGAGTTGTTAAACATACTTGCACTGTGGGTCGACACTATGTTAGGTTGACTGAAGACCTATGCTTAACCTGACCAGCCTATACTGCTAGCACATGGTGGATGTTTGTGCTACTGACTGCGGGCTCTGTCTGTCTCAGAGGCTGCATCCCGAATGAGCGGGAAAACTAGTGCCCTCTGTCTTTATAGTGACCGTGCCCTAACTGGTGATTGGCTGCTGTGTTGTGTGTGTTGATTGGTCTTGCAGTGTGTCAGTCAGTGTGTGTCTCTGCACCATCATATACTGATGTGTATATTATGACATGATTAGTTATCGGCAAGGGTAAATCTGTAATGGACACGGCTGCCCCGGTGTCAATCAGCATTGTACAATGCTGACCCCCCAACACCGCGTCCACATACACCCGGGGGTCCCTGCCCTGGGTTCCCAGGGCTGCTAATTGTCATTTCTGTCCCAACAACTTCTGCAATTCGGAGGCTGTGATTTGAATCACTGGCTGAGGCTGCGCTGAGACGAGGTTGCTAGGGAGGGGCTCTGTGCCAGTCTTTGATTGTTTGGGTCCCTGTCCTTCCTTTCCTCCCCCTTTCGCCCAGCAGTCCCGTTTCTCGTGGCCATTCCTCCGACAGTTAGTACATCAAATTACCCTCCCGGCGGCCCCATTCTGACATTCCCTCGCAAAGTGCTTTCCTCCCACATAGGGTTGGAATTGCGGCTAATTTGGAGCTTTTCTGGCAATTTGCCTCAGCTTTCATGGCCCAATTCATAATTTCCTGATACGTATTTCCTACTGGGAGACCCATTTCTACTATTTTAGTTAGGGCTGGACTGAAACCATCCTTTAACATATATTTTTAAAACTCATCATCTTTCTGGGGGTTGACTATACGCCCCCCCCCCCCCCCCCCCATCTACATAACTTCGGAACTTCCATTCCCCGTATTCGTCTGCTGTTTCTTTGGGACCTTGTTTAACGAGTGTCACCTTTGTCCAATTAGCACTACCGTGTCCTAAGGCTCACCCGAGGTCCCGTTTAAAATGTTCATGTTTCTGCTGGTCTGTTCTGCCGGCAGCCGTTATCCAGCCCCTGCTTTGTACATTGGCAAGTAACATCTGCCAGGCCGAACCAGGTAATTTCCCCTTTGTTAACAGTCTCACATCATCCAGGGTTAGATCGTGGGTTTCCCTTAATTCATCCATGGTTTCCCAAAAGGCTGAATTAGTGTGGTTTCAGCGCAATGGACCGAGTTTGTCCATGAACATTTGTTTCTCCGCTGCATTCAGCTCCCCGCTCCCGGCGGTTTTGAATGTAGTTTGAATTGGTGCCATGGGAGCGGATGAGATTTTTGAATTATACTGGGGTGGATAGTCATTATACTGGACTGCTTCGTCAGTGAATCATCCCCCGTCTATTTTACCCTGTTCTCCTTCCTCCTCAGGGAGGGAGGGATTATAGTGTCTTGGGCGCCATCCTTCCCTGTGGTTTGTTAAGTCCCTCTTCCTGCACTTTTCTGATAGAGGCTGCTTGTTTCTGCTCTGCCTCAATGGCAATCAGAGCAGCAAGTATTACTGCTGCCATCTCTGCCTTATTTTTAGTCTGCCCTAGCCACCAAGCATTTTGCTCAGCTTCGGGCACTTCGGAGTCATATCCTTTTTCAACCATCTTTTTGATCAACTTCCTATGCTCCATAACAATGATGTTGCAACCCGCAACTGTTTACAATTTATATTAATGACTTGGAGGAATGAAGTGAGTGTACCATAGCTAAATTTGCAGACCACACAAAAATAAATGGAAAGGCAAGTTGCGAAAGGGTTACAAGCAGTTTGCAGAGATATTGATAGGATAAACAAGCAGACAAAAAGTTGGCAAGTGGAGAATTATGTGGGAAAATGTGAATTTGTTCATTTTGGAAGGGAAAATAAAAGAATAGTATTATTTAAATGGAGAAAAATTGCACCAAACCATAACACAAAGGGACTTTGTACATGTGCTTGAAACACAGAAATCTAGCACACAGGTGCAGCAGGTAACCAGGAAGGCTAATGGAGTGTTGCCCCTTATTTCAAGAGGGTTGGAGTATAAGAGTAGGGAAGTCTTGCTGCAACTGTACAAAGCACTGGTGAGACCACAACTGGAGAAATGTGAGCAATTCTGTTCCCCTTATTTAAGGAAAGATATGATTTCATTTGAGGCGATTCAGAGAAGGTTCACTAAGGTGATCCCCAGTATGGAGGGATTGACTTATGAGGAAAGGATAAACAGGTTGGGACTCTATTCATTGGAATTTAAAAGAATGAGAGACAATTTCATTGAAAGATATAGGATTCTTAAGGGGCTTGACAGGGTAAATGCTGAGAGGATGTTTCTCCTCATGGGAGAGTCTAAGACCGGAGGGTGTTGCTCTTTTTAGCCTTAGTCTATTGGCTCTGATTACGTCACCTTTGCTCACGTGTAGCCAGGTATCTTTATGATACCGCCACGTGGTTCAAGTTCAGGTTATGATTAATAACACAGCACACCGTTTAGTAAGGATTAAAACAACGGTCATTTATTATATACAACGAGCAATATTAATACACTAATACTACTATCTATATAATAAGCCTATCACTACTGGCCAATACTTAACTTAGGAAGAGCCCACCAGGTCAGGGAAACAAATGGCTTGTCCAATCAGATCTGGCCCGCGGGATTCAAAAGGCTGCTACAGGTCGGTGGCTAGGTGTCTCTACCGGATAGCGATCGCTGGATTCAAACTTACTGTTGCCGGTTGCTGTTCTTGCGAAGGTCTCGAGCAGGCAAAGAGGAGAGAGAGAGAGATCTGAACTTGGCCCCTCACTTTTATAGGGCCTAGGGGCGTCCCGCCTCCCGGGGCGGCCCTTGACCCTGAGTCCCAAGTGATTGGATTTGTTCCCAATCCCTGGTGTCGATGTGTCCAATGGTGAGGCGATTCCTCGATCGGGGGGTGGTCGTTCACCTGTCTTTGTTTCGGCCACTGCAGGCGCCGATAGGTCTGGCCCGGTATTCAATTGCTAATATGTTGCAATTGTTCCCGGGGATAGCCGATTTAACTGCAAATTCCTGGATAGATGGGCTGCAAACAGTCCTGAATGTAACTGCAAATACCTGGGTTGATGGGCTGTTGATAGCCCTGAGTATCGATCTGGGCTAACTTCCCCAGAGCCGAATATGCAATACTGTCTGCAGCTGCCTGCTTGTGTCTCGTTAGCTGCTTTTCCCAGCAGTCTTTCAGGTTAGCCATTTTAAACTGGGTTTTGGCCAGATTAATCGGAACGCAGCCATTTTACGTGGCTACAAGGGCTTAGTCTCAGAATAAAGAAGTGCCAATTTAAGACCGAGATGAGGAGGAATATCTTCACTTAGAGGATTGTGAACCGTGGAGCTCCACCACCGCAGCTCTCTGTGGCAAAGAGTCCCTGTGTGTATATAAGGCTGAGATAGATAGATTCTTAATCAGTAAGGGAATCAAGGGTTACGGGGAAAGGGCAGGAAAGTGGACCTGAGGAATGTCATATCAGCCATGATCCTATTGATTGGCAAAGCAGGCTCGAGGGGCAGAACAGCCTACTCCACTTCCTGTTTCTTATGGTGTTTGAAGCAAAGACGCTTTTTCATTTTACTTATTGTTTTTCACCCCTCTCTTTCCCTCTGTGTTTGTTTGTCTTGTGTGTGTGTGTGTGTGTGTGTAGAGGGTGGTGGCAAGTTAAAGTAAGGTGATTAGGAATGAGATGATAGTTAACCAATTGTTTTTGCTGCATATTTCATTATAGTCCTTGTTCTAAATAAATTGTTTAAATTTACAAATGTGGTGACTAATTATTGGGCAGCCAAGGGCCAAAGATTTGGGGTATTTTCTTAAGAAATTATTGGTTAATTCAATTGTGTTGTGACTCCAGGTCAAGGAGGCTGAAATTGACCGTGCCCCAGCCAGGGAGTCATAGAGTCATAGAGTCAAAGATATTTACAGCATGGAAACAGGTCCTTCGGCCCAGCTGGTCCATGCCGCCCAGTTTCTATCACTAAGCTAGCCCCACTTATCATAGATTATCATAAAATTTACAGTGCAGAAGGAGGCCATTCGGCTCATCGAGTCTGCACCGGCTCTTGGAGAAGAGCACCCTACCCAAGGTCAACACCTCCACACCCTATCCCCATAACCCAGTAACCCCACCCAACACGAAGGGCAATTTTGGACATTAAGGGCAATTTATCATGGCCAATCCACCTAACCTGCACATCTTTGGACTGTGGGATGAAACCGGAGCACCCGGAGGAAACCCACGCACACACGGGGAGGATGTGCAGACTCCGCATAGACAGTGACCCAAGCCAGAATCGAACCTGGGACCCTGGAGCTGTGAAGCAATTGTGCTGTCCACTATGCTACCGTGCTGCCCTATTTGGCCTGCATTTGGCCCATATCCCTCCAAACCCATCGTAACACTTTTTTAATGGTCATATTAAAAGACCTTTTAAAAAAATTATTGAATCATCAACAAAGGTCCTAATTTTTGAAAGTTAGATTAACTAAGACAGACCAAGTTACAGGTTATGTAAATACATACGTGCTGCTTGTGTTTTTTTAAACTTGTTTGTGTTCAAACTGCAAAGGTTAAATTAATAAAGTCAGCTGGACTGTGAGTCCACGTAATCACTGGAATTCAGGCAAAAGTTCAGAGTCTCCCATTCCCAATAGAGAGGGTAGTTTTATTATTTGACTATGAAGAGAGGGAATACATATCTCTGAAAAAGTATAATGAATATAAAATATGGATTGAGAGAAGAATAATTTAGTCCATCCAATACTTCTTCAACATATCATATGCTTCACCCTACTTGATGCCCAGAAGAAAGTTCTGCATAAATGCGCCATGATCTCCAAAGACAATTGTGTAAAGGATCAGAATCAGCCACTTCCCCACTTTTGGCATCAATGGAGCACAACAGCAGAAGTATTGATTCCCATGCAGCATTTATCATTCCTATCCAGCAACTCTTAGAACTTGCAATCTCATTCCCAACCTGTATTTTTACGAAGATTGTCAACTAGACTGCATTGATTGGGAGTCCTAGAATCTCACAGCACAGAAAGAATCCATTCAGCCTGTGGTGATATGCATCACTGTAAATACACAAGGGGTTAATGTAGATACACTAGGACTGAGTAAACACTAGAAGGAGCACCAGAGACATCATGACATGCAGACATACAGCTAATGAACACATAGAATAGGACACAACCAATGGGCAGTCAAGACACCCAGAGGTGACACTACCACAAGGGGGCAACCCATATAAAAGGACAGGGCACACATGCTCTTTCTCTTTCCACAGGCGACACTCAGAGAGAAGCACAGGGGCACACCGGAAGCATCACACCCACACGTGGATTCGAGCAGACTGGTTAGTTAGATTGAGTTACTACAGCAAGATTAGCAGGAGAGTCGAACTCAAGTAGGAGAATTGTTAACTGTTCAATAAATGTGTTAAACCTATCTCCAAGTCTGAACCTTCCTTTGTCAGAGCATACATCAAGGAAGCAGCTTATGCTACACGAAGAAGCTTAACAACACAGCCCATTGGCCTTGTGCCAGCTCTTTCTCCAAATTAGTCCCACACCAGCTATTTCTCCATAATCTTGCAAATTAGTCCTTTTCAAGTATATGTCCAATTATCTTTTGAATGCTCCAACAGAATCTGATTCACCAACCTTTTGGGGTGTGCATTCCAGATCGTAACACCTTCTGCGTGAAAACAAAATCATCTTTTTCTTCTTGTTCTTTTGACAATTATTTCTATCTATGACCCCTTGTCACTGACACACTTACCACAGTTTCTCCTCACTTGCAAAACCACCCATAAAAATTTTGAACACCTCTATTAGTTTTGCTACATTTATCAGTAATTACACTTCAAAAGTACTTTATTGGCAGGCTGCTGGCAGACAAAGAGGTGTGCGGGCGGATAAGGAGGAGTATTGAGAATTATGTGGGAGCGAACGACACAGGAGAGGTGACAGTGGCAGTGGTTTGGGAGGCTCTGAAGGCGGTCGTTAGGGGAGAGTTAATCTCCATTAGGTCCCATAGAGAGAAGAAGGAGAGGGCGGAGAGGGAGAGACTGGTGGGAGAGATACTCAGGGTAGATAGGAGGTACGCAGAGGCCCCAGAGGGGGGGCTGCTGAACGAGCGCCAGAAATTACAGGCGGAGTTTGACTTGCTGACCACAGTGAAGGTGGAGGCGCAGCTGAGGAAAGCAAAGGGGGCAGTTTATAAGTATCGGGAGAAGGCGAGTAGGATGCTGGCGCACCAGCTGCGCAGGAGGGAGGTGGCCAGAGATATTGGGGGAGTGCGGGATAGGGAAGGCAACATGGTGCTGAGTCCAGAGATGTTCAATGAAGTCTTCAGGGAGTTCTACGGGAAGTTATACGAGTCAGAACCCCCTGGGGAGGGGGAAGGGATGAGGCAGTTCATGGACCGGTTGAGGTTTCCAAGGGTGGAAGCAGAGCGGGTGGAGGGACTGGGGGCCCCGATTGGGTTGGAGGAGGTAGTCAGGGGGCTGGCAGGCATGCAGACGGACAAGGCTCCGGGCCCGGACGGCTTCCCTGTAGAGTTTTATAAGAAGTTCTCGGAGCTGTTGAGCCCGCTCCTGATGAGAACCTTCAATGAGGCAAAGGAGAAAAGGATCCTCCCTCCAACTATGTCGCAGGCATTGATCTCGCTCATCCTGAAGAAGGAGAAGGATCTGCTTTAGTGTGGGTCCTGCAGGCCGATATCGCTCCTGAGTGTAGATGCTAAGCTGTTGGCAAAGGTTCTGGCCACCAGAATGGAGGACTGAGTCCCAGGAGTGATTGGGGAGGACCAGACGGGTTTTGTTAAGGGCAGGCAGCTGAACACGAACGTGAGGAGGCTCCTGAATATCATCGTGATGCCCTCGGAGGGGGGGGGAGGTGGAGGTGGTGGCTGCAATGGACGCGGAGGGGGCCTTTGGCGGGGTGGGGTGGGAGTATCTGTGGGAGGCGCTGGGCGGGTTTGGATTTGGGGAGGGATTTATAGGGTGGGTCAGGCTGCTGTGCCAGGCCCCTGTAGCGAGTGTGGCCACAAACCAGCTAAGGTCGGAATAGTTCAGGCTGCACCGGGGGACGAGACAGGGTGTCCTCATTGCTGTTTGCCCTGGCAATTGAGCCGTTGGCCATTGCGCTCAAGACTTCGAGGGATTGGAGAGGGCTGGTGCGCAGAGGGGAGGAGCACCGGGTCTCCCTCTACACGGATGACCTGCTGTTGTATATTTCGGACCCGTTAGAGGGGATGGGGGTGGTCATGCGGATCCTGGGGGACTTCGGGAGGTTCTCGGGGTATAAGTTGAACTTGGGGAAGAGTGAGCTGTTCGTGGTCCATGGTAGGGGCCAGGAGGAGAGACTGAGGGAGCTCCCGCTCAGGATAGTGGAGAGGCGCTTTCGGTACTTGGGGATACAAGTGGCCAGGAACTGGGAATGCCCTGCACAGGCTGAACTTAACCCGGCTAGTGGAGCAGATGGAGGGGGAGTTTAAAAGGTGGGATATGCTCCCGCTTTCCCTGGCGGGATGGGTGCAGACTGTGAAGATGACGGTTCTCCCCAGGTTCCTCTTTGTATTTCAGTGCCTCCCCATTTTCAACCCCAAGCCCTTCTTTAAGCGGGTGAATAGGATTGTTACGGGATTTGTGTGGGCGAATAAAACCTCGCGAGTCAAATGGGTATTCTTGGAGCGTAGCCGGGGTGGGGGAGGACTGGCTCTGCCGAACTTCTGCAGTTATTACTGGGCGGCCAATGTGGCCATGATTAGGAAATGGGTGATGGAGGAGGGGGCGGCGTGGGGGTGGCTGGAGGCGGCGTCGTGTAGAGACACCAGTCTAGGTGCACTTGTTACGGCTCCGCTGCCGTTCTCGCCGGCACGAAACACCATAAGTCCGGTGGTGACGGCGGCACTGAGGATCTGGGGGCAGTGGAGGAGACACAGGGGAGAGGAGGGGGCCTTTGTGTGGACCCCGATACGGAATAACCACAGATTTGCTCCAGGTAGGATGGATGGGGGGTACCAAGGCTGGTATAGGGCAGGTATCAGGAGGATGGGGGACCTGTTTATAGACGGGGCTTTCCCCAGCATGCAGGCGCTGGAGGAGAGGTTCAGCCTGCCCCCGGGGAATGCGTTCAGATACCTTCAGGTTCGGGACTTCCTCAGAAAACAGGTGGGGACATTCCCGCGTCTGCTCCCACGTAGGATCCAGGATAGGGTGGTGTCTGGCATCTGGGTAGGGGAGGGGAAGGTGTCGGACATATATCAGGAGCTGCAGGAGGTAGAGGAAGCCTCAGTGGGGGAGTTGAAGGATAAGTGGGAGGAGGAGCAGGGTGAGGAACTGGATGAGGGCCAGTGGGCCGATGCCCTGGGCAGGGTGAACTCCTCCTCATCATGTGCCAGGCTTGGATTAATCCAGTTTAAGGTGGTGCATCGGGCGCATATAACGGCGGCAAGAATGAGTAGGTTTTTTGGGGTGGAGGACAGGTGCCCGAGGTATGCAAGGAGTCCGGCGAATCATGCCCATATGTTTTGGGCATGCCCGACGCTTAAAGGATTCTGGCAGGGGTTTGCAAGGGTGATGTCTAGGGTTTTGGACGCTCGGGTGAAGGCGAATCCAACGGTAGCAATATTTGGGGTGGCGGAGGAACCGGGAGCGCAGGAAGCGAAAGAGGCCGAGGTACTGGCCTTTGCCTCCCTGGTAGCCCGGAGACGGATTTTGTTAATGTGGAGGGACTCAAAACCCCCGAGCGTGGAGACCTGGGTTAGCGATATAGCGGGGTTCCTCAGCTTGGAGCGAATAAAGTTTGCCTTGAGAGGGTCCTTGATGGGGTTCTCCCGGCGGTGGCAACCTTTCCTTGACTTTCTAGGGGAGCAGTAAGTGTCAGCAGCAGCATCCTGGGGGGAGGGAGGGGAGGGGGGTTTCAGGTTGGGGGGGGGGGGTACTGTTGATATAATGTGAGTTGGACATGGAGACAAAACCCACCTTGTTCTGTTTTGTAATTAGTTTTATTGTAAGCTTTGGGCTATGCTTATTGTTATTTTTTATTACTATCTGTATTTCTATTTTTGTTATGTAAAAACGCTGATTGGAAAAACTTTAATAAAACATTTAATAAAAAAAGAAAGTACTTTATTGGCTGTAAAACACTTTGGGACATCCTGTGGCCATGAAAGGTGCTTTATAAGTAGTTTATTCTAGGCCTCCCCTCAACCTTCCCTAAAGAGAATAATCCCAGCTTCGGGCAGCACGGTGACATAGTGGTGAGCACTACTACCTCACTGCGCCTGGGATCCATGTTCAATTCCGGCCTTGGGTGACTGTCTGTGTGGTGATTGCACTTTCTCCCTGTGTCTGCGTGGGTTTCCTCCTGTTGCTCCAGTTTCCTCCCCCAGTCCAAAGATGTGCAGGTTAGGTGGATTGGCCATGAACAATATCCCCCTAGTGTCCAAAAATGTGCAGGTTAGGTCGGACGATGGGTTAGGACTTGGGGAGTGGGTTTAGGTAAAGTGCTCTTTCAGAACGTCGATGCAGACCTGATGGACAGGATGGCCTCCTTCTGCACTGTAGGAATTCTATGGTTCTGTGGTTCTCCACCTTCCCTGTATGTATCATCCTGGTAAACCTCCTTGTACCCTCTCCCAGACCTTGACATCCTTCTTAAAGTGCGATGCCAGAATTTTGCATTTAGCAATATTCCCTTGTTTGTATTCAGTACCCCATCGACACAGCCAAGTATCTCATCTGCTTTCGTAGCTTCCTTATCAACGTGACCTACCATCTTCAAAGATGCACCCATAGGTTTCGCTACTCTTACATTGCTCAAAATAGTGGCATTTAGATTATGAAATAAAAACATTGTGCTGGAAAAACTCAGATCTGGCAGCATATGTGGAGAGAGAACATTTTGAGTCCAATATGACTTATTTTGAAATGAACAGAAGTAAAAATGTAATGTGTTTTATGTTGTTGAAAAAGAGGGAGGGGAGTCAGGGGGAATGAAAGAGAAGGTCAGAGATAGGTTAGAGGATACGGAGATTAAAGGACAAAGGTGTCATGGGAGAAAAAGCGAAGGGAGAGCACGGGTCACGTCGACGTCAATCAAAACACCTTTTTAATGGAGTCAACCAGTGCTGATGGTTGACACCGTCCAGCGTGAGGTAGGTCACGGCCTGGGGGGTGGCCGCAGGAGAGGCGATGGCGTGGCCGCAGTCTGTGTGTGCGTGGGAGAGGTGCGTGTGGGTGTGGGTGCGGGGGGGGGCTGGAGTGGGCTTCGGGGGAGTGCCGGGGAAGGGGGGGGTGAGTGCCGGCGAGGGAGACGGGGGGGATGAGTGCCAGGGACGGGGGGGGGGGGGGGGGGGGGGAGGGTGAGTGCCGGGGTTGGGGGGGTGAGGGGGTGAGTGCCGGCGAGTGAGACGGGGGGATGAGTGAAGGGTACGGAGGGATGAGTGTCGGGTACGGGGGGGTGAGTGCCGGGGGGGGGGGGGGGGGCGGTGAGTGTCGGGTACAGGGGGGTGAGTGCCGGGGACGGGGGGGTGAGTGCCGGGGATGGGGTGTGAGTGCCGGGGTGGGGGGGGGTGAGCGCCGGAGATGGGGGGATGTGCTGGGTACGGGGGGGTAAGTGCCGGGGCCAGGGGGGTGTGCCGGGGATGGGGTGTGAGTGCCGGGGTGGGGGGGGGGGGGTGAGCGCCGGAGATGGGGGGATGTGCTGGGTACGGGGGGGTAAGTGCCGGGGCCGGGGGGGTGAGTGCCGGGAATGGGGGTGTGTGTGCCGGGGACGGGGACGGGTGAGTGCCGGGGACGGGGGGTCAGGGGGGTCAGTGCCTGCAAGGGGGACGGGGGGAATGAGTGCCGGGTATGGGGGGATGAGTGCCGGGTATGGGGGGGGTGAGTTCCGGGAACGGGGGGGGGGGGTGAGTGCCGGGGAGGGGGGTGACAGTGCCGGGGACGGAGGGGTGAGTGCTGGGGAGGGGGGTGCGAGGGCAATGGAGTTTGTCCGCCTGGCCAGGTGCCATCCTCCAACAGTTAGAACATAGAACATAGAATGATACAGCGCAGTACAGGCCCTTCGGCCCATGATGTTGCACCGAAACAAAAGCCATCTAACCTACACTATGCCCTTATCATCCATATGCTTATCCAATAAACTTTTAAATGCCCTCAATGTTGGCGAGTTCACTACTGTTGCAGGTAGGGCATTCCACGGCCTCACCACTCTTTGCGTAAAGAACCTACCTCTGACCTCTGTCCTATATCTATTACCCCTCAGTTTAAAGCTATGTCCCCTCGTGCCAGCCACTTCCATCCGCGGGAGAAGGCTCTCACTGTCCACCCTATCTATCCCCCTGATCATTTTGTATGCCTCTATTAAGTCTCCTCTTAACCTTCTTCTCTCCAACGAAAACAACCTCAAGTCCATCAGCCTTTCCTCATAAGATTTTCCCTCCATACCAGGCAACATCCTGGTAAATCTCCTCTGCACCCGCTCCAAAGCCTCCACGTCCTTCCTATAATGCGGTGACCAGAACTGTACGCAATACTCCAAATGCGGCCGTAGTTTTGTACAGCTGCAACATGACCTCCTGACTCCGGAACTTAATCCCTCTACCAATAAAGGTCAACACTCCATAGGCCTTCTTCACAACCCTATCAACCTGGGTGGCAACTTTCAGGGTTCTATGTACATGGACACCTAGATCCCTCTGCTCATCCACACTTCCAAGAACTTTACCATTAGCCAAATATTCCGCATTCCTGTTATTCCTCCCAAAGTGAATCACCTCACACTTCTCTACATTAAACTCCATTTGCCACCTCTCAGCCCAGCTCTGCAGCTTATCTATGTCCCTCTGTAACCTGCTACATCCTTCCACACTGTCGACAACACCACTGACTTTAGTGTCGTCTGCAAATTTACTCACCCACCCTTCTGCGCCTTCCTCTAGGTCATTGATAAAAATGACAAACAGCAACGGCCCCAGAACAGATCCTTGTGGTACGCCACTTGTAACTGAACTCCATTCTGAACATTTCCCATCAACCACCACCCTCTGTCTTCTTTCAGCTAGCCAATTTCTGATCCACATCTCTAAATTACCCTCAATCCCCAGCCTCCGTATTTTCTGCAATAGCCTACCGTGGGGAACCTTATCAAACGCTTTACTGAAATCCATACAAACCACATCAACTGCTCTACCCTCGTCTACCTGTTCAGTCACCTTCTCAAAGAACTCGATAAGGTTTGTGAGGCATGACCTACCCTTCACAAAGCCATGCTGACTATCCCTGATCATATTATTCCTATCTAGATGATTATAAATCTTGTCTCTTATAATCCCCTCCAAGACTTTACCCACTACAGACGTGAGGCTCACCGGTCTATAGTTGCCGGGGTTGTCTCTGCTCCCCTTTTTGAACAAAGGGACCACATTTGCTATCCTCCAGTCCTCTGGCACTATTCCTGTAGCCAATGATGACATAAAAATCAAAGCCAAAGGTCCAGCAATCTCTTCCCTGGCCTCCCAGAGAATCCTAGGATAAATCCCATCAGGCCCCGGGAACTTATCTATTTTCAGCCTGTCCAGAATTGCCAACACCTCTTCCCTACGTACCTCAATGCCATCTATTCTAATAGCCTGGGTCTCAGCATTCTCCTCCACAACGTTATCTTTTTCCTGAGTGAATACTGACGAAAAATATTCATTTAGTATCCCGCCTATCTCTTCAGACTCCACACACAACTTCCCATCCCTGTCCTTGACTGGTCCTACTCTTACCCTAGTCATTCGCTTATTCCTGACATACCTGTAGAAAGTTTTTGGGTTTTCCTTGATCCTACCTGCCAAATACTTCTCATGTCCCCTCCTTGCTCGTCTTAGCTCTCTCTTTAGATCCTTCCTCGCTACCTTGTAACTATCCATCGCCCCAACTGAAACTTCACACCTCATCTTCACATAGGCCTCCTTCTTCTTCTTAACAAGAGATTCCACTTCTTTGGTAAACCACGGTTCCCTCGCTCTACGCCTTCCTCCCTGCCTGACCGGTACATACTTATCAAGAACACGCAGTAGCTGATCCTTGAACAAGCTCCACTTATCTAGTGTGCCCAACACTTGCAGGCTACTTCTCCAACCTATCCCCCCAAGTCACGTCTAATGGCATCATAATTGCCCTTCCCCCAGCTATAACTCTTGCCCTGCGGTGTATACTTATCCCTTTCCATCATTAACGTAAACATCACCGAATTGTCGTCACTGTCCCCAAAGTGCTCTCCTACCTCCAAATCCAACACCTGGCCTGGTTCATTACCCAAAACCAAATCCAACGTGGCCTCTCCTCTTGTTGGCCTGTCAACATATTGTGTCAGGAAACCCTCCTGCACACACTGTACAAAAAACGACCCATCTAATGTACTCAAACTATATCTTTTCCAGTCAATATTTGGAAAGTTAAAGTCTCCCATAATAACTACCCTGTTACTTTCGCTCTTATCCAGGATCATCCTCGCAATCCTTTCCTCTACATCCCTAGAACTATTTGGAGGCCTATAGAAAACTCCCAACAGGGTGACCTCTCCTTTCCTGTTTCTAACCTCAGCCCATACTACCTCGGAAGATGAGCCCCATCTAGCATCCTCTCCGCCACCGTAATACTGCTCTTGACTAGCAGCGCCACACCTCCCCCTCTTTTGCCTCCTTCTCTGAGCTTACTAAAACACCTAAACCCCGGAACCTGCAACATCCATTCCTGCCCCTGCTCTATCCATGTCTCCGAAATGGCCACAACATCGAAGTCCCAGGTACCAACCCACGCTGCCAGTTCCCCTACCTTATTTTGTATACTCCTGGCATTGAAGTAGACACACTTCAAACCACCTACCTGAACACTGGCCCCCTCCTGCGACGTCAAATCTGTGCTCCTGACCTCTATACTCTCATTCTCCCGTACCCTAAAACTACAATCCAGGTTCCCATGCCCCTGCTGCATTAGTTTAAACCCCCCCAAAGAGCACTAACAAATCTCCCCCCCAGGATATTTGTGCCCCTCAGGTTCAGATGTAGACCATCCTGTCTGTAGAGGTCCCACCTTCCCCAGAAAGAGCCCCAGTTATCCAGAAATCTGAATCCCTTCCGCCTGCACCATCCCTGTAGCCACGTGTTTAATTGCTCTCTCTCCCTATTCCTCATCTCACTATCACATGGCAAGGGCAACAACCCAGAGATAACAACTCTGTTTGTTCTAGTTCTGAGCTTCCATCCTAGCTCCCTGAAAGCCTGCCTGACATCATTGTCCCCTTTCCTACCTATGTCATTAGTGCCAATGTGGACCACGACTTGGGGCTGCTCCCCCTCCCCCTTAAGGACCCGGAAAACACGATCCGAGACATCACGTACCCTTGCACCTGGGAGGCAACATACCAAACGTGAGTCTCTCACGCTCCCACAAAATCTCCTATCTGTGCCACTGACTATCGAGTCCCCAATTACTAATGCTCTGCTCCTCTCCCCCCTTCCCTTCTGAGCAACATGGACAGACTCCGTGCCAGAGGCCCATACCCCATGGCTTACCCCTGGTAAGTCCCTCCCCCCACAAGTATCCAAAGCGGTATACTTGTTTCTCAGGGGAACGACCGCAGGGGATCCCGGCACTGACTGCTTCTTCCCAGTCCATGCAGCCCATGCCACCTGGCTGGGAGGGGGTATATGGGCAATGATGACATGTCGTCGTCTCCCCTCCCCCCCCCCCCCCCCCCCCCCCGCAGGCCGTCATGTTTTCTGATCAGCCAGCGATGTTGGCCGCCGTGGCGGCAGCCGCTATTCTCCACGTTGACCTGGAGGAGGAGGAGGAGCGTGCCAGAGAGGCGGCGCAGGCTGCCGCAGAGGAGCATGCTGCAGAGGGGCAGGCGGCAGCCGCCCAGGCTGGAGGGACACCCGCCCGACAGGACGAGGAGGAGGAGCAGGGGGTGCACGTAGTGGAGGAGGAACACGAGGAGGGGGAGGAGAACATCGCGGCGCCACGGCAACGGAGGCACCCGAGGAGGCCCCGGTTGTCGTACAAGGACCTCACGGACCGGGAATGCAGGGGGAGACTCCGGATGAGACGGGAAACCGTGGCACCCATCTGCCACCTGCTGGCACACCTGGCACCGCGTGGCACTTGGGGGTGGGACACCCTCTCCCCGTGTCCGTCAAGGTTACGGTGGCCCTGAACGTTTATGCCAAGGGGTTATTCCAGATGCCAGGTGGGGACCAGTCCGGCATCTCGCAGACATCGGTGCACCGGTGCATCCGGGCAGTGACAGACACCCTATATGCCATGGCACACCGCTACATCCGCTTCCCTGTGGACCGGGCCAGCCAGAATGCCCGGGCCATGGGCTTCTCTGCTGTGGCCGGGTTTCCCATGGTCCAGGGCGCAATCGATGGGATGCACGTCGCCGTGCGGCCAGCTGCAGATAACAGGGCCATGTTCACCATTAGGAAGGGGACCTATTCCATGAGCATCCAGGTGGTCTACGATCACTGCATGATTATCCTGCACATCTGCGCCCGGTACCCGGGAAGTGTACATGACTCATATGTGTTGTCGCGGTCTTACATCCCCGGCATGTACGAGGGACGCCACTCCCGGCTGAGGGGCTGGTTGCTGGGCGACAGGAATTACCCGTTGCGGTCGTGGCTGATGACGCCTATACGGAGGCCACGCAATGAGGGGGAGAACAGCTACAATGATGCCCATATAGCGACAAGGGGAGTGATAGAGAGGTGCTCTGGCGTGCTGAAGATGCGTTTCAGGCGCCTGGACCTCTCTGGGGGCGCCCTCCAGTATCCGTCAGATAGGGTCGGCCGCATCATTGCGCTCTCACGGGCGCCGGTGGAAGCGTGTCTATTGCAGGCCATGGAGAATGATGACAACCCGCCCTGCGATGAGCTCCTGGCTCCACATCGTTGGACTATGTCTGACCCATGGCCACAGTACCACCATCCACCCGGACTATCCCTGCATGCGGCTGTGACACTGCAGCGCACGGTCCCGTCCTCTGCCCGGGGGATGTTGATGGCGGCCCAGGGGGAAGGGGGCAGACTCACCTGAGGCCGACGCAAGACCACCCCTCACACACACACTGGCGCTCAACTTACATGACACCCCCGCACGCTTCGGACAGAGCACAAAGGCAGCTTCTGTAGGTGTTAAAGTGATTTTAATAACAAACAGTGCATACACGTGCCCTAGCCACTAAAACCCATCTGTGCCCTGCACCCGTGCCAACTTACTCAGTGTCTAATTGTTTGGCCTTACGGGCCCTTTGACTCCGCCTAGGTGGTTCCTCAGACGGTACAGCAAAACTGGAGGTGGACTCCTGCGATTCCTGCCCTCTGACTTGGGATCCCTTTGGCGGCCGCTTTCTGGGACGTCCTGGCACGCATGACCGGCACCACTGCCAGCTCCTGGACGCGGGTGGACTCCTCCACCTGTGACTGCAGCCGCTGCAAGCCGGCCGTCACCCTCTTCGCTCGTCTCCGGGTCGGTGGTTGCATCGGATCTATGTGTGGGTGTGGAAACTCCAGGAACCCGGGATCCATCTGGGCGGCAGATGTTCGCTTGCGCCAGAATGCCCTCTGACCTCCCGGCCCCTCTGCTGCTCCTACCTCCACCTGCTGTACCTGTCCGGCTGTGTTGTGCGCACCAGTGAGTGTACCAGATGCCTCATCACTAAAGTGCCCAACCGAGGTGAGCGTCTCTGCGATTGTAGGGGGTGTTGGTGACAGCAGTGGCGTTGTGTCGTGCGCATCGTCCGACTCTGAGTCCATGGCACTTTGGGGTGGCGGTTCGTCTCCACCCATCCACTCTGTGTCACTGTCCTGTATTTCGGTTTCCTGGGTAGGGGCGTCCTGGGTAGGGGTCTCTTGGGTAGGGGTGTCCTGGGTAGGGGTGTCCTGGGTAGGGCTGTCCTGGGTTGGGGTGTCCTGGGTAGGGCTGTCCTGGGTTGGGGTGTCCTGGGTAGGGCTGTCCTGGGTAGTGGTGTCGTGGCTCGGCTGCGACGGGAGCATGTGGCTGCCCCCCTCGTCGCTGGGTGGCACACGCCTGCGTCGCCACACCCTCACGAGACAGGGGCGTCGTCTCCCTATTGCTCCAGGTCTCTCCGTCTCCTATGGTCGCCGTGGGGCATCCTGCGGGCGTCGCATGCCGGAGGGTCCGGGTCTCTCCGTATCCCGTGATCGCCCTGGGGCATCCTGTGGGCGGTCGGCATCTGCGGGGATGGGTGCCTGGATGTTTGCTCCTGCAATACTCAATAAAGCATGCATGGTTAGACACGCAGGCGGTGATCAGGTGATATGGGGGAGGGGGGATATGGGGGAGGGGGGATATGGGGACGGGCTGTCGATGGCTCACTTGCTGGTGGGCCCCCGACCTCTGCATCGGCAACCTCCCGGTTCTCAGGTCCGCCAGCCAGTTCCAGGGCCCTTTCCTCATGTACGGTCAGTGGCCTCTCATCAGCGGGACCTCCTCCAGTCCTCTCATGCTCCCTATTGTTGTGTGCGCGTTTCTCCTGTGGGGGGCGGGTGGTAGGGGTACAGGGCAACAGTGGTAGACAGGTATATGAATGCACGTCATCGGTAGCGTGTATAGTGCAGAGGTTAGGGTTAGGGTTGGTTTCACCTGGAGGTGTGCCGCACATCGGGCAGGGAGTGGTGGGGGGGGGACTCACCCTGGCTGCCCTGACGAGGTTGTTCACCTTCTTGTGGCACTGGGTGCCTGTCCGTGGTGTCAGAGCCACAGCGCTGACGGCCGCTGCCACCTCCCTCCACAGATGCCAACTGAGGCGTGGGGCGACCCTGCGGCCGTGTCCGGGGTACAGGGACTCCCTCTTCTCACCCACTGCGTCCAGGAGCGCCTCGATGTCGCGGTCCTGGAACCTCGGGGCTGTGCGGCGGGCGGCCATCTTGTCGTGTCTTCCGGGGTGGTGGGGGGGGTGCGTCTTTTGAGCCGTCACGCTGTGCGGCATCATTGACACCGCACGGCATCACCGTCCACACCGGGTGACGCCATCGTGAATGGCGTCACGCCGCTGCTAGCCCATTCGGGGCCGGAGAATTTGCGTTGTTTTGGGGGGCCCGACGCCGGAGTGATCCGCGCCGTTTTTGGCGCTGGGTCCCGGACATCGCGCCAGTTTTCAGAGAATCCCACCCACAGAGTGTAGATCTGAACCCTATCAGTTCAGATAGTTAATGAGTGGCATGTGTGGGACTGGAGTGGGAGCAGGGGCGTGAGGAGCAGAGTTGAGTTGGGAAGCGGGGATGAGGGCCTCATGACAGGTGGGAAACCCGCGAGGTGACTGGGTGAGAGATAACCTTGGCGGTGTATCCTCCACCCCCTGAAACAGCCGGCTCATCCTTGACTTTGTGAGGTGCGCCCTTACACCACCTTCAGCTGTATCAGCCCCTGCCTCGCACACAAAGCCGAGGCATTCACCCTCCGTAGCACCTCACACGACACTCCCTCCTCCAACGCCACACCCAACTCCCTCCTCCCACTTCGCCTTAACCCACTCCATGGATACCTTATCCTCCTCCAGAATCCTCCCATAAATTACTGAGACAATCCCCCGCCCCCGCTGACAGCGCCCAGGTTGGAGGTGGGGAAGAGGCAGACATTGGAGGAGCCATTGGGGTTAAGGGAGGTGATGTAGTGTATCAGTAGGATGCAGTGGGGGAAAGCCCCAGGGCCGGACGGCTTTCCAGCGGAGTTTTACAAGCAGTTTGCGATGGAGTTGCCCTTCCCCCAACTCTAGTTGGGTATGTTTAGTGGGCCAGTGAAAAAGGGGGAGTTGCTGGCTACATTAGGGCAGGCGTCAATTTTGTTGATCCCGAAATAGAGGAAGGACCCACTGGAGTGCCCATTTCATTGCTGGCGTGTAGGCTGGAGGGGTGTGTCCCAGAGTAGGTCTCTGAGAACCAATGGGGTTTCGTAAAGGGAAGCCAGCTCTCGTGTAACATTGGAGGTTGCTGAAGGTAATTATGCCTCCATCAGGGGGACGAGTGCCAGAGGTGATTGTGTCCATGGATGTGGAGAAGGCAGTTGAGTAGAGGTACCTGTTTGAAGTTTTGGGAAGGTTTGGGTTTGGACCAAAATTTGTGGCATGGGTTCGACTGTTGTATGTGTCCCCTATGACTAGTGTTCGAACGAACGAGGCGAGTTTGGGATATTTTGGATTGGATAGGGGGAACGAGGCAGGGGTGCCCACTGTCGCCATTGTTATTTGCTTGTCGATCAAGCCCTTGGCGATGGCCCTTCGAGGGTTGGCTGAGTGGTGAGAAGTTGTTGGGGGGGGGGCGGTAGGGAGCACCGGGTATCACTGTATTCAGACGACCTGTTGTTGTTTGTGCCGTTGGAAAGTATGGCAGAATTATGGCCTTATTGGAGAGACCTGGGGCTTTTTCCGGCTCTGAGTTGAACATTGGGAAGAGTGAGATGTTCCTGGTGAACTTGGCTGGGCAAGGGGCAAACCTGGGGGCGCTACCATTTTAGGTGGCAAGGGAGCTGATTCAGATAATGCATGAGAGGGCCACAATGCATAGGTGAACGTGACAGTGTTAGTGGAAGTGGTTATGGGGGACTTTAAAACGTTGACTTTGGCAGGGAGGGTGCAGGTGGCAATGATAAATGTGCTGCCAAAGTTCCTGTTTGTTTTTCAGTACCTCCCGATCTTTCTCCGAGGCCTTTATCCAGAAGGTGGAGGCACTGGTCTATGTGTGGGCAGAGATGGCACCAAGGGTGAAAAGGGCTCTGCTACAAAGGCAGAGGCATAGAGAGTGTTGGCGCTCCCAAATCTGATGCACTACTATTGGGCAGCAAGTGTGGAGAAGGTGAGGTGTTGGTGGGGGGACAGAGTGGATCAGGTTAGAGGAGGAGTCCTGTGGGGGCTCACGTTTGAGGCCCCTGGTGACGGCCCCGTTGTCGTTAGCCCCGAGGAAATTTACGGGGAGTCCGGTGATGAAGTAAGATTTGGAATCAGCTGAGGAGGCACGATGGCGCAGTGGTTGATATGGCGATGCCTCACAACGCCAGAGACCTGGGTTCGATTCCAGCCTCGGCTGACTGTTTGTGCAGAGTCTGCACTTTCTCCCCATGTCTGCGTGGGTTTCCTCCGGGTGCTCCGGTTTCCTCCCACAGTCCAAAGATGTGCAGGTTAGGTGGATTGGCTTTGCTAAATTGCCTGTAATGGTTTCGGAGGTGCCGGAGCTGCTGATTGCCCGGCGACTGATTCTGTTGAATTGGAGGTCGGACACGCCACCGGGGGTTGCAGATTGACTGGGTGACCTGTACGAGTTTCTCCGGTTGGAAAAGATGAAGTTTGCCTTAAGGGTGTCAGAGAAGGGCTTTGAGCTACAGTGGAAGCCGTTCATGACGATATTTATATCATCGCAGTGGGGGAGGGGGGGGGGGGGGAGATGAGGGGGGAGGAATTAAAAGGGGAAAAGTGTACGAACTGTTAACTCTGTTTTGTTGGAATGTGGTCTTCATGTCATGTTTTCGTTAGGAATAAAATATTCTTTCCAAAAAGTAAGAGCTGGAATTGTCTTATTCCGTCAATCATGGTGAAAAGATTTAATCTGTGCGAGTGCCAAAGTCTAATGAGTCCAATGTTGAGCAAGGGCCAACATCAGGGCTTGGCTAGGACACAATTCTGACTGGTATCTAATCCTTAAGCAGCAGTGAACATGCATTCGAATGGAGATTGGAAAAGCCACTGGAGTGTGCTGCACAGACAGCAGGCTTTAATGAACCTGTTTAATGAGATGAAGTGAATTCCCCAGTGTATTGCCTAGCTAATGGTAGAGCAGCAGATGTGAACAATAGTCGGACTGGATTCCTAAAATAAGTTTTAGGTCATGTGTTCCCAGTGGAAGGAAGGAATGGCAATGTCCAAACATACGATGAACGTCTGAGGATCCTGGGATTATATTCATTGGAGTTTAGGAGGTTGAGGGGAGATCTAATAGAAACTTACAAGATAATGAATGGCTTAGATAGGGTGGATGTAGGGAAGTTGTTTCCATTAGCAGGGGAGACTAGGACCCGGGGGCACAGCCTTAGAATAAAAGGGAGTCACTTTAGAACAGAGATGAGGAGAAATTTCTTCAGCCAGAGAGTGGTGGGTCTGTGGAATTCATTGCCACAGAAGGCGGTGGAGGCCGGGATGTTGAGTGTCTTTAAGACAGAAGTTGATAAATTCTTGATTTCTCGAGGAATTAAGGGCTATGGGGAGAGAGCGGGTAAATGGAGTTGAAATCAGCCATGATTGAATGGTGGAGTGGACTCGATGGGCCGAATGGCCTTACTTCCACTCCTCTGTCTTATGGTCTTATGGTCCTTGGAGAATGCAATCAGAAACACCATCTCAACATGAGATTGTTCCTTTGAAACTGGTGGAAAAATTAAATTTTAGGCTTAAATTGTAGAAATAATCAGCAACAGTTGTCTGAGAGGGAACCTGGTGTAGCTGTCTGCAACATACAAGGATATGTATATAATATCCAATTATAATGCAATTAGTTTACTGAGGAGATCTACAATTGCAACAGGGCGGCACAGTGGCACAGTGGTTAGCACTGCTGGCTCACAGCGCCAGGGACCCCGGTTCGATTCCTGCCTTAGGTGACTTTCTTAGTTTGCATGTTATCCCCGGTCCGGGTGGGTTTCTTCCGGGTGCTCTGGTTTCCTCCCACAGTCCAAAGATGTGCTGTTAGGTGGATTGGCTATGCTAAATTGGTCCTTAATGTCCAAAGGATTAGTTGGGGTTACGGGGATAGATGGGCAAGTGGGCCTAGGTGGGGTTTTCTTTCGGAGGGTTGGTGCAGACTCATTGGGCCGAATGACCTCCTTCTGCACTGCAGAGGTTCTATGGTTCGAACATAAGAAATAGGAGCAGAACTAGGCCATTTAGCTCCTTGAGTCTGCCCTGCCATTTAATAAGATCAAAGACCATTTTTCTGCCTGACCTCAAAACCCTTGACACCTTGTAGATCAAAAACCTGTCTAACTCAGCCTTGAACTAATTCAATGAACCAACTTTCCCTACTGTCTGGGGTAAAGAATTTCAATGATTAACGACCCTCTTGGAGAAGAAATTCCTTGAAATGATTCCCTCTACTGATGCGCCTAGTTCTAGATTGTCCCATGTGAGGAAACATTCTCTCAACATCTACCCTATAAAACCCCCTTCAGAGTCTTTCATGTTTCAATAAGATTGCCTCTTAATTTTCTCAACTCGAATGAGTATAAGTCCATCCTGCTCAATCTTTCCTCATACGGGAACTTTCTCTGAACTGTCTCCAATGCCAGTATATGTAAGGAGATCAGAACTGTGTGCAGTACTCTATGTGTGGTCTCACTGACTCCTTGTACATTTGTAACAAGGTGTTGCTACGTCTCGAGTTTTAAAATCAATAATTTTAAAGTGAATTGAGCATTTTGCAGTCTGATTCAAGACAAATATTTAGTACAGCAAGCTAACAAGGTTAAAATAACCTTTTGTGCTAACCTTGAGATATGTAGTCACTTTGTATTAATCTTGAATACAGAAGCAGGGATGTGTTGCTGCAATTATATAGGGCCTTGATGAGGCCGCACTTGGAGTATGGTGTGCAGTTTTGATCTCCTTTTCTGAGGAAGGATGTTCTTGCTCTCGAGGGAGTGCAGCGGAAGTTTACCACTGATTCCAGGCATGGCGGGACTGTCATATGAGGAGAGATCGACTAAGTTTGGGTTATCCTCGCTGGAGTTCAGAAGAATGAGGGAGATCTCATAGAGACTTATAAAATCCTAACTGGACTAAACAGGGTAGATGCAGGGAAGATGTTACCAATGATGGGTGTGTCCAGAACCAGGGGGTCACAATCTGAGGATTCAGGGTAAACCATTTCAGACAGAGATGAAGAGACATTTCTTCAAAGAGTGGTGAGCCTGTGGAATTCATTACCACAGGAGTAGTTGATGCTAAAACATTGAATATATTCAAGAGGCGGCTAGATATAGCACTTGGGGAGAATGGGATCAAAGGCTACGGGGAGAAAGCAGGATTAGGCTATTGAGATGGATGGTCAGCCATGATCGTGATAAATGGTGGAGCAAACTCGAAGGGCCAAAAGGCCTCATCCTGCTCCTGTCTTCTATGTATCTACATATCTCAAAGACATGTTAAAACCTAACCCAGTTATTGCATTACTGGAAACCAGCCAGTGCAGTGTACCTCACTGTTGGACAGTTGGAGATTAAGTAATTAATCAATACATGTATTGGTAGAGTTGGTAATATAATCTGCAACAAACTGCAATTTTTATGTTATATAATTACATATAATTGGCACTTGATTTTAAATGCATTAATTGAAACTTAGGAGAAGTCTGTAAATTATAAGATGTGTCTCTCAGACCAGACGTTGAACTGAAACTCTCATGACTACATTAAGGTGGGTAATGAATTGGATACTATCCAAGTATGAAACATTATGAGTAGTAACATCAGGAGATGCTCCCAGGTGTCAAAAGCGAATCATAAATCGGCAAGCAACTAAGTTAACCAATTATTGTTTGGCAGTGAGGCTAACTCGAGATAAGAAAATGTGAGCTAATAATAAAGATTATTATAATTATTATAGTATGAAGTTTTTATTAGCATGTTATCCATGTATTGAGTGAGCAGACAGTTATCATTCCACCTCTTTGGTCTGATCAACCGCACAAAAATTGTGAGAAGTCTGTTTAATTGTTAAGATGAGTTTTCTCCTCTTACTTGTTAATTGAAACGCTGCTTTTTATCTTTTTAACTTTCTACCTTTTAATGGTTAATACATCTTTTTAGTTACCATTTAAAGTGTTAATTCTTGCCGGTGGTTGAGTCGTATAAAACCAGATGATCGAATTCAGTTGGGGATTTATTGAATAGTTCAAACGGGTTGTACCTCATAAATCACTTTAACACTCCATCTTATACTCCAATCTCCTGGCAGAAAGGCTAACATTCGATTGCCTTCATAATTATTTGCTGTACCTGCATGCTAACCTTCAGTGATTCATGGACACCCAGATCCGTCTGTACTGCAGTGTCTCTCTCTCTCTCTTTATTATTTTTTTGTCATCCTTTGCTAGTTTCTAAACGTCTCTCAATTTTCTGACCTACCACATTGGCCGCAGTGCTGTATGCCTTTTCTTTCAGTTTTATACCCGCTATAACTAGTTTGCCAGGAATAGTGCCTCTTCATCCTAGAATCTTTCTTTCTCTATGGAATATGTCTTTTTTGACATCTATAGCTCCAGGTTACAAAACACATATAAAAGTGCATGTTGTCATAGGAACTCGGTTGGCTTAGTTGGTTGGACGGCCGGTGAGGATCAGGTTGGTGCCAACAGCAGGAGGTTTGATCCTGAAGTGGATTTAGAACGTGCCCTCTTGCCCTACCCATGGTGAAGAGTGCAGACCGAGCATAAAACTGTTTTCAGGGTGAGAACAGAAAAATAAAAAATTGAACAATAGTCCTTCACACAGAAGAAAGTACAAGAAACAGTCGTGACTGAAAAGGTATTAGAAGAACAAAGCGAACGTAAGGAAGAAACTTGTGAGAGTTAGCCAGAACAACAGGAGAGCAAATTTTGCTCATCCTAGCAAGTAAGGAATATTCCAGCACACTCCTGACTTGTATCTTCCAGATGGTGGTCAGGCTTTGGGAAGTCAGAAGGTGCGTTACTTGCCACAGAATAAATCCCAGCCTCTGTCCTGCTCTTGTTTTCACAGAATAATAATAATAATTTTTATTAGTGTCACAAGTAGGCCTACATTAACACTGCAATGAAGTTACTGTGAAAATCCCCTTGTCGCCACACTCCGGAACCTGTTCGGGTACACTGAAAGAGAATTCAGAATGTCCAATTCACTTAACAAGAACGTCTTTCGGGACTGTGTGAGAAAACCGGAGCACCCGGAGGAAACCTACGCAGACACGGGGTGAATGTACAGACTCCGCACAGGCAGTGACCCAAATAATAATCCAACCGGATGATGTGTTAAGTAAGTTGGTTCAACGTTGACTGCAACTGGATGCAGTGAAACTAGAAACAGGCTTCTGACACAGGAGATGGTCCAACACTGTTTTTATTGAACTTCCTGAATGCTGTACATAGTCTGCTGTGAGTTGACACTCTATCAATCTAACTGATAACCTCCTACTGGCTTGGCCAGACCAACTCTCCACCTCATGGTGATAGTGCCCACTGGCTTGTGCACTCTTATTATCTCAGTAGCTGCATCCTGTAGAGAGAGAGAGAGTCTTAATGCCCTGTGTGCTTTATAGTGGTGGTGTCCTGTCTGGTTGTTATGTGTCGTGTGTGTTCATTGGTTATCCTGTGTGTCAATCACTGCCTGTCTGCATCTCATTATATACATGAGTGGATATTATGACATCTCCCCTTTTTTAAGTAGATTTTGGAACGTGGCGATATATATACATGCATGATTATATACAAGTGGTGAGTGAATGAACATATGTACATGGGAAGGTGTCTATCGTGCAGATACAGAGCAAACTGAACAAAATTTACAAGATTTAAGTCTATAGATTCAGTCTTTGTGGCGGGTGACGAATTCTTGTCGATCGCCTCAGAGGTGGAGGGGGGGACGCCGGCACTTGGATAGGCGGGATTGCTGCCATGTTCGTGGCCTCATGGAAGGCGGGATCGCTGCCAGATTGGTGGCCTCGTGGTGCGAGATGTCTGGAGGAGGCATGATGACATGCGGAGAAGTGCGGCCAGGTGGTGGGCAGGGAACTTTTCGTAGCGCCCTCCTGTTGCACCGTAGAATGTTGCCATCAGCCATTTGGACAACGAAGGACCTGCCTGATGACAATAGCTGGGGCTGACCAACCTCCCTCAGGCAACTGGATGCGAACAACATCGTTTGGAGCCAGCGCAGGTAGATCCTTGGCATGAGCATCATACGTGATCTTCTGCTGGTCCCTGGATCGCTGCACTTCCTGCAGCACCGTGAGGCGGTCAAGGTCTGGAACATGGATGGCTGGAACAGTTGTCCTCAGGTTGCGGTTCATGAGCAGCTGCGCCGGAGACAAACCAGTTGACATAGGGGTTGCCCTGTATGCCAACAGCGCCAGGTTGAAGTCCGAGGCTGAGTCTGCAGCCTTGCATAGCAACCGCTTGACAATATGACCCCTTTTTCGGCCTTCCCGTTTGATTGCGGGTAATGGGGACTGGATGTGATGTGATTGAAGTGGTAGGATCGTGCAAAGTCGGACCATTCTTGGCTGTAGAAACATGGGCCGTTGTCGCTCATTACCGTGAGTGGTATGCCGTGCCTGGCAAACGTCTCTTTGCAGGCTTTAATCACTGACTTGGACGTAAGGTCCGACAGTTTCGCCACTTCCGGGTAGCTGGAGAAGTAGTCGATCAAGTGCACGTAATCACGCCCATTTGCGTGAAAGAGGTCTATCCCCACCTTGGACCACGGAGAAGTCACGATCTCATGCTGTTGCGGTGTTTCCTTGGGCTGAACTGGTTGAAACTTCTGGCTTGTTGTGTAGTTGAGTACCGTGTTGGCAATGTCCTGGCTGATGCCAGGCCAGTAGACTGCATGCCGAGCTCTGCGTCAACATTTTACGACCCCGAGGTGACCCTCATGGATCTGTCTGAGCACCATGGCTTGCATGCTTTGGGGAATGACGATTCTATCTAGTTTAAGAAGGATCCCCTCGACAACCGTTAACTTGTCCTTAACGTTGAAGAACTGGGGGCAGTTTTTGCCAGCCATGGGCAAGGTGTTGCATCACGCGCTGCAGTAGAGGATCTTTGGCAGTTTCTTTGCATATCTGGACAACTCGTTCATCAGTGGCTGGGAGGTTGCTGGCACACAACTGCACCTGTGCCTCGATGTGGCGAATGAAGTCGCCCGGTTCACACAGCGTGGTGATGGATCGGGATAGGGCATCCCCGACGATCAGCTCCTTGCCCGGTGTATAGACGAGTTCAAAGTCATATCGGCGGAGACGAAGAAGAATTCGCTGCAGCCGAGGTGTCATATCATTTAAATCTTTCTGGATTATGTGGACTAAAGGCCTGTAGTCTGTTTCCACCGTGAACTTCGGCAGACCGTATACGTAGTCATGAAACTTGACTATTCCTGTCAGGAGACCCAGACACTCCTTTTCAATCTGGGTATACCGTTGTTCGGTCGGAGTCTTGGCCCTGGAGGTATATGCCACTGGAGCCCAGGACGAGGAGTCGTCTCGCTGGAGGAGCACCATCCCAATGCCGTCCTGGCTTGCGTCTGCAGCTATCTTGGTATCCTTGGTTGTGTCAAAAAACGCCAGTACTGGGGCTGTGGTGAGCTTCGCCTTCAGCTCAAGCCACTCCGCTTGATGTGCGGGAAGCCACTGGAACACTGTCGACTTTTTAATGAGATGCCGGAGGGCCGTGGTGTGGGATGCCATGTTGGGAATGAATTTTCTGAGAAAATGTACCACCCCGAGGAAGCGGAGGACCGCCTTTTTGTCCTCTGGTGTCTTCATGGCATTGATTGCCAGTACCTTGCCGGCATCAGGTTGCACACCTTGCTGTGAAATGTGGTCACCTAAAAACTTGATAGCGGACCGACCAAACGAACATTTGGTCCTGTTGAGCTGGAGGCCATTTTCATGAATCCTCTGGAAAACCTGTTTGAGGCGAGCAATGTGATCCTCGGGCGTCGTGGACCAGATAATCACGTCGTCCACATAGACTCGCACCCCCTTGATGCCCTCCATCATTTGCTCCATTATGCGATGAAATACTTCGGAAGCTGATATGATACTAAAAGGCATGCGGTTGTAACAATACCTGCCGAACGGAGTGTTAAACGTGCACAGCTTCCGACTGGACTCGTCCAGCTGAATTTGCCAGAAGCCACGGGAGACGTCCAGCTTGGTAAAGAATTTGGCGTGAGCCATCTCACAGGTCAATTCTTTACGCTTCGGGATTGGGTAATGCTCTCGCATGATGTTGCGATTCAGGTCTTTGGGATCAATGCAAATGCGGAGTTCACCAGAGGGTTTCTTGACGCAGACCGTGGAGCTGACCCAGTCTGTGGGTTCTGTGACCTTTGAGATGATGCCCTGGTCTTGGAGCTCTCGGAGCTGCGTTTTCAGACGATCCTTGAGAGGAGCCGGTACCTGGTGTGGTGCATGGATGACTGGGGTGGCATTCGGCTTGAGCAATATCTTGTAGCGATATGGGAGCATGCCCATCCCATCAAACACACTGTGGTTTTGTGTGAGAATGTCGTCTATCTCAGCCTGGAGATTCGCATTGGGCGAGGCCGTCGCCAGTGTCGAGGACATGGCATGAACTCGCTGTACCAGATTTAGGAGTTTGCATGCGCGAGCACCGAGCAGGGATGCCTTGTCAGGCCGGACGGTCACGAATCTCAACGTCGCCTTGATTTCCTTGTGAGAGAAACCGAGCTGACCGACCCACTGGCAGCTATGGCATTACCATTGTAGTCAAGGAGCTGGCAGGCTGATGGAAGAAGGCTAGGTTGGTGTCGGATGCTGTTGAGGTCCGACTGTGATATGAGGTTCGCAGACGCGCCAGTGTCCAATTTAAATCGGATGCGAGACTGGTTGGCCGTGATGACGGCACACCACTCGTCGTCAGGATCCACACTGAGGATCGAAAGGTGGTTGGCAGGCACAGTAGAGACCAACTCGCGTGTGGTGATGGTGCCCACCCTCTCTGGAGACTCGAGGCAGTCAGCATCGGGATCCGTTGGGCTGCCTGGATCAGAATCCTGCATGCCTTGTTGTAAGCAGCGGACACGTCTGCACTGCAGCTGGGATCGCTGGCTGTTGTTCGGTGGAGTGGTCCTGCAGAAGGCCGCGTAGTGGCCAGGCTTTCCACACTGTAGACATCGCCTGCCTTTGGCTGGACATTGCCGCTTTAAATGGGCGGAGCCACAATTCGGACACGTCATGACGCTGGCGTCAGCACGTTCTGTGCGCCATCGCGCATGCGCAGTGTGGTCGGCCGACGATCGCGCATGCGCCTCAGGGTCTTCGGCCTAATCGTCCACACAGTCGTGGCGCGCATGCGTGGGGACCTGAGAATCGTTACTCCCGCATCAGGGCGGCAGAAACTGCAAAACTGACCACTCTCCTCGATGCTCAGGCCTTGCATTTTCACTGTGGCCTGCACCCTTTCTGCCTCGAGGGAGGCCAGTTTTGCAGTTTCTGCCGCCCTGATGCGGGAGTAGAGATTCCTGGCAAGCTCATGGACAACACACGTTTCGATGGCGGCGGAGAGGGTCAACTGTTTGATTTTGAGGAGCTGCTCCCGCAGGAAGTCGGACTGGACCCTGAAAACGATCTGATCCCGGATCATGGAATCAGTCGTCGAGTCATGACTGCGCTAGGATGGAAAGATGGGTCAAGAAGGACTGAAAAGGTTCATCCTTACCCTGAAGCCTCTGTTGGAAGATGTACCGTTCAAAGCTCTCATTCACCTCAATGTCGCAGTGGCTGTCAAATTTCAGCAGAACTGTCTTGAACTTTGTCTTGTCTTCGCCATTGGCAAACGTAAGCGAGTTATAGATGTGGATGGCGTGATCCCCCGCAGTCGACAGGAACAGCGCGATCTTTCTGGCATCCGATGCTGCCTCGATGGAATCAAAACCGACGGAGGACTACCGCACGCGCAATCTGCACTACAGACTGGATGCCTTAGTTACAGCCCAGGATCTGCTGCACCCCAGCCTAGCCAGACGGCATATTCCTATCAGATGCAAG
Source organism: Scyliorhinus torazame (assembly GCF_047496885.1). Lineage (NCBI taxonomy): Eukaryota > Metazoa > Chordata > Chondrichthyes > Carcharhiniformes > Scyliorhinidae > Scyliorhinus > Scyliorhinus torazame. Next base: position 296,435,627 of record NC_092709.1, on the reverse strand, counting down.
GTTCTAGTTTCACACCATCACCAGGTATTTATGCGAGCAGCAATTCTGTTTCCAATTCGACAAGCTTCAACGGTTTTCAGCAGGATCACCCTTCCAGCACAGCATGTGGAGAACCAGTATGTACAGTCTTATCCAACTTCAACATATGGCACATGCATGTCCTCGAATGATACTGTTGATGGTACCTCTTCAACGTCAACACCTTATCAGCTACAAGATGCCATCCGACAGCACCATCACAAATATCGAAAAAGAAAGGGACTCCATATCAGACAGCAAAGTGATTTGACCACTTCTTGGTTCCTGTGGTACAGGGACGTTGACGGCGTTCATAACCAAGAGAGACATTTGACCATAATGATTGATGGTTTTTGGACTCACACAAATGATTTGGACTTATTGTTTAATCCCATGACTTGTATATACCTTACCTTATCTATCAGTTCTTTGTTCAATTTTCTCAAAGTGTACTGAAAAATGTAACATATGAAAAAGGGGGGGATGTGGTGATGTGCATCAATGTAAATGCATGTAGGCTAGCTAGAGACTAGACACACATACACTCAACCAATAGATCAGTTAGATAGGATACGACCAATCGACATTCACGATACACAGAGGTGACACCACCACAGGAGGGCATTGCACCAACCCATATATAAAGGACACCACACACATGATCTGCCTCTTTCCAGTGGAGACGGTCAGTGAGTAGAGACACATGGTTGATTCAATATTACACCCACCACGTGGATTGCAGCAACTGGTTAGTCAGTCTGGGTAGCTATAGTAGGATTAGCAGTAGTGTCGAACCCAAGTAATAGAAGTGTAAATAGTTTAATAATCGTGTTGAAGTTATCTCCACGTCTGAATCTTCCTTTGTCAAGTGCACAAGGAAGCCGCTTATGTTACACCAACAACATAACAAATCACGGACCAACCCGCAATGCCGAAAGCAACTGCATGACCTCCTCAGGGCGGCAAGGGTGAGTAGGCAGCACTCTTCCCCTGGCACCAACCCCTGTCCCATACACCAGTACCCCTACACCCCCACCCTCACTCCGCAATTCCTCCCAGAGGGCGTCCAAACCCCCACACTGCACCCCATACCGGGATTTTCACAGTCACTTCATTGCAGTGTTAATGTAAGCCTACCTGTGACAATAAAGATTATTATTATTATTCTTGAGTGGATTGATAGATCTGAGTTTCTCCCTTTATATCTGTTGGTGGTGTATTACAGTTCACTCAGGAAGTCTGAGTTGCTGTGGCAACATGCATTTTTCCATGCGTATTGCAGTCTGGAGTTATGGATAGTGATGGCAGAGCCTCCAACATTCTTTCCATCAGGTGGCTGACCAGGAATTCCTCCGGTTCTCTTTGCCCATGTGCTGAAAGGGTTTTCATATTGATACCCAACCTGATTGGCCATATTGTGAAAGAATATTCTTTGGCTATCAAGTCCTGAGATGAGTCTCAAGCCCAGAGCTTCTGTCTCAGATATAGGGACGCTACCCACTGTCTCTTCTACTTTATACGTAGGATCTGCTAAAAGGCTAAACCAATCCTGCGAGTTAGAATAGTGGGCTGGATTCTCCAATATTGGGACTATGTCCCCACGCCGGAGTCAAAACTGTGGAGTTTCACGCCAGTTTTTCTGGCCACATATTCCCAGCCCTGCAGGGGGCTAGCATGGACCCGGAGTAGATCTCGCAGCTTTTGCTGCAGATTCGGGCCCCGCCCTTCCGGGTCGGAGGACGCGCAAGCGCATGGCGGCGGCCTCCAGCTGCCGCGCCGTGCTCCATGGCAGACTCGGACTGCGGAGCTGGACCCTGAAAATAGACTCCTCCGATCGGCCACGCGCCCGACCCGGACCGCCCGCACAAACATTTCCCGCGTATAAGGCCCATCCTGCCCTCCGATCGGCCCGTCCTCGACCAGGATGACCGCAGACTGAGTCCGCAGCCGCCATGCTGGTTTCCTGACCGGCTGCACCACATTAGATCCACGCCATCGGGACTTCCGCCGGACGGGGGCTGAGAATGGCGGAGCGGGCCTCCAGCAATGGCCCCAGGTAGGTCCTAGGTGGCGCGGCGGGCTTTTCGGGGACAGCAGAATCGGGCGCAGGTCCCGATTCCATGAGAGAAAATGGATGCTCCGTTCCCCCCACCAGCCGCGATTTCGGCGTCGGCGTGCAGAGAATCCAGCCCAGTATCACTCAAACTTTGACCTCATGTCCTTTGTATTCCACCAGATCTCCATCAGATAAGACCAGGGCGTCCAGGGTCAATGCACCCCCTCCCCCATCCCCGTCCCTCTCCCACCCATCCAACCCCTCAGAATGCCGCGAGGCAGACCTCCTGGACACTGCAGATGCACCTGTGCTTGCATATTTGGGAAAGCCTGCACAGGTCCCCGCTCGAGCCCTGGAAGGAACCAGAGACATAAAGGTTGAGCGCAGCTGTTAACTTGACAGCCACTGGGAGTGGGTGCTCTCCACCTACTCCTCATGATGCCAATTTTGCCACCACCTGGAGGTGCTGCACTGTCTCCTTGTTTAGGCAGAGTCGTTGTTGGCACATGGTTTCCGGTGCCTCCTCGAAGGAACAGTGCCAACGATAGACACGGGGCCTACAGTTGCCCCACCTTCATTCCCTCTCCTTGGCCTGATGGATGGCTGGCACTTGAGCCTCACTGGCTCACCCCTGCTGTTCTGGAGCAGGCTCCTGTCGTGCAGGGTCTTGCCTGGGCTGGCCCTTGCGCTCTTGCCACCACTCATCCACGATGGCAGCAGTGGCCAGGTAGACAGCATGCCTCGTGGACTGTGGACTGTGTTCCGAATTCCATATCTGTGAGGGGTAGGAGGGAGGGAGAGAGAGAGACAGTCAGCAAGGTCATGCATCCCGTGACAATCCATTGCTCCTCCCTCCCAGATCCCATGCTCATCTGTGTATGACTGCTGAGCTACCCTCACCATTCCCGGCATCCTGCGCAACATTACAGAGCTGGTGGTCACTATAGGAATCTAGCTTGATCACTTACACTGTCTCATGTCCCCGAATGTTCATCCACTGCCTCCGGTTCTACTGAGTGTTATTTTTCGCAAGTGCCGCTAGATCTGCAAGGTAAATCTATAAGTCAGCAAAGCACCACTCATTAAATGACAGTCTGCTTTCCGCAAATCAATAGTTCCAGGCAGAGACATTGGTCTGCCTGTGATGATTTCAAATGGACTCTGGCCTGTTGTTCTGTTTGGTGTAGCTCTAATACTGCATAATACTATTGGCAAAGCTTGGACCCAGTTCATGCCTTCCTGGCTGTATTTAGACAGTCTTTCTTTCAAAGTTCAATTCATACGTTCCACTTGTCCCGATGATTGTGGATGATAAGGACAGTGTAAATTCCAGTCAATGTTTAGTAATCTACAGACTTCCTTACAAACAGCACCTGTAAAGTGGGATCCATTGTCTGAGTCAATGCTAGCTGGTACTCCCCATCTGGGGATAAAGTCTTTGCATAGCACTTTGGCTGTATGGCCAGCTGTCCCTCTTCTAGCTGGAGCAGCCTCCAACCATCTGGAGAATGTATCCACTATTACAAGGACGTCATTGTACTTTTGGCATTTAGGAAGGGTGATATAATCTACCTGTATATCCTGGAATGGGCCTGCGGGAGCAGGAGCTCTTAATTGAGGTATTGATGTTATAGGACCCAAGTTATTCTTTTGACTGGTTACACAACGGTTTGATACTAATTGTGCATGTTCTTTTGAATCCTTTACCACACCAACTTCTATGGAATCGATCCATCATTTGTTGAGGTGATAGATGTCCCCATGAATGAATTTGTTGAGCTAAGAAGGGCATTAGTGATTGTGATGCGACTGGTTTATAAGTTTGAAGATCTCTCCAAATTTCATCATCATATGGCTGAATACCTGATTCTAACCATGTCCATTTTTCTTCCATTGTGCAATCATTCTGCATTTCACATAAATCATGTAATAAGGTGGTTACTGTAGAAGCCAGGTATTTCGAATACAACTAGTATAGGTAAAAGATAGCTGTTTAAGCATAAATATTAGGCCCCAGTTTTAAATACCCATTTATACAGCATAATTCACTTTTACTGAAGTCCGTTGTTCTGGCAAATGCATATTTTCAAAGACAGTGTGACATTAAAACAGCACAGTTGCAAAACAATTTGACACTGCTTGTGCTAATTGTCAAGGCCAAGGGCTGAATACCACAGCAACATGAAGGCACCATTGTTCAGAATGCAGATAACAGCTAGGTCAGAAAAGCTAATGTTGCACATTGAAGATGGACGGCTTGCCATCAAATCAAATGTGTTTGAGTTTAACCCAAATCAATTAGGATTATATTGGGGTGTGATTAGATGACTTAAGACAGATATGAAAGTGTATAACTGAAAAGTTTCCGCCCGCCATTTTGGTGTTTTGCTGTGTTGTCTTTTGGTGTTTTCTGTCCTTAATTTCTGTCTTTTGGGGGTTCTGTCTGACTATCAGTTTGTGTCAGTGATGTTAGTCCACTTTTGACTTTGAGTTTGAGTTTAGCTGAAGATTAGCTCTCTCTCTCTTTTCATGTTTCATTGCCAGACTTTGACCTTTTAAAAGTTACTTTCGAGCTGTCTGCCTAAGCAAAGAAAGATAATGTCTGTAATTCTCTGAAAGCTTCGAAATGTCTACGAATTGCCTTTTAAATGACTTTCAAATTGTAATCAAGCGACTACAAATAAAACAATTCTTTTTGGCACCTGAGAAGTTTTAACTGCAAATAACCGAATAGCAGAGATAATATAAATTCCTTCAACGTTACATAGGCGAATAATACAAGGAATCGAACAACTTGGCATAGTCCAGAAATAGTACAAATCTTACAACTTGTCGTATTGCGCCAGGACTTTGGTTCATCAACTAAGCTTCCCCCAAACTTGGCATAGTTCGACAGGTTAAGATCCCATAAGTTAAAGATTCCCAATTTGTAAATGTGACTGAATTCCTGATGCCATTGGGAGGCACAAAGGGAGGCAGCTTCCCTTGCTGCTTGGTCTGCAAGAGCATTTCCTCTTGCTTCCATAGTGTCCTCATGAGTATGGGCTTTACATTTGAGAACTGATACTTCTTTTGGTAAGGCCATAGCTTCTAGAAGATCTCGTATTTCCTCTCCATTTCGGATAGGTGTACCTGCTGTTGTGAAAAATCCTCTTTTTCTCCACAAATGGCCAAAATCATGTGCTACTCCAAAACCATATCTGGAGTCAGTATAGATGTTAGCAGTTTTATCTCTTCCACATGACATGCTTCATGTGGAAGTGCTTTTAATTCGGCCTGCTGAGCTGATGTACCTGGGGGCAAACTTCCTTCAGCTAATACTTCATATTGTGACTGCCCACCCAGCATTTCTGATACCCTTGTCAATAAAAGAAGAACCATCAGTGAATAGGACTAAATCTGGGTTCTGTAGTGGCTCTTCTTCTACCAAGCGTACTTCTTCCATTTCCTCTATTATTTTCACACAGTCATGCCCTTCTCCCTCTCCTCCCTTTTGTTCCTCGGGAAGCGGGAGCAAAGATGATGGGTTTACAGGACTGGCTTTGTGAAAATATAGATTGGGAGCTTCCAAAACTGCTGTCCATCTAGTCAATCTAGCTGATGTAACTTGTGACACTCTGTTCATGGATAGGAGAGAATGGACTGAGTGTGGACATTTAATAGTTAACTTTTGGTCTAGGACAAGCCCTGATGTTGCCATTACAGCTCGACATGTGGCTGCCATGGCTTGTAAACAGCTGCCAAATGCTAGTGCCACACTGTCAAGTTTAAGGGAATAGTATCCAACCAGTCTTAACAGATCACCATGTTCCTGAGCTAATACTGCAGTCATGTAACCATCTTTTTCATGAACAAACATGGTAAAAGGTTTTCTGTTGTTTGGAATACTTAAGGTTGGTGCTAAACACATGACCTTTTTCAAATTTATAAATGTTTGCATCTGTTCTGAATTGAGATTAACTGGATCCTTTGATTTTCTGTTTCCTTTTAAAAGATCATTCAATGGCTGGGATAACTGAGTGTAAGAATCAATCCAACTTCTGTTAAAATTACAGAGTCCCAAAAAGGATCTGTACAGTTGAGGGTTCTTTAGCTGCTATGATGACAGCCGTTCTGTACTGAGTAAGTTCCCTTTGTCCTTTTGATATTTTCTGACCTAAGTAGACAACTTCTTCTTGGGAAATCTGGGCTTTGGCTAAGCTAGCTTTGTGACCATTAGTACTGAGGTGGTTCAGGACCACCCGTAGATCTTTCTCATGATCATCTTTATTGATGGAGGCTATCGGAACATCATCTACGTACTGGATAATGGTGGAAGGCAGATCAGGCAGTTGCCTGAGATGATTCTGCAGAGCCATGTGGTAAACAGTTGGGCTATTGTGAAAACCTTGCGGTAGCCTAGTCCATGTGTACTGTTGTTGATTAACTGTAAAATCAAACCATGGTTGTACTTGTCATGATATTCAAACACACACATCATGATAGACACACCAACAGACAAATCAGAACACACAACACCACAACCAATGACAGAAAGATATAAAAGCACAGACACGACCCCCGGTGGTCAGTATTAGCTGCAGAGGAGGACCAGGACAGATCTGCTACCAAACACACTCAGGGAGACAGCACGTGCAGAGTATCCAGAACGAACTGTATTATAAGAGTTAAAATAAAATAGAGTTGTACCACATACAACTGTGTTGGCTCATCTGTGCACCAGAGCACCCAACACCACATGGTACAGGAGTGGATCGATACCTGCCGGCATACCTCAGTGTACACAGACAACCAGCAGTGCCCAGGCAAAATGATAGAGCTCCCGGTTCCGCAGCCGCTCCAGTGCTACGGCGATCTCCGCGAAAACTGGCGGCGATTCCGGCAATGGTTCGAATTGTTCCTGCTGGCAGCTGAACTCCAAGACCTGGATGATAGCGAAAAAATTGAATTTCTCCTCACCATCGCCGGTGCAAGGGCAAGAGAAATATTCACAAGGTTCAGGTTCTTCAGGAGGCAGCAAAGGTACGATTACCAGGCAGTCCTGGACAAATTCTCCAAGTACTGTGAAGAAAACGCAATCCAATCGGCAAGTAAAGGTAAGAAAAGCTGCAGTACTCACCTCGTGGCTGGGATCCCGGAGCCCGAATTCCCAGAGGCCGAAATCCCGGGCCTGAGAGAGGGCTGGGTCGAGGTCGGCGGCCATCTTGCTAAAGGTATCACGCTAGCACAGTTGCGCGAGCAGTGCGCAGAACCGGAAGTTTCGTTTGCGCATGCGCGAGATGCTGCGCATGCGCAGTCAAGAAAACGGCCATCGGTAAAGGAACAGCGATCTGAGCATGCGCAGTCGCTTCCTACGTGCTACATACCGAGCGTCAGGATGTCAGAGGCCCCAGACTGCACCAATTTAAAGGGGAAACGTCCCAAATCCAATTTAAAAGGGAAACGTCCCAAATCAAAAAAACAAAAATCTGTTAAAGCTGTAAAACAACCTTCCCTCACCTGGAATGACAGCACATTGCCACAAATTGACCCAGGAGATGAATTTGACCTCCGAAGAACCCTCCGACAAGCAGTTACCTACGCACAAGCCGATGATTCCGACCTCGAATACTTCGATGACGATCTTTACAGTGTTTCCGGACCTCGCGAGCCCAATGATAGCTCCGTGGTCCTATACGACTATGACTCGGACGAACCTTTCGTGTTGCACATTGGCGGCCCCCACATTGAATCCGACGCAGATACGGATTCATTTTTTGGATTTGAGGATCTTCAATCCAGCAGATATGACGTCCCAACTTATCAGTACCGGATGATGCTGCAGCCTGACATTAACAGACAGGGAGCGCTGCAAGCACACGGAGAGCGCCCTGCTGCCACACAGAGCGTGGTCCATGTCCCGCTCAACGTTCCCGACTCTATGAAAGAAGACATGCAAGACTCCAGAGCGCAGTCCTCGCATGAACCAGAAGTGACTCCAGTGTCACAAGCCTCCACAGCAAGCTCGTGGACAGACTCCACAATTGCAGAAACGCAAGACTCCAGAGGGCAGTCCTTGCACGAACAAGAAGCGACTCCAGTGTCACAAGCCTCCACAGAGAGCTCGTGGACAGCCTCCACGATAGAAGCAACGCAAGACTCCAGAGCGCAGTCCTTGCATGAACAAGAAGTGACTCCAGAGTCACAAGCCTCCACAGGGAGCTCGTGGACAGCCTCCACGATAGAAGCAACGCAAGACTCCAGAGTGCCGTCCTTGCAGGAACATGACCATGAGGGTCTAGCAACCTCTCCTGACCAACCAGCGGCAGACGATGCAAGTCTGCCATGCTCACGTGAACAGCAAGAAGGCTATAACAGCCTACCATGCTCCACTACACAGCAGCATGACCATGACGGTCTCTCATGCTACAATGAAGGGCACAGCGCTGAAGACTGTTCAAGCCCAACTGAAGACAAGCCAAAGGAATCGCCTCGTCCAAGCCCGAAGAAAAAAGGTTTATGCGCTGACCTTCAGGATCATTATAGCCGAACAGAGATGAATAATGCTGCACGGCCACAGAAGGATGCTGAGGATTTGCTAAAGAAATTAATTGAATGTTTAACTTGCAAGGAGCAGACTGAGAATTGCCAGTGTTTTAGTACGGATCGAAAAAATGGACAAGGCATTGATCCTCAGTTAATGGAGATAACACAACCTGAATCATATCTACAGCAGGGACAAATGTCTCCCTTCAACACAACGCCGCAAAGTCCCAACTTCGGAGACCAGCAGTTAGTCAGTAATGACTCTTCAAACTTTGAGGGGAACATTAATTGCATTGAACCTATACACACTCCACTGATAAATGAGCAGAACATTGGAGCAAGAATCCTGAGGACACCGACATCGAGTAGCCAGATAACGAATTTAAAACCCACAGCAGTTTCAAGTGAACCAAGTGTGCTTTCCACTAATGGTGAAGATGCAGATAAGGTCGACCCGATTATCCATTGTACCACACTAACCCCAGTGATTAAGCAGTTATGTATGGGGAGTATAATGTGGGCAATTGAGAACAGTAAAAGAGAGACTGTGACCATGCCAGTCCCAGCAAAATCAGACCCAGAGACCATGAAGGCATGTACATTAGACAAAGATACATATGAGGTACCTGAGAAGAAAAGTGAAACGGAATGTTCTTTGGAAAATAGTACAATGTCGATAGAAACATTGGATCCGATATTCGAGACCATACATATGGGAGAATTTGGGGATAATAAACAAGGTTCTGCAATGTCTGGGGGACGATTTAGAATTCCAAAGAAGAAAAGCCCAAATGAAGGACAACGGCAAGACAATGACAGTCCACCGACATGGTGTGCACCACCAGATGAAAACTCTGACAATTTACCCAACCCTAGTGAACAGCAAGCTGCTAATGACGATCTATCCACGGGATGTGAGACGAGTGACGACAGCATCCCACTTCCCATGCAAAAGGTGCAAGGTGACAGACCTCGCCTAGTGCGTACCGAGGCACTCGACGATCACGGTGGGAGCACTGACGAGACTGCGGTGGCGGCGCACCGCTTCCACCCTCGATGGCTCGAGCCTCTCCACTGGTTGGTGCATTCCTGCATGTTCCAACTCCAGAAGTGCAGCTTCAGGGAATCTCGGCTGCCTCCAGTGAACCTGTTGGGACTCCGGACGGGGGGCATCGACGGAAGGCAGACCGGACTCCAGATGGGGAGCAGCCAAGCGCCGACTCTGATTCGCGCACGCCAGACCTTGCTCCGGACGGGCAGTGTCGCGGCCTCGGTGATGGCACGCTCAGGGTGACGGCGGATGCCACGGCGACAGGGAATGGATCGCGTGGCAGTCCCACTGGGTCGGCAGTGGCAACCAGCACCGGCGGTCCAAGATGGACACACCAATTCGCGCCATCGCCAGACGTTGATGCGAGCAACAATTCTCTCTCCAAGGCGACATGCTTCGACGTTTCTCTGCGGAGTCGCCCTTCCGGCACAGCAGGTGGCCGGAACCAGCGTGCACGGTCTCGGCCAACTTCCACATCTGGCACAGTCATCGCCTTGCATGATATTAGTGATGGTGCTACTTCGATGGCAACGACCCATCGGCTACAAGATGCCGTCCACCACAAACATAAAAAGAAAAAAGACTCCACCTTGTTCCTGGCATGCAGGGCGGATGGATTGGTGCGTAGGTGCAATCAGCGGGCTTTGTGCCGCCTTCCACGCTCGCAACTGCACCGTACGCACACGCCGGCTCCTCCACTGGTTCCCAAGGATGACTTTGTGGAGATGCCACGGATCATGCCCCTTCCATCGCCACCAGAACCAAACCACAGCCAAGGCAACACTAACAAAGATGTTGAATGTTATATTTGCGCGAATGAAAAAACCAAGCACTGCACGAAGTACAACAAATGGTAAAGTAGAGACTTCGGCAACAGCATCACCTCCAACAGTCCAAGGTGAACCAGTGTGACCACAAATCTCCACAGCTGAACCGGCTTGAGGACCAGCCCATTCTTGAGGCGGTCACCCATTAGACTGGACTTATAACGCTGTTCATACGTTCAAAAAGTCAAACACTTCTGTATTATAACCTGTTGTTGTTTATTGTTCCAGATATCGTCTGACCGGACCACTGTTCAAGTTTTTTTTTCTCTCTCGCATCCATGTTTTGTTATGGTACAACCTTGTTAGTGTGACGCACCCGACATCGCCCCATGTAAATAGTTACGTCATATACACACGCTGTACACAACACACACACACACTCTTAGATGCACTCACGACACAATTATATTTATAACCACGTAGGCACATATCTTTGTAAAAAAGGGGGATGTCATGATATTCAAACACACACATCATGATAGACAAACCAACAGACAAATCAGAACACACAACACCACAACCAATGACAGAAAGATATAAAAGCACAGACACGACCCCCGGTGGTCAGTATTAGCTGCAGAGGAGGACCAGGACAGATCTGCTACCAAACACACTCAGGGAGACAGCACGTGCAGAGTATCCAGAACGAACTGTATTATAAGAGTTAAAATAAAATAGAGTTGTACCACATACAACTGTGTTGGCTCATCTGTGCACCAGAGCACCCAACACCACAGTACTTGCTTAGCTAGTGGTACTGACCAGGAACCATTTGCCATGTCAATGACTGAAAACCATTGAAGGTCAGGAGTTAAAGAGTTAAAGGTTGTAGATGGATCTGCCACTAAAGGAGCTTTTCTGACAATGAATTGATTTGCTCTTCTGTGGTCAATAGTAAGGTGCCATGTGCCATTAGCCTTTTTTACAGGCCATACAGGGCTGTTTGATGAGCTATGAATGTGCACTAAAATACCCCTTTCTTCAAGTTGTTTTATTATAGGTAGAATGCCTTGAATTGAAGTTTTATTAACAGGGTATAGTTTGATACAAGGTGGAGTGGATCCCATAAAAGTGACTGGTTCCATTTTCAAAAGGCCACAATCATTTTTATCTTTTGCCCAAATTGGATTATTTTTCATCTTTTTCGATGTGTCTAACGGACCAGGTGATTTTTCCATTATTGAAATTGAGTGAAGAATTTAGTTGTGATAAGATGGCCATACCTAGAAGTGCTTGTGTTACCGGACCTACCCATATTGATGCCATCAGTTGATGTGGTCCAAATTTCGAAGAGTAATAGAATCTCCTCCTGCAGTAAAAGCGTTAATTTTTCCATATATAGTCCAAAATATAGTCCATCATTTTTCTGTTCCAAAAGTGCATGTAGAGCAATATGGAACGAATCATCAAGTGTGGGGTTCAATAGTTTTTTGAATGATCAAACATACAATGTCTTTGAGCTGCAGTACAGCCGTTTAACATTTCGTTCATAGCATTGTCGTCATCGTGTGCGTCCCTACTTGGGTACGGCTCGTCCCTACGTGTGTACGGCTCATCCCTACGTGAGAACGGCTGGGAGGATCTAGAATCCCTGTACGCAAGTCTGGGTGTATCTTGTTGGAACGTAACAATAGGGGCTTCTTGTCTGTGTACGTTACGTGATTGTCCACGAGGTGGATACGTATTGTAGTGATCACTGCCTGCTTCTTTGTCATCTCTGTATTGTTATGCTCTAGGTGTAGCATAAGCGGCTTCCTTGTGGTGCACTTAACAAAGGAAGGTTCAGACGTGGAGATACCTTCAACACGTTTATTAAACTATTTACACTTCTATTACTCGGGTTCGACACTACTGCTAATCCAACTATAGCTACCCAGACTGACTAACCAGTCTGCTACAATCCACATGGTGGGAGTGATATTGAATCAACCCTGTGTCTGTACTCACTGACTATCTCCACTGGAAAGAGGCAGACCATGTGTGCGGTGTCCTTTATATATGCTCTCCTGTGGTCGTGTCACCTCTGTGTGTATCGTGAATGCCCATTGGTCGTGTCCTATCTAACTGATCTATTGGTTGAGTGTGTGTGTGTGATGCCTCTGGTGCTCCCTCTAGTGTCTAGCTAGCCTACATGTATTTACATTAACCCCTTGTGTATTTACAGTGATGCACATCACCACAATCTCGTGACTCGATCCATTGTTTATGTTAGCATGTTGCCATCCAATGTCCTACTTTACCGCAGAAAAGACATTGTGGTATTTTCTTTCGTGATTTTAATGGAGCAAGGGTACATGTTTGCCCTGACGCTTCTGGTGAAATTGTAGTTACTGATGATATTCCTGCAGGTGCTGCAACAGCTGCCGCTGGAGCAGCAGGTAACACAGATTGAATTTGGGCAATGGGTAACATAGGCTGCATTTGAGCAGGTAACATAGGCTCCATTTGAGCAGGTAACATAGGCTGCATTTGAGCAGGTAACACAGGCTGCATTTGATCAGGTAACATAGGCTGCATTTGGGCAGGTAACATAGGCTGCACTTGGGCAGGTAACATAGGCTGCATTTGAGACGGTAACATAGGCTGCATTTGGGCAGGTACCACAGGCTGCACTTGAGCAGCCGCAGTGTTATAAATTGCCTGGTTATGCATACCGCGATCTATCTGAATGCATCTGTCAACTATGTCGCGATCGGTACCAGCTGTGGCCCAAGTTGGTAAAATCAAATTCAAGGCATTAGAAACTTCAGGTTTAATACCGGCCATAAAAGCCATTTTAATTGGACCTAAAGTGCTTGTGTCCCAAGTGTCGGTTTCATTTTCAGTGTGTCATTTCTGAGTATTCTATCCAAACATGTAAAAATCTTTCTTCGAAATCCTGAATATCTTCAGTATATTTTTGAATGCAAGATGTGATTTTAGACCAATCGGTTCTCGGAGGGCAAAATTTTAATAGCCAATTCTTGACTGCTAGCCAACCAGCTTCTAAATTTTGCAAATCATCTCCAAGGGCAACTTCTACCTCTGTTCCAAGAGTTGCACTGGCATGAGTGCCTACCATAATAGTCAGAATTTGTACTCCATCAAATGAGTGGAGATGGTAAATGGATTGCAATCTGTGAAGTTGATCCCAACTTCATACCACCCCTTCTTGGGTGTTGAAGATCTTTAGACCATCTGTCAATTTTTTCAGGGTCTGCTACATCATGAACCCAATGGTGGTCAAATATGGTTTTAGTGATAACAGTACCTTCATCGTCTACTTCTTTGCTTCCAACTTTATCCCGTTTGCGTTTCAAATCAATTTAGTATTTTGCATCCTAGGAAAACTTGTTTCATCACTATGTTCATCTGATTAAACTGGCAAATAAAATTTAGATTTTGATTTAGTCCTGACACTTGATCTCGGCTGTGGAATTGGAGCTGATCGTGCAACTCGGGCTGCTTGTTGAATTGGAGCTGATTGTGCAACTGGGGCTGCTTGTTGAATTGGAGCTGATTGTGCAACTCGGGCTGCTTGTTGAATTGGAGCTGATTGTGCAACTGGGGCTGCTTGTTGAATTGGAGCTGATTGTGCAACTGGGGCTGCTTGTTGAATTGGAGCTGATTGTGCAACTGGGGCTGCTTGTTGAATTGGAGCTGATTGTGCAACTGGGGCTGCTTGTTGAATTGGAGCTGATTGTGCAACTGGGGCTGCTTGTTGAATTGGAGCTGATTGTGCAACTGGGGCTGCTTGTTGAATTGGAGCTGATTGTGCAACTGGGGCTGCTTGTTGAATTGGAGCTGATTGTGCAACTGGGGCTGCTTGTTGAATTGGAGCTGATTGTGCAACTGGGGCTGCTTGTTGAATTGGAGCTGTTTGTGCAACTGTTTGAGAAACAGGAATTGTTTGTGAAATTGAATTGAATTTGGAGGTGAAACTGGATTTGGAACTGTGTTGCTTAGAGTACTTACTTCAGCATCAGAACTAACATTCACGTTTGTGCTTCGGTTTAATTATAAGCTGCAAGGCTATCTGTCAAGATTTAGCAGTGTCCTTTAAAATTGTTCATTTCACCTTCTTTCTTCGATTAACTTGCAAATTTCAATTTCGACTCGCTCAGTTTTTGTCTGTAACTTGTTTTTTTTTACTCTGTTTCAATAACTTTACGTTGCCATTCTCTAATTTGAAAAGATTGTTGCTGAACTTTAAAGGTTTCATTTTCCAGTAATGTTTTAATCTGATCATAATGCTCAAGTTTAGATTTTGCATCTCGTAATTCCTCAACAACTGCGGATAGTTGATCTTTAGTGGACTTAAGGTCATGATCGCTTTTATTCTTAACAGTTACTTTTTGCTGTCTGTGAAGCTGTGCCATTATTGCAAGAATTGCAAGAGACCATTTTCCACGTTCTTCACCGTGCAAGTGTGTGGTTTTTCCCCATGCCCTCATTATCGAGGGACCACTGTCCTCTGGGGATATCATATTTTGATTCAATTTTTCTTGAAATTTCACATAGTCCAAATTGTCTACGATTCAAAGATCCAAAATCACCCAATATATCGTCAATAGAGACATCCGGTACAGCGCTACCTCCCTTGGAAGTTGTGGGAAGTAGTTCTCCGCCGGTCAAAGGTTCTGAATCTATTTTAGGATTGATTTCCGCCATAAATTCAATCTTACACAAAAGTTTTTGGTCGCCAACTGTGTGTAATCTGTGTACACTACCGTGACTATTTTTTCAGCCCCGTTTTATTTTAGTTTCAACGACCGGCACCCGATTGAATTAACACAGTCTATAAAAATGTCCTTTCTAGGGTCGAAGCACTGCTTGATGCGGCTTTAAGACTTTTAATGGGTGAAAAACTTGTTTCTTACCCCAGTCTAGCCGTTTTTCTTTGGGTTTTCCGTCCTTCTGGGCTTCCGTTAGGGGTACGATTGTTCGTCTTCTGAAGTATTTTCCCCGATCGTCTCCGACTCATTCCGAAGGTTTCCGAACCTCTCCGATTTTGTCCGATGTCGTCCGATTTCGTCTCAAAGCTCCTCCCCTTTTGCCGAACTACGCCAGTTGAAGAGATCTACCACACGGATCTAGTGGCACTTGCGAACACTAAAACGCAGTAGAAATTTGAGTTAACACTTCTCAGGTGCAAATAAGAATCGTTTATTGTCTTCTATTTGATCACAATTGAGAATCACTTAAATCTTATTCTCTAATAAGTCCGGCATGCAAAAGGACTCAAAGAGAAGTAATTCGTACACAATTTAACTTTCAAATGATACAGAAATGATTTTCTTGCCGACGGCAAACAGCTTGCATTTACTTCAAGAGTTAGAGTGGAAAAGTGAAAATATGAAAAATAGAGACAGCGAGTAAGTTAGATCAAAGTGTGGAATGATCCAGGATAAAGATGGCTGTACGGACTATAACGGTTATACTAAATCATATCAGTCTTTAGCCATCTATCTACATCCCTATGTAATCCTAATTGGTTTGGGTTTAAATCAAATGACTTTGATTTGACGGTTAGCTGTCAGTCTTTAATGTGCAACATTAACTTGAAATGTTTCATAAATGAATTCTTGTGTGTGTTATGGAATGCGATTCTATGCTGTTATCGCAACTGGCTTGAACTGACTTCTTGCTGACTTAGCTGTTATCAACATTAAGAACAATGGTGCCTTGATATTACCATGTCGTTGCTATGCTGTTGCCATGGAGCCTGCCCTGTCCTTGGACACTGTCTTGTCAAAATGTTTGTTTTAGTTTATCAGGTTCTTCTGTGTTTCTGTTGAATTATGTGTTTATTTGTTGTAGAATTTGTGCTGTGTCATGCTGTTTTGTAAGTTATGTGTTTTGAGATGACCAGAGATAATAAGTGAATTTAAAATGGGTATTTAGTAAGACAGGAGCGACACTTCCGGTTGCGGCGATGACCAGCTAAGCCGTACGTTTCGGCGGCTCCAGCTCGAACGGACCTTCGGGCTCTTTTAAGAGCCCCAACGGGGAATTTTTTCGGGACGAAACCCGGTGTGGGGTGAGACAACAGGGAGTCCCCCCCAACGAAAAATAAAAATATCGGCGGCGGCGGCCAGATCGCGAAGAATCCTCGAGCACAGGGGCAGAAGGAAAAAGGAGCAAGATGGCAGCGGAGAGAGTCCAGGCGACATGGGGGCCGGACCAAGACGAATTTTTGAGACGGTGTGTGGAGCTGCTTAAGAAGGAGGTGCTGGCCCCGATGCTACAAGCAATTGAGGGGCTTAAGGAGGCACAAAAGACCCAGGAGATGGAGCTCCGCGTGGTGGAGCAGAAGGTGACGGACAACAAGGACGAGATCCTGGGCCTGGCGGTCAAAACGCAGACGCACGAGGCGCTCCACAAAAAGTGCATTGAAAGGCCTGGAAATTGAAGGCCTAGAAAACAGATCACAGAGAAAAAACCTTTGGATCCTGGGTCTCCCCGAGGGAGTGGAAGGAGCGGACGGCGGGGCTTACGTGAGCACGATGCTACGCTCGCTAATGGGAGCTGAGGCCCCCTCGGGCCCCTTGGAAGTGGAAGGGGCCCATCGGGTCCCTGCGAGGAGACCAAAGGCGGGAGAACCACCTAGGGCGACGATCGTGCGATTTCATCGCTTCAATGACAGAGAGGTGGTTCTGAGGTGGGCCAAAAAGGTACGAAGTAGTAGATGGGAGAATGCGGTGGTACAGGTGTACCAGGATTGGAGTGCGGAGGTGGCGAGAAGGAGGGCGAGTTTTAATCGAGCCAAGGAGGTGCTACACAAGAAGAAGGTGAAGTTCGGGATGTTGCAGCCGGAGTGACTGTGGGTCACGCACCAGGAGAGGCATCACTACTTCGAAACGGCGGAAGAAGCATGGACCTTCATTAAAAACGAGAAACTGGATCAGAACTGAGGGACCGATGTTGGAGGGGAAACGACAATGCTGATGTATATAGAGGTGTAAATTGGGGAGGGGGGGACACTAAGAAATGTGGGTGCCGGTGGGGGGGAAGAAGAGACATAGGCGGGGATGGGGAATGGGAGTGGGGCGGCAGAGGGAGCTGCGCCACAAGGGGCGGGATGGCTCTAGAGAACACGGGGCTTATTGTTCTTGTTCCAGCACCAGAAAGATGACGGCGGGAAGATAGGCGCAAGGTAGATGGGAGTTCCCCACACGGGGGGGGTCAAGGAGAGAGCGGGAGAAGCCGGGGTCAGTTGAAGTCAGCTGACTTTCGGAAGCAATATGGGGGGAGTAATCATGCTAGATGGGGATCTAGCGGGGGGGGGGGGGGATAACTGGGTTGCTGCTGCAGAGATCGAAGAGGAACTGGTAAAAGAAAAGGTGGTCGGGGCGGGAATGCGCTGCCTGGGGAACGGGTGGGTGCGCGGAACCGGGACGTGGGACTGGCCTAGAGAGGGTGATGGCTAGTCGACAGGGGAGGGGGCAGGCAGCCCCCCAGTTCGGCTGATCACGTGGAACGTGAGAGGCCTAAATGGGCCGATTAAAAGGGCCCGAGTGTTCGCGCACTTGAAAGGACTGAGGGCAGACGTGGCCATGCTTCAGGAGACGCACCTGAAGGTGGCGGACCAAGTTAGGTTAAGGAAAGGATGGGTGGGACAGGTGTTCCACTCAGGGCTGGATGCAAAGAACAGAGGGGTGGCTGTACTGTTGGGGAAACAGGTGTCATTCGAAGCTAGGAACATTGTAGCAGACAGCGGAGGCATATATGTGATGGTGAGTGGCAGGCTGGAGGGAATGGAGGTCGTGTTGGTTAACGTAAATGCCCCGAATTGGGATGATGCGGGATTTATGAAGCGGGTGCTGGGACGTATCCCGGACCTGGAGGTAGGAAACCTGATAATGGGGGGGGACTTCAACACCGTGTTGGACCCAGGGTTAGATAGATCTAGATCTAGGACCGGAAGAAGGCCGGCAGCGGCCAAGGTGCTTAGGGGGTTTATGGACTGTAGCGCACAAAGACACACGAGAGACGAATAGAGATGAAGTCAATGAGGCTTTATTAAGCGTGACTTGTTCCCCGCAGTTCAGTAGCAGACTGGCCTGGGGGGGGAGAACTCCTGGTTCTTATACTCCGCCCTCAGGGCGGAGCTAGGGGTCAACAGCCAACCAGGACCCGGGATCTGTCAGCCAATGACATCACGGCTTCACAGTCCCACATGACCCCTAATGCATACTACCACATTCACCCCTTGTTAAAAATGAACCCAGCGGGGTGGTGCTTCGTATGGTGGTAAAGGTTTACAAGGCTGGTCCTGGCAGGAAAACGTTTGCATGTCATCACAGCATGTACAGAAGTTTTTTTGTTTTTGTTTTGAACTATTTACAGTAAAAGGGGGAAAGGGAAAGAGTTCTCGTTAAAGTCCACAACATTGTAGTCTTACATCGATGCCACGAGTCGGTCGGGTGGTCTGGTCGTCCTCGTCGGTCGCCTCGGCCCCGGTGGTGGTGCTTGTTCCCGTGTTGTCGTCTCCGGGAGCCTTACGGTTTCTGCTTCAGCTTCACTTCTGGTCGGACCTGGGAGGAGGACCGATCCTCCTGGGAAGGGGGCGCTCGCGGGGTGCGCCGGTGGCAGGGAGGGGGTGATTGTCCACCACGTTCAGGAAGTACATGTTGCGGTCGGTGGAGGGGAGGGGCCCTTTGAAATCCAGACTAAGGCATTCAAAGGGACGGGAAGCCTTGATCAGGTGCGCACCATCCGGCCTGAAAAAGTGCGGTTTGCACTCTGCGCAGATGTGGCAGTTCCTTGTGACTGTACGGACCTCCTCCACAGAGTAGGGGAGGTTGCGGGACTTTATAAAGTGGTAGAACCGAGTGACCCCCGGGTGGCAGAGGTCCTCGTGGAGGGCTTGGAGGCGGTTAATTTGTGCGTTGGCACATGTGCCGCGGGATAGGGCATTGGACGGCTCGTTCAGCTTTCCGGGACGGTACATGATCTCATAGTTGAAGGTGGAGAGCTCGATCCTCCACCTTAAGATCTTGTCGTTCTTAATTTTGCCCCACTGTGCATTATCGAACATGAAGGCTACCGACCGTTGGTCCGTGAGGAGAGTGAATCTCCTGCCGGCCAGGTAATGCCTCCAATGTCGCACAGCTTCCACTATGGCTTGGGCTTCCTTTTCCACTGAGGAGTGGCGGATTTCTGAAGCGTGGAGGGTTCGGGAGAAAAAGGCCACGGGCCTGCCCGCTTGGTTAAGGGTGGCCGCTAGAGCTACATCGGAGGCGTCGCTCTCGACCTGGAAGGGGAGGGGCTCGTCGATGGCGCGCATCGTGGCCTTTGCGATATCCGCTTTGATGCGGCTGAAGGCCTGGCAAGCCTCTGTCGACAGAGGGAAGGTAGTAGTCTGTATTAGTGGGCGGGCCTTGTCTGCGTACTGGGGGACCCACTGGGCGTAATATGAAAAGAACCCCAGGCAGCGTTTTAGGGCTTTTGAGCAGTGCGGGAGGGGAAATTCCATGAGGGGGCGCATGCGTTCGGGGTCGGGGCCTATTATCCCATTGCGCACTACATATCCCAAGATGGCTAGCCGGTTTGTGCTAAACACGCACTTGTCCTCGTTGTATGTGAGGTTCAAGGCTTTAGTGGTCTGGAGGAATTTTTGGAGGTTGGCGTCGTGGTCCTGCTGATCGTGGCCGCAGATGGTTACGTTGTCGAGGTACGGGAACGTGGCCATCTGCGGCAGTGCTGCCGGGGGTGTTTCGCCTGGCCGCAGAAATAGCAGCGGGCTCCCCCGGGACGACTTGGCGTCTGAACCGCGCAAGCCTGTGGGGTGGGGGGGAGGGGGGGGTTTGTCGCGACGGGGGTCCACGGAGCCCAAGGGGCTGCCGCGCGGTCGGGGCCGTAGGTGCGGGTGTTTCGCGCGGCCACATCTAGTGAATTGTTGATCAACCATTCGGTCCATCTCTCGTTGGAAGACCGAGACCCCGTTTGTGACGCCAAATGGGACCCTTAGGAAGTGGTATAATCGCCCGTCTGCCTCGAAGGCTGTGTACTTGCGGTCACTTGGGCGGATGGGGAGCTGATGGTAGGCGGACTTGAGGTCCACGGTGGAGAATCCGATTGACCATGTCGGATATGCGGAGGAGAGGGTACGCATCTAGTTGTGTGTACCTGTTGATGGTCTGGCTATAGTCTATGACCATCCTTTGCTTCTCCCCTGTCTTTACTACTACCACCTGTGCTCTCCAGGGACTGTTGCTGGCCTTCCTTCAGTAGCCGCTGGACTTCGGACCGAATGAATGTCCGGTCCTGGGCGCTGTACCGTCTGCTCCTAGTGGCGACGGGTTTGCAATCCGGGGTGAGGTTTGCAAACAAGGATGGGGGCTCAACCTTGAGGGTTGCGAGGCCGCAGATAGTGAGTGGGGGGTATTGGGCCGCCGAATTGAAACGTTAGGCTCTGCAGGTTGCACTGGAAATCTAATCCCAGTAATGTGGGCGCGCAGAGTTGGGGAAGGACGTAGAGCCTGTAGTTTTTAAACTCCCTCCCTTGCACCGTTGGGGTCACTAGGCAGAAGCCTTTAATCTGTACGGAGTGGGATCCTGCAGCTAGGGAAATCTTTTGCGCACTGGGACGGATGGTCAAAAAACAGCGTCTTACCGTGTCGGGGTGGATGAAGCTTTCCATGCTCCCGGAGTCGACCAGGCATGGTGTCTCGTGCCCGTTTATCAGCACCGATGTTGTCGTCGTCTGGAGCGTCCGGGGCCGTGCTTGGTCCAGCGTCATTGAGGCCAGACGTGATCGTAGTGCTGGAGCGTCTTCCTCGAACCCCGTGGAGCCGTCGACACTGGGGTCCGTTGTTGCCGTCCAAGATGGCGGCGGGGGTGAACAAAATGGCCGCCCCCATGCATCGCACATGGCTGGGGGGTCACAAGATGGCGGCGGGGGTGGATAAAATGGCCGTCCCCATGCGTCGTACAGGTCTGGGGGGTCCCAAGATGGCGGCGCCCTTCCTCCCCTCGTGGTGGCCGGGACCCAAAATGGCGGCGCCTGCGGGTCGCACATGGGGCGCTGGGGGGGTTGGGGAGCGTCAGAAACGCGCAGATCGCCTTGTTCTTCGGGGACAGCGGTGGCCGGGACCCAAACTGGTTGCGCCTGTGGGTCGTACATGGGGCGCTGGACAGCGGTGGCCGGGACCCAAACTGGTTGCGCCTGCGGGTCATACATGAGGCGCTGGGGGGGTTGGGAGCGTTAGAAGCGCGCAGGAATCCTTGTTCGCCGGGGACAGCGGCGACCTCCCGGGACCGGCACACAGCCGCGAAATGGCCCTTTTTCCCGCAGCTCTTACAAATCGCTGCGCGGGCCGGGCAGCGCTGCCGGGGGTGTTTCGCCTGGCCGCAGAAATAGCAGCGGGCTCCCCCGGGACGACTTGGCGTCTGAATCGCACAAGCCTGTGGGGTGGGGGGGAGGGGGGGGGTTTGTCGCGACGGGGGTCCACGGAGCCCAAGGGGCTGCCGTGTGGTCGGGGCCGTAGGCGCGGGTGTTTCGCGCGGCCACATCTAGTGAGGCTGCAAGGGCCCGTGCCTCAGAGTCCTAGCGACTCTTTTTCTAAAAGTCTTTGACGGATTTGGGAAGCGTTCATACCAGCCACAAAAGCATCACGCATCAACATGTCCGTGTGTTCCACCGCGTTTACCGGCGGGCAGCTGCAGGCCCGTCCCAAAATTAGTAGCGCAGCGTAGAATTCATCTATCGATTCTCCGGGACTTTGCCGTCTCGTTGCGAGTTGGTAGCGTGCGTAGATCTGGTTCACTGGGCGAACATAGATGCTTTTTAGTGCTGCGAACGCCGTCTGGAAATCCTCTGCATCTTCGATGAGAGGGAAAATTTCCGGGCTTACCCTCGAGTGCAGGACTTGTAGTTTCTGGTCTTCTGTGACCCGGCCGGGGGCCGTTCTGAGGTAGGCCTTGAAACAAGTCTGCCAGTGTTTGAAAACTGCTGCTGAGTTCACTGCGTTGGGGCTGATCCTCAGGCATTCCGGGATGATCCTGAGCTCCATAGTTCTTTTAAGCACGCTTAATAAATTGTAGCGCACAAAGACTCACGAGAGATGAATAGAGATGAAGTCGATGAGGCTTTATTAAGCGTGACTTGTTCCCCGCAGTTCAGTAGCAGACTGGCCTGCGGGGGAGAACTCCTGGTTCTTATACTCCGCCCTCAGGGCGGAGCTAGGGGTCAACAGCCAACCAGGACCCGGGATCTGTCAGCCAATGACATCACGGCTTCACAGTCCCACATGACCCCTAATGCATACTACCACATGGACCAAATGGGGGGAGTGGATCCGTGGCGATTTGTTAGGCCGATGGCCAAAGAGTTCTCCTTCTTCTCCCATGTTCACAAGGTGTACTCCTGGATAGATTTCTTTGTTTTGGGAAGGTCACTGATCTCGAGGGTGGAAGGAACTGAGTCCTCAGCCATAGCTGTTTCAGATCATGCCCCACACTGGGTGGACCTGGAACTAGGAGAGGAGAGGGAGCAGCGTTCACTCTGGCGACTGGATATGGGAATACTGGCGGATGAGGGAGTCTGCGGAAGGGTGCGGGGATGTATCGAAAGGTACCTGGAGGCCAATGACGACGGGGAGGTCCGAGTGGGAGTAGTATGGGAAGCACTAAAGGCGGTGGTCAGAGGAGAGCTGATCTCCATCAGGGCCCACAAGGGGAAAATAGAGGCCAAGGAAAGGGAAAGACTACTGGGGGAGATTTTGAGGGTAGATAAAGAATACGCGGAGGCCCCGGATGAAGGACTATACAGGGAGAGGCGACGACTCCAGATGGAGTTCGACCTGTTTACCACAAGGAGGGCAGAGGCACAGTGGAGGAAGGCACAGGGGATGAGATATGAATATGGGGAAAAGGCGAGTCGCCTGTTGGCCCATCAGCTGCGAAAGAGGACAGCGGCGAGGGAGATAGGGGGAATTAGGGATGAAATGGGAGCTACGGTGCGGAGAGCAGGGAAGATAAACGAGGTGTTTAAGACCTTTTACGAGAGACTATATAGGTCCCAACCCCCGGAGGGAAAAGAGGAGATGCGGCAGTTTTTGGACCAATTAAGGTTCCCGAGGGTGGAGGAGCAGGAGGTGGAAGGCCTGGGGGAGCCGATTGGGGTGGACGAGGTTGCCAAGGGGCTGGGGAACATGCAGGCAGGGAAGGTCCCGGGACAGATGTGTTCCCGGTGGAATTCTATAGAAAATATGTGGACTTGTTGGCCCCGCTGCTGGTAAGGAGCTTTAACGAGGCCAGAGAAGGGGGGACCCTACCCCTGACAATGTCGGAGGTGACGATATCGCTAATCTTGAAGCGGGATAAAGATCCGCTGCAGTGCGGGTCCTATAGGCCTATCTCACTGCTAAATGTGGACGCCAAGTTGCTAGCAAAGGTGCTGGCAACGAGGATAGAGGATTGTGTCCCGGGGGTGGTGCACGAAGACCAGACAGGGTTCGTAAAGGGGAGACAACTAAATGTCAACGTGCGACGGCTATTAGGGGTGATAATGATGCCCCCAGCAGAGGGGGAGGCAGAGATAGTGGCGGCAATGGATGCAGAGAAGGCATTTGATAGGGTGGAGTGGGAGTATCTATGGGAGGTGCTGAGGAGGTTCGGGTTCGGGGACGGGTTTGTCAGCTGGGTTAAACTCCTCTATGGGCCCCAACGGCAAGTGTGGTCACAGGTCGGCAAAGGTCGGAGTATTTTCGACTACACAGGGGAACAAGACAGGGATGCCCGTTGTCCCCATTACTGTTCGCGCTGGCAATTGAACCACTGGCCATAGCGCTGAGAGACTCCAGAAAATGGAGAGGGGTGATTAGAGGGGGAGAGGAACACCGAGTGTCACTCTACGCGGATGACCTACTGCTGTATGTGACGGACCCAGTGGGGGGGATGACAGAGGTCATGCAGATATTGAGGGAGTTTGGAGATTTCTCGGGATATAGGCTTAACATGGGAAAGAGTGAGCTTTTAGTGATACACCCTGGGGACCAGAGTAGAGGGATAGATGGCCTACCGCTAAGGAGAGTGGAAAGAAACTTCCGATACCTGGGGATTCAGATAGCCAGGAGCTGGGGAACCTTACACAGACTCAATCTGACACGGCTGGTGGAACAAATGGAAGAGGATTTCAAAAGGTGGGACATGCAGCCGCTGTCACTGGCAGGCAGAGTGCAGGCAATTAAGATGATGGTCCTCCCGAGGTTACTATTTGTGTTCCAATGTCTCCCTATAAATAGATAGGAGCATCACGAGCTTTGTGTGGGCAGGGAGAGCCCCGAGGGTAAGGAGGGGGTTCCTACAACGTAGCAGAGACAGAGGGGGACTGGCGTTGCCGAATTTGGGCGACTACTACTGGGCCGCCAACGTGGCGATGATTCGTAAATGGATGATAGAGGGAGAGGGAGCGGCGTGGAAAAGGTTGGAGATGAAGTCCTGCAAAGAGACGAGTTTAAAAGCGCTGGTGACGGCGCCACTACCGCTCTCCCCAAAAAAATTTACCACGAACCCAGTGGTGGCGGCAACATTAAGTATCTGGGGGCAATGGAGGCGACAGAGGGGTGTGCTGGGAGCCTCGGTGTGGTCCCCGATCAGGAACAACCATAGGTTTGCCCCAGGGAGGCTGGACGGAGGATTCCAGAGCTGGCACCGGGTAGGAATCAGGAGAGTGGGAGATTTATTTATAGACGGGACATTTGCGAGCTTGGGAGCGCTTGAGGAAAAGTATGAGCTGCCCCGGGGAAATTTCTTTAAATATATGCAGGTGAGAGCGTTCACGAAACAACTGGTGAGGGAATTTCCGCTGCTCCCGACACAAGGGATCCAGGACAGGGTGCTTTCGGGGGTGTGGGTCGGGGAGGGCAAAGTGTCAGAGATATACCGGGAGATGAGAGAAGAGGGGGAGGAGTTGGTGGGTGAACTGATGGGAAAATGGGAAGAAGAGCTCGGGGAGGAGATTGAGGAGGGTTTATGGGCTGATGTCCTAAGAAGGGTAAATTCCTCTTCCTCGTGTGCCAGGAGGGTAAATTGTTTGGGTTTTTGGAGGGGGAGAGGGGGCGGGGGGGAGTATTACTTCGTGTTATTTGGTTAGTTTACCATGTTGGTTACACAATGTTATATTGCAGTTATCACTTTATTTTTATTTGATTTGATTTGTAAGGGAAAAAATTGTGTTTGAAAACTTTAATAAAATACATATTTTTAAAAAAAAGTATGACAGGAGCTTTTGGCTTTTAAAGCAGACCAAGGCAGGCCAGCAGCACGGTTCAATTCCCGTAACAGCCTCCCCGAACAGTCGCCGGAATGTGGCGACTAGGGGCTTTTCACAGTAACTTAATTGAAGCCTTCTTGTGACAATAAGCAATTTTCATTTCATTTTTTCATATTTAGCTATCTTTTACCTATTAGGTGTGTTAGAAAACTGTTGGGACTTCCAGGTGCGGCGATGACCAGCTAAGTCGCACGTTTCGGCAGCTCCCGGTGGAACGGACTTTTGGGCTCTTAATAGGAGCCCCAACGGCAATTTTAACGGCTAAGAACACTGCGGTAAACCAGAAGGGAATTCCCCCTGGACACGGGTGGAAAAAGGAGAGGAAAGTGGCCGGATTGCGGAGGATCCTCTAGAGCAGCGGCAAGGAAGGCAAGCACAAAGCAAGATGGCGTCGGAAGGTGACTGTCTAGTATGGGGCCCTGACCAACAAGAGTTCCTGCGGCGCTGTGTGGAAGAACTTAAAAAGGAGATGAAGAAGGAGCTGCTGGCCCCGATATTACAGGCGATTGAAGGGCTAAAGGAGGCGCAAAAGACCCAGGAGCAGGAGCTTCGGGTCGTGAAGGCAAAGGCCGCTGAAAATGAAGACGAAATACAGGGCCTGGTGGTGAAGACAGAGATGCACGAGGCACAACACAAAAGGTGTGTGGAAAGGCTGGAGGTGCTGGAAAATAATGCGAGGAGGAAGAATTTAAGGATTCTTGGTCTTCCCGAAGGTGCAGAAGGGGCGGACGACGGGGCATATGTGAGCACGATGCTTCACTCGTTAATGGGATCGGAGGCCCCGACGGGCCCGTTGGAGGTGGAGGGAGCTTATCGAGTTATGACGCGAAGACCGAGGGCTGGAGAAATACCTCGAGCCATAGTGGTGAGATTTCTCCGATATAATGACAGAGAGATGGTCCTCAGATGGGCGAAGAAAACTCGGAACAGTAGGTGGAAGAACGCGGTGATCCGCGTATATCAAGATTGGAGTGAGGAGGTGGCGAGAA
The DNA here is from genome assembly GCF_047496885.1 of Scyliorhinus torazame. Taxonomy (NCBI): domain Eukaryota; kingdom Metazoa; phylum Chordata; class Chondrichthyes; order Carcharhiniformes; family Scyliorhinidae; genus Scyliorhinus; species Scyliorhinus torazame. Next base: position 296,408,902 of record NC_092709.1, on the reverse strand, counting down.
GGAGGGCAAGTTTTAATCGGGCCAAGGCGGTGCTTCACAAAAGGAAGGTCAAATTTGGACTGTTGCAACCGGCAAGACTGTGGGTCACACACCAAGGGAAGCACCACTTCTTTGAGACGGCAGAAGAGGCGTGGACATTTATTCTGGAGGAGCAGCTGGAATAGGCGGGCCAGAAAAAGAACGTTTGGGACAAAGTGGTGGGGTGTTTACGTGGGATGAAGGGGGGGGGAAAGGGGGAAGGGATGATCTCTCAAGTTGTTAATCTTGCGACCCTGTAACTTTTCTCTCTTCCCCATGTCGTGGGGGGGGGGGAGGATGAGGAATTGTGGGCGCCGGCCATTAGGGGTGGGGCCAAGTGGGAAACGCGGGCTTTGTTCCCGCGCTATGGTAATCATGGCGGGAACAGGGAAGCAGGAAGGAAGGGGCCTCGCACAGTGTGAGCCGAGGTCACGGGGGGAAGCCGAGGTCAGCCAGAGTTTGCTGACTTCTGGGAGCAACATGGGGGGTGCAATTACGCTAGAAAAGGATCGAGCGGGGGAGGGGGGTTAACTGGGTTGCTGCTGCTGGGGAGAAGGGGGAGCTGCCACGGGGTGGGGTGGTCGAGGCAGGAGGGCGCCGTCGGGGGGAGATACGGCTACGTGGGAACCGGGTGAGGAGCTGGATTAAAAAAGGGGATGGCTAGTCGACAAAGGGGGGGGGGGTAAAGAGCCCCCCAACCCAGCTGATCACGTGGAATGTCAGAGGGCTGAACGGGCCGATTAAAAGGCAGCACTTGTTCACTACGGGTAATGCAGAGGCACAATGGAGGAAGGCACAAGGTGTACAGTACGAATACGGGGAGAAAGCGAGCAGGTTGCTGGCCCACCAACTGAGGAAGAGGGGAGCAGCGAGGGAGATAGGGGGGGTGAGAGACAAGGAGGGAGAGATGGAGCGGGGAGCGGAGAGAGTGAATAGGGTGTTCAAAGCATTCTACGAAAGATTATATAAAGCTCAGCCCCCGGAAGGGAAGGAGAGAATGATGAGCTTTCTGGATCAACTGGAATTCCCTAAAGTGGAGGAGCAGGAGAGGGCGGGACTGGGAGCACAGATTGAGATGGAGGAGGTAGTGAAAGGGATTGGGAGCATGCAGGCTGGGAAGGCCCCGGGACCAGACGGATTCCCGGTGGAATTTTATAGGAAGTATATGGACTTGCTGGCCCCGCTTCTGACGAGAACCTTTAATGAGGCTAGGGAAAGGGGGCAGTTGCCCCCGATATGTCAGAGGCAACGATAGCGCTCCTCCTAAAGAAGGAAAAAGACACGCTGCAATGCGGGTCCTTTAGGCCCATTTCTCTTTTAAATGTGGATGCTAAGATTCTGGCCAAGGTAATGGCGAAGAGGATAGAGGACTGTGTCCCGGGGGTGGTTCATGAGGACCAAACTGGGTTTGTGAAGGGGAGACAGTTGAATACGAACATACGGAGGTTGCTAGGGGTAATGATGATGCCCCCGCCAGAGGGGGAAGCGGAGATAGTGGTGGCGATGGATGCCGAGAAAGCATTTGATAGAGTGGAGTGGGATTATCTGTGGGAGGTGCTGAGGAGATGTGGCTTTGGAGATGGGTATATCGGATGGGTACAGTTGCTGTATAGGGCACCGATGGTGAGTGTGGTTACGAATGGACGGGGGTCTGATTATTTCCGGCTTTACAGAGGGACGAGGCAGGGGTGTCCCCTGTCTCCGTTCATGTTTGCACTGGCGATTGAGCCCCTGGCCATGGCACTGAAGGGTTCCAGGAAGTGGAGGGGAGTGTTTAGGGGAGGAGAAGAACACCGGGTATCTTTGTATGCGGATGATTTGTTGTTGTATGTGGCGGACCCGGTGGAGGGGATGCCAGAGATAATGCGGATATCATAGAATTTACAGAGCAGAAGGAGGCCATTCAGCCCATCGAGTCTGCACCGGCTCTTGGAAAGAGCACCCTACCCAAGGTCAACACCGCCACCCTATCCCCATAACCCAGTAACCCCACCCAACACCAAGGGCAATTTTGGACACTAAGGGCAATTTATCATGGCCAATCCACCTAACCCGCACATCTTTGGACTGTGGGAGGAAACCGGAGCACCCGGAGGAAACCCACGCACACACGGGGAGGATGTGCAGACTCCGCACAGACAGTGACCCAAGCCAGAATCGAACCTGGGACCCTGGAGCTGTGAAGCAATTGTGCTATCCACAAGGCTACCGTGCTGGATACTTGGGGAGTTTGGGGATTTTTCGGGGTATAACTTGAACATGGGGAAAAGTTGTTTGTGGTGCATCCGGGGGAGCAGAGCAGGGAAATAGAGGATTTACCGCTGAGGAAGGTAACAAGAGACTTCCGATACTTGGGGATTCAGATAGCCAAGAATTGGGGAACCTTACACCGGCTTAATTTAACACGACTGGTGGAACAGATGGAGGAGGACTTCAAGAGATGGGACATGGTGTCCCTGTCACTGGCGGGTAGGGTGCAGGCGGTTAAAATGGTGGTTCTCCCGAGATTCCTCTTTGTGTTTCAGTGCCTCCCGGTGATGGTCACGAAGGCTTTTTTTAAGAGAATCGAGAAAAGCATTATGAGTTTTGTGTGGGCCGGGAAGACCCCGAGAGTGAGGAGGGGGTTCTTGCAGCGTAGTAGGGATAGGGGGGGGTTGGCACTACTGAGCCTAAATGATTACTACTGGGCCGCCAATATTTCAATGGTGTGTAAGTGGATGGGAGAAGGGGAGGGAGCGGCGTGGAAGAGATTGGAGAGGGCGTCCTGCAAGGGGACCAGCTTACAAGCAATGGTGACGGCACCGTTGCCGTTCGCACCGAAGAAATATACAACAAGCCCGGTGGTGGTGGCAACATTGAAAATTTGGGGGCAGTGGAGACGGCATGGGGGAAGGACGGGAGCCTCGGTGCGGTCCCCGATAAGAAATAACCATAGGTTTGTTCCGGGGAGAATGGATGGGGGATTTGGAGCATGGCAAAGAGCTGGGGTAGTACAATTGAGAGATCTGTTCGTAGATGGGACGTTTGCGAGTCTGGGAGCGCTGACGGAAAAATATGGGTTGCCCCAAGGGAATGCATTTCGGTATATGCAAATGAGGGCTTTTGCGAGGCAACAGGTGAGGGAATTCCCGCAGCTCCCGACACAGGAGGTGCAGGATAGAGTGATCTCAGAGACATGGGTGGGGGATGGTAGGGTGTCAGACATATACAGGGAAATGAGGGACGAGGGGGAGATCATGGTAGATGAGCTGAAAGGGAAATGGGAAGAAGAGCTGGGGGAGGAGATTGAGGAGGGGCTGTGGGCTGATGCCCTACGTAGGGTAAACTCATCGTCCTCGTGTGCCAGGCTAAGCCTGATACAATTTAAGGTGTTACACAGGGCGCATATGACTGGAGCATGGCTCAGTAAATTTTTTGGGTTAGAGGATAGGTGTGGGAGATGCTCGAGAAGCCCAGCGAATCACACCCACATGTTCTGGTCATGTCCGGCATTACAGGGGTTCTGGGTGGGGGTGGCGAAGGTGCTTTCGAAGGTGGTGGGGGTCCGGGTCGAGCCAAGCTGGGGGTTGGCTATATTCGGGGTTGCAGAAGAGCCGGGAGTGCAGGAGGCGAGAGAGGCTGATGTTTTGGCCTTTGCGTCCCTAGTAGCCCGGCGCAGGATATTGCTTATGTGGAAGGAAGCCAAACCCCTGGGCGTGGAGACCTGGATAAACGACATGGCAGGGTTTATAAAGTTAGAACGGATCAAGTTCGTATTAAGGGGTTCGGCTCAAGGGTTCACCAGGCGGTGGCAACCGTTCGTCAACTACCTCACAGAACGATAGAGGGAATGAAAAAGAAAGAAAGACAACAGCAGCAACCCGGGGGTAGGGGAGGGGTGGGGGGGAGGATCCGGGCGGGCTCTTAGGGAAGTCATTGTATATGTATAGACATTTGTTATAGGTAATGTATATTGGACTGTTGGATTGTATCTTTGGAGAGTAACTATTTTGGACAAGGCAGTTGCCATTTAGTTTTATTTTTGTTTATATATTATTTATTTACTTGTTTAAAACTGGCCACGGTTATTTATATTGCTTTATTGTTGTTTAAAAGAAAAACTATGTACTGTTATGTTTGGCCAAAAAATCTTGAATAAAATATATTTTTTTAAAAAAAAGAAAACAGTTTGCTTCTACAACTGCCTCCGGTCGAGGTGACCCCTCCCTTAATTCCCTGAGTGATGTACAGTGATAGCGGACGCCCCTGTGCGTATCCATGTCCACGTGGCTCATGCCCTGCCTTTGACTTCTGAGTCCACTGAGCTATGCTTGGATATTGAGCTTGAGATGTAGCTGGGATCTCATTAATGATGGGCAGCTGAGGGAGGCTAGATGCTATCTGGATTTTGGGAGGGCACAGGTTCTCACGGTGGTGAGGAGGGCTGGCTGGTGGATGATCAACATTGAACGTCATGGTGACTTCTTCCTGACAATTTGCTAACGCCTACCAGCAGGCCAGCCACTGAAATACCAATCTCGCCTGCCTCTGATAGGACATGGCTTCATCCGTCATCTCACTCCCTTTCCCCATCCCACCAACCGTTCCTCCCCTCCCCACCTGATCCGGCTCTCCCTCTGCTCTCCGGGGTGATGGGTCTGTGTCGGCACTGTCAGCGGATCAATATACAAGACAGGAGGGTGATGAAAACCCACTGTGAGCTGAGATCTGTTGCCATAGTCTGACTTCTGGCTGTCTGCTGACAGCGCACTCACACCCTTCACCCGAACATGGTATGCTTTGGGGCGCAGGGCCAGATCCAAGACCACTGTGCTCAGGAGGCTGGGGCTGGGGCCGGGGGGAGGGCAGAGGGCGAATGGAGGAGGGGGCTGCAGGCTGGTCCACAGTGCGAAATAACGTGTCGGAGGCTTCACATGCCGTGTAAAATGTTTTAATGGTGTACAATCGTGACCTAACTGTCTCTGACTGCCAATGGTGCCGCACCCCCTCCCCCCGTGCCCTTTCAGTGATCCTAAAACTTCTTAGTCCTCCGTGCTCTGCCGCTATGTCTAGGTGCGTCTCCAGTATGCACATCGGGGGTGGAGGCATCCTGCTGCTTACCGCACCCTGTGGCCTTTGATGCCCCTGGTGGGCATCCTCTGGAGGACCTGGGGCCAGTGGCACATGCCTCGCAGTGCCGCCCTGTTCTGGCTGCTGACCCTAAGACGTGCCGTTGTAAGGAGGGGGGACTCGGAAGAGCTGCTGACCGTCATCGTCTCCCCGTAGGGCATCTCCAGTTTATTGTCCAGCGCTCCTTCCTCCCAGCCGGTGCCCATAGGGCCCTGCGGGTCACCTTGGGATGGAGGGGCAGCTGGATTGAGCTCTAGGGGCCCCTGTGCAATCTGATTCTGTCAGCCCTGGTGCTTCCCCATTGTCTGCATCATGATGTTGACGCCCTCAGTGATGTGCTTCTGTGTACGGCCATACTCTGCAGTGTCGCGTGAATACCCATCTGGGTCTGTGACATGCCCCTGAATGCCCCGGCGAGGTCCACTTGTGACAGGGACACGGCTCCCAGTGACTGGAAAATTCTCCGGAGTGCATCCAATCTGGACTCTACCGTGTCCAATAGTCTGGCCAGGTTGGCATCTTGGAATTGTGGGGTTGGTCTGCACGGTGGCATGGCTGTGTGCTGTCTGGGGTTCGCTCTGCAGGATCAGTTTAAGACCTGCTCCCCCTCGTTAGTGGTTGTTGGTGAGCGCGGTCCCGGTGAATCAGTTGATGGGACAGTCTATTCTGGCGTAAAACCCATGGGACATCATAAAGTGCCATAATTAACGTCATATACCAGTGACGGACTTGCCGTGTCGGTCGTCGGGAAGCATCCGCCTGTTCCGACTCGCTACCACACTTAGTTTGCGCCCCATATATATTTACATCTGCCGAGGACTTCTAATATATAGATGTAAAAAAAAATTCAGTAGCTTGTATATTTTTGAACAGCTCCATCCAAAGTCCAGGAACAAAATTAAAGCACTTTGAGGGAGAGTCAGAGAGTCATAAAGCACAGAAAAGGCCCTTCGGCCCATCGTCTCTGTGCTGGTCAAAAACATCCACCTAACTATTCCAATCCCATTTTCCAGCACTTGCCCCACAGCCTCGTATACCTTGGCATTGCAAGTGCCCATCTAAATACGTCTCAAGTGTGATGAAGGTCACTGCCTCCACCGCCCTTTCAGGCAGTGAGTTCCAGACTCCAACTACCCTCTGGGTAAAACGTTTTTCCTCACATCCCCTCTAAACCTCCTGCCCCTTAAATCCATGCCCCTGCCCACTGATCCCTCCACCAAGGGGAAAAGTTTGTTCCTGTCTACTCTATCTATGCCCCTCATAATTTTATAAATCTCAATCATGTCCGGCCTCAGACTCCTCTGCTCCAAGGAAAACAATCCAAGTCTAATCTCCTGACATAGCTAAATGTCTCCAGCCCAGACAACATCCTGGTAAATCTCCTCTGCACCCTTTCCCAGTGTGGATTCCAGAAAGAATTGCACACAATACTCTAATTGTGGCCGAGCCAACGTTTTATACAGTTACTATACACAGAATGTAATTCTACAGAGATGTAGAAAGTTCTGAGTTTTCCAAATTTACCACATATCACTTGGTTGGATCCATGGAAGAACAGCGTAAAGGTGCTTTTCCAGCACTTCAGTTGATCACCCACCTAAGTTACAGTGGGAAATTGGGAGAATCCCCATGAAAATTCTACTACAGAATGTTTGCTGCAGTTCCCCGACTAACCAGGAGTGTCAGTGTAGGACAACAATCGTTGAAGGTAAACAACGGTGACAGAAATACACAGTATTGAGGGCGACAAGCTGAGGAGTGTGTAAATGACAAAAAAACGAAATCAATTAGAATTTTACAAAATAGAGTTCAATGAACTATGGGCCAAACCTTCTGGTCTCTGGATCTTAAAGTCCTGACGCATTGACCGCGATGTGAATTGCCTAGGAAGTTTAAACATGGGGAAATCCCATGTTCCGAGCTAGCGACTGAAACTTCGGACAGTTCCGCAGTCCTTACCTGGGTAGTTACCCAGGAAATGTTAGACAGATAAAAACCTAGTTGAACAGCTGGGTAATTATACAACTGACACCCAAGTCAACCTCCCAATTACATCCAGACCACCCTACAACAACCTTCTCCCCCCCCCCCCCCCCAAACACCCTGGGGACCTGACCCTACCCCCCATTTTTTTTCTGATTCCAGCCTGGGAGTCGGAAATAAATACAACAAACAGATAATTATAAGGGTGGTGGATGAGAAGAAAGACACCAGCAAATGTGGTCCGCCGATTGAAGTGTAATGTTGCCAGAAATATAGGGCCCTGACCACATTGGAAATCCTGGAGTCAGTTCAGTAGAATAATGCTGGACAGGACAAACTATCCCTCACTCCAGCAATCGGGTAGTTTCAACCAGGGTGGCCAGGAAAACGGAGTTGGGAATGCGGAGGAGTAGGCCAAGAGCAAGATTTAAAGATTAGCATCTGGTTAGCAGGACCAGGCTGTCATGATATTTAGATCAGCATATCATGGTGCAATCAAACATACACTGATGGACATGCAGTAGGACCAACCAACACACACACAACATTGCAGCCAATCACCAGTGAGAGCACACGCACTATAAAAACAGGGGACACTACAGTTCCCGCTCATTCCAGCAGCAGCCAGCTCAGAGCACCGAGCTCAGAGCCTGCCACTCAGACATTCGCCATGTGCTGAGTGCCTCACCCAGATAGTAATAGGACAGGGTCCACAGATTAGCTGGTAATGCACGTACCCAAGTTAGCAGTGGGCTGTTATAGTTAAGTAGTAAATAAAATTGAGTTACACCATCTCCAGCCGCGTTGGATCGTTTGTACACCAGAACACCCAACACGACATGATACCAGAAGTGGACGCAAGCCAGCGCCTGTGAGACCTACCTGCAACGCATCAGCAATCCGCCGTCCTGCAGCATGGAGAACATCAACCCGCCGCCGCTGCTCCTAATCGCTGGCAATCTCGGGGTCAATTGGAAACTGTTCAAACAGCGCTTCCAACTCATCCTCGAGGCCACAGACAGGGAGAATGCATCGGACACCAGGAAGATTGTCCTTCTTCTCTCCACGGCGGGGCAACACGCCATCCACATCTTTAACTCCCTTACATTTACGGACGGCGAGGACAAAACCAAATACAAGACGGTGCTCCTGAAGTTCGACGAACACTTCAGCGTTGAAGTAAACGAGAGCTTCGAGAGATACCTGTTCCAGCAGCGCCTGCAAGGTAAGGACAAACCTTTCCAGTCTTACTTACACACCTCCGCATCCTCGCGCAGTCCTGCGGCTATGGGACCACTTCTGACTACATGATACGGACCAGATAGTTTTCGGAGTCATGTCGGACACCCTGCGCCAGCAGCTCCTTTGGGTCAAGCAACTCACCCTGGCGACTGCCGTCGAGACCTGCGTCCTCCATGAGAACGCCAGCAGCTGGTACTCACACATCCAGGTGGCCGAAACAGCGCAGCACGGGCCCCACGAGGTGGAGCGGGTCCGGACGATCGAGTACCTCCCGGGCCACGGCCTGGAGGAGGCCGGCCATTTTGCGCGCTTTCCGAGGACTCCCGCGCTTGTACGCACCAAAAGAGGGAACGCTGACGCAGAGGAACGCGATGCGCAGGTGCGCACTACGCAAGATCGCACCGCGCATGCGCGGTGGTGCAACAAACGCACTGACGTACAACGTGCGGCAACAGTGGCTCCGCCCATTTAAAGCGGCACTGTCCTGCCAAAGCGCGACAATGCCTACGCTGTGGCAGGTTGGGCCACGACGCTGCCTGCTGTCGAGCAGCTCACCCTGCCAACTCGTACCCATTTAACCAGCCTCGCAGAAACGTTCAGGCAATTCAACCCACTTTCACCGAGTCCAATCCCGACATCACACAGACCAATGACACTGAGGACAGGGAACCCTTCCGCGTGGCTGTCATCAACAAGAACAAGCTTATCTCGCTCCTGAATGTGGACGCCAAGTTGCTGGCAAAAGTGCTGGCGACGAGGATCGAGGATTATATCCCGGGGGTGGTGCATGAAGACCAGACAGGGTTTGTAAAGGGGAGACAACTGAATGTCAACGTGCGACGGCTGTTGGGGGCGATAATGATGCCCCCAGCGGAGGGGGAGGCAGAGATAGTGGTGGCGATGGATGCAGAGAAGGCATTCGCTAGGGTAGAGTTGGAGTATCTATGGGAGGTGTTGAGGAGGTTTGGGTTCGGGGAGGGGTTTGTCAGTTGGGTCAAACTCCTATATGGGGCCCCAGTGGCAAGTGTAGTCACAAATTGGCAAAGATCGGAGTATTTTCGGTTACATAGGGGAACAAGGCAGGGGTGCCCCCTGTCCCCATTACTGTTCGCGCTGGCAATTGAACCACTGGCCATAGCATTGAGAGACTCTAAGAAATGGAGGGGGGTGGTTAGAGGGGGAGAGGAACACCGAGTGTCACTCTACGCAGATGACCTACTGCTATATGTGGCGGATCCTGTAGAGGGGATGACAGAGGTTATGCAGATATTGAGGGAGATTGGCGATTTTTCGGGATATTGGCTAAATATGGGGAAGAATGAGCTTTTCGTAGTACACCCTGGGGATCAGGGAAGAGGGATAGACGCCCTGTCGTTAAGGAGAGTGGAAAGGAGCTTCCGATATTTGGGGATTCAGGTAGCCAGGAGCTGGGGAACTCTACACAAACTCAATCTGACGCGGCTGGTGGAGCAGATGGAGGAGGATTTCAAGAGGTGGGATATGCTGCTGCTCTCACTGGCGGGCAGAGTGCAGGCGGTCAAGGTGATGGTCCTCCCAAGGTTTCTTTTTGTGTTTCAATGTCTCCCCATTTTGATCACTAAGGCCTTTTTCAAGAAAATAGACAGGAGTGTTATGAGTTTTGTGTGGGCAGGGAAGACCCCGAGGGTAAGGAGGGGGTTCCTGCAGCGCAGCAGGGACAGAGGGGGACTGGCGTTGCCGAATCTGGACGACTACTACTGGGCCGCCAATGTGGCGATGGTTTGCAAGTGGATGAGGGAGGGCGAGGGGGCGGCGTGGAAGAGGCTGGAGATGGCGTCCTGTAAAGGAATGAGTCTAAAGGCGCTGGTGACGGTGCCGCTACCGCTTTCCCCGAAAAGGTATACCACAAACCCAGTGGTGGTGGCAACCTTAAGGATCTGGGGGCAATGGAGGCGACATAGGGGGATGACGGGTGCCTCGGTGTGGTCCCCGATCAGGAATAACCATAGGTTTGTCCCAGGAAGGATGGACGGAGGGTTCCAGAGCTGGCATCGGGCAGGAATTAGGAGATTGAGAGACTTGTTTATTGATGGGGAGTTTGTGAACCTGGGAGCGCTGGAGGAAACATATGAGTTGCCCCCAGGGAATATCTTCAGATATATGCAAGTGAGGGCGTTTACGAGGCAACAGGTGAGGGAATTTCCGCTGCTCCCGACACAGGGGATCCAGGATAGAGTGATTTCCGGGGTATGGGTCGGGGAGGGCAAAGTGTCCGAAATATATCAGGAGATGAGAGACGAGGGGGAGGCGCTGGTAGAGGAGCTGAAAGGAAAATGGGAAGAAGAGCTGGGGGAGGAGATTGAGGAGGGGCTGTGGGCGGATGCCCTAAGTAGGGTAAATTCCTCTTCCTCGTGTGCCAGGCTTAGCCTGATACAATTCAAGGTTCTACACAGAGCACACATGACGGGAGCAAGACTGAGCAGGTTCTTCGGAGTGGAGGACAGGTGCTTGGGAAGCCCGGCGAACCACACACATATGTTCTGGTCGTGTCCGGCACTGGATGGTACTGGAGGGGAGTGGCAAGAGTGATTTCAAAGGTGGTGAAGGTCCGGGTCAAGCCAGGCTGGGGGTTAGCTATATTTGGGGTAGCGGAAGAGCCGGGAGTGCAGGAGGTGAAAGAGGCCGATATTCTGGCCTTTGCGTCCCTGGTAGCCCGGCGAAGGATCTTACTCATGTGGAAGGAAGCGAAACCCCGCGGCGTGGAGGCCTGGATAAACGACATGGCAGGGTTCATAAAACTGGAACGAATGAAGTTTGCGTTGAGAGGATCGGCTCAGGGGTTCTCAAGGGGGTGGCAACCGTTCCTTGACTATCTCCCGGAACGTTAAGGGAAAATAGATCGTCAGCAGCAGCAGCCCAGAGGGGGGGGGGGGGGGGGGGGGGGGGGAGCACTATTTTTTGTTACTTTGTTAGTTCACTATTTTATTTAAATAATGTTACTTATTAGCTATTGTGTTATTTTTCATGTTGATTTATAAAGTGGAAACATTGTGTTTGAAAACTTTAATAAAATATATATTTTTTAAAAACAAGAACAAGCTGTCCCCGAGTCGAATGCACCAGCCGCTGCCAGTGCACAGCATTGATCCGGACGATGAGTGGTGTGCCACCCTGACGGTCAACCGATCCCAGATCAGATTCCGCCTGGACACTGGTGCCTCAGCCAATCTCCTCGCATGGTCAGCATTCCAGACCCTGAAGGTTAAACCACCTATTCTGCCATCCAACTGTCAACTCGTTGACTATAATGGCAACGTCACCCCGCCACGGGGTCGTGCCAGCTCGAAGTGACACACAAATCACGTAAAGCCACACTACCATTCGAAATCGAGGGCTCCTCAAAGGACTCTCTGCTAGGCGCACAGGCGTGCAAAATCCTCCACCTCGTTCGGCGTGAACACTCTCTCTCTCCAGAAGGCACGTACGATTTTCCAGATGCAGACTTTAGGGCGCAGCTCAACTCAATCCTCACGCACAACCAGGATGTTTTCCAGGGCATGGGCACACTGCCCTCCACGTACAAAATCCGGCTTAAACAGGATGCCACCCCGGTATTCACGCACCTCGCAGGGTCCCAGCACCCCTCAAGGACCGCCTCAAGCAGCAGCTGCAGGACCTTCAGGGCCAAGGAGTGCTTTCCCAGGTAACGGAGCCGACTCCATGGGTCAGCTCCATGGTGTGCGTCAAGAAGCCTTCCGGCGAGCTCCGGATCTGTATAGACCCGAAAGACTTAAATCGCAACATAATGAGTGAATACTACCCCATACCGAAATGTGAGGAGATCACATGCGAGATGGCTCAGGCAAAAATATTCACCAAGCTTGATGCCTCAAAGGGCTTCTGGCAGATTCAATTGGATCAGTCCAGCAGGAAGCTGTGCACTTTCAACATTCCATTTGGCAGATACTGCTACAATAGGATGCCATTTGGCACCATATCGGCCTCTGAAGTGTTCCATCGCATCATGGAACAGATGATGGGGGGCATCGAAGGGGTGCGCGTCTATGTAGACAACGTTATTATTTGGTCCACCACACCGCAGGAGCACATCAGTCGCCTCCAGCGCGTCTTTAAACGGATACGGGACCAGGGCCTGCATCTTAACCGAGCCAAATGCTCTTTTGGACAACCGAGCTGAAGTTCCTGGGGGACCACATCTCCCAGCTGGGGGTGCTGTTGCTGCTAACTTTAGCCTTAGTTTAATTGCTTTGTTTTATCACCTTTGCTCTTGAGTCGCCAGGTATCTTTCTGATACCGCCACGTGGTTCAAGTCCGAGTAATGATCAATAATCCAACACACCGCTTAGTAAGAGTTAAACCAACGCACATTTATACTATAGAGTAATCAATACTCATGCATAAATTCTACTTCTAAGCTACTTCCTACAACTAACAGGCCAATACTTAACTTGGAAATGGCCCACCAGGTCAGGGAAACGAATGGCCTTTCGTTTGGGTTCTGAGCCTGCGGGATTCGAAGCTGGTACAGATCGATAGCTAGGAGCGCCTATCTCGTAGCGAGCGTTGAAGTAAAACTTACGATTTGAGCGGCTGTTGCAGAAGGTCACCAGAAGGGGTTGCAGAAGTGTGGCAGAGAGGAGAAGGGTCGATTTGAACTTGGACTCTATTCTTATAGTCCCCAGGGACTTCCCTTCTTTCGGGGCGGACCCTGTACCTGGTTCCCGCTGGTTTGGCTCCTGTTGGCGCCAAAAAGTCTGGGTTGGCTTTGTGTGTCTAATTTGTTGCTGATTGTTCCCGGGAATGGCTCATTAATATTCAGATGGCTGGTGTTTTGTTATGCCGATGGCTGCAGGTATCGATCTTGTCTGGCCTTCCTAGAGGCGAATACACAGTTTTACCTGCAGCTGCTTGTTTTAGTCCTGTTGGCTGATTTTCCCATCAGCCTTTTCCATTCGCCATTTTAAATCGGGGTTGGCCATTCTAAATCGGGAGTTAGCCATTTTAACTGCCTACAGTGCGGCCGGATGCCGACAAGGTGGCAGCCATCACGGCCATGCAGAAGTCCACAGACAAGTAGGCGGTGCTACGCTTTCTCGGAATGGTCAACTTCCGAGGGAAGTTCATTCCCAACCTTGCTTCCCACACTACAGCTCTCCGGCACCTTGTCAGGAAGACAACTGAATTCCAGTGGCTTCCCACCCACCAGCGTGAATGGGAGGAGCTCAAGGTCAAGTTCACCACCGCCCTGGTACTGGCGTTTTTCGATCCTGCAAGGGAGACGAAAATCTCGACTGACGCCAGCCAGTCCAGCATTGGGGTGGTCCTCCTGCACCGGGATGACGCCTCATCATGGGCCCCAGTCGCTTATGCGTCACGGGCCATGACTCCCACAGAGCAGCGCTATGCGCAGATTGAAAAGGAGTGCCTAGGCCTGTTGACTGGCGTTGCCAAGTTCCACGACTATGTGTATGGCCTTCCCCAGTTCACCGTGGAGACTGACCATCGCCCGCTGGTTGGCATCATTCAAAAGGACCTCAACGATATGACTCCTCGCCTCCAGCGCATTCTGCTCAAACTCCGGAGGTACGACTTTCAACTTGTCTACACCCCGGGTAAGGACCTCATCATAGCAGACGCTCTGTCAAGGGCAGTCAACACACCGTCCGACCCTGAGGGGTTCATTTGCCAAGTCGACGCACATATAGCCTTCACTTCTGCCAATCTGCCGGCCACTGATGCACGCCTGGCCCACATTCGACGTGAGACTGTGGCCGACCCCCTTCTGCAAAGTGTGATGCGCCACATGACGGACGGGTGGCTCAAGGGACAATGCCCACAGTTTTACAACGTTGGGACGACTTGGCAGTCGTTGATGGTGTCCTCCTGAAGCTGGGCCGCATCGTGATCCCACACAGCATGCACCGGTTGTTTTAGAACAACTGCACGAAGGCCATCTCGGCGTTGAGAAGGGCCGGCGGAGGGCCCGAGAGGTTGTGTACTGGCCGGGAATAAGTGAGGACATTGCTAACACTGTGCTCAATTGCCCCACCTGTCAATGCTTTCAGCTGGCACAACCCCGTGAGACCCTTCAGCCCATGAGTTGGTCACGTCCCCCTGGTCGAAGGTGGGCGTGGACCTGTTCCATGCGCTCGGCAGGGACTACATCATCATCATCGACTACTTTTCCAGCTATCCAGAGGTCATACGCCTGCACGACACCACGTCATCGGCTGTCACCCGGGCCAGCAAAGAGACCTTTGCTCGCCACGGCATTCCGCTCACCGTGATGTCAGACAATGGCCCCTGCTTTGCGAGTCAGGAATGGTCTTCCTTCACCAGCTCATACAACTTCACACACATGATGTCCAGTCCTCTGCATCCTCAGTCGAATGGCAAAGCAGAAAAGGGCGTCCATATCGTTAAAAGGCTCCTCTGCAAGGCTGCTGATGCAGGATCTGACTTCTGTCTCGCCTTGCTGGCCTATCGCTCGGCCCCACTGTCCACGGGCCTATCGCCGGCCCAGCTGCTTATGGGTCGCACACTCAGGACCACTGTGCCATCCATTCATGTCCCAGACCTCGACCATGCTCCGGTACTTCGGCGGATGCAGCAGCAGCGTGAGCAACAAAAAGCGACACATGATGCTCGGGCGACTGATCTTCCTGCCCTGGCGCCTGGAGATAATGTCCGCATACACCTTCCGGAGGGGCAGCTGGTCGACAACTGCTGAGGTTCTCCGACAGATAGCTCCCCGCTCGTTCCTGGTTCGTCTGCCTGATAGCTCTATTCGCCGCCGCAATCGGCACGCCCTTCGTCTGGTTCCGCGCTCGCTACGTGATCCTGCACCGGTGCCACGCCCTTCTGTTGTCCCTTCCATGCACTTTGTTGATCATCCGGACACGCTGCATCCTCCTCACTCGACCATCGCCCGGCCCGTTCCTCAGCCAGTGGATCCTGACCCACCCTTTTGGCGGTCAACCCGACTTCGTCGCCCACCTGAGAGACTTAATTTATGAACCTTTTCATATTGGACTCACTGACTTGTTCTGACATACTGTTTTTGACTTTTTGCCACACTGTTTAAGATTTTGTTATTGTTTGTTAATGACATTGATTTCGTTCTTGGTGTAACATAGTTAGTTTCTGCACCTGGCACCTTCCTGTGTATATAGTATAACCACATGTACATATTGTTGTAAATATTGCACACACATTATTAGATACACTCACCACACTTCTTTATTTATTATCATGTAGGCACATATTCTTTGCGAAAAGGGGGGATGTCATGATATTTAGATCAGCATATCATGGAGCAATCAAACACACACTGATGGACATGCAGTAGGACCAACCAACACACACACAACATCGCAGCCAATCACCAGTGAGAGCACACGCACTATAAAAACAGGGGACACTACAGTTCCCGCTCATTCCAGCAGCAGCCAGCTCAGAGCACCGAGCTCAGAGCCTGCCACTCAGACATTCGCCATGTGCTGAGTGCCTCACCCAGATAGTAATAGGACAGGGTCCACAGATTAGCTGGTAATGCACGTACCCAAGTTAGCAGTGTGCTGTTATAGTTAAGTAGTAAATAAAATTGAGTTACACCATCTCCAGCCGTGTTGGATCGTTTGTACACCAGAACACCCAACACGACACAGGCCACTGGAGGAGACAGGGCTATGGCACTCACCATAGAAGTAACAGTGTGAAAAAGTGTGTGAGATGGTGGAAATTCTGCTTTAAGAGACCAGTTAATACAATAACTTGTGCAATGTAGAAAATGTGGCAGAGGAAGTCAACAGCACCGTCATAGCAACAAGACCCATTGAAAAGATAGGGGCCGGATTCTCCATTCCTGAGACTGAGGGCAGGATTCTCTGATTTTGGGGCTGTGTCCGGAGGATCTGTGGCGTTTTACGTGGGGAAAGTTGGCGCAGCCCCAGCACCGATCCTCCGACCGATGAGGGGCTAGCAGCCGCCCCACGTAAAACGCACAGCCTTCCCGATATAAACTCATGGAAAATTGTTGGGTCTGTGGCCGTGCATGCGCATGGAGATGACCTACAGCGGTTCCGCCGTACAGCATGGCACCGGCTGTGCGCGGACCCGACCTGCCAGATAGTTCCCCCCTGGACATCCCCTGGCCACCCCCTACCAGTCCTTCCAGCCCTCGCCGAAGCCCCCCCAGCCAGCGGCATGGCTCCTGTCCGACTATTGGCGGCTCAGTTTGCAGCTGCCACGCCGGGTTCCCGATGGCTGAGACCATGAATCAACCGCGCGGTCGGGAACTCGGCCCATTGGGTGCGGAGCATCGTGGGAGGGCCTTCAGGTGACGTCCTGAGGCCATCCCAATGCCGTATGACGCACTCCTCAATGATGCCGTTTTGGAGGGGGCGGAGCATCCGAAAACAGGCGCCGCCCCCGATTCCATTGTAGAAAGGGATTCCCCGCCTGATCGCTGATTACGGAATTGGTGTCGAGGAACGGAGAATCCCTCCCTAAGTGTTGATGCCAGAGCAGGATTATTGGAGTTCTACAACTGGCGTCGCATCTGAACCAATTCAATGAGATTTCAGGAGCCAGCGCCGGCCCCGTGTGGTCCACGATCGATTCCAATGAGAAACGGTGCAGGATTCGGCATTGTCACTCAGGAGGTTAACAAGCTGCATATCCATGTTTCACTCCCCACACTCACCATCCCGGCTAACAAGGTGGCAGAAAGACACACAGCCCCAAGGTTTACAGATGGAAAACTGGAGACCTTGCTGGGTGCCGTGGAGGAGAGGCAGACGACCCTGTATCCCGGGGTGTGAAGCAGGCTGCCAGCTGCTGCCCTTCGCTTGGCCTGGGCGCAGGTGGCAGAGGTCATCAGTGCTGTAGGCAACACCACAGGAATGGGCAGCAATGCCGTAAGAAACTGCATGATGTCCTCAGGACGGCCAGGGTGAGTAGGCAGCACTGTGTCCCTGGCACCAATCCCCATAACCACCACCAGCCCCCCACCCCCAACCCGGAGGGCAGCCGAACCCCCACCCTGGGTCAAGAACAGCTTCTTCCCTGCTGCCATCAGACTTTTGAATGGACCTACCTCGTATTAAGTTGATCTTTTCTCCACACCTTGCTATAACTGTAACATTACATTCTGTAGTCTCTCCTTCCTTCCCTATGTAAGGTATGCATTGTTTGTACAGCATGCAAGAAACAATACTTTTCACTGTAAACTAATACATGTGACAATAATAAATCAAATCAAATCAGAAACATGCCGGCACCCATACCGGCCGCCATGGCCGGGTGCCCTGGCCACTGAAGCCACCAACTACCCACCCCCCCACTGCAGCGGACCAGAGACCACTGGACATGGTGGGAAGCCCGAAGAAAGGGAAGTTGCTGAGGCGGCGGACGGCATCGGGCGAGGAAGAGCGATCCTGCTGAGCTGTGGTTCCCCATGGCATGTGTGTCACACCCACCCTCTCCTCTCCACCACCCCCTTCCGCACACGTACCCCCCACGCACCCCCCACCAGCGCCTCGGGGAGGCTATGATTACTGAGAGACAAATGCATCTTCTCAATTGTTGCGCAGGACGTTGTGCCTACCATCCTATGCACCTCTAACCATTTAGACTGGGCATCGATTAATAGAAGGAACATGGATCCTTGAAAAGGGCCGGCGAAATCCGCATGCAAACGCGCCCAAGGCCACCCTGGCTATTCCCAGTGGTGTAGGAGCGCGGCCGGCGGAAGCTTCTGATGCTCCTGGCAAATGGAGCAGTTTTGGGCCACCTTCTCAATGTCGGTGTCGAGGCCTGGCCACCAGACATAACTCCGGGCCAACATTTTCATTTTGGTCACACCCGGATGCCCATTGTGCAAGTCCCCTAGTATCAGCTCCTGTCCTTTTTCCGGGACAATCACACACGTCCCCCACAAGAGGATACCGTATTCCATGCTAAATTCTGACAGCTTGGAGGAAAATGCCCACAACTCGCCTGGGAGCTGTTTATGTTGCCCACCATACAGGACTATGTGCTGAACCTTTGACAGGACTGGCTCCGTCTGGGTCCACTCACGGATCTGTGATGTCATGACAGGCAAGGAGTCCATAAAATTTAGGGTTGCAACCACCTCACCGGTCGTGGGGGTCGACATGGAGCTGGTCAACAAAAGCAATCGGCTGAGTGCATCGGCATTCGCTATCTGGGTCCCTGGTTTATGCTCCAGAAAATACTCGTAGGCAGCGAGCAACAAAGCCCAGAGCTGGATCCGTGCGGAAGCAATGGGCGGTATTGGCTTATCCTCTCGGAAAAGTCCCAGCAGAGGCTTATGATCAGTCAGGATAGTGAAGTGGCGGCCATACACATACTGGTGGAATCGTTTCACCGCAAAGACCACTGCCAGGCCCTCCTTCTCAATCTGCGCGTACTTCTTTTCCGCTGCAGTCAATGTGCGGGAGGCGAAAGCTACCGGCCACTCGGCCCCTTTCTCCATCTTGTGGGACATGATGGCCCCAATACCAAATGGGGTTGCATCACACGTGATGAGCAAAGGCTTTCCAGGATCATAGTGGGTTAGTAATCCAGACGACGACAATTGTTGTTTTACCCACCGGAAAGCGGTTTCTTGCGGCTGACCCCAAACCCAGGTGTGATTCTTCTTTAACAGAAGGTGCAACGGGGCCAGCGTAGTTGCCAGATTGGGGAGGAACTTCCCGTAATAGTTTACGAGGCCGAGAAAAGAACGAAGATGCAAAGTGTCAGTCAGGGCGGGGGCCTGTTGAATTGCGCGCACCTTCTCTGCGATGGGATGCAAACCTTCGCGGTCCACCCGATAACCCAGGTAGACTACTTCCTTTGCCTGAAATACGCACTTTGTGCGACGTAAACGGACTCCAGCCTCCGAAAAGTGTCTAAGGACAGCCTCCAAATTTTCCAAATGTTGCTGCTCCGATGTCCCTGTAATCAAAACGTCATCTAAGTAGACAGTGACACGCGGTAAACCTCTCAAAATGCCCTCCATGACGTGTTGAAAGATAGCACAGGCAGAGGATACCCCAAAGAGCAACCGCGTATATTCATACAGGCCCCGGTATGTATTAATAGTTACCTATGGCCGGGAGGCAGGGTCCAGCTCCAACTGTAGGTAGGCATGACTCATATCTAATTTTGTGAACAAGAGTCAACCTGCAAGCTTCGCATAGAGATCTATGCGAGGCATTGGATATCGGTCGAGCCGGGAAGCCGTATTCACTGTAAGTTTATAGTTGCCGCACAAGCGAACTGTGGCATCTGGCTTCATTACAGGTACAATTAGTGCTGCCCAGTCAGCGAAACGGACCGGCCTGATAATACCCAAGGACTCCAAACGAGTGAGCTTCCCTTCTACCTTCTCGAGCAAGGCGTAAGGCACCGGGCGCGCCCGGAAATAGTGCAGCGTGGTTCCTGGTTTGACTGGGATACATATAATTTACAGTGCAGAAGGAGGCCATTCGGCCCATCGTGTCTGCACCGGCTCTTGGAAAGAGCACCCTACCCAAGGTCCACACCTCCACCCTATCCCCGTAACCCAGTAACCCCACCCAACACTAAGGACAATTCTGGACACTAAGGGTAATTTAGCATGGTCAATCCACCTAACCTGCACATCTTTGGACTGTGGGAGGAAACCGGAGCACCCGGAGGAAACCCACGCACACGCGGGGAGAATGTGCAGACTCCGCACAGACAGCGACCCAAGCCGGGAATCGAACCTGGGACCCCGGAGCTGTGAAGCAATTGTGCTATCCACAATGCTACCGTGCTGCCCATGGGCTACGGCCCCTTTTATTTTCCCCAAACCAGGCTGGAATACATCTGGGTACCATCCTAGTACGTCCGTCAACCCTCCAGAACCTGTTTGAAGGATGTGCTGCCACTGCAGCCGCAAATGGTGCAACCAGTCCCGACCCAACAGGCTGGGCCCGTGGCCGCGCACCACGCTAGGTGGGAAACGCCCCTCCTGGCATCCATAAACAACAGGGGTCATCGTAATTCCTGCAATGTCCAATGGTTCCCCCGTGTAGGTGGCCAACCTGGCCTGTGTGTTGGTTAAGGTAAGGGTCTGTATACCCTGTTTGATGAGGTCGAATGTCCTCTGGGCGATCACGGAGACCGCTGCCCCAGTGTCCAACTCCATCTCAAGCGGGTGACCAGTGACCCATACTGTCACCTTAATGGGGGCCACACGGGGAGCTGCCTCACAATACAGCTGCAGGCAGTCGTCCTCCGCCTCCACATCCTCGGGAGTAGTCGCCGAAGGTTCATCCAAATGGAAGGTACGGCCCCTGGGCTGGCGGCAGTTTCTGTCGGAAAGACGCCCCAGGACCGGCGTCCACGATGGGGTCGGTGCCCACAAGTCTGACACTGACATGGCTCCTCATCCATTGGTTCTGGAGAAGGTTCCCTTTGGGGAGGAACGTCCAGCAGCCATTGGCGTCGATCTGGACGCTGCACCGCCCAAGGTACAACTTTCTCTGGGTGGACGCATTGTTAATACCGCAAACCAAACGGTCGCGTAACATTTCTGACAAGGTCTCACCATAGTCACAGTACTCCACAATCCTGCGTAGCCTGGATAGAAACTCTGCAAGGGATTCTCCTGGGGTCCTCTCAGCGGTATTAAACCGGTAACGTTGGACTATCGTGGATGGGGTTGGGTTAAAATGTTGCCCCACTAAGTTCACAAGTTCATCAAACGTCTTGGTGTCCGGCGCAGCTGGGTACGTAAGGCTCCTAATCACCCCAAACATATGCGGGCCACAGGCGGTGAGCAAAATGACCACCTGGCGCTCGGTTTCGGTGATGTTGTTTGCCCGGAAATAGTAACGCATCCGTTGTGCGTACTGGTTCCAACTTCCCAGCGCAGCATCAAAGACATCCAAACGTCCCATAAAGCTGCATGGTGCAACAGGAAAAAAACCTTCCAACCTGTATCCAACAAAAGTCCAGGGAGGTGGCTTTAGCAGCGTAGACAGCAATCAACTTTAACCCTCGTTGCCAGTTTTGTGAGGGCCATGAAGAATCCCACAGAATAGAAAGAAATAACATTTATTTACAATAACATATATACATATATATATACAACAGCAGCAGTAACTCCCTTGCTGCTCACTGCTCTCTAGCTGGTTCTATACTGGCCAGCTTTATTTATTTAGGGACCTGCTAATGATTTCTCCGCCCCCCTCGTTGGGGAAGTTCATACTCCCAAAGGATTGTGGGATTGCCATTAGTCCCCAGCCAGTGGTAAGCAGGCAGGATATAACAGCGACGGGGTTCTTTGGTGGGGATCTCTGTAATATGGGTTGGCGGGGCAGTCGAGTCACCATCGTACTGTGGAGGGGGGGGGGGGGGGGGGCGGGGTGACACAGAAATTCCCATGTCGATAGATTGGGGCGGAATTGCATTGTGGGGGGCGAGGGGCCCAGCCGCTGGGCCTTCCTATTGGACCACCCACTCAAAATGGCAGCCCGATAGCAGGATTTGTACGGACTCCCCCGCAACCCCTGTTATGCATAAATTTGCATGGCAAGGGATGATGAATCGCCTCTGATTTGTGCTCCCAGCATGAGTGCAAACGGAGATTTCCGGCCATAATCTTTTGTCTTCTCAGAAACACCAAGCAAAGAAGCAGCAAGTGAAACAGTGGAGGAAGACATTCCAGGTCCTTTCACACCTGGGAGTTGCCATTAGAAATTTGTCAACTCCATCACTTTCACTTGCTCAGACCAAGGCCCTGGGGATCATAAAGATATGCAAGCATTATATGAGAAAGGTTGAGTTTGTGGCAGACATCATGTAATATAGAACAAACAATGTTCGAAACCTATTACTTGAACTTGGATAATCTATTGAGTATACACTTCTTCCTGCCTTCAAATTACAGCCAATTTGGGATTCAATGTACATAGGGCAAAACCTAATTGTCTCAAACATTTGTTCACTTACACAAAAAATAACACTTTTGTACCCCACGTTATCACTGTGCTGCTCCCAGCTCAGGAGGAAACTGGAAACAAAAAGGTCAACAAAACGGGTGAACCTGACATCGGACTCCACTGCTTCTGACAACTGCTGCACTGCCTTGCAAAGCAAGGAAGGTGGCAGGGCTGAAGGTGGGCCTAAACCAGGAAATCTACTCTAAGCCCTGGATCAGGACTTTGCATATCATTGATAGGCAGCTATATAAGGACATATGCAAGGAGGGTAGCAGGGAAAGAGTTGGCCCACACAAGGACAAAGGAAGGAGTGGAGTCAGAGGAAGTGGCTGAGATCCTTAGGGGGCAATTCTCCAGAAAGACTTCCAAGTGAGGTTGCGAGCAGGAAATGCCGCGAGCTTCCCGGCACTCGGCCCAGCAAGGCCGACAACGCAATTCAACGTTAGTTGGTTCACTTAACAAGGCCTCACGGGCTCCTCGTCGCAAATGAAGGCTCGCCAGCTGAATCACCGGCACCGCGGTCGCCAGCCCCCAGCTAACAAGGTCGAGCAGCACCTGCTCAGCCAACCCCAGCCTGCTCGCAACAATGGCCCCAAGGAGACCGGCCCCAAGATTTGGAGATGCTGAGGCTGCTAGACGCTGTGGAGGCCAGGAAGGATGTCCTGTTCCGCCCCGAGGATCCCGGAGAATCAGACACATGAGAGTAGTGATTGCCTTCCTGACTGACCCATCCCTCCCACTGACCACCTGTCCATTCTCTGCAGGTCCTCCAGCCGATGGCGGGCCCCTCTGCTGACTCCGAGGTTAACATCTCGGAGGAGAGCTCCAAGGATGCAAATGTTATAGTCGCGGCACAGCTGTCATCCCCACTCTCCACCAGCGCAGGTACACACACCTCGAAGGGAAATGTTAGTGGACAGGCTTCGGGGACAGAATATGGTGAGCACCACACTGCTGATGATGCACATCCGGTGGAGACAGGAACCCCCCAGGCGAGACAGCAGTCAAAGGGCTGCTGGATCCCAGGACTCAGATGGGTCCCAGCCTGATGCTGAGCCTGTAGTACAAAGGTACCCAGAACTGATGGAGATGAGAGGGACCAACTTGGATATTCAGAGGGGGATGCCAGCATCACTCCAGCAGATCCATAGCCACTTGGAGGAGTCCCAGAGGATAGGGGTGCAGGAGATGGCACTGGCAGTGAGTGGCACCAAGGCCAACTCTGCTGGGGTGGTGAAGCAGTGGTGGGCCTGGTGTCCAATGTTGACACCATGAGGGAAGATGTCCAAGGCGTCGCGCAGTCGGTGACGGCCGTGGCCGAGGGTTTCGGCAGAATGTCTGCCTCACTATGATGTTCTGCGCGACATGTCCTGCTCTCAAATAGGAATGGCTGAAGCGCTGCAGAACTTGTCCCAGTTACAGGTGGGCATGGCTGAGGCATTGCAGAGCATGCCAGCACACTGGACAGGGTGGAATAGCTGTGCATGCGCCACCGACAAGTGAGTTGGGACGATCCGGCCCAGAGCCCCCAGAGGACGCCACCCAGGAGCATAACCTCATAGCTAACACCTTCCAGACCAGGCGACATCCTGGTAAACCCAAAGCATCCATGTCCTTCTGGTAATGTGGCGACCAGAATTCCTCGCAATATTCCAAATGTGGCCTAATTAAAGTTTTATACAACTGTAACATGACCAGCCCACTCTTGTATTTAATGTCCCGGCCGATGAAGGCAAGCATGCCGTATGTTTTCTTGACCACCCTATCCACCTGCATTGCCACTTTCATGGAACTATGTTTTACCTCTGCATGGCGCTCTCTCAAACGTAGCACAGCTGCTCTCCTGCACAGCTTAAAGCAACACTGGTCCTGTGTCTGATAATTAGTCTGAATCCCAGAAAAAGAACTTTATATTTAAATGTTTAGATTTGCCCCCTCATTCAGGAGCTGAATAGTGCAATGGTAGAGTCCAAGGATTGCTCTGTCCAGCTACATCCCCACTCATCACTGGACATCTACAAGGCAGATAAACACCTCAGAATGGTCGCAAGAGGCATTAATGACCATTAGCCCCGTGCTAAAGAGGTGCCCTCCCACTATCCTTGGAAAGTCCTTTTAGAGCCATCGTTGGAGGACACTGACACAAACAATGGCACTGGCACCTTTTCCAATGGCATTTCAGGGTCTAGTGTCATTGAGTTGGTCAAACGTGATGGCTATTGCAGCCATGTCCAATCCTAGAATTGTACCATAGAATTGCTGCAGTGCAGAAGGAGACCATTCAGCCCATCAAGTCTGCACTGACCATCTGAACAAGCACCTTACCCTGATCCACTTTCCCCGCCCTATCCCCGTAACTCCCATAACCCCACCTAACCTGTACATCTTTGGACTGTGGGAGGAAACCAGAGCACCCGGAGGAAACCCACGCAGACACGGGGAGAAAGTGCAAACTCCACACAGTCACGCAAGGCTAGAATTGAACCCAGGTCCCAGGCTCTGTGAGGCAACAGTGCTAACCACCGTGCCACCCTGTTCTTATCTAATGTCCACACAGGGATGACTGAGATCGAGGTTTTGTTTACTGGTGATCAGGATTAGTAACACACTGTGAGCATTATTTCCATTCTTAGCCAGTGTAATTGAGAGTCCATGCTGTTCCATATAACTTTTCTCCAAGCCATTACATAAACCGAATTCTGCTAAAATCAGTCATTTGGGGGTGGTTGTATGTATGGGAGGGTTTCTCCAATATCCCTCTGGATCATTTTCACTTTCAGTGGAGATGGCTTTTTATTCTTCTTTTGTAAAGCTTGACAAGTATGTAATTAACTTTAATTTTCCTGAAAGCGACTTTGCAGTTCAATTTGCTTCACCTACCTTATAATTAGGCTGCTCAGTAAATAACAGGTTTATTCACATAGTTTATTTCTTCTTTCTATCACAGCAGGTTTCTTTTATAAATTATCATTTAATCTCTGCTTAAATCTTCAAATGTACATGCTGTGGGCGTCATGTACCTGAAGCAATGGTCTCCCAGAAGTATTCACATCTTTTGACCTGCAAAGTTCAAAATGGTGAACCGTGTTCACGCACAAGGTTCTGTGTAGTTAGAGATGAAATTGGACCATGTCACCAAATATCCATGGCACTTGCTGTGTTGTTCCCAAATGTAGTTTAAAGGTAATGCTCTTTTCATTTCATGTGCTGACAAAAACAGATCTGTTTGAGCCTTGAAATTATTAAATGAAAGCATGTGTCAATGACCCAGGAAGGAATGATTTCACTATAGTAACCTCTACTTTCTTCATGGTAACTATTATAAAAACAATAAGAGCAATGTTATCTTTAAAAAATGGCTGGGTTTGGGTCAGGTGGGATGTAAAAATGTTTTAAAAATCTGAGTTCAACCCACGTTGAATCTGCCCACTTTCAGTTTTACAAAGACAGGACGCGAGTTGGGCAATCCACCTGCTTCTGGAAGGAGAATAGGTCATTTCTATGTTTTAATGAGGTTGTACACCTCCATTTTATTTCCATTTTAAAGTTGTCTGGGCAGCTGAAGGGAGGTGAGGTCTGCTGCACAGAGAAGATAAATGACTTTCCAGCACTGCCTGTGGACCTGGAGGAGCGTGAATGTTTCTTCCTTGCAGCCCCCCCACCCTCCCAAAACTCAGCTTATCTAATTTCCTCCACATCGGGAAGTCAATTACAAAGAAAATTGGAATTATTTCTGTATGTCACGTAAAAATTCCAAAATTAAACCTATTTCGGAACATGAATATTTGCATTCCACATTTGATATTCTCATGTTCCCACAGAAACTATGTTTTCCGAGGGGTATTTTATCATCTTGGTCCACATTTGTCAACATAAATGTTATTGCTTAGAATCCGTTTTTCTTTAGTGAATTTTGATAAGAGTTTATTACATATTTCTACTACTCATTTATGAAAAAGATGAGGGGCGCGATTCTCCAAAATGGAGACTAAGTGTTCGCGCCGTCGTGAACGCTGTCGCGTTTCACGATGGCGCGAACAGGGCCCGGGCACGACCTATTCTGGCCCCCACAGGTGGCCAGCATGGCGGTGGAGCGGTTCTTGCCACTCCAGCGTCCTGACGCGGCACCAAATGGGCACCGCGTCAACCCGCGCATGCGCAGTTGGGGCAGCCCAGTTCTGTGCATGCGCAGTTGGGGCACGCCATCCTGCGCATGCGCGGGGAACTTCTTACGCGCGACGGCACCTCACCAACATGGCGCCGGTGTTCTGGGGCCGTCCTGGAAGGAGGTAGGCCTGGGGGGGGGGTGGAGAGGCCCGCACGCCGATCGGTGGGCCTCGATCGTGGGCCAGGCCCCATCGGAGGCCCCCCCGGTGAAGGAGCCCCCATCCCCCCCCCCACAGGCCGCTCCCCCAGCGTTCCTGCAGAGTTCCCGCCGGCAGCGACCAGTGGTGGACGGCGCCGGCGGGAACCTGTCGTGTCGTAGCGGCCGCTCGGCCCATCCAGGCCGGGGAATAGCGGGGGCCTGTGTGAAGCGCCTCGATTGTCCTCTCGGAGGATTCTCCGACATGCGCGGCACAGACCACGATGAAGCCATTCCCGCCGGTTGGGAGAATGGCGGGACGGTGTCAGACGAGCGTCGCGCGGGAAAATGGCGTAAACATCGATTCTCCGGTACAGCGCGGCATGGGAGAATCGCGCCCGTGATGTGGAGATGCTGGCGTTGGACTGGGGTGGGCACATTAAGAAGTTTTACAGCACCAGGTTAAAGTCCAACAGGTTTGTTTGGGATCACTAGCTTTCGGAGCGCTGCTCCTTCATCAGGTGAGTCACTCATACATCAAAGCTTTAGTTTTATTCGAGATAATATCACTTTGTACTCATTCCTTGTATTTATTAAGTATTTTATCACACCTCCCCGGGGAGGAAGATTAATCAGATTACTGGCATTATTTCTTGATCATCAAATAAAATGTGGTGTGAGAAAAAACTTTTCCACATGAGTGATTTAGGTCTGGATTGCACTGTCTGAAAGTGGGATGGGGGCAGGTTCAACCGAGGCACTCAAGAGGACATTAGATGATTACTTGAATAGAAACAATGTGCGGGGATACGGCCCGATGGCACAGTGGGTAGCACTGTTGCTTCACAGCCCCAGGGATCTGGGTTCCATTCCCAGCTTGGGTCACTGTCTATGTGGCGTACGCACGTTCTCCTCTGTCTGCGTGGGTTTCCTCCGGGTGCTCCGGTTTCCTCCCACAAGTCCCGAAAGATGTGGGGCGAAATTCTCCCCCAACAGCGGGATGCCCGCCGACTGGCGCCAAAGCCGACGCAAATCAGACGGGCATCGCGCCGGCAAAAAGGTGCGGAAGTCTCCGCATCTTTGGCGGCCTAGCCCCAACATTGAGGGGCTAGGATGACGCCGGAGGGATTTCCGCCCCGCCAGCTGGCGGAAATGGCGTTTGTTTCCCCGCCAGCTGGCGCGGAAATGCGGCGCATGCGCGGGAGCGTCAGCGGCCGCTGTCAGTTTCCCAGCGCATGCGCGGGAGCATCAGCGGCCGCTGTCAGTTTCCCGCGCATGCGCAGTGGGGAGAGTCACTTCCGCCTCCGCCATGGTGGAGGCCGTGGCGGAGGCGGAAGGGAAAGAGTGCCCCCACGGCACAGGCCCGCCCGCGGATCGGTGGGCCCCGATCGCGGGCCAGGCCACCGTGGGGGCACCCCCCCGAGGTCAGATCACCCCGCGCCCCCCCCCAGGACCCTGGAGCCCGCCCACGCCGCCTGGTCCCGCCGGTAAATACCAGGTTTGATTTACGCCGGCGGGACAGGCAATTCCTGGGCGGGACTTCGGCCCATCCGGGCCGGAGAATCCAGCGGGGGGTCCCGCCAACCGGCGCGGCCGGATTCCCGCCCCCGCCCAATCTCCGGGAGCGGAGACTTCGGCGGGGGCGGGGGCGGGATTCACGGCGGCCAACGGCCATTCTCCGACCCGGCGGGGGGTCGGAGAATGATGCCCGTGCTGTTAGGTAATTTGGACATTCTGAATTCTCCCTATGTGTATCCAAACAGGTGCCGGAATGTGGCGGCTCGTTAATTTTCACAGTAAACTCATCGCAGTGTTAATGTAAGCCTACTTGTGACAATAAAGATTATTATAAAAAAGCCAGAGGAATGGCACTAATCCATGATCCTCGTTTGGAGAGCCAGTGCAGAGACAATGGGCCAAAAGGTCTCCTGCAGCGTAACAATTCTGTGATGTAGTGGCATGAGATTTTTAATGCCCACTGAAACATTGATAAAAGCTTAGAATCCACTATTCACCCACTAATCCAGCCTCATCCTCACCCATCTTCACTCTCTAACCCACTCTCGCCTTCACCTAATAACCCACTCTCACCCACACGCACCCTCAACAACTCCCCCACCCATACCCACAACCTCCCCCGCCTCTAGTCTCACCCAGTCACCCTTCTCTCGGGCTACCTTCGCCTCAGCTCCTTTCTGGCCCCCTTGACCTTTCCTCTTCCCGGGCCTCTCAGCCTTGGCTATCATTGGGCCCCTTGGACTTGGCTCTTCTCAGGACCTATGGTCAATCAACCACAGAACCTCTGTATGGGTCCCGTGGAACACAGTTGAGGAGCTATTCCAGGAATGGTTGTGTTGTCCTACGTGGAAAGATTGGACAGGTTTGGCTTGTATCCACTGGAGTTGAGAAGAGTAAGAGGGCACTAGATTAAAATCTTTAAGATGCTGAGGGGTCTTGACAGAGTGGATGTGGCGAGGCTGCTTCCACTTGGGGGGGAAATCTAGAACTAAGGGGATGTTATTTAAAAATAAGGGATCGCCCATTCAAACAAAGACAAGGAGATTTTTTTTCTCAGAGGTGCGAGTCTTTGGAACTCTTCCTGAAAAGGCAGTGACTACAGGGGGCGTGATTCTCCACTCCCACGCCGGTTGGGAGAATGACCTGGGCCGCCAAAATTTCCGGGGACGCCGGTCCGATGCCCTCCCGCGATTCTCCCAAGCAGCGGGAACGGCCCGGTCGAGTTTCACGGGCCGCAGGCCGGAGAATCGCCGGAGACACCGAAAATGGCGATTCTCCGGCACCCCCGCTATTCTGAGGCCCGGATGGGCCGAGCGGCCAGGCCAAAACGGCGGGTTCCCCCCCGGCGCCGCCCACACTTGGTCGCTGCAGTCGTGGGCGGTGCATGGCCGCTGGGGGGGCGGCCTGTGGGGGGGCGAGGGGGGATCGTGCACCGGGCTTCACCTGGAATGTGGGGTGGCCCGCGATCGGTGCCCACCGATCGCCGGGCCGTCCTCTCTGAAGGAGGACCTCCTTCCTTCCGCGGCCCCGCAAGATCCGTCCCCCACCTTCTTGCGGGGTGGACTTAGAGAGGACGGCAACCCGCGCATGCGCGGATGACGTCCGTTATGCGGCGCCGGCCGCGTCATCTATGCGGCGCCGCTTTTACGCGGGCGACAAGTCCTGGCGCATGTAGATGACGCGGCCCCGATACTGGCCCATTGTCAGGGCCTGAATCGGTCGAGACCGGGGCCGTTCCGCGCCGTCGTGAACCTCGACGGCGTTCACGACGGCGCGGCCACTTCGGCGTGGGAGTGGAGAATCCCGCCCAGAGTCTTTGAAGATTTTTAAGGCAAAGGTAGATAGATTCTTCATTATCATGGGGGTGAAAGGTTATCGGGGGTAAACAAGAATGTAGAGCTCAGGTTACAATCCAGACTAGATGTGATCTTATTGAATGGTGCAGCAGGCTCGAGGGGACGTGTGGCCTACTTCTGCTCTTAATTCATATGTTTGTGTGATTGGATTTGTCCTGATTTTTGTATATAGGACATACCTGGGCAATTTCCCATATTGTTGGGTCGATACCATTTTGTAGCGATATTGGAACAATTTAGCCAAGAGTGCAGCAAGTTCTGAACAGAGACCCAGAGTCTTGGGTATTGACAGGGGCCAGAGCCTTTGCTGCACCCAGCACCTTCAGTGATTTCTTCTCATCACAGGGAGTGAATTGAAGACTGACATCCGTGCTGGTGGAGACCTCAGGAGAAAGCAAAGATGGATCATCTGCTTGCACTTCTGGCTGCCCCAGTGTCCAACTCCATCTCAAGCGGGTGACCAGTGACCCATACTGTCACCTTAATGGGGGCCACACGGGGAGCTGCCTCACAATACAGCTGCAGGCAGTCGTCCTCCGCCTCCACATCCTCGGGAGTAGTCGCCGAAGGTTCATCCAAATGGAAGGTACGGCCCCTGGGCTGGCGGCAGTTTCTGTCGGAAAGACGGCGCCTCCGGCGCCCCCAGGTCCGGCGTCCACGATGGGGTTGGTGCCCACAAGTCTGACACTGACATGGCTCCTCATCCATTGGTTCTGGAGAAGGTTCCCTTTGGGGAGGAACGTCCAGCAGCCATTGGCGTCGATCTGGACGCTGCTCCGCCCAAGGTACAACTTTCTCTGGGTGGACGCATTGTTAATACCGCAAACCAAACGGTCGCGTAATATTTCTGACAAGGTCTCACCATAGTCACAGTACTCCACAATCCTGCGTAGCCTGGATAGAAACTCTGCAAGGGATTCTCCTGGGGTCCTCTCAGCGGTATTAAACCGGTAACGTTGGACTATCGTGGATGGGGTTGGGTTAAAATGTTGCCCCACTAAGTTCACAAGTTCATCAAACGTCTTGGTGTCCGGCGCAGATGGGTATGTAAGGCTCCTAATCACCCCAAACATATGCGGGCCACAGGCGGTGAGCAAAATGACCACCTGGCACTCGGTTTCGGTGATGTTGTTTGCCCGGAAATAGTAACGCATCCGTTGTGCGTACTGGTTCCAACTTCCCAGCGCAGCATCAAAGACATCCAAACGTCCCATAAAGCTGCATGGTGCAACAGGAAAAAAACCTTCCAACCTGTATCCAACAAAAGTCCAGGGAGGTGGCTTTAGCAGCGTAGACAGCAATCAACTTTAACCCTCGTTGCCAGTTTTGTGAGGGCCACGAAGAATCCCACAGAATAGAAAGAAATAACATTTATTTACAATAACATATATACATATATATATACAACAGCAGCAGTAACTCCCTTGCTGCTCACTGCTCTCTAGCTGGTTCTATACTGGCCAGCTTTATTTATTTAGGGACCTGCTAATGATTTCTCCGCCCCCCTCGTTGGGGAAGTTCATACTCCCAAAGGATTGTGGGATTGCCATTAGTCCCCAGCCAGTGGTAAGCAGGCAGGTTATAACAGCGAGGGGGTTCTTTGGTGGGGATCTCTGTAATATGGGTTGGCGGGGCAGTCGAGTCACCATCGTACTGTGGAGGGGGGGGGGGGGGGGGGGGCGGGGTGACACAGAAATTCCCATGTCGATAGATTGGGGCGGAATTGCATTGTGGGGGGCGAGGGGCCAGCGCTGGACCTTCCTATTGGACCACCCACTCAAAATGGCAGCCCGATAGCAGGATTTCTACGGACTCCCCCGCAACCCCTGTTATGCATAAATTTGCATGGCAAGGGATGATGAATCGCCTCTGATTTGTGCTCCCAGCATGAGTGCAAACGGAGATTTCCGGCCATAATCTTTTGTCTTCTCAGAAACACCAAGCAAAGAAGCAGCAAGTGAAACAGTGGAGGAAGACATTCCAGGTCCTTTCACACCTGGGAGTTGCCATTAGAAATTTGTCAACTCCATCACTTTCACTTGCTCAGAACAAGGCCCTGGGGATCATAAAGATATGCAAGCATTATATGAGAAAGGTTGAGTTTGTGGCAGACATCATGTAATATAGAACAAACAATGTTCGAAACCTATTACTTGAACTTGGATAATCTATTGAGTATACACTTGGATTTGTCCTGATTTTTGTATATAGGACATACCTGGGCAATTTCCCATATTGTTGGGTAGATACCATTTTGTAGCGATATTGGAACAATTTAGCCAAGAGTGCAGCAAGTTCTGAACAGAAGTCTTGGGTATTGACAGGGGCCAGAGCCTTTGCTGCACCCAGCACCTTCAGTGATTTCTTCTCATCACAGGGAGTGAATTGAAGACTGACATCCGTGCTGGTGGAGACCTCAGGAGAAAGCAAGGATGGATCATCTGCT
The DNA here is from genome assembly GCF_047496885.1 of Scyliorhinus torazame. Classification (NCBI taxonomy): domain Eukaryota; kingdom Metazoa; phylum Chordata; class Chondrichthyes; order Carcharhiniformes; family Scyliorhinidae; genus Scyliorhinus; species Scyliorhinus torazame. The sequence goes on along the minus strand of NC_092709.1, from coordinate 296,376,448 downwards.
TGCACTTCTGGCTGAAGTTGGTTGCCTATTCTGTTGCTCTGACCTGGGCTCCACCCTCACAGAGGATGGAGGTAATTATAGAGCCTCCTTTTCCAATTAATTGTTTAATTGTCCATAATGAATGGTACTGGGTGCGACAGGGTAGCAGAGCTTTGATCTGATCCATTGGTTGTGGGATCACTTCACTCTGTTTATAGTATGCATGTAGCCTGGTATCTTCACCTGTTTGGCACCTCACTTTTTAGAAATGCCTGCTGTTGCTCCTGGCATGCTCTCCTACACACCTGACTTAACCACGATTGGTCCCTTGCTTTATGTAATGATAGAGTGAGATATGCCATTCTAGATTGTGGTTAAATCCAATTTTGCTGCTGCTGATGGTGCACAGAACCTCATGGATGTTCAGTTCATAACAGCAAAATCTGTTCTGAATCTATGCCATTTAGCAGGGTGGCAGTACTATACATGATGGAGGGTGTCCTCAGTGTGAAGGCGTCACTTTGCCTCCATAAAGATGGTCACTCCTATGACCATCCTTATGGAGGCAAAGTGACGTCTCCATCAAAGTGACTAGAAGATCACAGACAGATGCATCTGCGAAAGACGGATTGGTCAGGAAAAGGTGAAGTCGTTTTTTTTTCTCTTTTTGGTTCTCTCACCACCTGCTGCAGGCTCTGACTTCAGGACTCGGGAGGTCATAGAGGTCGACAGCACAGAAAATGCCCTTTGGCCCATCGCATATGTGCTGGTCAAAAACAACCACCAAAGTATTTTAATCCCATTTTCCAGCATTTGGCCCATAGCCTTGTATGCCTTGGCATTGCAGGTGCACATTTCAATACTTCTTAAATGTTATGAGGGTCTCTGCCTCCACCACGCTTTCAGGCCGTGAGTTCCTGACTCTCTCCACCCTCTGAGTAAAAAGGTTTTTCCTCACATCCTCTCTAAACCTCCTGCCCCTTACCTTAAATCTATGCCCCTTGGCCATTGATCCCTCCACCAAGGGGAAAAGTTTCTTGCTATCTACTCTATCAATGCCCCTCATAATTTTATACATCTCAATCATAAGACCAGAAGACATAGGAGCAGAATTAGGCCATTCGGCCCATTGAGTCTGCTCCGCCATTCAATCATGGCTGATATTTTTCTCATTCCCATTCTCCTGCCTTCTCCCCATAACCCCTGATCCCCTTATTAATCAAGAGCCTATCTACCTCTGTCTTAAAGACACTCAGTGATTTGGCCTCCACAGCCTTCTGTGGCAAAGAGTTCCACAGATTCACCACCCTCTGGCTGAAGAAATTCCTCCTCATCTCTGTTTTAAAGGATCGTCCATATTGTCTGAGGCTGTAGATTAGTGGAAACATCCTCTCCACGTCCACTTTAAATTGTCCCTTGATTCTCAGTATTGTTCATTTGAACCTTATGATACGATAAAATTGCTTCATCGAGTGTATTCCCACAGACACTTGATTCAATTGTCCACCTCATTTCCCAGCACCATATCCAGCAATGTCTCCTTCATAGTTGGATCGAGAACATACTGCTCAAGGACGTTTTCTCAACACATTTCAGAAATTCTTCTCCCTTCTTACCTTTTTACTCTGGCATTATCCCAATTGATATTCAGGTAACTACAGTTGCCCAATATCACTACATTATAGCTTTTGTACATCTCTCTGATTTCCCTGCAGACTTATTTCTCTATCTTTCTCTCACTACACAATATCCCTTGTATTATCACCATACCACTTTTTGTTTTCAATTCTAACCAAATGGATTCTGTCTTTGCTTTCTTAAGGACATCCTCCTTTTCCAACAATACAGGATGGGATTCTCCGGCTGCGGTTGCCCGGCGACTGGAAATTCCAGCCTGAGGCCAATGAACCTTTACATTGTCTGCGTGCCGCCCGTGACGATCTTGAAACGGGCGGGGCGAAATAATCCCGCCCACAATGTCTTCCCTAATCAGTATTGCCATCCCACCTCCCTTTTTATCTTCTCTATCTTTTCTGAACACTTTGTATCATTGAATATTACATGCTGTGTCATTAAGATTTTTAAACCATGCTTCTGTTGTTGACACGATATCGTATCGCCAGCTATTTGTGCTTGTAAGTCACCGACTTTATTCACCGCACTTTGTAAGAGTTTATGCATATGCATTCTAAACCTGTCCTTGTGTTCCTAGTCTGCTCCTAGCTAAAATTCCTTTCTCTTGTACTATCAAAGCTCTATCTCTCTTCCCGGGACGTCTGAAAGGCCTTCAAAACTAAAGACTTGTTCTCAAAGTATATTCACTGTTACTATGTAGGAAAACATAGCATCCAATTTGTACACAATAACACGGAGACAAATGCCTCATTAATATGTTTTGGTGGGATTGCCTGAGAAATAAATATTGACTGGATATTGAAATCGCCACTTCTCTCTACTTGGAGCCATAGAATTTTTTACATCCACCTAGGTTTGACATTTCATCTGAAAGATAGCACCTCTGACGATGCAGCCTTTCCTCAGTGCATCAAAGCATTAGAACAAAGAAAATTACAGCACAGGAACAGGCCCTTCGGCCCTCCCAGCCTGCGCCGATCCAGATCCTTCATCTAAACCTGTCACCTATTTTCCAAGGATCTACTTCCCTCTGTTCCCCGCCCGTTCATATATCTGTCTAGATGCATCTTAAATGATGCTATTGTGCCCACCTCCGCTGGCAAAGCGTTCCAGGCACCCACCACCCTCTGCATAAAAAACTCTTGTACTCAATACCCCGTCCAATGAAGGCAAGCATGCTGTATGCCTTCTTGACCACTCTATCGACCTGCGTTGCCACCTTCAGGGTACAAAGGACCTGAACTCCCAGATCTCTCTGGACATCAATTTTCCCCAGGACTCTTTCATTGACCGTATAGTCCGCTCTTGAATTAGATCTTCCAAAATGCATCACCTCGCATTTGCCTGGATTGAACTCCATCTGCCATTTCTCTGCCCAATTCTACAATCTATCTATATTTTGCTGTATTCTCTGACCGTCCTCCTCGCTATCTGCAACTCAACCAATCTTAGTATCATCTGCAAACTTGCTAATCAGACCACCCATACCTTCGTCCAGATCATTTATATATATCACAAACAACAGTGGTCCGAGCACGGATCCCTGTGGAACACCACTAGTCACCTTTCTCCATTTTGAGACACTCCCTTCCACCACTACTCTCTGTCTCCTGTTGCCCAGCCAGTTCTTTATCCATCTAGCTAGTACACCCTGAACCCCATACGACTTCACTTTTTCCATCAACCTGCCATGGGAAACTTTATCAAACGCCTTACTGAAGTCCATGTATATGACATCTTCAGCCCTTCTCTCATTAATTAACTTTGTCACTTCCTCAAAGAATTCTATTAGGTTTGTAAGACATGACCTTCCCTGCACAAAACCATGCTGCCTATCATTGATAAGTCTATTTTCTTCCAAATGTGAATAGATCCTATCCCTCAGTATCTTCTCCATCAGTTTGCCTGCCACTGACGTCAAGCTCACAGGTCTATAATTCCCTGGATTATCCCTGCTACCCTTCTTAAACAAAGGGACAACATTAGCAATTCTCCAGTCCTCCGGGATCTCACCCGTGCTCTAGGATGCTGCAAGGATATCTGTTAAGGCCCCAGCTATTTTGTCCCTCTCTTCCCTCAGTAACCTGGGATAGATCCCATCCAGACCTGGGGACTTGTCCACCTTAATGCCTTTTAGAATACCCAAAACTTCCCCCTTCCTTATGCCGACTTGACCTAGAGTATTTACACATCCATCCCTAACCTCAACATCCGTCATGTCCCTCTCCTTGGTGAATACCGATGCAAAGTACTCATTAAGAATCTCACCCATTTAGCGGGTGGTGCAGTGGGCTGGAGCTGGTGTACGTGTATACCAGGACTTTACGGTGGAGCTGGCGAGGAGGCGGGCTGCCTTCAACCGGGTGAAGAGGGCACTGTACATTAGCAAGGTGCAGTGTGGCATTGTATATCCAGCGAAGCTGAGGGTGACTTATAAGCTCAGGGGCTTTTATTTTGGAACGGCGGAAGCAGCGGAGGAGTTTACAAAGGCAGAAGGACTGTGGCAGAACTGACAAATTGAGAAATGGCCATGTGCCGATATAACCTCATGACTGTATTTTCTTCTTTTTTGTATCACTGCGTGCGGGTGTATGGGCTAAAGGAGCCAATGTTGTATATATTTGGACAAGGGAAGTGATGGGACTTTCACTCGAAATGAGGGCTCTTTGGGGTGTAGGTGGATATGCGGGGTTTGTGTGCTAAAAGGGGATCTCTGGGCTTTCCTAGGGCCGGGCAAGGGGGAAAGGGGCGGGAGCCTCCACGCTGGCCGGTTTAAGCCGGCCAGTGAACGGGAGTGAGGTGGGGGGCGGGGCTGCGGCCATCGGAGCCTGGCAGAACAGGGTCCGAGTGGTCTAGCCGGGGTGGAAAGTTGGGGGGAAGGAACCGAGGTTGGGAGGAGGAGTTTTACAAGAGGCAGTGGACGGGAGGAGCTGGAGACTTGGGGGGGGGGGGGGGGGTGGTGTACAACTCTTGGGCATCATGTACGGTACACTTTCAGAGGCTGGATGGCATTGAGTGTAGGGGGGGGAGGGGGAGTGGACTCTATAGGTTAATGGTGACCATGGGCGGTCCCGGACTCCTTTTTCTTTTTCTGTTTTGTTTTTTGTTTCCACCGTGGGAGGGTTTGGTTTATTGGATGCATATATTGACAGGTGGGCCGTTGTTTGGGGTGGTGGGAGGATGGGATCGTTGGTATTGTTAAGGGGATTGATTTTGTATTTGTTACCGTTTACTGTTTGTGGGTGGGGTGTAAATTTGTGAAGGAAAATGTGAAAATGTAGAATAAAAAAATATTTTTAAAAAAAAGAATCTCACCCATTTCCTCTGACTCCACGCATAAATTCCCTCTTTTGTCTTTGAGTGGGCCAATCCTTTCTCTAGTTACCAGCTCGCTCCTTATATACGAATAAAAGGCTTTGGGATTTTCCTTAACCCTGTTAGCCAAAGATATTTCATGACCCCTTTTAGCCCACTTTATTGCCCGTTTGAGATGTGTCCTACTTTCCCGATATTCCTCCAAAGCTTCATCAGTTTTAAGTCGCCTAGATCTTATGTTTGCTTCCTTTTTCATTTTAGCTAGTCTCACAATTCCACCCGTCATCCATGTTTCCCTAATCTTGCCATTTCTATCCCTCATTTTCACAGGGACATATCTATCCTGCACTCTAATCAACCTTTCCTTAAAAGACTCCCACATTTCAAATGTGGATTTACCCTTAAACAGCTGCTCCCAATCCACATTCCCTAGCTCCTGCCGAATTTTGTTATACTTGGCCTTTTCCCAGTTTAGCACTCTTCCTTTAGGATCACTCTCATCTTTGTCCATGAGTATTCTAAAACTTACAGAATTGTGATCGCTATTCCCAAAGTAATCACCGACTGAAACTTCAACCACCTGGCCGGGATCATTCCCCAATTCCAGGTCCAGTATGGCCCCTTCCCGAGTTGGACTATTTACATACTGCTCTAAAAAAACTCTCCTGGATGCTCCTTACAAATTCTGCTCCATCTACGCCTCCAACACTACATGAGTCCCATTCAATGTTGGGGAAGTTAAAATCTCCCATCCAACCACCCTATTGCTCCTACATCTTGCTATAATCTGTCTACATATTTGTACCTCTACTTCACGCTCGCTTTTGGGATGCCTGTAGTAAAGTCCCAACAATGTTACTGCACCCTTCCTATTTCTTAGCTCTACCCATATTGCCTCTGTGCTCGAATCCTCCATCGTGCCCTCCTTAATCACAGCTGTGATATCATCTCTGACCAGTAATGTAACTCCTCCACCCCTTTTACCTCCCTCTCTATCCCTCCTGAAGCATCTATACCCTGGGATATTTAGTTGCCAGTCTTGCCCTTCCCTCAACCAAGTCTCAGTAATACCAATAACATCATATTCCCAGGTACTAATCCAAGCCCTAAATTCATCTGTCTTACCTGCTACACTTCTCGCATTGAAACAAATGCACCTCAGACCACCTGTCCCTTTGCGTTCATCATCTCTTCCCGGTCTACTCTTCCCCTTAGTCACATTGAGTTTATTATCTAGTACCTTACTGGCTTTAGTTGCTGCCTCTTTACTGACCTCTAACTTCCTAATCTGGTTCCCATCCCCCTGCCACATTAGTTTAAAACCTCCCCAACAGTGTTAGCAAAAGCACCCCCTAGGACATTGGTTCCAGTCCTGCCCAGGTGTAGACCATCCGATTTGTAATAGTCCCACCACCCCCAGAACCGGTTCCAATGTCCCAAATATCTGAACCCCTCCCTCCTGCACCATCTCTCAAGCCATGTATTCATTCTGACTATTCTTGAATTTCTACTCTGACTGGTGGCACTGGTAGCAATCCTGAGATTACTACCTTTGAGGTCCTACTTTTTAACTAATCTCCTAACTCCCTAAATTCCGATTGTAGGACCTCATCCCGTTTTGTACCTATATTGTTGGTGCCTATATGCACCACGACAACTGGCTGTTCACCCTCCCCATTCAGTATGTCCTGCAGCCGATCTGAGACATCCCTGACCCGTGCACCTGGGAGGCAACATACCATTCAGGAGTCTCGTTTTCGACCACAGAAACACCTGTCTACTCCCCTTACAATTGAATCCCCTATGACTATAGCCCTGCCAGTCTTTTCCCACCCTTCTGTGCAGCAGAGCCAGCCACGGTGCCATGAGCCTGGCTACTACTGCCTTCTCCTGGTGAGTCATCTCCCCCAACAGTATCCAAAACGGTATACCTGTTTTGTAGGGAGATGACCGCAGCGGACACCTGCACTGCCTTCCTGCTCTTTCTCTGCCTTTTGGTCACCCATTCCCTGTCTCCCTCACCAATCCTAATCTGTGGTGTGACCAACTCACTGAACGTGCTATCCACGACCTCCTCAGTATCGCAGATGCTCTAAAGTGAGTCCATCCGCAGCTCTAGAGCCGTCATGTGGTCTAACAGGAGCTGCAGCTGGACACACTTCCCGTGCATGAAGGAGTCAGGGGCATCGGCCGCGTCCCTGAACTCCCACATTGAGCATGAGGAGCATAACACGAGTCTGGGATCTCATGCCATTTTTACACTTTACCTTAACTGATTACAAATATAATATCAAATAATGAATAAGTGAAAGGAATAAAGATTTTACTTACCAATCACAATACTTACCAACACATGAAGAGTTAAATTTCTCCCAGCTACAGATAATTGGAGCACTTTCCTTACCAGCCAATCAGGTCACTGCTTTGCTGTGGATGTCACTCTTCAAGGTAAGTTTGTAAAGTTTTTGAACAGGAAAACTTACCTTCCCGACAGACCCCTGGCCACTGCTCCCACCGAAAATCTGAAGGCCGCTTCTCCGGCAGCTGTGTCCCTGCCGCTCTCCTCGTGCTCTTTTATCCTGTGTCCCCGCCGCTCTCCTCGTGCTCTTTTATCCTGTGACCCGCCGCTCTCCTCATGCTCTTTTATCTTGTGTCCCCGCAGCTCTCCTCGGGCTCTTTTATCCTGTGTCCCCGCTGCTCTCCTCACGCACTTTCACTGAGTCTCCGCCGCTCTCCTCGCGCTCTTCCCCTGAGTCCCCGCCGCTCTCCACACGCTCTTTCGCTGTGTCCCTGCTGCTCTCCTCGCGCTCTTTCACTGCTCCCCGCTGCTCTCCTCGCGCTCTTTCAGTACAGGCTGTGACGTCACAGTTCAGCTTCTTTCCACCTCTACCTGCCCTCGAGTCTCCCTCTTGATCGTAACTCGGCTGGGATCCTTTTATCCTGTGTCCCCGCCGCTCTCCACGCGCTCTTTTATCCTGTGTCCCCGCTGCTCTCCTCACGCACTTTCACTGAGTCTCCGCCGCTCTCCTCGCGCTCTTCCCCTGAGTCCCCGCCGCTCTCCACACGCTCTTTCGCTGTGTCCCTGCTGCTCTCCTCGCGCTCTTTCACTGCTCCCCGCTGCTCTCCTCGCGCTCTTTCAGTACAGGCTGTGACGTCACAGTTCAGCTTCTTTCCACCTCTACCTGCCCTCGAGTCTCCCTCTTGATCGTAACTCGGCTGGGATCCTTTTATCCTGTGTCCCTGCCGCTCTCCTCGCGCTCTTTCACTGAGTCTCCGCCGCTCTCCTCGCGCTCATTCACTGAGTCCCCGCCGCTCTCCTCGCGCTCTTTCACTGAGTCTCCGCCGCTCTCCTCGCACTCTTTCACTGAGTCTCCGCCGCTCTCCTCGCGCTCATTCACTGAGTCCCCACCGCTCTCCTCGCGCTCTTTCACTGAGTCTCCACCGCTCTCCTCGTGCTCTTTCGCTGAGTCTCCACCGCTCTCCCCGTGCTCTTTCACTGAGCCTCCACCGCTCTCCTCGCGCTCTTTCACTGAGTCCCCGCTGCTCTCCTCGCGCTCTTTCACTGAGTCGCTACCGCTCTCCTCGTGCTCTTTCACTGAGTCTCCACCGCTCTCCTCGCGCTCTTTCACTGAGTCCCCGCTGCTCTCCTCGCGCTCTTTCACTGAGTCTCCACCGCTCTCCTCGCGCTCTTTCACTGAGTCCCCGCTGCTCTCCTCGCGCTCTTTCACTGAGTCCCCACCGCTCTCCTCGTGCTCTTTCACTGAGTCTCCACCGCTCTCCTCGCGCTCTTTCACTGAGTCCCCGCTGCTCTCCTCGGGCTCTTTCTATGAGTCCCCACCGCTCTCCTCGTGCTCTTTCACTGAGTCTCCACCGCTCTCCTCGTGCTCTTTCACTGAGTCTCCACCGCTCTCCTCGCGCTCTTTCACTGAGTCCCCGCTGCTCTCCTTGCGCTCTTTCACTGAGTCCCCACCGCTCTCCTCGTGCTCTTTCACTGAGTCCCCACCGCTCTCCTCGAGCTCTTTCACTGAGTCTCCACCGCTCTCCTCGTGCTCTTTCACTGAGTCCCCGCTGCTCTCCTCGCGCTCTTTCACTGTGTCTCTGCCGCTCTCCTCGCGCTCTTTCACTGAGTCCCCGCCGCTCTCCACACACTCTTTCGCTGTGTCCCTGCTGCTCTCCCCGCGCTCTTTCACTGAGTCCCCGCTGCTCTCCTCGCGCTCTTTCACTGAGTCCCCGCTGCTCTCCTCGCGCTCTTTCACTGAGTCCCCGCCGCTCTCCACACGCTCTTTCGCTGTGTCCCTGCTGCTCTCCTCGCGCTCTTTCGCTGTGTCCCTGCTGCTCTCCTCGCGCTCTTTCACTGCATCCCCGCTGCTCTCCTCGCGCTCTTTCAGTACAGGCTGTGACGTCACAGTTCAACTTCTTTCCACTTCTACCTGCCCTCGAGTCTCCCTCTTGATCGTTACTCGGCTGGGATCCTTACAGTGATTGTCTTTTTTCTTTGGTTAGAGGAGGAGGTAGGGAGGGAAACACTGAAGAAGATTAGTCTAGATTATGAATGAAACTTGAACTTATAACTGTCTACCAGAGGTGAAAATGCTAAAAATGAGCCAAGCTGACAGTGAACCTGTAGAACATAAGACTTGATATGTTCACTGTCATGATATACACCAGTATATCATGGTACAGATACACAAACACTGATGGACACACAGCAAGACCAATCAACACACACAACACCGCAGCCAATCACCAGTTAGAGCACACTCACTATATCGACAGAGGGCATCAGAGTTCCCGCTCATTCGAGATGCAGCCTCCTACAAGGACAGAGCTTACAGCTTACAGCACAGATCCTCACCATGTGCTGAGTGCATAGACTGGTTCGGACAGGCATAGGTCTTTAGTTTAATCTAACATCGTGTTAACCCACAGTGAAAGTATGTTCAACAGTTTCTAACTTAATAAAATAGTTTTGCACTATTTTAAGTGTTGGTGGCCTGAATGTGATCCACAGCACCCAACACATCATGATACCAGGAGTTGAGGGATATTGGAACTTCTTAGACCTACCTGCAAGTGATCTGCCTTCCACCAGCATACAGCCATACTGCAAAATGGACAGCGTCCGCCCGCCGCCGCCGCTCCGCATCACCGGTAATCTAGGGGTCAACTGGAAGATATTCAAACAACGCTTCCAGCTCTACCTTGAAGCCACAGACCGGGAAGATGCCTCGGACACCAGGAAGATCGCTCTCTTCCTATCCACAGCCGGGGAACATGCCATCCACATTTTCAATTCTCTCACCTTTGCTGATAACGAAGACAAATCAAAATTCAAGATGGTCCTCTTCAAGTTTGACACTCACTGCAACATAGAGGTGAATGAAAGTTTCGAGCGCTATTTATTCCAACAGCGTTTGCAGGGTAAGGATGAACCTTTCCAGTCCTTTCTCACCCACCTCCCCATCCTTGCGCAGTCCTGTAATTACGGGCCCACCTCCGACTCCATGATATGCGACCAGATCGTTTTTGGTGTTCAGTCGGACCCCCTACGCCAGCAGCTCCTCAAGGTAAAGCAGCTCACCCTAGCGACCGCTATCGAGACCTGCGTGGTACATGAACATGCCACTAGTCGGTATTCCCACATCCAAGCGGCTGAAACGGCGCGGCAAGGTCCCCACGAGGCAGAACGGATCCAAGCAATCGAGCAACTCCAGGGCCTCAGCCTGGATGAGGGCGGCCATTTCGCGCACTTTTCGCGGACTCCCGCGCTCGTGCGCACCGAACGAGGGGACGGCGACGTCGACGAACGTACTGTGCATGTGCGCACCACGCATGCGCGGTGGTGCAGCGAACGTACTGACGCTACAACGTGCGGCAACTGCGGCTCCGCCCACTTAAAGTGGCAATGCCCTGCCAAACCCGACAATGCCTGAAATGTGGCAAACTTGGACACTATGCTGCTTTATGCAGATCAGCTCGGCCTGCCAATTCGTATCGCTCCAGCTAGACTCGCAGGAATGTCCGGGCCATTCAACCCACGATCACCGAGCCCGATTCGGACTTGCTACCCGATATTGAAACCGAGGACCCGAAGACACCTTTTTGAATTGGTATCGTTACAAAAAACAAGGTGTCCCCGAAGCAAAGAATCCAGCCTCTATCGGTATACAGCATCGATCCAGACGATGAGTGGTGTGCCATCCTTACAGTCAACCGGTCCCAAATACGTTTCCGCCTGTACACTGGTGCCTCTGCCAATCTCATTGTGTGGTCTGACCTCCAAAGCCTTTGTGTCAAACCGGCCATCCTCCCATCAGCCTGCCAGCTATTAGATTGTGCCATTGCTTGCCAGTGGCTCGTGTCAGCTCGAAGTAACGCACAAGTCACGCAAAGCCATCCTTCCCTTTGAAATCGTGGGCTCCTCAAAAGCCTCCCTGCTTGGCGCTCAGGCATTCAAGCTGTTGAACCTAGTTCAGAGAGTTCACTCTCTCTCTCCCGCTGACGCGTCTGCCTTTCAGGACACCGACTTCAGGGCGCAGCTCGACGCACCCCTTAAGGACCGCCTCAAGCAGCAACTGCAGGACCTCCAGAACCAAGGAGAGATCTCCAAAGTCACGGAACCGACCGACTGGGTCAGTTCCATGGTATGTGTAAAAAAGCCTTCCGGCGAATTGAGAATTTGCATTGATCCCAAGGATCTAAATCGCAATATCATGAGGGAGCATTATCCAATTCCCAAGCGCGAAGAGCTCACATGTGAGATGGTTCGTGCCAAGCTCTTCACCAAACTCGACGCCTCAAAAGGATTCTGGCAAATCCAGCTCGATAAATCCAGCAGGAAACTTTGCACATTTAATACCCCCTTTGGCAGATATTGTTACAACAGGATGCCGTTACAACAGGATGCATCAGATGTTATGGAACAAATAATGGAAGGCATTGAAGGTGTTCGCGTCTATGTCGATGACATAATCATTTGGTCCACCACCCCGCAGGAGCATGTTAGTTGCCTCCAGCGCGTATTCAGACGTATACGTGAGCAGGGCCTCCGCCTCAACAGGGCCAAATGCTCTTTTGGTCAGACGGAACTCAAGTTCCTCGGGGACCACATCTCCCAATTGAGTGTGCAGCCGGATGCGGACAAGGCAGCTGCCATCACAGCTATGAAAACACCAGAGGACAAGAAGGCGGTCCTCCGATTTCTGGGCATGGTCAATTTTTTAGGGAAATTTATCCCTAACCTTGTCTCTCGTACCACGGCTCTCAGGAACCTGGTCAGGAAGACGACAGACTTCCAATGGCTCCCTGCCCACGAGCGCGAATGGAGAGAACTCAAAGCAAAACTGACCACGGCCCCGGTCTTAGCCTTCTTTGATCCAGCAAAGGAGACGAAAATTTTGACCGATGCCAGTCAATCCGGCATTGGGACAGTGCTCCTTCAATGTGATGAGGCCTCATCACGGGCCCCCGTTGCATATGCGTCACGTGCGATGACCCCCACGGAGCAGCGCTACGCGCAGATAGAAAAGGAGTGCCTGGGCCTTCTGACCGGTGTGGTTAAACTTCACGATTATGTGTACGGACTTCCTCAATTCACCGTCGAGACCGACCATCGCCCGCTGGTCAATATAATACAGAAAGACTTGAACAATATGACGCCTCGTCTCCGGCAATATGACTTCCAGCTGGTATACACCCCAGGCAAAGACCTCATCATTGCTGACGCTCTCTCCAGGGCAGTCAACACACCATGTGACCCAGCGGGATTTGTCTGCCAGGTTGACGCCCATGTGGCATTCGCGGCCTCCAATCTACATGCCACGGATGAACGCCTCGTCCAAATTCGCCGCAAGACAGCGGCTGACCACTTGCTACAGCGTGTCATGCGCCACCTAACGGACTGGTGGCTCAAGGGCCAATGCCCTCAGTTCTATAATGTCAGAGATGATCTGGCGGTAGTAGACGGGGTTCTTCTAAAACTGGACCGCATTGTCATCCCGCATAGCATGAGCGAACTTGTCCTGGAACAACTACACAAGAGCCACCTTGGCGTGGAAAAGTGCCTCCAACGGGTCCTAGAGGCAGTGTACTGGCCCGGCATTAATGAGGACATAGCCAACACAGTGCTCAACTGCCCCACTTGTCAGCGCTTCCAGCCGGCCCAACCACGTGAGACCCTGCAGCCCCATGAGTTGGTCACGTCACCTTGGATCAAGTTGGGCATCGACCTGTTCCACGTGCTGGGTAGAGACTATGTCCTGATCGTGGACTACTTTTCGAATTACCCGGAGGTGATACGGTTGCATGACATCACCTCGTCTGCCGTCATTCGTGCATGTAAAGAAACATTTGCTCGCCACGGCATCCCACTCATGGTTTTTTTTTTTTTTTAAATAATATTTTATTGAAAATTTTTGGTCAACCAACACAGTACATTGTGCATCCTTTACACAACATTATAACAATACAGATAATAATGACCTTTTTAAATTTAAACAAAAACAACAACAAATAAATAAATATTAAATAACAAAAAATAAAAACTAGCCCTAATTGGCAACTGCCTTGTCTCAGGCCACACCCCCCCCATCCCCCCCCGTCCCTCCACCCCCCCCCCCCCCCCCAAGTCCTGGGCCGCTGCTGCTGCCTTCTTTGTTCTCCCCTATCTATCTTTCCGCAAGATATTCGACGAACGGTTGCCACCGCCTAGTAAACCCTTGAGCCGACCCCCTTAGGACGAACTTAATCCGCTCTAACTTTATGAACCCCGCCATATCATTTATCCAGGTCTCCACCCCCGGGGGCTTGGCTTCTCTCCACATTAGCAATATTCTGCGCCGGGCTACTAGGGACGCAAAGGCCAAAACATCGGCCTCTTTCGCCTCCTGCACTCCCGGCTCTCGTGCAACCCCAAATATAGCCAACCCCCAGCTTGGTTCGACCCGGACTCCTACTACTTTCGAAAGCACCTTTGTCACCCCCATCCAAAACCCCTGTAGTGCCGGGCATGACCAAAACATATGGGTATGATTCGCTGGGCTTCTCGAGCACCTCGCACACCTATCCTCCACCCCAAAAAATTTACTGAGCCGTGTTCCAGTCATATGTGCCCTGTGTAATACCTTAAACTGAATCAGGCTTAGCCTGGCGCACGAGGACGACGAGTTTACCCTGTTTAGGGCATCTGCCCACATCCCCTCCTCAATCTCCTCCCCTAGCTCTTCCTCCCATTTCCCTTTTAGTTCGTCCATCATAGTCTCCCCTTCGTCTCTCATTTCCCTATATATATCCGACACCTTACCGTCCCCCACCCATTTCTTTGAGATGACTCTGTCCTGCACCTCTTGTGTTGGGAGCTGCGGGAATTCCCTCACCTGTTGCCTCGCAAAAGCCCTCAATTGCATGTACCTGAATGCATTCCCTTGGGGCAACCCATATTTCTCGGTCAGCGCTCCCAGACTCGCAAACTTCCCATCCACAAATAGATCTTTCAATTGCGTTATACCTGCTCTTTGCCACATTCCATATCCCCCATCCATTCCCCCCGGGGCAAACCTATGGTTGTTTCTTATCGGGGACCCCCCCAGTGCTCCGGTCTTTCCCCTATGTCGTCTCCACTGTCCCCAAATCTTCAGTGTAGCTACCACCACCGGACTCGTGGTATAGTTCCTTGGTGAGAACGGCAATGGGGCTGTCACCATAGCCTGCAGGCTGGTCCCCCTACAGGACGCCCTCTCTAATCTCTTCCACGCCGCTCCTTCCTCCTCTCCCATCCACTTACTCACCATTGAAATATTAGCGGCCCAATAATACTCACTTAGGCTCGGTAGTGCCAGCCCCCCCCTATCCCTACTACGCTGTAAGAATCCCTTCCTCACTCTCGGAGTCTTCCCGGCCCAAACAAAACCCATGATACTCTTTTCTATCCTTTTGAAAAAAGCCTTCGTGATCACCACCGGGAGACACTGAAACACAAAGAGGAATCTCGGGAGGACCACCATCTTAACCGCCTGCACCCTCCCTGCCATTGACAATGCTACCATATCCCATCTCTTGAAATCTTCCTCCATCTGTTCCACCAACCGCGTCAAATTTAGCCTGTGCAATGTGCCCCAATTCTTAGCTATCTGGATCCCCAGGTAACGAAAGTCTCTTGTTACCTTCCTCAACGGTAGGTCTTCTATTTCTCTACTCTGCTCCCCTGGATGCACCACAAACAGCTCACTCTTCCCCATGTTCAATTTATACCCTGAAAAATCCCCAAACTCCCCAAGTATCCGCATTATTTCTGGCATCCCCTCCGCTGGATCCGCCACATATAGTAGCAGATCATCCGCATATAAAGATACCCGGTGTTCTTCTCCTCCCCTAAGTATTCCCCTCCATCCCTTGGAACCTCTCAGCGCTATCGCCAGGGGCTCAATCGCCAGTGCAAACAGTAATGGGGACAGAGGACATCCCTGCCTTGTCCCTCTATGGAGCCGAAAATATGCCGATCCCCGTCCATTCGTGACCACACTCGCCACTGGGGCCCTATACAACAGCTGCACCCATCTAACATACCCCTCTCCGAACCCAAATCTCCTCAACACCTCCCACAGATAATCCCACTCCACTCTATCAAATGCTTTCTCGGCATCCATCGCCACTACTATCTCCGTTTCACCCTCTGGTGGGGCCATCATCATTACCCCTAACAACCTCCGTATGTTCGTGTTCAGCTGTCTCCCCTTCACAAACCCAGTTTGGTCCTCATGAACCACCCCCGGGACACATTCCTCTATTCTCATTGCCATTACCTTGGCCAAGACCTTGGCATCTACATTGAGGAGGGAGAGTGGTCTGTAGGACCCGCATTGTAGCGGATCCTTTTCCTTCTTTAAAAGAAGCGATATCGTTGCTTCTGACATAGTCGGGGGCAGTTGTCCCCTTTCCTTTGCCTCGTTAAAGGTCCTCGTCAGTAGTGGGGCGAGCAAGTCCAAATATTTTCTGTAAAATTCAACTGGGAATCCATCCGGTCCCGGGGCCTTTCCCGTCTGCATGTTCCTAATTCCTTTCACCACTTCTTCTACCGTGATCTGTGCTCCCAATCCCATCCTTTCCTGCTCTTCCACCTTGGGAATTTCCAGCCGATCCAAAAACTCCATCATTCTCTCCCTCCCATCCGGGGGTTGAGCTTCATACAATTTTTTATAAAATGTCTTAAACACTTCATTCACTCTCTCCGCTCCCCGCTCCGTCTCTCCATCTTCGTCTCTCACCCCCCCTATTTCCCTCGCTGCTCCCCTTTTCCTCAATTGGTGTGCCAGCAATCTGCTCGCCTTCTCTCCATATTCATACTGTACACCCTGCGCCTTCCTCCATTGTGCCTCTGCAGTGCCTGTGGTCAGCAAGTCAAATTCCACATGCAGCCTTTGCCTTTCCCTATACAGTCCCTCCTCCGGTGCTTCCGCATACTGTCTGTCCACCCTCAAAAGTTCTTGCAACAACTGCTCCCGTTCCTTACTCTCCTGCTTCCCTTTATGTGTCCTTATTGATATCAGCTCCCCCCTAACCACCGCCTTCAACGCCTCCCAGACCACTCCCACCTGAACCTCCCCATTGTCATTGAGTTCCAAGTACTTTTCAATGCATCCCCTCACCCTTAAGCACACCCCCTCATCCGCCATTAGTCCCATGTCCATTCTCCAGGGTGGACGCCCTCTTGTTTCCTCCCCTATCTCCAAGTCTACCCAGTGTGGGGCATGATCCGAAATGGCTATAGCCGTATATTCCGTTCCCCTCACCCTCGGGATCAATGCCCTACCCAACACAAAAAAGTCTATGCGTGAATAGACTTTATGGACATAGGAGAAAAACGAGAACTCCTTACTCCTAGGTCTACTGAATCTCCACGGGTCCACCCCTCCCATCTGCTCCATAAAATCCTTAAGCACCTTGGCTGCTGCCGGCCTCCTACCAGTCCTGGACTTCGACCTATCCAGCCTTGGTTCCAACACCGTGTTAAAGTCTCCCCCCATTATCAGCTTTCCGGTCTCTAGGTCTGGGATGCGTCCTAGCATTCGCCTCATAAAATTGGCATCGTCCCAATTCGGGGCATACACGTTTACCAACACCACCATCTCTCCCTGTAATTTGCCACTCACCATCACGTATCTGCCCCCGTTATCCGCCACTATAGTCTTTGCCTCGAACATTACCCGCTTCCCCACTAATATAGCCACCCCCCTGTTTTTCGCATCCAGCCCCGAATGGAACACCTGCCCTACCCATCCTTTGCGCAACCTAACCTGATCTATCAGTTTCAGGTGCGTTTCCTGTAACATGACCACATCTGCTTTAAGTTTCTTAAGGTGTGCGAGTACTCGTGCCCTCTTTATCGGCCCGTTAAGCCCCCTCACGTTCCACGTGATAAGCCGAGTTGGGGGGCTTCCCACCCCCCCCCCCTTGCCGGTTAGCCATCATCTTTTTCCAGCTTCTCGCCCAGTTCCCACGCAGCTGTATTTCTCCCAGACGGTGCCCCCCCGCCCATCCTTTCCCGTACCCACTCCCCCCTTTCCCCAGCAGCAGCAACCCAGTAATTCCCCCCTCCCCCCCCCCCGCTAGACCCCCCGCTAGCGTAATTACTCCCCCCATGTTGCTCCCAGAAGTAGGCAAACTCTGGCTGACCTCGGCTTCCCCCCGTGATCACGGCTCGCCCCGTGCGGCGCCCCCTCCTTCCTGCTTCTCTATTCCCGCCATAATTATCATAGCGCGGGAACCAAGCCCGCGCCTCTCCCTCGGCCCCGCCTCCCATGGCCAACGCCCCATCTCCTCTCCCTCCCCACCTCCCCCCATCACCACCTGTGGGAGAAAGAAAAGTTACCATACCGCAGGATTAATCATACAATCCCTCTTCGCCCCCCCCCCACTCGTCCCACCACTTTGTCCAAACGTTCATTTTCGTAGTCCAATCATTCCAATTTTTCTTCTACAATAAAAGTCCACGCTTCATCCGCCGTCTCAAAGTAGTGGTGCCTCCCTTGATATGTGACCCACAGTCTTGCCGGTTGCAGCATTCCAAACTTTATCTTTTTTTTGTGAAGTACCGCTTTGGCCCGATTAAAGCTCGCCCTCCTTCTCGCCACCTCCGCACTCCAATCTTGATAGACGCGGATCACCGCGTTCTCCCATTTACTACACCGAGTTTTCTTCGCCCATCTAAGGACCATTTCTCTATCCTTAAAACGGAGAAATCTCACCACTATGGCTCTGGGAGCTTCTCCTGCTCTCGATCCTCGCACCATAACTCGGTATGCTCCCTCCACCTCCAACGGACCCGTCGGGGCCTCCACTCCCATTAACGAGTGCAGCATCGTGCTCACATATGCCCCGACGTCCGCCCCCTCCACACCTTCAGGAAGGCCAAGAATCCTCAAGTTGTTCCTCCTTGCGTTATTTTCCAGTGCCTCCAACCTCTCCACAGATCGTTTCTGGTGTGCCTCCTGTATCTCCGACTTCACCACCAGGCCCTGTATATCGTTTTCATTCTCTGCTGCTTTCGCCTTCACGACCCGAAGCTCCTGCTCCTGGGTCTTTTGTTCCTCTTTCAGCCCTTCAATCGCCTGTAATATCGGGGCCAACAACTCTTTCTTCATTTCCTTTTTTATCTCCTCCACGCAGCGTTTCAAAAACTTTTGTTGTTCAGGGCCCCATATGAAACTGCCACCTTCCGACGCCATCTTGGTTTCTGCTTGCCTTCCTTGCCGTTGTTCCAAAGGATCCGCTGCAATCCGGCCACTTTCCTCTCCTTTTTCCATCCGTGTCCAGGGGGAACACCCTTCTGGTTTACCGCACGGTGTTTTCAGCCGTTAAAATTGCCGTTGGGGCTCCTATCAAGAGCCCAAAAGTCCGTTTCACAGGGAGCTGCCGAAACGTGCGACTCAGCTGGTCATCGCCGCACCCGGAAGTCCATCCCACTCATGGTTATGTCGGACAATGGCCCCTGCTTTACCAGCCAGGAATGGTCCAACTTTGCCAGGTGATATAATTTTGCCCATGTGACATCCAGTCCCCTGTACCCCAATCCAACGGCAAAGCGGAGAAGGGAGTACATATAGTCAAACGGGTGCAAGGCTGCCGATGCTGGGTCCGATTTCCACCTTGCCTTGCTGGCCTATTGCTCCGCCCCGCTGTCCACTGGCCTGTCGCCAGCCCAGTTACTCATGAGTTGCACCCTGAGGACGACGGTGCCGTCCATCCATGTCCCAGACCTCGTCCATGTTCCGGTCCTTTGAAGGATGCAGTTGTCTCGTGCACAGCACAAGGCGTCTCATGACTCCCGTGCAGCTGATCTCCCTGCTCTGGCTCCAGATGACAACGTCCGTGTCCATCTTCCGGATGGGTGCTGGTCTGTGACCGCTGTTGTCCTTCGGCAGGTGGCTCACCACTCGTTCCTGGTTCCTACAAGGACAGAGCTTACAGCTTACAGCACAGGTCCTCACCATGTGCTGAGTGCATAGACTGGTTCGGACAGGCATAGGTCTTTAGTTTAATCTAACATCGTATTAACCCACAGTGAAAGTATGTTCAACAGTTTCTAACTTAATAAAATAGTGTTGCACTATTTTAAGTGTTGGTGGCCTGTATGTGTTCCACGGATCCAGAACACCCAGCACATCAATCACGATTTGTTGCATTGTTAATTTCACCTTACATTTTTTTGGCGACATCTCCTTATCAGGAAATGTTTGCGAATCTTTAAATATCATGATCTGTGATCTAGAACTACTGCTGCTTGGAGCTACTCCTCCCAGAAGATCGGCTGTTAATGTATGTCACATCAATGCCTGTCTAGTACCATCCTCTGTAGCTTGCCTCAAACTATTCTGTGACATCCATCATCGAACAACACCTCGGTCAACCCTTCTTACTGTTGGCCTCCAATGTGCCTTCTGGAAGAGACTTCTGTAGCATTTCAACTCCTGATCAAACTGCCAGATTACTGACAATTTATGTTCCAGATGTCATCTTTGAGTGTTCTTTTTACTCTTGTAATGTCAAGCATCTCTTCATTTGTCTTATGGTTGACTGGATTTACAGCGGAACATGTCAAAATTTAATGGGATATTTGTACAGGTTAAAAGTAAGCATCAGAGCAGTAAGCTCAACCATGACGATTGATGAGTGAGAGATTGAATAAATAAATCCCATTAATTGTCTTCAGTGCAGTCAGGCGCTGATGATATTGTGGAGAAAAAATGTGTGTTTAGAATTGGAAAATGTAATAGCTACCACAGTGAATTTGACGAAGATTATACCCATATAAAATGAATCATTAAAAGAGAAAGTGCTGGAAATGCATCTTGTTAACCTTATAGTTCACCTCCACAGTAGTATAGTTTTTGCTTTCTTCCCTCCCTCCTTTCCTTTGGTTATTAATGTGGCAGATCTGGAGACAGAAACATAATTTCGGGAATAGTACTTTGTAACTGTTTATTTGTCACCTTGGACATGGATGGTCGCTTGTGTTGCTACCCATATGCTGAATCTGCCCCACAATGTAAACTGGGTAAATTCAGAGCACCATCAGCCTTTCAAATACTTGTGGATGTGCTTTCATTGAACAGTTCCACATTATAAATGGGTTACTTTTCTTAGGAGGCACAAAGAAATTCTTGTAACGTGGCATAATCTGCTCAAATACTGCAACAACTGCCTCCCTTCCATGATGATACTTGCCTGGGAGATGTCTTGTTATTCACCCTGGGGTAACACGGACTGCAACAGGATGCAGATGAACTGTAAAGGATACACTAAACATAGGCATTGGTTCAATACGATTTATTGAACTTCTGTAACAATGCACACAGCTGGCTGTGGGTTGACACTCTACTACTCTAAGTGTACTAACTCTAACTTACTAGACGAGGCTAGCTCTGATCCACGTGTAGAAGGTGCTGACTGATATATACACCCTAACTGTCACTACAGTTGTCACCAGTGGAAAGAGGCGGAGTGCTGATGCCTCGTGTGTTTTATATTGGAAGCCCCCTTCTGGTGTTCTGTCTGATTGGTTGTGTTCTTTCCTGTATGTTGATTGGCTAACCTGGGTGTCTGTCACTGCCTGTTTTTACCTCATGATGTGCATGGGTGCATATTATGACATCCCCCTTTTTAAAAAAAATGTTGGTTACTTAGAGCATACACGACATATTTACAGATATAACTATTTACAGCAAATGGTGAGTGAAGGCATATGTACATGAAAGGTGTCTAGCGTGCAGATACAGAACAATATGTACAAAGGAAATACTTAGACATCCAATCTCTGGGGCTGGCGTCGGATCCTTGTCCACCGCCTGAGAGGTGGAGGCGGGGACGACTGCGCCTTGACAGGTGGGATTGCTGCCAGATTGGTGGCCTCATGGAGCGAGGTGTCTGGAAAAGGCATAACGACAGCTGGGAACGTGAGATCCGATGGTGGGCAGGCAAGTTTGCGTCGTGCCCTTCTGTTGCGCCTGACAATGGATCCATCAGCCATGCAAACCACGAACGACCTGGGAGCAGCCTGTCGAACAACAACAGCTGGAGCTGACCAGCCTCCACCAGGCAACTTGATGCGAACAGCATCTTCCGGAGAGAGCACAGGCAAATCAGTAGCATGAGCATCGTATGTCAGCTTTTGCCGGTTTCTGAGTTGCTGCACCTTTTGCAGCACTGGGAGGTGATCCAGGTCAGGTACATGAATGGCCGGAACAGTCGTCCGCAGGTCACGATTCATAAGGAGTTGTGCCGGAGACATACCGGTGGACAGAGGGGTTGCCCTGTACGCCAGGAGCGCAAGGTTAAAGTCAGAATCCGAGTCCGCAGCCTTACAGAGCAGTTGCTTCACGATATGGACCCCTTTTTCGACCTTCCCGTAAGATTGTGGTTAATGCGGGCTCGAGGTAATGTGCTTGAACTGGTATAGCTTCGTGAAGTTGGACTACTCTTGGCTGAAAAACCAGGGACCGTTGTCGCTCATGACCGTGAGCGGAATACCATGCCTGGCAAATGTCTCCTTGTAGGCCTTAATGACAGTCCTTGATGTGAGGTCGGACAGTTTCACCACTTCGGGGTAACTCGAGAAGTAGTCAATTATAAGCACGTAGTCACGCCCATTGGCGTGAAAAAGGTTGATTCCCACCTTAGACCACGGAGAGGTCATGATCACGTGTTGCTGGAGTGTTTCTTTGGGCTGAGGCTGGCAAGTCGCACAATTGAGGACCATGTTGGATATGTCCTCGTTGATGCCAGGCCAATTGACAGCCTGCCGGGCCCTGCGCCTGCATTTCTCGATACCGAGGTGTCGCTCGTGAATCTGTTTGAGCACTAAACTCTGGAGGCTGCGAGGAATAACGATACGATCCAGCTTGAGGAGGAGCCCCTTGACAACTGTTAGGTCTTCCTTGACATTAAAGAACATTGCCCTTTCTGCCAACCATTTGCAAGGTGATGTATGACCAGCTGCAGAAGAGGGTCTTTGGCAGTCTCTTCTCGAATGTTGATGACTCGTTTGTCTGAGGCCGGGAGGTTGCTGGCACACAGTTGCACCTGTGCCTCAATTTGGCGGATGAAGTCCACCTGTTCACAGGGCGAGGTGATGGTGCGAGACAGGGCATCCGCAATGATTAGCTCCTTGCCCGGTGTGCAAACCAATTCGAAATGATACCTGCGGAGTCGAAGGAGAATGCGCTGAAGCCTGGGCGTCATGTCATTCAAGTCCTTGTGAATGATATGGACTAGGGGTCTGTGGTCAGTCGCTACTGTGAAGGTTGGTAGACCGTAGACGTAATCATGGAACTTTACAATACCGGTGAGGAGGCCCAGGCACTCTTTCTCTATTTGAGCAAAGCTCTGCTCAGAGGGAGTCATGGCCCTGGACGCATAGGCCACTGGAGCCCAGGACAAGGAGTCATCCTTTTGGAGGAGCACCGCACCAGTGCCGTCCTAGCTGGCGTCCGTGGAGATTTTTGTCTCCCGCACTGTCAAAAACGGTCAAAAAACACTAGTACCGGAGCAGTGGTGAGCTTTGCTTTAGCTCGAGCCACGCTGCTTGATGTGTGGGTAGCCACTGAAAGGCAGTGGACTTCTTCACCAGATGCCTGAGAGCCGTGGTGTGTGATGCGAGGTTGGGAATGAACTTTCCCAAGAAGTTAACCATACCCAGGAAGCGGAGTATTGCCTTTTTGTCTTCCGGTGTCTTCATGGTGTTGATGGCCTGACTTTGTCCGAGTCCTGTTGCACGCCCTGCTGGGATATTTGATCACCCAAAAACTTGATTGATGACATGCCAAAGGAGCATTTGGCCTTGTTCAATTTGAGGCCGTTGGCATGTATGCGTCTAAAGACTTGTTGGAGACGAGATATGTGTTCCTCTGGGGTCGTGGACCATATAATGACGTCATCAACATAAACCCGCACACCCTCAATGCCCTCCAGCATCTGTTCCATGATCCTGTGAAAGATTTCAGAGGCTGAAACAACACCAAACGGCATGCGGTTGTAACAGTACCTTCCGAAAGGTGTATTAAACGTGCAGAGCTTCCTGCTGGACTCGTCCAGTTGTATTTGCCAGAAGCCACGCGATGCATCTAGCTTCGTGAAGAATTTGGCACGTGCCATCTCACTGGTTAGTTCCTCCTGCTTCGGGATCGGGTAGTGTTCCCGCATTATGTTTCGGTTAAGATCCTTGGGATCTATACATATGCGCAGTTCTCCAGAGGGCTTCCTCACACAGACCATCGAGCTGACCCAGTCAGTCGGTTCCGTCACTTTAGAGATTATACCCTGGAGCTCCTGCAGTTGCGCCTTTATACGGTCCTTCAGAGGAGCCGGCACCCGGCATGGTGCTTGGATCACAGGCGTGGCACCAGGCCCGAGTAAGATTTTGTAGCGGTACGGCAGCGTGCCCATCCTACTGAACACAACTGGGTATTGTGACAGGATTTTGTCAATGTCAGCCTGAAGATTCATATTGGCAGAGGACATGGCATGTACGCGCTGGACGAGATTGAGTAGCTTGCATGCATGGGCACCAAGCAGGGAAGCCTTATCAGGCTTGACGATTTTGAATCGCAGTGTGGCTTTGATGGCCTTGTTGGAGACATGCAGGTGACAAGACCCTAACGCAGTAATGGCATTGCCATTATAATCAAGCAGCTTCCGGCGGAAGACTTTTTGGCTGCCTTTGGATGTGAGCAAGATCTGCTTGAGAGATGAGATTGGCTGAAGCACCAGTGTCCAGCTTGAACCGGATGCTGCATTGGTTAACGTGTACGACAGCACGCCATTCGTCCGCAGAATCCACGTTGAGGATGGGCAGGCGTGTTGCTGAATTTAAACATCGCCTGCCTCTTGCAGGGCATTGCTGCTTTAAGTGGGCGGTGCCGCAGTTCGGGCACGTCATGATATTGATGTCGTAACATTCTGTGCGTCTTCGCACATGCGCAGTGAGGTCAGCCGCCGCTCGCACCTGCGCAGTGTGGTCTTCGGCCGCTTCATTCTCCCGTTTGTGGTTCGCATGCGTGGGACCCCGGGAAAAGCGCGCAAAATGGCCACCTTCATTGATGCTAACGCGCCGCATTCGGGCGATGGCCTGCACACTCTCTGCCTCGTGGGAGGCAAGTTGGTCCTGTTCTGCCGATTGAAGGCGGGAGTAGCGACTTTTCGCCTGTACATGCACTTACACGTCTCGATGGCTACTGGCAGGGTCAAGTTTTTTATTTTGAGGAGCTGCTCCCGCAGGACGTCGGAGTGAACCCCAAACACGATCTGATCCCTGATGAGGGAATCAGCGATGTCACCGTAGTTGCAGGATTGCGCCAATATGCGGAGGTGAGTTAGAAAGGATTGGAAAGGCTCATCCTTATCCTGAAGGCGTTGCTGGAAGACATAGCGCTCAAAACTCTCGTTCGTTTCAACTTCACAGTGACTGTCGAATTTGGCTAACACGGTCTGGAACTTGGTCTTGGCCTCGCCATCGGCAAAAATGAGCGAACTGAAGATTTGGATGGCCTGGTCCCCCGCAGTTGATCGGAGCAGCGCGAATTTTCTGGCATTGGAGGCATCCTCGAAGCCCGAGGCCTCAATATATAGACTGAATTTCTGCTTGAAGACCCACCAGTTGGCGCCGAGATTTCTGGAGATCCGCAGCTGTGGAGGGGCCTGGATCTTCTCCATGCCGCTGGAAGGCACTTGCTGGTCGTAAATTACTTAGATGAAGTAGACTCCTGGTATAATTTCATGTTATTCTCCCTGGGGTAACACGGACTGCAACAGGATGCAGATGAACTGTAAAGCACACACCAAACGTAGGCGTTGGTTCAATACGATTTATTGAACTTCTGCAACAATGCACACAGCTGGCTGGGGGTTGACACTCTACTACTCTAAGTGTACTAACTCTAACTTACTAGACCAGGCTAGCTCTGATCCACGTGTAGAAGGTGCTGACTGATATATACACCCCGTCACTACAGTTGTCACCAGTGGAAAGAGGCGGAGTGCTGCTGCCTCGTGTGTTTTATAGTTGGAAGCCCCCCTTCTGGTGTTCTGTCCTGTATGTTGATTGGCTAACCTGGGTGTCTGTCGCTGCCTGTTTTTACCTCATGATGTGCATGGGTGCATATTATGACAGGAGACATTCAATCAGTGGAAACTCACCCTGGAGGCGGCGAGAGTGGGTGACAATCTGAATACAATAGTAGCAGAGTGAACTTGCTGGCAGGGTGTTGTAACATTACTGTTGATAGGACAACATAGTTCAGAATCACAGAATTGTTATGGTGCAAAAGGAGGCCATTCGGCCCATTGTGTCTGCACCGACTACCCAAACTAGCATTTTGACTTAGTGCCTATACCCTGCCATCACCACCACACTTCCAGGCAGTGCATTCCAGACCCAAACCTCTTATTGTGTGAAAACGCTTTTTCTCACATCACATTTGCTTATTTTGCAAAGCACTTTAAATCTGGGCCCTCGCATTCTTGATCCTTATGAGCGGCAGAAGTTTCTTCCTATATATTCTGTCAGCCTCCTCATGATTTTGATCACCTATCAAATATCCTCTGAGCCTTCTTTCCTCCAAGGAATACAATCCCAACCTTTCCAATCGATCCTCATAACTGAAGTTTCTCTTTGCAGGAAACATTCCTGTAAATGTCTTCTGCACTCTCTTCAATGTGTTCATATCCTTCCTGAAGTTTGGCACCCAGAACTGCACAATACCACAGCTGAGGTCGAGCTCGTGCCCTGTATATGTTCAGAATAATATCCTTGCACTTGTACCCCAATTAATAAAACCCAGGATAATGAATGATTTATTAACTGCTCTCTACTTGTCCTGCAGCCACAATTATCTATGCACATATACACCCAGTTCCATCTGCTCTTGCACTCCCTTAACCATTTTACCCCTTATTTAATATTGTCTGCACATGTTCTTCCTACCAAAAGACACTTCTCTGCATTGAACGACATCGGCCACCGATCTGCCCACTCCACCAACTTGAAGTTCTACACTGTCTTCCTCACAGTTTAAATACTTCCAAGTTTTGAATCATCCACAAACATTGAAATTTCCCCCTGCACACCAAGATTGAGATCATTAATATATATCAGGAAAAGCATGGGTCCCAATATAGATCCCCAGGGGACATCACTTCCTCTCACCCGAAAATAATCCATTGACCATTGCTCTGTTTCCTATTATTCAACCATTTTTGTATCCATGTTGCTACTGTCCCTTTTATTCCATGAGTGACATCTTTTCTCACAAATCTGTTTCATAATAATAATCACTTATTGTCACAAGTAGGCTTCAATGAAGTTACTGTGAAAAGCCCTTAGTCTCCACATTCCGGCGCCTGTTTGGGGAGGCCGGTACGGGAATTGAACCCGCGCTGCTGGCATTGTTCTGCATTGCAAGCCAGCTATTTAGCCCTGTGCTAAACCAGCCCCTAGTTTGTGACACTGTATCGAAATCCTTTTGAAAGTCCATGTACACTGCATCAATAGCATCACCTTCAACACTTTCTGTGATCTCTTCAAAAAACACCAACTATTTTGATTTCCTCTTGTTGTGAATTCTTATATTACTTTGGCAATGAAGTGCTTTACTCTGAGAGTAAACTTTGATCACCAATGTTTCTTGAGGAAACCTCAACCATCTGACCAAACCCAAGTGAGTTCTTGTGTCCCAAACTTTGCCCTTGCCATGTCCCTTCCAGGATTTTCACCAAGGCAGCCCGGCCCATACACCAGCAGGGATCCGTTACCAACTCACAAGCATTCTTCCAAGGAAATGTCGGCGGAGGACACAGCTGTGTCACATCTCCTTGGAAGAATGCTGATAGGTGGGAAGATACTTCGGTACATAGAAGAACATAGAACATAGAACAATACAGCGCAGTACAGGCCCTTCGGCCCACGATGTTGCACCGAAACAAAAGCCATCTAACCTACACTATACCATTATCATCCATATGTTTATCCAATAAACTTTTAAATGCCCTCAATGTTGGCGAGTTCACCACTGTAGCAGGTAGGGCATTCCACGGCCTCACTACTCTTTGCGTAAAGAACCTACCCCTGACCTCTGTCCTATATCTATTACCCCTCAGTTTAAGGCTATGTCCCCTCATGCTAGCCATTTCCATCCGCGGGAGAAGGCTCTCACTGTCCACCCTATCTAACCCTCTGATCATTTTGTATGCCTCTATTAAGTCTCCTCTTAACCTTCTTCTCTCTAACGAAAACAACCTCAAGTCCATCAGCCTTTCCTCATAAGATTTTCCCTCCATACCAGGCAACATCCTGGTAAATCTCCTCTGCACCCGTTCCAAAGCCTCCACGTCCTTCCTATAATGCGGTGACCAGAACTGTACGCAATACTCCAAATGCGGCCGTACCAGAGTTCTGTACAGCTGCAACATGACCTCCTGACTCCGGAACTCAATCCCTCTACCAATAAAGGCCAACACTCCATAGGCCTTCTTCACCACCCTATCAACCTGGGTGGCAACTTTCAGGGATCTATGTACATGGACACCTAGATCCCTCTGCTCATCCACACTTTCAAGAACTTTTCCATTAGCCAAATATTCCACATTCCTGTTTTTCCTTCCAAAGTGAATCACCTCACACTTCTCTACATTAAACTCCATTTGCCACCTCTCAGCCCAGCACTGCAGCTTATCTATGTCCCTCTGTAACCTGCTACTTCCTTCCACACTATCGACAACACCACCGACTTTAGTATCGTCTGCAAATTTACTCACCCACCCTTCTGCGCCTTCCTCTAGGTCATTGATAAAAATGACAAACAGCAACGGCCCCAGAACAGATCCTTGTGGTACTCCACTTGTAACTGAACTCCATTCTGAACATTTCCCATCAACCACCACCCTCTGTCTTCTTTCAGCTAGCCAATTTCTGATCCACATCTCTAAATCACCCTCAATCCCCAGCCTCCATATTTTCTGCAATAG